>NW_022884414.1:0-640839 GCF_011952205.1 Bombus bifarius | reverse complement strand
AATTAATATTTCATAAAAAACCTTATTGCAATAAATAAAATAAATAAAAGTTACAACTTTTAACAGATAATGTTCGGATTATCTTTTGTTCATTTCGCTAAATATTTTAGTATTTTAATTCATTTCATATCTAGATAACTAGAAAATATAAATTTCTTATTACAAAGCACGAATATATTTCGACATAAATTTATCTATCATTGACTGTCACCTATACTAAAAATTAAAACATGGATTCTTACGATCTCCAGAAAGATTATAATGTTTTTATGGGTGAGAAGTGGTGAAATCGCTATGGCTATTTTTACTAGTATTAATTTTTTTTATAGAAAATTTTATCACAGATATTTTCAGAATTTATTTGCATCCGTACGACTACATTTAATATTTGATTAGAGGTAGTAATGCTAATTTTTGATTAATAAACGCAACAGATTTAAGGTCAATCAGAGATCATTATACAGACTGTCACGTATACAGCTTATTATATTTATATATCATTAAAGGAGCTGTTTCAATTTTAAATTGTTTGAATAGTTTCTTTATACACCTAATAAAACAAAACGATTCCATCTTCTCTCTAGGACCGACCGTATAGCCGGAAGAAAGTAAGAAAGGAATATGGCGATGCTTCCGCTGAGTCACGTGTCATTCGTCGATCGTCGATCGCAGTGATCGATGGCGCAAAAATTCAAAACGCTCGATGAGTGAGTGCATGGTACAATCATTCTCAACAGGAGTGATAACTTATACTGTAAAAACAACAGGAGAAAAGTGAGAGAATGAAAGGCAAGTAAGTTCGTGGAAGCAAACGTGACCACGACTGTAATTGTTGGTACAATGCGTAGGAAGGCGTATGATACCTTAATCGGAAGCTTATGCCTGAAAGATTACAACGGTGGTGTTCTGTATTGCCGCAAAATCATAGATTCAAGATACATTCAAGATATTAACAAAAATATACTAATACTATATACGACTACGTACATAGACGCAACCGACGCGATAGCTCGCTCGCCGCTCCACGATCTATTTGTAGTATATAGTATTGGATTAGGTTTGGATTATTCTTCGTGAAGCGATAGGTTACGCAGAGATGAGTTGATTGCCAGTGTAAAGTGACTGGCGAGCATCGAACGGAACGGCTATCGCGTCGGTTGCATCTGTGTACGCGGTACATATACACATGTGTGTATAAATATATACAGAAAGCAACGTAGTAAGACCAACATATTTTTGTTAATATCTCGAAAACTATGACTCTTCGGCAATTCGGAACAACATCGTTGCAACCCCTCCAGGCATAAGATTTCGAACTAGGCATCATACGCCCTCGGTGAAATCGTAACTGGCGCGAGAAACTGATGAAGCAGACGAAAGGGACCATAGCAAGAGTGCGGCGTGTTTCGTCACCGATGGTCTGTTTGAGTCGTGCGCTTAGTTGGAGGTTGGAGGCCGAGTGGAGTCGAGTGGAGTGGAACGTAAGCGGAACGCCACAGAAATAGTACAGACTGCGTCGACCGTCGTTCGACGTGCTATTACGCAAGCGGTCGCTCGGTCTGGGCTTGGTTCAGGTGTATGCGGGGATTCCTCGTGGCGCCGCTCGTCTGGCGCACTATTCGCCACACACACGCGTCAATCGGGCATGTTCGTGAACTAGCCGATGACAGACGCGAGTTCTGGCACACTCGAGAAACCTCCTACGGCATCCGGAGAATTCGTCGAGTACGACTCGACCAAGGTAATTGATCGATTTATAATGGGCCGTGCCGGAATTGTATTGGAGAAACGTGGACAGCCAACGATTATCTGGTTTGAAGGAAATTAATACCTTTTCACCTGTTCGTGTGCCATTCGAATCACGTCGCTCCGTTTATAACATTGAATCATCGTATTCAATGAATGAAAACTTGCTATTTCTTTTCCCTTACGGTTGCACTTCACTCGAAATACATTTCTTTACTTCTCATGACGCATGATGCATTTGAAATTCAATTAATGACTATTTAGAGGGAACAAAGGAACTTTTAAATGTTTATTTTTTCTTTCCTTCCTTCTTATGGATAGAAATATTATTAGTGGCCACCGGTAAGTTATCAAAGTATCAATGAGATAAAATTTACGGAATTTACACGATAAATTTACGGAAAAGCACGGTAATAAATAAATACTTTGCTCTAAAAATTTATTCCAAAGAATTGTTCCTATTGTACAAAAATAACTTTTCTCTCGGAACAAATGTTAAACAAATTTTAGTAACAGACATAATCCTAAGTTTAGGGAAACTCGTAATACCTTCTATATTCCACCACGTTATTAAATCATAAACGAGATTTCAGACATAAAACAAGTCTCATCAATATGGATACACTATGGATTTTGTATTTTTAATTAAATTTAGCTTAAAAGTATTACCGATACATTGAAATGTCAATAAAATTTTAATGTTGTTAATACTTATGAAAAAGTTATCGATTCGAAGAGTCGATTCAAAATATACGATTTATTCAGAACTGTCCAATCGACATTCGTCCAAATGCTCGATAAATCGGTCTCAAAATAATATTGTTTAAAAATTTGTCGATTATTGGTAAATTAAAGAATTTTAATAAATATATATACCTACACAATATCTCAGTTTTTTCTCACCAAACGATGCTAGCATGTTCTACGGATAAAAGTACGAGACTAACGTTATACAATATAAATATAAGCACACAAACATTCCGTTAAAAAAAGTACGACAAAAATACGAAAAAGCAACTGACGGATGTTTTGTTCGAAGTTTTAAAGCGGTAGTTTAGCGAAGGTTGACCTCAATAATGCAAAAGCCAAGAAGGATCGGTTCTTTGTGCCTGAGATCACCAAGTACTATGCTATTGGACGTTTAATGTTTAACTGTATGAAACTTTAAAGAAAAATATTTTATAAATAAATATTAACACGCGAAGAAATAAGTATGAAGAAATGAAGAAAAATCAGCAAGAAACTTTCATTAACGACACCAAGGTATACACTGCTAATTTGTTTTCCACGCTGTATCGAACGGAGAATCAATTCATTATTTCATATTCGCATCATAACATTTTAATAGACTACAAATTTATAAACATATTTAAACATCTTTACTTACTTTCGCTGGTATGCGATGAAATCGTACGATGAGAGCACACGTATATGAAATAAATAGAAGAAACGATAGCGTACTGCATACATTGTACAGTAAAAGGAGAAATTCATCAATGATTAATGAAATTATTTACTATAGATACTTCACTTCAAGCACCCATTCCTACCAATGAAAGGTTGATATTGATGGAGAATTGAATTTACTACTACATAAATTTTGAAGTCATTATGTTTTCTTTTATGTTTTATAGTGTTGTTATAATTTGTTAATGCAATTTTGAACAGATCGAGTTCATATAATGTTTCTTTTTTGTCCCTATTCGTAGAAAATAACGATAAAATGTAGTACAGAAACCTGAAATATTTTATATCAGAAAAACTTCGTACACAAATTATGATTATTCTACAAAATTGAGAATTACTTAACAGTGATTTTTCCACATACCTTTTTATTTAATTTATGAATTGTGACAAGCTTCAGGTATGACGGAGGACATGCTACAAAAGCGGCCAGACGAATAAGTAACTATATGTCATTTTATCAGAATTCGCTTAAAAACCATCTGCAGGAGACTGAGAAAGTACTCAGGGGACTGAGATCTCAACAAAAGTCTCATATAACCAACTGTATTTAAAACTTTTTACTTGAACAAACAAGATAATTTAATATTAGTTTTAGATAGCTCAAGGATTATTTACAAAATTTAAACATCCAACATCAACATTAATTTGTAATTATCTAGTTTATAAACGAATTAACTAACCACTCTTGATAATTGTTACCGAAACTTGAAAATAAAGACAGAAATAATTAAATTTTAACAACAATCAATTCTTATTAATTATAACTGAACTAGCTAGCAATCTTGACAATTGCCAATTAAACTTAGATACAAGAATCATTGAATTTTTAAAACTAATGAATATTTATTCCTTATGTAAACAAGCTCATCAGCTTGTCAATCTTGCTTCCTTTATTATGAACTAAAATAAATAAATTGTAGACTTTATTTTCTAACGTTCAAGACTACATTACAATTTCACCTAACAATGAAAGACATTCTATAAGTATCTATGTAATATATATCGGAGTCAGGTTGGCACTTTGGGGCGTTCTATGAACCTTTACTTACTTTACCGTCGCGGATGTGGTTAGTATTTATCAGTGCGAATATGGGCACTACAAGAGGTTATGAGTAACGGCAATAGGATGTCCGAGATGATGGTGACAACGAATCCAGGTTCGATAACGAATCCACGGTCCACGGGATGACCAGTATCAGCGTGACTTACTCGGCAATTCGCCCAACGAACTAACTAAAAACTCCCCCAATCCAGATGAACCTGCCCTTATATACTCCTGTCCCCGCTTCTCGGGTCAATCCTTGTTTTTAAGGAGAGTCACAAAATCACTCCGTACCTCTGTCAGGTACGCGGCCCTCCCAGGACCGTGGCTACGTCTGGTGACCCGTTATGTCACCTTAAACCTGAGCCCATCGTCGTAAAGCCAAGTTGGAACATTAAAAGTTATTTTCCTTATTTTTATTGCTTAAACATTAAAATCTTGACTATGGTGATGGGGGTTTTTCCCAGCATTCGCGACGGAAAATCCCGCTGTTATTCCATCTCCGACATATATATACGTAACGATGAAAAAATCTATCAATTCGTCCCTGTATCAATTTATCCCAGCTTCCTGCATTTAATAAGCTAATAATTCTTACTAATAATTCTATCCTTGACGCGTCATTAAAAACTAATTCAATAAAAACCACTTCGATATTTCCGTTTCCACACCCTCCGTGCTTTCAATATCATTTCTGTAAAACGGAAATTCTGTATTCATAAAAATATTTTTTCATTCTCCTATCGTTGCCTGGGTAATATTCATAAAATATCTATCGCGCTCAACACCTATAAAACTTCCTCCCTCTATCCATCATCTATAAAAATAAAATTTTCACACTTTTCATCTTTGATATTCGCAAATGATTTTTTCTTTTTCGTGGTTACTCGCGTGGAACGCGCGGATGCATCTACTCACACGGTCAATTAAAGCTGAAGAAACGCCTTAAGAAATTGCACGGCTCTAAGGACATCTGATTAAACGTTCGACGAGACGAAATATCTTCTTTGAAGGATCTCGCGATTTTCCACTTAGCCTCTACGTCGTTAAAGAAGGAACGAGCGATTAGCTCGTTAATAGACGTAGGAGAATCAAAGGCGTTATAGAAACTCTTTTCACGCCACGCTGACAGTCCCGTAATTTATACAGTGTATCTGGTTATACGGGCAGACGAGACGATTTGGACAAGTGAGGAAAGAAGATACGGGGCTAGACGATTCGATAAGACGACCTGAAATCATGCAGGTACCTACAGTGTCACTCAGACAAGCTGTTCTTCGGGCTATGAAGCAATTCTTCACCGTGTTTGTTTGCAAAGTTTGTTGTGCAGAGTTTATTCAACGCACAAAATTATGGTGCGTTGTGTATACACAATTTGGATTAAGTACTAGGCTTTGGTAGAGATATGAAAGTTGAAGAATTTTTGTGAACGATAAGATTACGAGCAAGTGTGTTTGTTTAGTTGGATATTTATAATATTTATAATTGTTGACTCTACTAAGTTATCTATAAGATATAAAATTTAATACATTGAACATGATATTTATGTAGATTCGTAATTCTATGATTTTAAATATTCCTAATATTCTCGACTTTTTCTCAGTGATATCAAATTGATAAAACAATAAAAAAATCAATCTAATATAAACATAATCAGTTAAATTTACGAAATCTTCTATTAAAAGTTAAAACTTCTATATATTCACGCGTAAGATTGTTCGTCTCGTTCACAAATAATAAGACAGCTTTTCCAACACTTTATAAGATACTTAATACAAAAAACTGAGAGGAATAAAGTACGAAACGAAATATCGATTATACAACATTAGAGCGAATAAAACTGACACCAAATTTTATGAGTCGTATTAAAATTGGAACGACAATGACGAAAAAGTTTGAAGAAGAAAAAATGTAACTATTCTGCGTGTAAAAAAGCAAGAACTTCTACGACAAATTCGTCGCAATTTCTAACCAGTTTCACATTACTTCTGTTCGTCCGTTCGCTCGATTCTATCTTGCGTTTCTGTTCGCGTATTTCCTATTGCATGATTCATTTTCCCAATTTTCCTGTTTCTCGTTATAAAAGCAACAGTATATTTTAGGTGTAGTTCTAAGTAAAATTATTACAAGCCGTGGCCGAGAATGCAAAATAACGAAACCTAGAAAGCAATTGCAATTGCAGCGGCGAATGAAATTAATGCAATTTGCTCCAGTGAAACTTTCTTGCTACTTGTGCTTAGCCGTAGCCTATCATGAAACATAACAAAGTGAATTTTACGATCGCTTTCAATTTATGTTTACGAGTTACGAGCAAAGCACTTTTTTACATAATTATATATATTTTACTTTTATTATACAAATTTTCCTACATCTTTATTATCAAATTGTGTCAGAATAGATTGCAAACGAAAGTAAGAGCTCCGTGTTATATAAACATTCAGGTCGTAAATGTTTTATTAAAATTTTATGACGGAAGTACAGACTGGTTTATGGAAGAATTTTTTCTATAGAAAAGATACTATTGAAGATTTTTTTACTCGACTTTTCTTTCCAAATCTTTTCAATCCTTGAACTTTTTTAATTCAACAGGAATTAATTTATGTCATTTGTGCGATAAAAAATTCCAAATACATTCACCGAAATAAAAGAAAATCGATAAGAAGTACATAACAGGATAGAAATCAATTTTTCACTAACCACCGAAAATTTTGTACTTCGAAATGGAATTATCGTCGCGGTATCAAATAAAAAATTCATTTATTATCTGCTGTTTTTCTTCGCATTTCTCTTGAGATGTTTTGACAAGATATTTATGAAACTACATGTTTTACTTTATCCTATACCTTCTTCTAAAAATAAAAATAAAAAAAAACATGACAAATCTAAAAACTTTTTTAAAAGGACCTGACAAGATATTTGAGCAAAAATTCACCAAGATATTATCAAATAATATTCACGTGTACCTATTTGCGAACTCGATCAATCAACAACAGCATAATTTTTTCTTTTCTTAGTAATTCCGTAACATCAATTTCATTATCTAGGATGGATTTACGGTAAAAGGAAGCAATCAATTAATAAAAATTAAGAGAGTGCCGATTGATTTATACGAGAGAGCAATGAGCACCGGCAACGGCACCACTTAAATTACAAGGAAATATTTTTCCTAGACGATCGAATTACCCGCGATCAAAGGGCTTCTTGGAGAAATTGAGATCGCGAGTAGCACCACCATAAATTGCAGAACCGATCGCTGCGTTTACTTAATCGTAAATGGTATTACTTCTCGGTAACTTGGGTCTACGAGACGCCGTTTTGGAAATGTGTTAAAAATTTCTCGACCGTATCTTCTCCTAACAATGGTTGAGAATTTTCTTTCGTTTTCACGATCAACCGTTTTCAACGCACCGTCATATTTCCTCTTCTTTTCATGCTCTCCATCTCTGTATTTTTCTCTCTTTTCTTTTCTTTACCTTGTATACCTAGTATTTTATATCGTTTCAGTCTTCTGTTCGGGAATGTACACGATGTTCCAGGATTACGAGTAATATTTAGTTTAAATATATATTAACAAAGGATGAAGAATAAATATAGATTAACTTAATTTGGCGAAGATAAGGTATTATGATAATTTATTGTTATATTGGACAACGTTTGTTAACGAGAAATTTCACAACAAGGATAATAAAAAGATACGGCGAAAAAGAATTAATATAAATAGAGCGATTAAAAACATCTGTCTACCTAAAACATTCTACGTATTTAAACAAAGTATCATTCATATTACGATTCGATCGTAAAATCATTAATTTCTTCCGTGTACTAAAACGCAACTCTTTAACATCGATTCGAAAGATCTGTTTATCCAAAAAGTCTCTTTAAATAAGAAAGGTCCTCTTCGCATCAGTCGAATAGTGAGACGTTATACAGAAGGTACACATTCGCGTTTTACATATTTTAATGCAATTTTAGAATACAAAGTTTTGTTAGTCTACAATTACCTGTTCAGCCTTACAATTACAACATAACTTGGGATTTTTAAATTTTCTATCGACGTACATTATAGAAAATTCTACTAAAGAAATAATAAAAAATTTATGTATTCTTATCGTTCATAGTAGTCAATACATATACTTTATTCTTTATTTTATCTTTCCTATCAGACAAGAACGTTACTACTATCATTAACCCAATTACATATTCTTTTGTTATTATATAGATCTTCACCTTGTCTTTCCAGTAACTTTCGAATCTTCTCGTTTCGAGGCGCGACTAAAACAGTTGGATGGTACAGTCACAGAGAAAATTGTCCGCAATTTATATCTGTCTCGTAGAACACCATCTTTGTTGCACGCTGTATACTCATATCATGTGTGTGCTACATAAGTATGTAATACATATGGGCAAACGCATAGGCTACGGGGATATTGTATTCCTACACGTTCGAAAATTTGATATTCGTACGCTATCTTACCTTTCGCATATCTTTTTTCATTGTTAATTGACAGTGCCCCGTTTATATAAATTTGGCCCATTTCATTTAAGAACAGAAAATTACATTATTTTATTAGGTTGTTCTAAAGGTTTTTTTCGTGTTATAAGATGATAATAGATGAACAACAATTTCTATTTTATATTATTTTATTGAATTAGGTATGATCCATTTCGTTCTATTTCTACTATTATGTTCGTGCATAATTCAATAAACTAATATAAAACAAAAAACACTGTGCGTCTATTATTTCCTTATAAAACGAAAGAAACTTTTCGGACAAACTAATATTTTGTTTTACCTCAAATTTAAATATTATTCAAGTATATTGAGTTTAATCGAGGAAAAATTACATTCAACGATTTTGCGTTTATCTTATCGAAAGTGACAGAGGGTAACGAATCGTGTCGAAGCTTCGTTTCATATTTGATTACGTTTATCTTCGATGATCGATCGTTGAGTTAGCGTTATTGAAAAATGGTGGAACAGTGCCCGTTTTCTTGTATAGTATGAACATAATAAAACGACGATATAATTCGTAAAAGTTTCAGAAGAAGTCGACGAATGTTTTTTCGAGATACACCGAAGATAATTGTTGAAATAAAGCAACGAAGTATACTACGTGATATTTAACACTATGAAATTATAAGTAAAAAAAATTGTTTTAATATTTCTGTATTAAACAAATTATCGATCAAATACCTCTATATTTAATAAGATTTTCATATGTAACTTTCATATGTAACTTTTTATAAAACTTTCATATGTAATTTAAATTAAAATTTAATCGATTTCACTTCGAAGATCAGATCCTACACGATCTTCCTCAACAATTTTTAGTATATCCTTCATACAACGCTATTTAATAAATACTCATTAAAGTAAAATTTCAATATCTTATTTTATCAAATTTCGAAATGAAGATTAAGAAAAGGGATTAATTAAGCTTGTATTAAATTTGGCTTCCACGTATTGACACAAATTCAATTGGTCGACTTTGTTCAATTAACTAAATTAATTAACAATCGGCATCAAACGGTGTTGAAGGAAAACAGGTCTGTTATATTTTCAAAGTATCGAATCGACCGCTTAGCGAAACGTGAATGTTCCACATTTTCTCCTGTATATGTATAGCGTGCTGGATGCATGTTCCTGTCAATCAGTCTCTTTTAAATCGTGAACGTTAATTGTCTTAGGCTTTGTTAGACGGGACGTCAAAGTAGTAATTACCAATCGACCTTGCATCGACTTTCTGCAAATCGACGCAACAGGGAATTAAGGTGTTACGCGATTAATTGGATTCCGGACTGGCCTCGGTGACACTACCTTAAATTGGAATCTTATTCGGTGGACAAGTATTGCCGGATTCCAATAAAACTCGTAGAAAATAATTATTTCAAGCACGGCGAATAAAGAACGTATATTCGGAACGTTTTGAGAAAATTTGGCGACTAATGTTTTCCAATTATTAATTAATCAGATCAATGATAAAATTGTTTCAATACTTACAATTAAATAAATTTCCATCCATAAAGATGAATTATTTTTCGGAAATAAATAGAATCGTTTTCTCCATTACCTTTCATCTATTCACGATAAAATTATTCCTCAAAAATGGACGAGCTTAAATAGCAAGTATAATTTTGTAATTTTAAATAAGAAATATCTGATTTAATATTTACCACGTAAAATTATCTTGTACCAGTCTGCATCCGTAGACGAATTACTTTCGAAATAATCCAATAGTCTACTAAACGTACACTTTGACTATCCGTAAAATATTTTATTTCCCAACAACAAATCCCACGCGTAGGTTCCTTTACTAGAAAATCGAATCGCCTCTCAGACAACCATAAACAACAATTTTAACACAACCACGGTCGAAAGCTTACCAAACGTTCGGAGCGCGGAACAAATTCCCGTCGAGCGTCCAAAGCTCAAAGCGAACGATTTAATTGGTGCCCGGCCCGTTTCAAGGGAAAACAAGTAATCGCATTAGCAAAACGTTTCTCAGTTCGTTAAGCTAATGACGTGTGTCTGCGAGTTGGCAGATGACGCGCGAGATTATGAAAGGCGGATTGTCTTGTGGATTATGACATCGAGAGCCGCAGCTAGAAAGAAAACCGCCGAGTGAACGTGTGCAACCTGACCAAGTGCACCGGTGCATTGTAACTAGACCGGTGTATAAATTATCGAGGTTTCTTAACCGTGTTCCGAATGCATCCTCTTATCACGAGCCGAACACGATCTTTTCTACGACACGCAACAACGCCAACCGTGAGAGAATCGCGCGAAGAAAAATTCTAACTTGCGTTTGCATTTGAATATTAAATGGGGAAAGAACTTCAACATGATTTGACTGGAATAAACTGTTGGAGGAAACTAAATTTTATTGCATCGAAGATGCTATGTGGATTGTGCTATATGTAATTCTTTGAGCATTATATAAGGAACATGATATTGTTTGAATATCGCGCAAAAACGTATGAAATGGTCTGAAGAAACCTAGGGAAAAAATACTAATTTTAAGTGTGAGAGCATACTATGTAAAAGTTGTGTAAAAAATGCCATATAAGAAATAGACGTTTATCGTTGCGTATGTATTTATCCAAAAGAACTAGATAATTAACGTGCTGAAAAATAGGTAGAAGATTTTATCTGACAATATACTTTTGCATAACGGTATTTATCTCAAATGCTCTGGCTGATTTATTCATGACATTTTGAGTGATTTTTGAAACATTAATATTCTTTTTATTTTTCATATGACATTTCATTACATCGTTAATTTCCAAATGACCCATAAAAATCTAACACGTATCTTCTTCAAGGAGAAAGGAAATTCCAGAAAACATGTACCAAAAATCTTATGTCAACAATCGCTCTACCGTATATTCATATACAACATACTAAACAAATAGTAACAATTTAAAGCTTTGTCTGAAATTTAGACAATCAAAATTCCAAAAATACTTGTCAGAAAATTCGCTTTTAATACCAATACAAACCCATATGGAACTCTCATCGAACCCCATTAAGATCTAAAAAAATCGCCCCATCTTGACGACCCATTGCATTCGCGTCGCGTCGCGTCGTCACGGCTTAACACCCAGTTTCCCGCGACTTTTCCCTTCTTCGAAGCGAGTCCATCGATCACAATAACGGGTCAGAGTCTGCGTTCCTGTCGCGTACGATACACGTACACTTACACAAGCACTTTGCGCTTGTGTAAGCGCCGTACAGATCGTTGGAAATTCACCTTGCCTTGTTCGTGTGGCCGATCGTGTTCGTGGCCGTTTCACGACCATGTGTCGCGGACCACCTGAATGGCTGAGGTGCCAGATATCGACCTGGCTGCTGTCTAGACTAGGCCTTAGCCAGGACCAGGACACGCGGCAGTCGTGCCGTGTTACCAGCGACAGTACCGTTACGAAAGTCAAGTTTTTTTGTCCCCGATACGCAGACACACGTCGACGATCGAGAAACATACTGCCAGAGATCGTTTTTGCGAAAGTCGATCGTGTACGGCTACGATCGTCTAGCCGAGCGGCGCATGACGAATCGTACCACACGGAGAGTCATGTAAAATCCAGACAAACTATGACACATCGTGACGAATTTGTACTATATACAAAGAGTGTTTGCGCGTCATTGTATTTATTACATTGTATTAATTACACACAGTGGCTCACAAAAGTATTGGAACACTCTTAAGAACTTTTCACGTACAGCGTACGAAAACGTGTTGAATTTTCATTGACACTGTTACAAGATTTTTATTGGAAGCACACGATTGGCAAAGATTACCAAAGTATTTAACAATTAATTATTCGCAATAATAAAAAGCCACAAATGTGAGGCTATCTTTAGCACCAACTGTATGTTTCAGACTATTATTCGTGTTGTGCACTAATCCTCTCATTAAGCGTATCTTTGCGATAAATGTCTTCTATATACACTTTCAGGATGCTTTCAAATTTGACTATTATTTTGCTAAATTTCAAAGAGCTTCGTATAACGCGCATAATATATTCATAAGGAAATTCTATGATATTATGGTAGGATAAAATAATGCATAATTTCTTGATTGCGTATATCTCGCAATAAAACGTCATTTTTTCCATAAAATAAAACTGGATGGATAATCTGGCAGATGTACGTGAAATATTCTCGCAGGTAAAAATTATCTAGTTTCATATAGAAGATAAATACGAATTTCACTGTTACTATACTACTACCCCTGTATTGCTTTTATTTTTAAAACTAGCTTGATAATCGTGAACTTTCTTTCGACTGTTTCTACGAAACGGAAATTCCAGTAGACGATCATAGATGTAGTCAGCGCGGGAAGAGTGATGGAGAGACAAGGAAGGTAATAGAATACGAGACGAATAATACTAATGGATAGCGTGAAAGGGGTATGCAAATTGTTCGAGGGACGAGTTATCGTGTCTCGATGTTTGGAATCGAAAATAGGAGATTAAGGGAGGATAATATGCAATATGCTCGTGTAGAGATGTTAGAGAAGGTGGTTCATGAAATTAATAATTTCAACGTGAATAGAAACTGTTTGATTTTGTAAGATTTTGGATAATATAAAAATGAAAGATTTTTTTGGAACGTCCCTTCAACTTCTTATAATCCACATCTTTCTATTTTTTATTTAAGTTATCGTAAGACTTAATTAATTAATTTGTTATTACTGTATTTCTTTTTGTCGTTATTTTCATGTAATTTAATACCTTCTAGATCATTACTTTTCAAAAACGTACACATTGGTTAGTTTTGCTGCGAAATTTAAATTACTTTAAGAAAATATCAAATTATCAGTCCTTGTCAAAAAAACGTACTCACCGCTTTGTGAATGCCAACTTGAAAATATTCGTATACATCCAAATATTCCAACAAATTCAACAGTCCATATATTTCACTTACCTGAAACAGAGAATTGAACAAAAACGTTAAAAAATAATCAAACACTAAATAACTGAGTGTAAGATATCAAAATAAAGCAGCATCGAATTACGCAGGCAGCAATCAAATAATTAAACTCGAGGATATTTATCGTGTTAAGAGAAACATTGGCGTTTCGTTGGAATGTCGGCAGCATAAATCGGAAAATACAGAACGATCGGTGAACGGAAGAAAATTTTATTCAATTATAAATGCATTATAGCTCGAGCCACGATATACACGTTGCCTGGGAACTTTCCGCGTAATTTGCTTCCCACTTTCGATATAACGAACCTGTCGATAGCAGAGCCACGAAATAACCGCGACGTAGAACTAGATGAAAAAGAAAATGCCAACGGATTTATTCAATAGATCACAGGAGTAAATCTGAAGAACTTTCGTAGTCTATGAAAGTATTTAAATATTTACCATAGCTATATAAGACATTGAAATTTTATTAACACTATAATGATTCTCGACTATCACGATTACATTGGTAATATTTGAAAGTAATTTGGAAATTTGTGTACGAGTTGCAAGATGTTTATTGCAAACTGTGCTTGATAATAAAAATGGCACACAGTATGAACAAGTACTTTAAACATATAAATGTTAAGAATAATCCCACTGAATATCGAGGTTTATTAATATGATGGACTGTTGACTATTTAAATACTTTAGAAATTTCTGTTAGATACAGTCCAGTATTGTACATCATTTAATCTCTATATATTATTATCAGATTTGTATCAAAATTTAACGATATAATCGTGACAGTCGTGTCTCAAAACAGAATTTCTGAAATTTTTAAATGTTTTGCATAACAAACTTTCCATAAGTCCATGAGTATTCGATTACTTTCGTGAAAAAATGGAACAACCAGAAAAATTTGAATAGAAACGATCGTCGAGGTTGATTTAGGGGACTATCTGATATATAACCTGATTTATTCTGATTTTACGAACGTGTCAATAACAGGGAAGCAAAATAACACCGGAAATTCCATATGTGAGAGAAGAACAAAACACAGATCACGAGATATCCGTATTATGTATGATGGGAAGCCTAAATATTCTTAGAAAGAAAAGTAAAAAATATCGAAGGGTAATAAAATAAGTATTACGTTAGGATGGCATTTGTATTTTGTGCGTGTACGATTATGATAGATGAAAAGTCTGAAATATGGGTGAGACGTGTGAGTGGTATAAAGTTCGTGGATATATTGGAAATAAAATATCAAAATTAAACGCTACGAAGTAATATTCGTGTTTCGAGAGCATGAATTAATAAAAAAATGTTAAATTAGACACGTGTAAAAATAATACGATATAAATAGGTAAACTGTGAATAAGTATGAAATAGAAAATAAATAAATATAAAATAGAAGAATTTATTTGAGAATTAATTTCGAAAGGTTAATTAATTTTCAGTTATGATTATTAAGCAATACTTTTTATTTTTAAATAGTTTCATCTATCCTTACTTTTTCATTAATTTACAATCTTCTCCCGGTGCTTCGTTTCCTATCAATCAGTTTTCATTAATTATTTCCGATATCCCACGTTCGTAGGATGAAATCATCTTCGTTAATTAGTTCGCGTATATCTTCCGCAGCTTAAGAGTTTGCATATAGAATTTTGCCCACGCATCAATAGGTCGTACAATTAACGTTTCTAGCATCTGGATTTCAAAAGCGTATTGAGGAAATGGCAAATTCTATACGTTCGAATGAACATAAAGGGTCACACGTTATAATAAGCCACATTTATCTTCGCCTCTGTGTTCACAGTAGAAACGTAAAAGTGTTACATGTTCCGCTTTTACAACATGAGAAATTCACGAATAAGTAATGTCAGATTTTGTGCAACTCTATACATTTATAAATAAATCTGATATTCGTATCTAACATTCTGCGTATATATTTATATTAGAATATCCCAGCCAATTATCTCAGAGCGAATTCCGTAGAACATTAAAAGAAACAACAAACTTTTCCAAAGTATCTTTCTTTTTTATATGATAATTTAAGTTTTATATTGTATGATCTTTATTTATTAATTTATTTAAAATGGATTAAACAGGTGTTGGTTAAACACGAAACAATGGTTATTTAACGTGAACTAAATACAATAACAGATTATAATTAAGACAACTAAATAGTTGATTTGCAACTCTCGTCACCACAGTTCCAACGCTCTGTCTCTCACGCGGACCACACTCTCCCGACAACGCTATTCGCGCTCTCTGACTTCTCAACTCACACTTTCTGACTTCTTAACTAACACTCTCTGACTTCTATAACTAACACTGACTGTTAATTCGTCTTTCTCCCGTAGCATCCCTTTGTCTTTTCTCTCAGCTCCACCACGCACGTGTTTCGCAATCCCTCGTGGTCAGGATTAGGTAGGCCTTTTCCGCGTATCTATTCGATCAAAGGATCGACGATACATTTATGGACCTATCGACACTTAGGCTTTCTCGCGATATTGTTTATGGTTCACCCGATATCTCTTAGACCTTTCGTCCACGATACTACAATGTTAAAGTTACGCTTGGATGAAAAAAACAATGTTTGGGAAAAGGTAGTTTCTGATCGTATTATAAAATTCTTTTAACAAAAATTATTCATAGTCTTCCATGCACAAAACTATATCGAGAAACTTTATTTTATTTACCTGTTAGTGCAATATTGAATTTTGTCAATACTATTCCGCGTGTATGCCAAGCGCCATCTATTCCAAGATCTCAGATTCAGATAAAAAATTGTAATCGGTTATAGATCACTTTCTTCAAAGGCAGCCAAATTCTGGTTAAAGGGTTAATCGAACCGAATTAATTGAACGATCCACTCTATTTACATAATCATTTCTTCCATTACCATAATCAATGTTCCTTAAAAAAAATACGCGAGAGAAATATGAAACAAAAATGATGAAAAAATCACAATCCATAGCACCAATCGAATTTTTCTATTAGAACATTCAAGTTGCAAGTACGCGCATCAGAAATTACGAAAAACTTCGATTCGATTGAAGTCACCTCGAACAATAATGTCGCAGAAGAAAGAAAGAAAGAAAGAAAGAAAGGGGAGGAAAAAACACTGGAAAAAGGTCACAATTGACGAGTCACTTAAAACAACTGAACTAGCTTGAAAATTCTTCGGGGCACACGAGCGAGGAGCAAGAAGAAGCTGAATCAATAAATCACCGATACGACCGATCCCAGCGAACAAATTCATCGTTCAAACAACCCCAGGTCTCTCGAGCAGCGTCCAACCCCTTGCACAGCCGACATTCTGCGTGACTTTACACGAGAACACCTCGAGCCCTTCGCCGAGAACAATCCTGGCAGAAGCTGAAAGAAGCCTGGATCGATAAGCCAGCGATATGAACAATCTCTAGGAGCAAATTTTCCTTTCAGATACACCGGCGTCGCGTCGAGGCAAAAGCGGTTTCTCTCTCTCTCTCTCTCTCTCTCTCTCTCTCTTTCTCTTGTATTCTGTGTGGTGCGGCTTTCACATTGGCCGAGCCACCCCTCACGACGATCATAGAAAGAAAGACAGAGAAAAAGAGGAAGAGAGAATCATGGGAAAAGGTGAAAAGGAATCCAATCGATAGGCGACGCGTACGAAAAAGACGCTTTCATCGAAGGAAGTTAATAAGCCACCGCTCTCTGCCACTTTGACCTTCCCCAGAGAGGAGAAAAATGTCCAACGACCAGCAAATTTCCACGGGAAGATTTTCCATGGCAGGAAGAACGGATATAACGACGTATTACTACCCACGCAACCCCTCGATATATATACAACGACTCGTAAATGTATTTCAGCATGAACACCTACCATAAAAAGTTTCGTAGACATACGCATTATGCGTGTTATATATTAGATAGTTTGAAGTTTAATTAATAATACAACGAAATGCGACAGTGTCGTGCTTGTAACGTGAACATTTAAGAATCAAAAGGGTGTAAGTCACTTCACTATTATTTTTTATAAAATAATATTCCACAATCATTGTTATAAGAAATTCGAATTCTTTTAAGTGACGAATATCGTGGCAAGAAAGAATTCCACTGTTGCAAGACACGATTAATGTAATTATATTGGCTTTCGAAACCAAATTTTAAAAATGTATATACACGTTACCAGATATTTACTGCAAATATATATTCAGTAAGAGGCATAAAATTACAGCGTGAATAATTGTCTTAAGCACAATATACATTAAACATAATATAAGCGTTAAAGATGATACCAATGAATTGACTATTTAAATACTGTGTACGTCGTATCTCGTCTCTACAGAATATATGTCAGATTGTCCAAAAATGTCTTTCTTTCGCAAACGTGTTTTTTACAACAATGCAGCTTCATACAAACGTCAAAAAAATGTGAATGTCGCGGTGTTTATCTCAACAGAACAAAATGTATCGTACGTAATTCGACAAAATAATATAAAACAAAAAACGTTGTGCGTCTATTATTTCCTCATAAAACGAAAGAAACTTCAGAAAACCTAATATTTCCATTGGATACCTTGTAATATCTCTGCATACTTTCAGATTTGTTTCAAATTTTCCCAATATAATTCCGTGATATAAGAGATGATCCTTTACTCGTAAAGCGTAATAATAGCAATCGCTAAAAGTTTCCACAAACCACACGATATTCGTGGATTCGTGAAAAAGTTACCGTAGGTTTTCGAGTACTTTCGTGGGCCACTGTTTAGGGTCCCCATGGGGATACGTAAAAAGAAAAAAAGAACGGGGATGAGAAGAAGGATCCCTGCGGATGCAGATGGCGAGCACGTGCCCTGCCTCTGATATTAGGACTTTCCAGTCGGTTCTCCGCATTCGGCAGTCTTTTCGTTTGCCGAGAAAAAGACGACGAGCGTCGATGAGAAAAGCGGATCGCTTTCTTTTTTTTTTATCCTAGCACCTTAGCTGCTCGCCGGATAATAGGATCGAAAGATAAGTGTACTCAACGTTAGTGCGCCGATCTCTGGAAGAATTATGAAACGAAGGAACGAGATGGAGTCACGAGACCGTAATCGTGATGAGATGACGAAAGGATGCGTGCGATGCGGGTTTTCCTACGGATTGAGGTTCAGGGATGATTTAGCGGTCTAAGTGCTTTCTTCCATGATATTTTTCTTCTCCTAATATTTTTCCTTTTTTCCTTTTTTCGATTGGATGATAGTATTTGGCGCTTCAACGCATGATCTTGTTGGATGTGACAAAACTCGTTGAAATATTGGTAATTTATATCTTACGAACGTACAGAGAAATAATTTTGTTATATTTTTTATTTGTATTTTAGAAAAAGAATCTATCTTTATGTAAATTAGAATAGTAGATTTTTACCTTCATTTTAATGAGATACGTTCTTTTGAGATGATCGATTTAAAGTATCGAAATTGGAATTTTTTAAAAGCAGAATTTAACGAATTTGGTGCGTCAAAGTATTATAACTAGATTGCGTTCGCTGCATGATTTATCGCATTTTAAAGGCTCCGCTTCGAAAATTAATATTACGGGATGTTACAAAAAGGAATATTAATACATAATTACATTTTACAGATTCGCAAAAAAGGGATATTAAAACGTATTGTGCATTCGTGTAATTCGGTGTAAAAATGCAATACACGTTTCAAACGGTGGTATTGATTCGAGCTCGAGCTAATGTATACCATAATCTCGCATAAAATCGTTACTACGAAAAGAGAAGAAACTATCTGGAAAGTAATTAAAAGAGAAAGTAATAAGCACAATAAGCAACACGGTAATAAAATTGAAAACCGGAGAAACGCAAAGCGATGGAACTCCATGAAAGTCTGGTGTAATCATTAACTTTCTTCGATTTTAATCTCAAGCTCGTTGCTTAAAGTTAAGAAACTCGTTTCAAAAAATTTCGTTATTTGCGTTTGAAAAACTTTAAATTGCGCATCGTCAAGTTTCTTAGAGTTTTCCTAGCTTTTACCATGTTTCAGATCTTTATGAACGAATCGAACTTTCGACTGGTTCAATGGATTATTGTTCACCAACAAACGTATAATTAATATAAAATTTCCATTTTTCAAACTACGTGGAAGACACGTGCTCTCAGCTTTTTAATGTGATTAATTACTTTTCAATCTCCTATATGCCATATGCTTGGACATCGCCACAGTATGGGAAAATGAGGAAACCTTTGTCCACGATTAGTATCACTTTATATCATAACAAATGAAGCGTCGTGAGCAGGAAACATCTGCGAAACTGAAAAATCCATATAGTCGCTTTATAACTGATCTCTATACAAAAATACTTTATTTTTTCCAAAAGGAAAAGATCTTCGTCCATTATACGTAAATACGCTGTACTACATGTAAATAGGAAGATCTTTGTTCTGTTATATTATATTACTCTTACTAACAATTCTTAGTTAGTTTCAATGTTTAATATGTTAATTATAAAAATAACGACTCAAATATAAGTTCCAAATAAAAGGAAAACAGATAATAATTACGCTAAAAGACGCATAGAAATCAGAAGAAAACCTGGTTAAAATTAAATTGTATCAGTGAAAGATCAAATTCATATTGAATATTCTTACGACATTTCGCAAGCAACCCTTTTACGCATCGACTCGACAAAGGAAAAGATATCTCGAACAGCATTTGCAAGAAATTGCAGCAGTGACAAACAAAATGAAAGAAAAGAGAGAGAAAAATACTCTCGAGGTCAATAAATCGCGAAATTTGTGAGCAACGTGGCTCTCTCGGCACTCTCGTCTCACGCATTGAATTTCGAAATTGACTTCGAGGGGGTCTCGAGTAGCCCGTAGAACACACGGCGACTACACGCGGTCCAAGAATGTTTTTTTTTCTTTCTTCTTTTTTTTTTCATTTATTGAGGGAACCCGAAGGCAAAAGCGACGCCGTGAAAAGCGGCTTTGTGAGATCGTCTCGACGAGAGAGGGTCCCGAGTTTTCTAAAGGCACTCGACGAGCACTCGATGCAGCCACAGCCACGCCAAGGAGCAACTCGTTCGAAGATAAGCAGCCTGCACACCTTTTACCATAGTTTTTTCTCCCTTTTTAACGTTTTTCTTTGATGAGAAATTTTCTTAGGTGAATATGATATAAGTAATATAAATAAAACAAGAAAAATGCGACTATAGAGATATTTAGGAAGAGGGATGTTTATGACGATCAGTTTAGGGGATGTTTCGGATATGTGAATTCGTGCGGCGACACCTATGAACGACTTTGTAAATTATAAGACCAGTTACATGCAGTTTCCTACTTTATCGTGATAAGGTAAACGTTTTGCATCGATCGCGGGTCATGTCTCTACTTTCCTTACCGACGGATATTAGATTTTCCACTACTCGGATAGTAAATGAAATGTAAGCTAATGTTGAACAATCAAAGATATACAAGTATTAAAATTATTATGGTATTAAGAGTATGAATGCTTTAGAGTAAAATCGCGGATGAAATTATTGTATTATGCGATTTTATTTTGTGTTTTTCATTAAACTATAGTAATTTTACATATTTTAACAGTTTATACATTTTACAGTTTATATGTCAAAGGACAACTTATTTTATGATCCTTATAAAAAGATTAACGTCTCGTACAAATGTGTTACCCAACGTATCTTCTAGATCTCTGTATCAGTTTCTACTTCTAGCAACGGGCTAATAAGTCTTCCTCTACATACTGTTATATTGTGTTTAACGTAAACAGTAGTAAGGAGTAGCTGTCGCAAAACTTACTATGTACTACAATTTTCTGCCACACAGACAATTCAATTTAAAATCACTTCGGATTATAATCAAAATACTACAAACCCGGAATGGCCAAGAATCAATTACAATTCACATCGATGCAAAGACATATAATTTGAAACCTGTTTTACGATTATAAAAATGTATAAAAATTTGTATCAAAGTATTGTAAATATTGAAAACTTCGATGTCCTAGCAGAATTCTTAAGAATAACGTTTCAAGGCTGGCGAGACTGGAAATGCGACGACGTAAGGATATTCCAGTGTCTCTGGTTGTACGATGAAGGATCGCCAACGGCGAGAGGATCGTGTTTTGCAGGCAAACTCGGTTTGTAATCTAACTCGACGAGGTTTCCTCGTTCGAGAAGTATATCGGGCCCGGAATGTTAGCCTTGGACACCCAACGGTGAAACTGAAACTGGAACTGGAACTTGAACTGGTACTAGTCGCCGCGGAGTTGTAGGGTTCGGGTTCCTTTCTTTCCGATTTTACCCTCGTCCCGGAAATGACGATCGAAATCGATTCGTGAAACCACTTTACCCTCGACCAGTCGCGACTCCACGGAAACATGATCGAATGACTCACCATGAAGCGTGGCACGCTTCGACACCAAGTCTCGCACCCTCGTGGTTCACGAACAGCGCTTCTGATTGGCTAACACGTTGACTGCCACGCGAATTTCATACATTCTGCTCTGAGAGCCACGATAGATTGAAATATACTACACCGTAACACTGAATCACGTAAACTGTCATTTTTGTTGTATAATAATCTCTTATCTTATCCTCTCTTCATCTTATCCTAATCTTCCCTACATAGTTCAATATACACCGGAACAGATGTTACGACTAATGCATTTGTAAACACGATCAAATTTCTTCCAGAATACCACGTTGAAACTCGGCCAAATGCTTCTAACCAACCATTATAGGAATCTTCTTTCAACAAATAATCAAGAAAGAAATAATCGAACGACGTGGATGGTATCGGGACAGGAATAATCAAGAAGAAATAATCAAACAAGATAAATGGTATCGAGATAGAAAGGCGTCGAAGATTCCGGGGATGTCAATGTTAACAGGAGTTAAAACCGCAGGCGTCGTGGTCCGGTTCGAGCGATGCTGTTTGCGGTAAATGCCGTTGCAAAGTCGGCTTCGAGGAGGCTGTTGTAGCCGAGAGAGATATGCAGCAGGCCACAGCAAACGCAATAAGTCGCCAGCTACTTTCTAGCCCGCGGCTCGCTGCCATGGAACACCGAGATCCGTTCCTTCTCGCACAGCTCGGCCATCGGGCAAACTTTCCTCTGCAGGTACACCGTTCCGACGATCGTGTGCACACTGTCCTCCGTGCGTCACGATTCATCGGCTGCCTTTCGCGCGGTCCCTTTAGCTGCCAAGCGAGTGGAACAGCCGTTCCTTTTTCTTTCTTTTACAATTTTTATTTCTCACCCTAAAACGGTACTCGTGACCTTCTCAACCGCGTCGAGAGAGCTTCAATTTTGTTAGGATATTTGTTAAATTTTCTAGTGAATAAATTTTTAAGAGATGAAAAGCGTGGTTTACATAATTGGGACAATCGCCACTTCGTTTCTAACTGTAATCGAGAAAAAGGTGTTAAAGAGTGGATAATTCAAAGGAAACAACCTCTCTAGAAATGCACGTGAGTTACGTAGTGGCACTATTTCGTTTGAAGGAAAATGTACGGTAATTCATAAAGGTACACCAACAATTGGCATAGAAAACTTTTATGAAATTATTACATGCGTTGTATAACAGTTTTTCGAATTTCATGAATAACTACTTAACTAAATCTCATGTGCGAAATTCTATAAGTAGATGAAGTAAATTGATTTATAAAACAAATTTTATTTTTTAAAGATAAATTTATATTATATGTAATAGTTAAATGAAACGAAATGAACTTATTCATGAAACCAGTTTATTTTTCGAAAAAGGTTTACACTCGTTTCTGATTAATTTATAATTTCGATAATATTTCAAAACTACATTTCGAACGAACACAATATTAAACCTTGTATCTATTCTATTTTCATAGTAGAGATACAAGTGTTTACTTGAAGAAGATAATAAGAAGGTCTCTTGGACAGGGATAATGGGTAGAGTCAGTTAAAACAGGAATTTAAAATCCAATTTGCGAAAGCATATCAGTGGGCGGATAAAGGGTTAACGCGACCCTCTTGATTTAAATACAGACTATCAGACAACACGAACGCAAAACAATTCGCGTGGGAACTTAAAAAGGAGTTCAAGGGCTCTCGGAAAGTGGAACGAGCGAATGTCACTTCCAGTTCTGGAGTCTTGACACATATCCTGGCTATCCGTGGAATGTCGTGGATTCATGGCAAATCTATCGTATATCAATTAGGTTCGTCTAGAAAGTTGTACGTGTCCATAATGGATACGACTAGTATTCCAACGTTCATTAACTGAGATAAATTTCGTTGGTCATTTGTGGTCATTTTATCACGTAGATAAAAACGTTCGGACATTTACGGAAGGTATCGCATTAAGTTGTACGTTGGTCACTTTCCAAATTCCCGGAAAAATAGAAATTCCTAAGATTTCATAGATTCCACCTTTATGGGTTTACGTGAGACGAGTTAAGTCGAATATTTAAAATTCTACTAAGAACGGAGACTTGGAGAAAAGATATTCATAAATACAATTTTACCTGTCTATATAGGGCGTAAATAGAATGTGATCTTATTTGAATTGCTTGGTAAAAACAGCAGGCAAAAATTACACCTTCGTAATATACAATTTCAGTAATAAGCAGGTTTAACCTAGCAGTAACATATTTTTATGCTACTACCTTTCTACGAATCGAATATAATTTACTCCCACGTGTTTTAGCAATTTTTTCTATCTTCTCGATCGAGAGAAATGAGAGAAGAAACTGTATATTTTCCTAAAAATGTTTCACCGCCACGATATTAAGTCATGAATTATACAATGTTAATTATTTTATATTCGTATTTATACATCATATAATCTACATAATGTAGAAAGTTTACCAGCAAAATAACGTCGATACATCCCATGAGTAAAAATAAGAAAAAAATATGCGATGTATGGTAAACGTAGGAGCGTATACGTTATATTAATAACTTACAATAAAAATAGCTGTTATAGCAAAAAAAATGGTGACAAAAAATATTTGCATGACATCTTCCTCCTATTTTTTTTTTCTCACAGAACATGCTACCATCTTTCTGTATAAAAAACGCGAGACTTTATATAGAAATTGTTGAAGTTGTTGTATAGAATTTGTTGAAGTAACTGAAAATAAGGGCAACCAGAGAGAAAGTTCAAACGTTCATGTGATATTTAACAATATTTTCTTCAAAATAAAAAGTGTCTTAACACTTTCACTGAATGACTTGAAATTCTACATTATCGAATTTGGCGGATCGTAAGGCAAATTACTTAGCTTGACTCAAATATCGTTCTCAGAACTAAAACCATATTTCACCATAATAGAAGTTCACGCCGAGATAAGTGGATTCAATCGGTAACATTTCATTTAATCAAGCACTAACTACAATTCCGTTTAAATAAATTTCGTTCTCTACCCTATAATTAAAATTCACGCTTGACACTGGAAAGATAGCAAAAATTTCAATTTTTCGACGTAATAAGAATAAGAAAAACGGGATCTGGTATGCGAAGAATAAAAACGTTCTAGGTTTAACGCAAACGCGGCACAATCACGAACAGAGATTTATTTGATAGTTGGTAAAAAGAATTCTGTGAATGGTGCGACGTTAAAGCTTTTCCAAGAACTTTTATCCACGACCGCGTAAGTAGAACACCGAACCACCAAGAATTAATGCACACATACCTGCGCGTCGTGGTTTTAGCGGCCGAAACCGTATCCGCAATGGCGACTTACGGAAAAGTTAATTAAAACCCTGGAGATGTTATAAAAAACCGCGACAAAGTATCAACCACCGAGGATCGTAATTATATCCTTGTCTCTAAGCTGTCACTCATGTCGGCATCTTTAATCACTAGGGTATGATCGCTTTTTTATGAAAATCAGAGAAAGAAAAAGAAAACGAGCGAGAAAGAAAACTGATTCGAAACGATCACGACTTCCAAGAGAAATAATTTGAAATACAATGTTAAAATAGAGAGAAAAAGCTTCTTGGAAATTCTTCTCTGTATCCCTCTTATTTATTTTTCGTAATATTTTATTTTTCTGGTTTAATATAAACATGTACGAAGCAGAAACGTTACGCGAGTAAAAGAACTTGATGTGATTTTTTCTTTTTTTTTTTTTTTTGGAGTTGAAAATGTTTTATAGTACGTAATGATAACGAGACGAGTGGAGTTCGTGTTTTAAAATATTAATTATCTACGTAGTTAAAATAGACTCAGTGGTTAATCCAATTATTTTAATTAGTGCGATGGAGAGCACTTTCTCAATGGTTCTGCTAATTTTTTCAAGATGATAATTCAATACACCCACGTGCACCCCTTGACATTTAAGTCTCTTATAAGAAAATTGTGAAATACAAAATTTTACTCCATACGAATACGTTGTATTAAATATTCAACTTTCCGTTGCACTGCAAATAATCTTTATTAGCAAGAAACGTAATTTATGCGATTTCTATTCATGGGTATAATTGATGTTAACAACATAGTAAGATAATTCTAATATCTGGGCTAATACCTGATAACAGAAAAATTTCCATTAATTTAATAACTCGCGTCTCTTTATAACATATGCATTTAATTCTTATATATGCAAATTGATACGCTCACTCTCGATACGTAGGTACGATCTAAATTGCGTGGTGTGTTCTTCTGGTGTCCTCTTTTAGACCTATCGTTTTAATCCAATCAAGGACTTTAAACGCGGATGATAGACTGCATTTATCAACCGATATGTTCCGTATCTTCGCATTAAAGAATTTGAAATTATTTTCAAGCTTCTGCATGCTAATAATGTTACTGTTTAATTTCCCATAAGCACTAGAATTTTGCGTACTAGTGAGAGAAACCATAATTAATTGCAGGTTTCACGTTTATGTTTATGTTATATGATTCATAAATAAAACTTCAATTTAGTTTAAACAAAAACACCGAATTAATTGTCATATCTAATAAATAATTTCTTATTAGTATAACGATATACATATTGTAAATTTACAAAATGTACGTAAAAGCCAAAACAATTAACCTAAAAATTCGCAATTTCATAAAAGATTACAATGAGTTGAAGATAATATAATTCATCATTCCGTTAATTTCTTTAAACTGTGTGTAATTTCTATTTTTGATTTGATATTTTAATTTTTATCGATATATCGAAGCTATCTATATTCCTTTTAAGTTTAAATCAGCCTCATTGTCTTTTTCTCGTCAACAAATGCAAAATGCACTTGTACATTTGTTACAGTTTGGCATTCATTTCAAACAAAACGACGCAACATCATCCACCCAAACCTTCGCTTAAGAATAGAACCGTAACCTGACCTAAATATCAGAATTCCACGTGCATTTTTCCAACAATTTCTCACGAGTTGCATAGGCACACGCAACCGAACGAACAAAATCAATGCACGCCGATAAATCGGCGAACAACGAGCATTATTCTTGGGTCTGGATGTTCTCTACTAATTTAACGCAATTAACCGAGCACCGAGCTTGGCCGTAACTTCATTAACAAAGACTATTCATCAGAATGAAACTGGCTCGACTATCCATACAGCAAATCAACTATTTCTATAGAATCAGGAAACATTATCAATCGTGCTGTCAACTTATTTCCAATTAAATACCTCGTATCATACTACAAACGTAGAAAAGACAGAAACTCGGCTAGTTATTCGTTTTCGTATTTGTAATATATGCAGAGTATTTCAATAATTACAGTACACACGACAAGGTAGTGTTTCTAGGTGAGAACATAGATCGAAAATATAGAGGAGTAACATTTGTTCATACAGCGCTTTGTTTTTTGATAAAATCGAATTTAGAAATTCGTTCAGTATATGCAAAATTTGTTACTCTACTAAAGCGTGAAATTAAACTGTGAAAAACGTAGAATAAGATTTGCCCATTTCAGGCTTCGTTTTCAGAAAAATGAAGTTTTAACGTACTTACTTAAAAATTAATTGATTTGTCGCACGCGTAGTCGATAAATCATTGAATTTTGAATTATGAATAAAATTCTATATTTTTCACTTATCTTACCACGTAGAATCGTCCACTTGCCGATATTACCATGATTACTGGTACACCCAGTATACCAGTATACATATACATAACAGCAGGCGGGCTCTAACGTTTACAAAAGGCAGTTTATGAAAAGCGTAGGAGAAGCATGTTGTACGAGCTGTGTGTGAAACGAAATTAGGGGCGTCATTCATCCTACTTTCGTGTGGCCTACGACAGAAACGTGCGGTGAAAAACGAGAGAAAAGAACGGTAGTCGGTTGAAACGTGACTGCTCGCCACGATCCCGAATGCATATTTGATGCTGGGACTCCCTCTGGCCGCGATAAAACGCCTAATACGATTACGCCATTGTTGATGCAAAAGTAATGGGAATTTTTCCAATCGGGGGAGAACGACTGAACGTGAAACGGGTACCGTTTTGCTAGATCAATAACGAAATCACCTGTGTGCGTTAAGCTTTACTTTAAAATATAATTAATATAGAATTTGAATTAAACCGATACAAAGATGTAAGGACTATAACTTATTAATCGACTGCGAATTTTTATGCGTTTACGAAAAATTGAAAATTTAAAATTGTAATCTTAAAACGTAAATGCCTTCGGACAAGCAAATAAGATTGAGGAAAATCTCCAGTTCGAAAATGCTCACAACCAGTATAACGTATCTAAAAAATTATATCATTAAACATTTGTATCTTGGCAAAAATTATGTCTATAAGAAGTCTAAAAATACCCTATAAGAGTATTTTTTCAAACAAGACAGGCTCGTTTCATTGAAATTTTATTGCTGATCACAAAGAGGAGCGCTAGTCTAACGTCCTAGAATTATTCATAGAACGAAGTACATTTCTATGCAGCGTGTAGCATTATAACGAAAGGATGCTAATCGCTCGCAGCCTGACACTTCCACGAAATCCAAATGAATATCTATTCGTAATATGCTCGAAGAATATCAGCGAGTGAGGCTAAGTCGCATAGCCATGGACAACGAAGAACTTGTACATGAGTTATAGAAATACTTATTAGACTCTGGACGATTAAACCGTCGATTCATCTACGTTCATTAAAATATGGATTTGCATAAAAATTCACAGGCTACTTGTTATTAGAAATCTTCCAGTTATATGCAAAATTACGGTGTTAGCCTTACACGAAGAATAGACTACGGATGTTCAATCAAAAATCAGATATCCAACCAAATATCAAATATCAGAATCCGCGCGTGATTAAAATAAAATTGGCCTATAAAAATACACCAACCGTAAAAATAACCACACAAATTAAATATCACAGCTTTCAACCCTCGATCTACCCTCCACTTCGCGATCACCCTTGCCCTTCACCTTCTCCCTTTAATCCCTTCAACCTTAACACATATCCCACCAAAGGCTGGCGTTTTTTGATACAATTTGCGGATTCGCTATGTTTCATATAGAAACCATATAGCAGAGATCTCGTTTTAATTTATTTCGATCGAAGGAAACCAGAGTCATTTATTTATCAACGAATATTCGTCATTTGATCGTTGTCGATTGGCGATGAATTGACGAAACTTCGTCTTCCGGTCGGATATGTGTTAAAATAAAGCTTTTTCGATTCTTTGTCACACCCCGTAACACTCGAACGAAAAAACAAAGTATTGCAACTTAATCGAACACGCGTTACAGTTCCCAAGGTACAGGACATATTTATGTGTGACGTGCTCAAGTAAAAAGGGGTTAAGGTGGGAAAGAATCGATTTTCACTTTTTCATGTGTCTCTATAGACAGAAGCATGCTCTTTCCAATGAGACCAATCTAAATTAGATATTCTCCTAATTACGAAATAGATTTCATAAAATAGATATTCATTTCACAAATCGCAATTAAAATTATGTATTTAGCAATAGAAATAAGCAATTATGCGATACGTTAATAAATATTACAAAACATCTTCGAAAAACGAGCGAAAGAAGTCTATTATTTATTACATTGATAGAAATGACCTTTAAAAAGAAAACACCATTAAAAAGATAAAAAGATAGACCATTTTATTTCGTCGAAGAGGTAGAATGTGCGTGTATCTTCTTTCGTTTTGCTGTTTTTTGGGACCTAAAACAGTTGAAAAGCAAACACAGACAATCCCAGTAGAGAACGCAAAGCTTTAAACGCGTTTATCTCGACGAGTTTTCGCACGTTAACTTCCTTTTACCAGAACATTAAAGGCGCGTATGATCGATCCTGAAACCGAGTGACCCCGACTTTTCTCTAGTGTCCTCCGTGAACCGAGCGATTTTCCAGTCTCATTCACGATGGTCGTTCTCGTGCAACGAAACCATCGTGCAACAAAGAAAAAGGAGAAAAAAGATGGACAAAGATGAACGTGAAACAAAGTGAAAAGCAGGATTAACAGCGCGACCAGTGCAAGTGTGACACTTGGACGATGGTTTTCCGTTGGTTTGCGAGTTTCATGCTAATGGCGAGCGGATGGTAAGTAAAAGGCACCGTGGCAACGCCAAGGCGTGGAAGAACAACCAAGATAGTATGTACTTGCGAGATACAGCATGTATATGCTATAAAACGTTCGCGATGGTTCTGGAGCCAATCGGCCGTTTCGCTGCACCTCGATGCACTTTTGCTTTGTGCGCCGCTACATTGTGCTCTCGTTATCGTGAAATTGACAAGCCGCTTTGGGAATTTCGAGGATTAGTGCTATCACGGTAATGACGTGCGAATTTTGAATTAAGCTTGTAGTCGGTCCTTTGTAACAACGAGACATTATAACTGATTAGAGATTTTTATCTTTATTGGAACTTTGAGAATTAATTTATATCGGATCTGTACCTTCGTGTCTTAATTTCTTCTAACTAGTCTACTAGATCCTTGTGAACGTGAAAAATCGTAGTTAGTGAGATTTCTTTTAATTGGAGATTTGAGAGTTAAAGATTATTGCCGGAAAGTTAGTTAAACATCGATTGAAACTGCATATACTAAATTTATGAGAAGCTATAAATATTACATTGTCGACATATCTACATATCTGCTTTATTTTATGTACTCTCTGAATTCATGAAGTCGAATTAATTCATCGATTAAAAATTTTTTTGCCTTTAAAATTCATCAATTAATGTAATTATTAATATAATTCCTTCGTCACTGAATCTCATTTAGTTTCGAAAGATATCGTGTACTGGCATGAAATATACTTGAGCATTTACGCTGTAAATGATATTGAGATAGCTTCGCATCTTCCATGGACAAAATAAACTAATTCATCTTTTACTACCGACTAAACAGTGTCACAAAGCCTTTGTTAAAAGGATAAAAGAGAATTAAATTGCAAGTGGGATAGAAAATACGAGTTGAAGTAGATTGTAACTACTTGGTCACATTGAAAAATAAAACTGTGGGAGTTGATGGTGATAATTTTACTGAATGTATAGTATGTGGGTCTGAAGTAATGGGTGGTTTATTGAGCGACAGTGTCACTCATGTGGGCAACCTTCTATTTTAGGTGATGTTAATTTTGTCACTACATGGGGCGCATACGTGTATCTAAAAAAAAATTAAATAATTTTTTATGAAGATGTGTATGTTACAAACATAAAACGCATGTAAGCATTTATAGAAGTATATATTTTATTAAGAAAATATAATATCGTTGGATGACATTTAATAAAAATTTTGAGGAATAAATTGGGAATCGTTTACATGTGTAAAAACAATTAAGAAAGGATCTTAAATTTTAGAAATAAGATAGTAAAAAGATCAATTTGTCTAGCGATAACATTAAAATAGATGAATAAAAAGAATTCTATGAAGACAGATACAACGCGATTTATAAATAATTAATTATAGAATACTCATGAAAGTATGATTTTACAAAAAAAACAGCAGTGTGGTGAAAACTTGAAATTGAATTTTTATTTTATTTTCTTCGCATTTTTTATTTCATAGAACACGCTAATTACATCCAACACAGAAATACATGATGTTTCATAAAATTCAAACGAACAACCTCATATCCAATATCGGTAAATTCAGTTGAATCGTTACTGTCGTCGTTCATTCCGCAAGAAGTGCATTGACGTGTAATGAAATAGCAGGAATGTAGTAAAACAACGTGTTACTACGTCCACGGGCTAACGGATATTCCGCTGAAGGAAGTAAAGTAGAGGTATAATTTTCCGAATGAAACGAATTACTGCAATCCCGGGTGCATTATGAGGGTAATTTTTGAATTCTGAAAGCTGGCCATCAGAAACGAAGATACGGTGCATTCGTGGGATAAGTATTGTAATTTGAACGTGCCATTGGAAATAGTACTCGAAAAAGAGAATGAAGGAAGAGTGCCATTTTATTGGATATGATCTTTCTCCAAAAAATTCACTAAATTTTTCTCCAAATACTTTCGTTAATAGCAGCGATTACTTCTTTTTTTGAGAAATTACTTGGATGTATTGTATGCTTGATTTTTAGAGTGTTCATTGAGGGAGACATTGACCCTTTGTTTCCTCATGAATGTTACTTTGAAAATCAAAATTCAAATTTATATTTTTATCGTCACTCTACATTGATTTTCTTACGCGAAAATTCGCTTCAGAGAAGAACATTATTTAAGAATATAACGAGTTTTCCAACTCATAGAAGACTTTGTATTAAAATATATCAGTGGGCTATTAAAAACACACTTTTGCGGAATTGCACGGAAGTATACAGCATTTCGATTAACAGATTCCATTTCGCTAATACCAGCCGTGGAAGAAGGGCGCGGTACCGCAGCCGGTTAATTAAAAACGCAAACTTTCGTCCAACTGGTGGTATTCGCGTTCTTGCCAAAGGTAAAATGCACGGCTCAGGGTAGACTGTTCCGACAAAGAGCTCTTTGAATACGAAATCTTTTCATTTTTTTTACCGTCGCGTATTTTCCCTCTCCCTAGAAAGCCATACCCTTCTCAATTAAGAAGCAGCAACCAAGTAGCTTGGATAGCTTGATATAACGCTACGATTCGTTAGTATCAGGATATACCTTGATTTCGTACACGATGTAATGCTTGGATCAAATTATTAATTATTGGATCAAATAATTAATTGACCGAATTGTATGTTTACGTAAGATAACGAGCTAAGAATTTGCGAAAGCCATTTGTACAAGTTACAAGAAGTACGTGATAGGTTAAGGATCAAATGATGCCTCTTTCGACTCCTTAAATCTTATTGTAAAAGTCTTGAGTGAATTAAACACAAAGCTCGAGAAACTTCATACGTGATATAAAATCTAAAATAAAATCTGAAATCAAATAACAAGAAATGCACAAGAAAAGATTTAATCCCAGCATCATAAAGATATCTAAGATTTTTATTACGACGTTAGACATCCTTTACGTATTTTAGATTCTACAATCCTTATCTACCTTAATCTAAGATACGAAAATAAATTAACTTCTTAAAGCTGTTGATAATTTCCTAAAAATATATGCAGTTTATCTCTTGTTATAACATTTAATATATAAATTCATCGTTTACGTAAGATCCTATCTTTATAATATCTAAACGTCTTAATACGTAACACCTAATAATTCCTTATATCTACTCCACTTTTACAAGCGTTTCGATACTTACGAACAGAAGAAGAAAAAAATGTATTTTCAGAATAAAATAAAATTGCTTTTAATTTACAAAATAAGCCTCAAACAATTTTTGTACATAGATTTTCTTCGCTGCCCTACTATCTAGAATCACGCCATATAAATATCGTCTTCCTTTTTAGACACCCTGTATATATCCGTATTACAATTAACGTCGAGCAACTGAATGGTCCTTTCGAACCAGAGAGAAAGAATCCATTAAGTGACCATTGAAAAGTTTGTCCCGACTTTACGTCGTTTGGCCGGTGACTTCTGAAATGGGTCCAGAATCCGACGGTTGTTTTATTCGACGACGACGAAAGTTTCGCTCGAATGCAAAATAACTAGACGAAAAGTGAACGAGCCTCGTGCAGATGCCACGAGGAGAATCCTCGGCCGAATCCTTATATTAAAAAAGTTTCCACAGTCCTCACGAACTCGACTCGCGGCTCGTTTTCCACCCCCGTGGACAAATTGCCGTGAAAAAGTTTCTGCACGACCGCGAAAACGGGGTTTCCACATGATGACCCCGCTTTCGGAACAGCTAGTGTCACTTTGACGTATAATTCGCTGCACTCCGTGATTTTTCTTCGCGGTTTTCAAAGAGCCACTCTTGGCGAATTTTCTATTTTGAGCACATACGTGAATAGAACATATCACTTCGTGAAAAGTGGTTGGGAAAAATGATCGCTCGGTTTCAGTATAGATATGTATAAAATGCTATTCGCTATGTATAGAAAAGATTTTTATGTCGCCGAAAATAATAAAAATAATTAACCGTCTCGTCGATTGTAATTCAGCAGATTTCTAATGGAATGAATTTCAATGAAATGAATTTTCCATTCACGAAGAAGAATTCATTACGCATCCGTTACGATTCACCATTTCCGCATAAAATTTATTAACAAATATCTACAGTAAACACGAGGATCAACGAGAATAAACATCGCATAATTGCATTTACTGATCAATTATTCATGACTAGACTGCAGATGTTTATGCAAATCCATATTTCTATGAACATAAATAAAGAAACGAATCTTAAATGATAATTCAGTGCAGTCGGTAGATATTGCAATGAGCACTCTACTTTGAATATTTTATATAGCTTAGCACGTTGTATGCATTCCGCGAATTTTTTCATCTTTAAATTTTCCATAAATGTGTAAACATCCGCGATCTATTCATGAGCGAAAGTAACCACCGCGTTTTCCCGGAAAGATACGATCTTGCTCGTTAAATGCTGCCGATCCAACTTTCGAGATTGCGACCTACGATCGTGGTAAAGGAAAGAGGACGTATATTCTATATATGTTATATTGTGTTATTTTATTTTAATATTAGAGTAAGTAGATTCTCTGCTATATAAGATGTCGGATGCAGTAATAATCTCCGAGCAATTATTCAAAACCAAACTTGTAACTATCCAACCAGTAACTGTCCTAATATACCTATGAATAAACTGTAGACCTTTATGCTTTTATAGGAAATTTGAAAATGCAAAATTACAGAGAATGCGCGTAATATGAAAAAATACATAAAATGTCCAGACGTCAACGGGTAAAACAATTTTCTACGAAGGTTCTATTTTTTCAATTATATTCTCAAAATTATGAGTTCGCAGAAAAATCCGCATATCTATAACTCTAATCTCTTCTACGTCCCTCTCATTCGACAACGAAAGAGAATCTCCGTATGCGGCGTGAAATCGCACTGGAATTAACCACAACAAAAGTAAGAAACAAAGAAACAGCGAATTTGAGAGGGTGGTAGGACAGACACGTATCACTCGAGAACAATGTAATCCTTCCGGTTGGAGCGGAACTACGAATGTTTGCAATCGGTTGCAGGCCACTCTCGTCCTACAAAAGATCTCCCTTGATGAAAGGGTGCTATCGCACACAGGCTACAGATCTAAGTGGCTGCAAACAGTTCATCGAATTTGGCGATCCCGAGGGCCTTCTGGCAACGAGCCTCGACACGGTACAAAGGATAATAAACGCGGCAATGGCGCGATCACGTCGAACAATAGAGTCTAAAGACCCTTCTTCTCCGCCAACTTTTATTCCACCCCCCCACCCCCTTTAACCGGCGTTTTTATTTTTTCTCCCCGTTATACCGAAAGACGATCAGACGAGTTCTTGCATCTGTTAATCGTGGCACGTGCGAGCAGCCTCGTGTCTTGCGTGCTGGCAAACCGCGAGGACGTTCAGCCACGTGGCTACCAGAGAGTAAATCGAATCAAGACACACATATACACACACATATATATAATCATATATATATATATACATAGTGGGTGGAAGCGATATAGCGAGGTTGTAAAATCGCGAAGGTCGAAGTGGATTAAGTTTGCAACTTGTATTAATACTCAAATGATATCGTTAGGCTGTTGGAGACTGTAACAGTCTGAGATTACGTAATCTTAGAATTCTTAATTCAATTTATTTGTATCGCTAATCTCTATCGCGGAGAATGTAAAATACAAAATGAATTTAGATACCTTAAATTTTAATAATCTGATGTAAATTAGTATAGTTATCTAGGATCCAACGGTACGATTTGAGAGTTAACTCGCACGTACGCAGGTACTTTAGTCGGTTTTTATTTCTACTTTCATAAAATCGAAATTTTCAGAATGTAAGTTAGAAATGGATCATAATTATTTTCTTCCACAAGGAGACAATTTTTGTAGATGTACATTTAGGAAGCAAGAACTGTTTCGAATTGACATCGTAGGGTCCTGAGCGAAACTCTAGGTAAATATTAATTGGTGACATCAGCAAATTCGTAAACTTTAACTACTGACCGATTTTACGGCTTCGCTATATCACTTCCACCTACTATACGAGAACTCGAATCGATTCCACGAGACATTTGCAGCTCCTTGGAATTCCAACGCTGAGAGGAAAAAGAGAAGTCTTTGCGGGATTTATATAAGGTATCGATAGCGGTTGGAAATGGACAAGCCCTACAGCTATGACTATCTTTGACCGAGAATGGGAGGATGCCGGTGGCGGTTTTGCTCGCGGGTTAATGCACGCGATGAGAAGCTTTGTTGCAGGAATTCGATCGAAGTTAGAATGCTATGAGTGGGATTTTTTTGTTTAACTATAATGTTCTGTTTCTCTATATGATGAGATACTTACTAGACTTTAAATTTTATTTATTTTGATTCATTTACTCGAACGATGATCTAATTTAAACAGATCTATTTAAATCTTATTTTATTTTTTAAATTCGTTTTAGAATTTTTTTATTCGAAAATAAGTGCTTGTTAAAAAAACGTATACCACGCGTTTAATTTTAATAAGCAGTAGTACACTGCCTTCCTCGGGTGATCAAGTTATTTAGTGACATCCCATTTAGTGACTACGTTTAGTACGAAATTTATACACATTTCTTTTTACGGTGCCAAAATAAGAAGCAGGAAATTTTGAAGAAAAAACTTTCGTAACAATTTATGTAATCATTTATACAAGTAGCGTTTTACGATACAGAAACAGACAGATTTTCCATGAAAAATATTCGTTAAAACATAGCGCTGTAAATAATGATCAAAACCTAATCAGAGGTAAACACGTTGAATCAGATTCTCTCCGAAAACTAAATTCAAAACGAGGTCAAAAGTTGAACGTACAAACCGTATATCCAAATTCGCTAATTTCCAGCATGGAATTATTGGTCGGACAGATACACGTTATCCGAAAATATTAATAATACTGAGGCACCCGCGTAACCGATAACGTTACCGGCAATAAATTGTAGCAAACTAATTCGATGGAACATTCTGCGTGGAAACGAGGGATATCGCTTGCCTCGTCCTGTTTAATTATGGAATTCTGACCCGTGCATTTAGGTTTACTATGGTACGCAGTCGCGAAAACGAGATTCACGTGCCAATGGATTGGCATCACGCGGAAATGAACGCGGCCACGTGCACCCGTTTTACTCGCCTTTAAAATCTCATTCAGCCGCACTTGTTGAAAGCCGATATAGAATTTTCCGGAAGAGATCCACGTAACCTTAACCTCACCACGGAATTAAATAAAAATCGAATCTTGACGACGGTATTATATCGGTACAGAAATCACGATTACCCCCGTCCCTCTCTCTACAGCTTTTAGTGTGGTACAATAGTGTGTGTGATTTATGCGGATAGCTAATGTTTCTGCATTGCGGATAGACCGTACTTGGTTCGAAATGTTACGTGAGTTTCGGCTGTTATGATATCTGGATTGGCGCAATGGATACTTTATAATTGGTTCAATGAGAAGTAGATTATTTTCATGATTAAATGTTAATTAAATAGTCCATTTATTCGTAATATTTCTCATTATAATATAATTTTCACTTTATTAGGAATTTATATTGGATATAGTAATTAAGTTTTCAAGTACTGTCAAGTACTATAGAAATTGCTATTAGCAGATATTGATGCTTTATACGATAGCTGTCACGTCAAGTTCGCGTCCCAAAAGGAATGAACATGGCGAGAGAATTAGAAGAAAAAGGAAGCATATACGTGTTATGTATTTCTTGCTTCAAAACACATCGCATGTCTATTTTGTATATAAATAATTAATGAAATATACAAATAATTTTTAACGTTTCGTCTGTTTCCGCTTGCTTTAGTTTCAATTTATGAAAACCGAAGAAAGATAAGTACTTTGCGATTTTGCTATCTACACGTCGGTTAACTACCATGTGCTACGCGTATTCTCGCTTCTCCTAAATCGTCACATATTCCGCGACAATCACACGAATATACAAGAGTAAGAGTGAGACAGTTTAAAATTCTTTTCGTCAAATTCCATTATCCAGCGTTTTAACAGTATCTTCGTAAAAAGAGAGCAAATTACCCGTTGATTAAGGCAAAAAGAAAGAGGAGGAGAAGCAATTTATTCCACCGCAACGACGGAATCGAATTTTCGACGGAGACTATGTCCCGTGACATGCATTATTCATAGTTGACGGTGTTTCGACAGTTCGACCTACTGTCGCGAAACAAAGTTACCACGAAAAGTCGAAACGCGACTACGGCGCTGAGAAGAAGGAAGGAATTTCATATGGGTGGCAAAAGGAGAAAGGTATAGCGAAATACACTATCGTTCAGAAGTATTCGAACTCTTGTTCTTACCCCAAGTTGCTATAATACGCCCTTGTATTCGAGAAAATCGGATTTCAAAGTTTGTCGAGTACCAAGCTCGCGTGTACCTTAACTAAACATGGTCGAACTTCATGTTCTCAAAAACGAAGCTTCGAATGAACAAATTAGACAACTTCGTTTACATAAAACGTACATGTTTTCGAACTTTTCTTTGTCGAGCACGAAGCACGTTTTCGATTTATTTTTACACGAGAAATCGTGTCCTTTCTGCTTGTACCATGATTTCGAAATCATTCCGTACAATAAGTAATAACGTGTATTGTTGCCATTTCTTTTAACAGCTAATTTAAATGTATAATCTAATGGTTCCATACAGAGCGTTGTATATTAATATAATCTGGTGATTCAACAAAAAATATTATAAATTTCCCATTAATTCGTACACTTTGGTACAATTCATATATCGTTGCTGCAAATCGGCAAAAGTAACACTTCTCAGTTACTGGAATCATCCTGTATAATAACTAATAGAACATATTATTGATGTGCCTTTAATATCCTATTTAAACGTACGATCCAATGATTTCATGAGAATTCTTATAAATGTTTCTTTCAATTATCAATCTCCCATTAATTCGTACGTTTTCGTACAATTCACACGTTGTTGCTATAAACCTACCAAAATATTCCGATATGCGCTGATGAACGATAGCGTATACATACATCGAGAAAGGAAACGCAGGATCGACGATGCTCGTGCATCTCGGTCAGGATTTCGCAGCACGTACCGTGTTAGCCGCGTACATCCAGCGAAATGCAGTGGCGAGCATACTGAAACCCGTCTTACGAGCCAAGGCTAGCGAGTACATTCCGTGCTGGTGCACGCCGCTCGTCGAACGATTTCTTCTAAGCTTCTAATTTTCGAGATTCGATCGTTTTACGACGCGGCTTCGCGGAATCGAGCTCTCCTTTCTTTCTTTCTCTCCCCTCGAGTTTCCTGGCAACGGTATTTTCCGCGTTTCCAGACTCGCTGGAATGCTGGAGCTACGAGCTAACTTGACTTGCTCTTGTAACTGCTAGTGGACGTTTGTTCGGTGGTGTCGTCGATTTATAAATCGAAACTTATTTTAGGTTTGTCAATGTAAAAAAATTGAGTTTGGCAAGGAATCGGTTAGAGTTTCTCAGAGTTTCACAAGAGAACGTAGCTTATTTTGTACTTGTAGAAAGCATCGCTGGCTCCTTTCTATGGTACGATATAGTTTGTTATAGTTTATAAGTTAATAGATATTAATAAGTGAACAGACAGATTACATAATGCGATGGGACGTTGACAAGTAAACAGAAGAAGTCTTGTCAAATATGGATGAGGTTACATACGTAACATCCAAGGCATATGATGTTATAGAAGGTTAAGGTTTCCCGTTTGGGGTGAAGGCTGAACGAGGAGGGTGGCATAATGCGTCTATCCTTAACATATTGAAATATTTGTCTTCTGTATTCGGTTATATGTGACAGAAGGCGCTCGTTTTAGGAGAATTTTCTTTGTATTTTATGGATAAGAAATTCTGGGCATCTTCGTAAAGCATAAAATCTTATAATAAGAATTTGTTTGTCCTTTAATACATTTAAAGACGCAAAAGTTCACAGATTACAATATATAAAATAATATATAAAATAATAATATATAAAATATTCAAATACTTTGAATAATTTTTAACGACAGAAATAAATTTTGTATATAGTTCCCATTTCTGTACTTCTGTTCATAACAGTATAAAATTGCATAAAAATCCACGATTTATCCAATCATCGACAAGAAATCGACAAAATCGCATCGCAACCAGAACAATTAACGGACGAGGATCTTTCTCGCTGAAGATTTCGTCTGTAGCGAATAGAGCGAGAATGTCGTTTCTCGTTCGATGTCTAAGCAATAGTACGCCAGCCATTTAATTTAGTTAGAGATCGATAGGGTGTGGAACAGCACGTGCTGACGGCAAACAAGGTTTTCTCGACAACCCTCCTTCGCATTTACGCGGCACTACGTATCCACGAACCCCCTTATACAGTGTGATCAACAACGCGCGCAACTATTATTAGAGAATCCAGAGAACCCTATCGTTTTATCAGTATAATGCCGAAGATCATAATCTAAATTGGTGACTGAGACTACAGCCGATGCGTCGCAGCCCCATTCGTCTCTTTGCTTGCCCGATTAAAAATTTATCAGCGCCGTCGCGTCGGGGTGACTGAAAGACTGGTCAGGACGTCGAAGCATAATTGCCGCCGGGTTGGCCGATAATAATTAAAGGCATGAGTTTCGCCTGCTGCACCACAGATCGTTCTACTGTGTTCATCTTTACGATCTTGCTTTGATACGGTGGCCACACTATTATTTGAATATTTATGCAAATTCATATTTTTATGAATAAGTAGAATTTCAATAGAAAATTGCTTTATCTATTAAATGTTACAGCGCGTACTATATTTTCGATATACCATCTATCTTATTTTACTACATATATTTTATGTATCTTGTTTTTTTTTTTAATTTCCTGTAAATACACAGAGTAGAGAAGGTACATGCATCCTTTTAGAGAGGAAATGCCTGTATAATTTCTGGATTCACGTGTAAATAGCGTTGATAGTGAAAGGATTACCAATCAAAATGTAGTTAGAAGGCTACTTTAATTCCTTTTGGATTTACAATAAGAAAAAGATGGTATGGGATTTAAAGATTGCTGGAAACTCGTCAATTTAGATAAACAAATGAAATATTCTATTAAACATATCAAACAATTATTACAATTGATTAGGCAGCTATCTCTGCCACGAAAAAAGACATAAAGTACGATTTTTCAAGCTTTTTGTAATAATTCATAATAAGTGGACTGGTAATAAAATACTCGATTGTTGTTAATCCAACATATGTATTTCTTCTTCTTCTTGTCGGATCTTTCTTCATTTACGTGTCGGATCTGACAAATGTTTCTCGCATTACGTAATCACATTCCTTCGTAAATGCTTTAAGCAAAATAATGAAACATCGAGACAACACTATGTTTAACGTTTACGACGTTCTTCGCTTACACTAACGACGATCATACCGATAATTTTCAGTGCACCGTGTCTACTAGTTATTTTATAAAAGTAAGAATCCAGTGACTCGAAGCGATCGTTCCAAACGCAACAGTATTTTTATTTGACGCATAATTTATTATGCAATATTGCAGTTTTTCCGTTCTTCCTTTTTATGCCACGTCTACACATATATCGCGTCCCTTCGTCACGAGATTATATCTGTCGAGAAAAATATTTAATGTCAAGTCTCTCGACTGCGGAAAAACCAATCTACGTTGGGTATTTCCTTCTAGCGCAAAAATTTTGCTACGATAAAAACACATGTACACAACTGTTATTAAAAATACACGTACAGTCGTTTAATTATGAGAAACAGTCAGCATCTATGTTTTCGTTTAACAAAACCTGTTATCAAACGAACACTGTGCGTTTCCTTCCGGAGCACATTTTCACAATTAGCGGAAATTTTCTTAATTACCGTGATATTAAGCGTAACGCGACTATTACACATGAAACAAGGTTAACAGTGACGGAAGTGCTCGTGCGCGAAACAAAATCTTCTTATTAATTATTGTCCGTGCTAAATTTATTCGTTGTTCAACGCCCAAGAGAGAAAAAAGAGCTTGCGCTTGTGCAAATGAAACACTCTGGCCTTTCTCTTTCGTGCACGGCGCAACACGTGCTTCGACATTTTTTTTAATTATATTTTTTCTTTTTTTAAAGTCGCCACGAAACGTTGATATAAAGTAAAACACACGGCGGCTCTGGAGACCAATAGGAAATCGATAAGTTATTCTATAAACGTTATCAAAGGAATGGTCGATAGATTGGTGCCATTAAAATACAGTCAAAAGCAACGTGGATTCTGATGTTGAAACACTCAAGGGTGTATCTTCCATGACCAACTTTCCTCCCCGAGAGAAATTTAATTATAAAAACTGACAGGAACCCTCGACAGGGTGCCAGCACCCTTTATCGAAATAGGAAATCGAGGATGCCACGTGGAAATAATGAAAATAGAATTGGCCCCACCTACATTCAATTTCTTCCTGCAATTTGAGAACGTCGTCCACGGGAGTTCTTTTCTTCTGTATTTATTCGTGTAATTAAAAATCGCTCTTCATTTCGTCACGGGGGTGTGGTGTATCTTCGAAAAAATAAACGAGGATGCTTCGAAACTCATATTAAACTTCGTTGGGTTATACTGTATTCGTACTTTTAATTAATATGATATAATGAGAACAAATAGATACGCACGTGTATGAAATTTTGGTAGATTTCGTAGCCGCAGTGAGAATATTTTTAAAAAATCTGAAAAACCTATTTGTATTAATTTAAATGTGTACGGTGATACACAGACTGTGAGGGTTTATACAAATTCACATTTTTCCAAACACGCTAAAGAAATATAATTGAGCTTAAATGAAAAATTGTTTCGTTTTCTGCCATAACAAGCATTTCACTCTGGATGCTTTGTATTTTTCTGCGTATTATGTACATTCTGTGGTGCACTTAAATTACATGGACACGCAAACAACCGTAATCCATAGTAAAATTGTGTAATACATCTTTTTGTACAGATATTATTGTGAACGAAACATGATTATTTAATCGTTGGTTTTAACGAATGAGATGCTCAAATATTTGTCTGATTCATTGAAAACCTTTTGATAAAAACAGTCGACGACGAGGCAATAACCCGAGATGGACAAAAAGATTTCAAAACGGTGACGATCGATTGCTCGCGTCAACTTGTAATAGGTTGCACAATCAGCCCTGTTCTCTTCTTCAAGAATTACGTGAATCTTTTATATAAAAGCTTCCTTTGAAAACAGTTGCATCAAAGTGTCAGCAGAACAGAGTGAAAACTGATTACGTAACACAGGGAAGAAACTCAAATTGAACCGACACGATGTCTCGATGCATTAAATGCGCACGGAAAAATCTTCCCGGTATCATCGAGATGGCGCATCTAACTCGAAAATAATCAAAATTAAATTAATCCTTAATGTACAGTTTTGTAGTATATGTATTATTCGTGAAATTTCGTAGTTGCACGAATGTTCTGTTATTAAATTAGTATTAAAATACTGCCATCTCAAGTGACAGACATACGTTTATAAATATATGTTGCGCATAAACATATATTATTCATCTTTGTTTTCATTATATGCAAAAATGGAACAAACTTTGTTAAATAAATACTCTTATTACAAGATATATTATAACTCATATCTTCATACGAAAAATTGCAAATGATATTGGTACACTGTCGTATTTTCCAATGAAGCATTTTTTTTCTTTTATCAAGTTCTATATTTTATCAAGTTTTACAAAAGTTATTAAATGATAAGAGATCTAATATAACTGGATCTAATTTTTTGGATCTATTTCTTAGCCGCTGTATTTTATTCTTCTTGTCATACAAGTTGACAAACAAATTTTAATTCGAGAATTGAAAAAAGGGAAAAGCTTGGACGGATCTTGCATTCGCGATCATCGAACAGTCTGGAGCTTCAATCACGAACGACAGAAAGCTTGATCATCCTCGATTTCGGGACACATTGACATTGGAACTGGATTTTCAGCGGATCTCAAAGCTCCCTCGTAATGGGATCGACTCGTTTGTTTATCGGAGCAGGGATTGAAACGTGACGCGTATTATTGACAATGCCGTGTCACGTGCACGCACCCGTGACAGCCGTGGAACAACAATGCCAGCCGAAAACCTCGACAATCGATAATACTGCAAAAGCTCGTGGAGGTCAATTGTGTTCGATGCGAGAAGATTGATCGAGACCGATCGAGGCTCGATGACGACTCCACACGAAGCTTCGACGTGCCTGAATATTCATGAAATGCTTCGACATTCCATTGCGTTCTCCCTGCACGTTGTTTTGTACAGTTTGTTCTGATGAATGGATGCGCGTGCATTGCACCACGTTGCGTTCGTATAACTTTGCCCCGTGAATACGAGCCGTGGGCGTACTTATATTGTTTTGGCTTAATTATTTCCGACTCTCTTGTTCCCTTCGTTCAACCTTTCCTTACATATATTTTCGTTAAGATGTAGTCAATTTCTGAGAATTTTTTTTGTGCGATCATCGTTGACTGCGTAATGTCGTATTAATAATTATGATATCGACTACGCGTAATTCGAAAGAAATGAAAAATAGAGGACGATGTAGCAATTCTTGTTAGGTCTGGTTCATTTTTGATGACCTTTCTGCGCGATTATTATTGATTGTGAGATTATTAATATTGTGTCAAGGCCTGTGTGATTAATTATTGACAATTTGATGAAACTAATGATGAGAGAAATTATTGATGACGGAGAACGAAGATAAAGGAAAATGTAAAAATTTTAAACATTTTCTAGGTTTCTTTCGTGAACACTGATTGTATACTGAGTGATTATAGGTAAGGAAGATGGTAAATTTCTATACACACACAAATTCTGCACAATATAACGATACTGTATCGTGGTCGAAACTTTTTGGCAATAATTGTACACGAAAAGCAAAGATTTTTATATGGAAAATGTAAGAAATATGAAATTTCTACATAAAATTGATAGATGAAGAAGAAACTAGCAAATATCTATATAATTTAACATCAAGAACAATGTTAAAATGGACAGAAAAGGAAACAATAGGAAAGAAGAATGAAATACGAGGCCAAAAGAAGTCAGTTTATGAAACTCGGGATGATTTATAAAACTAACATGTTTCGAGGCGACTTTCACTTTGATCCGGATGAAATACGAGCCTTAATAATTGCACAAGAATTCCTTTGCAAATATTTCCATCCGATCACCGGGGAGGAAAATGATCTAGGGGCTTTTTGCTTTCCTACCATTACGCACCAGTTCACGAACGAGAAGTTTTTGCTCGTTTCCCTATCACCTAACACGTTTCTTTCTGAATTAAAGCCTACGCTTGACACGGTTATTACTTTTCACTTTAATAATCTGCCACTCTCCGCCGTGATTATTATACATATTTGGCACTCTTGGATTTCACTGGAAGCGTAAATTAAAGGCCTGCGCGCCCTTATTAAAATAAATAATTATTTTAGGATTCGTAGGAGTAGAGAATGCGCTCGAGTTTGATTACGAGGTAGCAATATCGAAAAGCAAAAATAAAAGCTACTTCGTATGAAATTTCTAATTACTTCAGTCAGTTCGAACGAGTAAATTAAAACGTAGTGATTAAAATTTTTTATAAAGCGATATGATTTAATACTAAAAATACGTGGGCGTTCAAATATTGGATAAACTAGGTCATCGAAATATCGTTACCCATAAAATTAATACGGTAAGTCAATCTACTGTATCGAAAATATTTCTGACATTTTCTGAATTATGGATGCACATCGGTGATTTTATCCTAACGTTATTTGAACCATGATGGTAAAGAATATTTAACGTGCTCGCTACTGATCCCATGTCTATTTCCTGCACGTTAATTACTACCGTATATCAGTAAAAAATGTTCACAAAATATCTTATATTAGAAAAATTATTACGAAATTTTTCACAGTTTTGCGATAGTTACATAATCTAAGAATACGTGTCGGATCCGTGTCGTACGAAATGAACACGTTAAGAGGATAAAAAATAATAGCTTATTTCAGAATAATAATCTATCTGGCGATCTAAAATCTATACGACGCTGAATTAGCTTCTTTCCAGGAAGTTAGCTTTAAATGTATGATAATTTATGAGGGAACGGATGTGAATGATCTTCTAAGGATCTATATTATGATCTGTAGTTTTGCATAACCATAGAACACAATTAGCGCTTTAGAATTTACTAATTCCAATTGTTCTACGAACTGTTTCTGTGTATTAACATAACAGGCCGAATAGACGTTCGATTCGTTTCTTGTTCAGAAATGTAAACAAAACGTAAATGGAAAGTAAGTAAAAATTAAGAGAATTTTATTTTAATTTACCACTTAAGAAGACAGATATATCAATTCCTTTTATATAACGCAATTACCATCGAATCCTGATGCGAATCGTATAAATGAAAGAAATACGCACAGCGCGATCTAGTCGAATAGGGATATCGAATTTGAAGACCGTAAAAGAATTAAGAAAATAAACTAAAACATTATACACGTAATAACGGATGATAACCAATTTAAACATTAGGAGTGTGAAGAAGAATTTAAAATTGGAAATTATAGGTGACTAAGCAGTTCACACAAAAGCTTGCCCAATTATTTACAACGACGTGGCTATTCACAAAAAGTTGAAACACGAGCGAAACACCGGACAGAGTAAAACCACGAGAATTCAACACAGCAGCGACACGATGGTGGCCCATCAACGTCTCGCATTGTGGCGAGATAAAGAATATGGTTAAAGTTAAATTAAAGGCTTCTCACCGGTCATCCTGGGTGACAGTAATGTCAGGCGGGGGCGCGGAAGGCGAGGCACCGTCTGGAGCATCCAGTTTGCCGGCTTTTTCCCTCGCTGTTCCCTTGTCTTTAAAACGGTCCAACGAAACGCTGGAGAATCACGCGATCGTACTGATCAGTTAAATAATTCTTCACACCAACGACATCGTCACGTTTATCCACTTGTTCTAACCCTCTACCCTTCTTATTTTTTGTCTCAATTACCAACAAACTCGAATAACCACCAGACTCTCACGATTCGTACAAATGACCCACGATTTTTGTATTCTACGTAGATCCGACTATTTGATATTTAAGATTCGAAATTTAATCCTCATAAACAAAATCCAACGGCAAGTCACTGGAATCCATACGCATAATTCTTCTCACCGAATCTTTCTCACTACCGTTGCTTACAATATTCTCTCCACTATTACTCGTTTTCAAGATCCTCGATCTTTCACGATACTTTCAACCATTCCAACACCTCTTTCACCGTCTCCAATTTTCCGATACTTCCCGATAATCCTCTGCGTACTCTGGATTTTCGTTGAAAGCGTATCAACTTCGCGAAATTCCGTGCCACTTTACAGCGTCTGATCCCCAGACAACTTTATCCTGGAAAGACGATCCTCCGGCAGTTTACGTCAATCCAATCTGCCGTACAAATCGAATGTTCGATCCTCTTCAAGGTCCCTTTGGAATGTTAACTACGAAGACACGTTTCCTTTTGGCAAACGAACGATCCCTTCGTGTGACGCACCCTCGTCGATCAGCTACGGGCCGTTAGCTCGATTATTAGATTTATTATGGAATACCTTCGGCTCCCTCTGAGCAAAGTTCGACTCGCTTCTTAGGTGAAAGCGAACAGGTAATTATTCAAAGGCGATATAGGTAAGTTTGCCGTGTATGTAGTGGATCGTGAGCTCTTGTAAACACGGACGAAGAGCAGGCAGAAGCCTTCTGTGAGACTCGTTCTCTTGTCGTGGATCGAAAAGCAATCATCGATGCCACACTCGAGGTTCGTAAGTAGGCAGAGCGGTCAGCGACAGACTTGGGTGCGCTGTGGCGAGAGGCTTGGGTGCCACGGACAGGCTCGGGTGCTCCCGTCTTGGCTCCGGTTTTCCTTTGCACACGGGTCACTGGTCCCCCAGGATTTCGGTATGCGTAGCTCGCGCTCCACTCCAAACGAGTTCCACGGCCAGCTCGCTTCAAGGAGTGATCTACGCGCCACTTTTTGGCGAGCGGTGAAATCCTCCTTGAGATCGATGTACGCGATTATTCGATTCTCGGTCGTTCCTATCCGATCGAATTGTTCAATGGCGATCCACTGTGCATTGGTAATTTCGATCTTTTTACCCAATACAACGGATCATTTGACTTTCTATAATTGGGTAGGAGAAGGAATGATTTTGCACTATAAGATGGACGTAGAGTTTGTTGTCAAGATCGATGGATTGATTTTCTACCGTCGAACGATCTTCTCTCGAATTAAGAACGGGCCGCGAATGACTTGTCCACCGTAAATTGTTTACGAGAATTGTTCGATAATTTGGATAATCGTCCTCGGTTTAGATTGTGCGATATCTTTCGATAGAAACGAGAAGAGAGAATCTATCGATATCCGTCTCTTTTTTTATTTTCCACGGTGCTGATGATTCATGGACCGGAGGGTAAGTCCTGCACGTAAAACCTTCTCACCGATCGAATGTCTCTGGATCAAACGGAATTATGAACGACGCTCCACTATATCTTGTCGGGAACAATAATTTCTCAATAATCCAAAGATTCGAGGAATTCGAAGAATCTATCGATCACACACAATTCGGCAGAGTTCGAAGAATCTATCGATAGTCCACAAATTCTTTACGTTATCTTCCTTCTTTCTATACGACGTAGTCAACGATTTTCCACGATGTCCAAAGATTCAAGGAATCCAAGGAAATTTCCTCAAATCTGTCTTCGTAGACTAAAAGATCAACTCGACTCGGAAGAATACAGAGGAGAAGACTTGTCTGGTTCACGGACAACAGTGCGTGATCTTTACGCAGACACGACGGCCTTTCGAGATCGACGACGATTCGCCCAGCGGGAGGGCAATTGCGTCAGTGCGACGAGGTGCGAGGAAGCCAGTGCATCCGACGTGCGTGTACAGAGGTCCAAGGGTACGCGCTCGCCGCTGTTGTTTTACTCACGCCTCTCGAATGCTGTGAAAAGAGGATCCGCCAGAAGAGCGAGAGAGAAGGCGGCGCGCACGTGCAGTGTCGGAAAGGCCACGCTCTTTTCTTTCTTATCCCGAAAATCGATCGTTAAGACACGCTGCATCGGATGACAGACACCGGTGAACACGCGTGCACTACTGACCATCGGACAGACGCTGTATAAACACACTCTTCTCGAGCTTGTACGCAACAATTTTGACGCGTACTTCGATTCCGTTTATTTTTTCGATTTACCTTCTTACTTTTTATCTCTTCTTATTCTTCTTCTTTTCTCGGACGTTCCGTATTTTTCTAATTCTTACAAAGTTTCGTATACGACAATTTATAACGACATACGCTACACGTGCAGTACATGGTACCTCTCGGATCTGAATTTATTTTAGCCGAATCCTTTTATCTTTTACTCTTCCCTATTTTTCCTTTTAAATATCGATTTCTAACGAACACGCGCTACACGTCCACGAGCGATAACGCAATTCCTCTCGATTCTCGATTAATTTTATCAAAATCCTTAACGTCGTTTATTTTTCTTCCTTTTATAGCGCTTTATACGTTGATTTTAATTTCCCATGTGCGGTTATTCAACACCTCGCGACTTTCCATTTACTTTACCAGAATCGTTCTGTTATTCTTTCTTTTTCATTTTCCCTCTCTTTTTTATATCGTTTCGTATACGGTTCCGTTTATGATTTTTAACCAACACACGCTACATGTCCATGTGTGGTAACGTAGTTCTTCTGGAAACGCGGATGGGAATCGCCGGGATTGGAATGCGATTCGCGGGTGCAGTCGGTATTAATCGCAACACTCGCCAACCACCACGATATACTCGAGAAGACTGGAACTGGAGTCTCTCTCGGTAGGTGAGGCCCCCCTTCTTTCTCTCTTGTACGCTTTCAGTGTTGTACCCAGTGTCTCGTGGCCACCGGTGTGTCCCTCGTGAGCGTGCCACGCGAGCCGGCCTATAGAGGGGGTTCCCCGGCGTGAAAATCGATGGGGGTTCGTTTTCAGTTTTATTTGTCCCGTCCATGTTTCTTGTTATGGTAAAACGTGCAGGGATGGCGGATCTTCTAAAAAATCTAGTTATCGAGAGGTAACTGTGACTTCGATCGTATCGTGCGGAAGAAGGGTTGACTGGCGGATGATTTATGCGACGAGATTCAAACGAGAGGGAAATTTGAAACCGCGTAAAGAGATGGTTTCGATGTTTATCGAATATCAAGAACTAAGAATGAAATATTTAGCGACGAGATAATCGGAAGAACATTTCCTTTAGATTTCTCTTTGACAGAGATTCTTGTTAAGAATTAATTTATACGGTGAACTAGATGTTTCGACTGGAGAATGTTTAAGAGTGGATATTTTCTTTGTGAATCGGGAGGAAGTTCGCACGTTTCTGTGTTAAGATTTGTTTCTTCGTTGCTTCGGACGATTGTAATAACGAAAATTACTCGAAACAATCTTCGCTGCCGCAATTGTATCGTTAAAAGCAACCTAAAAATCGATAATTATACAGATACAAATTTCCAGTTGATTAAATGAATTCTTCTTTTCAAAATAATTTCCTTCTTAATACGAAACTCTCTTATATATTCAAAGATTAATGACATTTTCCATTGTGAATCAAACTTCTCGTAATCCCTTTGGAACGAAATAATGAAAATCTATCTACCAAGGGAGTCAAAAGTTTCGATGCTTGCTACAGCCCTGCGATCGAAGTGTCTCTCTCTCTCTCTCTCTATTTTACTCCGTCTTTCTCCACTGCACTCTACGTTACTCTCTATATTCCTCCTTGTCGCTCCAGAGAATCACTCTCTGTTCGCTAACTTCTATAGCTATCCTTCTCGCCTGCACGCATCTTCCTATATCGCTGTCCTTCGATACACTTAGACAGCGCTCAACTCGGCTTGGTTCGTAAATTCTCGGCACGATTACGAGATGGCAGAGCCGAGTAGAGGAGGGAAGATTGCGTGGAGCGAGAGAACACGCTTATCGAGTGAGTCGAATAAAGACGGTAGCGCCATGAAAGAAACGGAGCGAGTGAGTAAGCGTACGAGAAAGAATGTGGAGTGAGTAAATGTACGCTAGGTGACGTTGGCGCGAGTGAGACGAATGACACGAGAGAAAGTGAGCAAGTGAATGGGCGCGAGAGGAGCGTACGAAAAATAAGGAAGAAGGAAGATACATGTATATTCGATGAGCAAGGAAGAAGAACGGAGATAGGAGAAAGAATCGGAGCAAAGAGTTAGAAGGGAAGGTAGCGTACTGGTAAAAGTACTTTAACGTGGAGAGAAAGGGGGCAGGGCAAAGTGAGACGGATGACATATGGAGGGGAAGACAGAATAGGAGTACATTAAAGAGTAACAAAAGAGGAACACGAGGCAGAAGGAAATAAAGAGAGGTAGCTGCAGAGAGGCGGCGAGAGTACAGAGAGACGGAATACTTAAAACGTAGCCACACCCGTGGTTAGTGGGCAAATTTTTCTGTTTACGTCCATGGGAGAGCAGAAACCGTGAAGCGCGAACTCGCAATCGCACGTGGGCTTCGCGTCGACGTTTTGTAAAAGTGTCTCGACGAGTAGACGGAATACGAAATCTAGCGCGAAAATGTTCAAGGTAGAATGAGTACGAAAGAGAATGTTTCCACTCGGGTATCGATGCCAATTGCGGTGAGAATTGGACAAGTTTGGTGTAAAAAGAAATGGTAAAAAATTGAGCACACTCTGATGATTCTTATATCGGAGTAAAACAAGAGAAATGGAGGATGATGAAATTCACGATGCAATAGATCTTGGGTATAGAGTCTCGGTTGAACGAGAATACCTAAATATATAATGTTCTTTGTTTTATAATAACGTATTTATCATTATTATAATGTCTCTCTCTATATGAAAACTGGTACAAAAATTAAAATTTATTTTTAAACGATACGATATTCTTTAAAATTTTTATAAGCAATCCCTTTGTTCTCTTAACGTCAATTATTCGAAGAAAGTAAGCAAACCTAGATCCCCGAAGTGCATCCAAGGCAAACAAATAGAAGAGGCACGCGTTAAACTAACGCAGTGAAAATTTGCTTTTTCTTCTCACAGTGATTGAATTTCATTAAAAGTAGATTATCTAATACATTCGCCGCAATAATATGTCCCGACGTACCTACACCATGAAGGAACGAGGTTACACGATTAATGAGAATTTCCGTGGTTCGAGGGACACAAAGAGAGAAAACTGCGACCGTAACCCTGGTACAGAACGATTTATGAGCTTGCCTCGCGTATGTGTGATATACACTGTGATCGCGAAGTTGCAAAATCTGTCTCGTATTGCAACCCATATTTGCGTCCTACAAATATCTCGTATCAATCCTCTGTACCACCGTATGACTACAAGCTCATACATTCATTCGTCTGTGTTTTTTAAATATCATTTTATATCTTCGTTATCGTGAAATCTACCATTGCTATGTTGTCACGCGATGCATTTATAATAATTATCAGTTGTTAGTTCTTCCATTAAAAGTGAAAAATAGTAATTAATTGCAGATAACTTCTCTGTGAAACAAGCAAATGAAAACTGGGTTGCAGAGGATTGAGGTTACTACTAGTTCTGCAATTTTTTTCATACATGCTGTGTATAATGCTGGATGAGATAATTACGGTATATAGTGGATTTTATAGCAGATAACATTACATAGATGTATACACGCGTGAGATACTTAGAGTTAGAAGATGTTTTTCCAAATATTTACGAAATACGGATTAATATTGAAAATAACAGATTGCAATGTAATCGGTTACTCCATGTAATCTACATATTATATCATGCTTCCAATCTTCCTTTCGTAAAATTGGATAAAAATGAACAACTATCTAGTAATAATTATCAGTAAATAATCAGTGATATATCTTTCTTCGTATCCTACAACTTTTGTCATCTTCTTACACAGTTTCATAAAAAAAGGTTCAACCTAATGTAAGAAAGAAATTAATACGCATAAATTTAATCGTCGACAATATAAATTCACAAAATTGAGTGCTATTAATTATACACTTGCTGTAATAGAATCAATAATTCAATAATAACCCAAACTCTAAATATCTAAAATTACCAGCACTAGCATACCTCTTACACTATGAATGTTTTCGAACGATTATTAATGTAAACGACATGAAAAATTCCATAAAAATCGTATATATTTTTCGTACACCCGGTACACGTACAAAGTCTCCATAGATATACGTGCCACGATCGATTTCTATCTCGGCAGCTTCTTCGCGTAAAACGAATTCGGTATGGCTATGATATTGAAAACAAGAGAAAACAGAAATAGGAAAGAAATAAACGTGACTGGAGGGATATCACGTGAAATACACACGTAGTGTCTTAGTCCAGTTGTTATACCTTATCATCGTACCATAAAACTATATCGTATTATTATAACGTTAGATTTATAACATTGTTAAATAATGATATTCTTTTTATAAATATAAAATTTAATCGATACTTAAATTTAGTACAGGAAAAAAAGATAGAAGGTTGTACGAGATATTTCTAATAATTTTCTTAATAAATCTTGTTGATTTACCAATTGTAAAATAAATTGAATAGATCCAACAAGAATAAAGAAATTGGCACGAAAAATATCAAAGTATACGATCAATCGTGTATTACAATGGAAAACCCACCTAATTGCTATAAGCCAGACGATCGGTTGATGACTGGATCTACGAGGTGATTTTCAGGGGCGATTTATTATGGACGCGCGATGAAGTCCACGGATGAAATTACAAATGTTGAATTATGATTACAATAACAGAGATTTATGGTCGTCGTCGTCGGTGCGTTCCAAAACACAGTCACGTGAATTTATCGCGTACCGAGAGTTACGAGTGTTGCATTTGCAATGTAAATCTTATGTGAAATTAAGGCAAATCAACCGAGCCGGAAGCCGTTTAAATAAATCAAGCATAGTCGTTTGTTCGACACGAAATTCACTACTTTTCTATTTCGTTTTGCGTGTGATTATAAGGGATAAAATTGACAAGCAAATATCGAAGAATAATAAATAAAAGGGAAGATATTATTGTACGAGGTTCGAGATTGTGTACGAGAGACTGGAAAACAAGTTAAAAATGATGACGATGTGGAGATTTTCTTACCTTGAACGAGGCAGGAACATCGAGCCATCGATGAACACAGAACCGGACAGTAGTATGTACCAGCTTGTGGCCAATTCGCCGGTACTGAAAATGGTTCGAATTATATTTTATTTTACTCACTTGCTACTATCAGAATTTATTTTAATCAAATGTAGAATTAAGTCGTACATAAGCATATCGTTATAGTTTGGATTAAATTTAAGGTAGATTACTTGAATTTATTTTATATTCTATACTTTACACGATAAATACCGTTAACGATCTTTATTGCGTAGAATATAAGATATACAGTAAAATTAGATAATCTACCCTAAATACACTCTAAATCGCTAAAATTATTTGTCATTACGTCTACCGTATGTCTTCATCTAAAGGAAATTTATTGTAAATCGCGAAGAAATAAAAGTTGAAAAAAACTGTATATGAATATATTTCGAAGTTGAAAATACACGTAAAATTTGAGTGTATTGAGTAATCGAGAAGTGAAAAAGTTTCTTTTTGCAATAACGAGACAATAATAATCATCAATTAATCGTGAAATTCTCGTTTCTGTAAGTGACTGCACGTACCGGAAGTTTGCGACTCAGAAAGTATCAAGTAGCTAACTTTATAAATGCAAAAACTAGACTTGTTATTCGTAATCATAAAATACATCGTTATTCGTGGTAAATGCATTCCTCGCATTCATAAGTGTATGGATGAAGTGCATAAGTGAAGATGGATAAGTGTATGGATTATTATATATCGATAAAATGTTTATGTCACATAATAATAATTAATTTATCTAAACTACAAATTTATTCATAGAACTTGTTTTCGATAATCTTTTTATACAGAAATAAGTTAGATTTAAGCAAAACAAGAAACATATTACCATTTATAAATTGCGGAAATATCAAACGTACGCTACCGCCATCTTGACAGTCAAGTAAACAAATTTTCTTATGAAACATAAACCGTACAACTTCCCAAGATTATACGTATATTTATAGGAACAGCAGTTTACTGAACAAATATTTAAAAAATTATACTATGATTAACCGAATTAAGAATTAAATATATAATTTGCATGTACTTTTGTCGTTATATTGAAATGAAATATGGTGGAGCACTCAATACGATGGATTCGTAAGATATCTGCGTTTCAAAGTATTATTAATACCAGTGTTTTATATTTTTTAACTTTATCTTAATACAAATTCAAGATCTAAGTGAGACGCTCGGTCTACTTACTAGAAAATCTTGTTGCATTATATTCTTTTCCCTCAGAGGTAAAATATGTTTCCCTTTCACTAACCAACACGTCCAGGTCGTTCATTAAAACCGCGGGAAATGACTAAACGTCGCAATATCTAGTGACATCTCTGATCTGTTTCTACGGACTCTAGTTTACTACCAGAGGTAAGAAAGAAACCCGTCGATAAAACAGTATCGAACATGTATGTATAAAAAAGCTGTCGATAATGAAATTTTCTACTACATTTTTATCACGACATATGTATACGTATTTCAGATAACGTAGAGAACTTTTCTACGACAAAAGTACAAAATAATTCCGCGAGATCAGTACGAGCGCCAATTCAAAAAATTGTTATTACTATCACACGTAGGTATGTACTGAATTCGAAAATAGTCTCGATGTGAAACGTAACGACATACAGAATGAAATAGAACTTACTAATAGAGTACGTGATTCGCATGGTGTCGTTCGTATCGTACAATTTTGCAAAGCCCACGGAGAATGGAATCTCTGCACGGCCGTAACGCTTCCAGACCCAGCAGACCATAGTATATGATCTGCAGATCCTAAAATAGAAAAAATAGCAATATATAAAGTACAAGAAACAAATAGAATTGTGTTATATACGAAAGTATAAATAACAATTTTATTTAACAGATAATTACGATAAATTTTTATTAAACGAATTGATTCGATATAGAAAATATCAACATGTAAAACACTTATAAAACTGTAAAAAATTTGAGCAAAAATATGAGTTGTCCGATCTTTTCCCTTGACTATTTTATTACGTGTAGCGAATTTTATGAAATAAAACATAAATACTACGTATCAAGAAAAAAAAACATGCGATATATTTCGATCATAAAATACACTATACATAATAAAACAATTCTAAAAAGGTTTATAAATCAATATTTCGAAACTTTTTACAATCTCAACCTTTTAAATGCTTATCACCGGAAAACCTCTGAACGGATTGAAATATCATATTTATTCGAACAATGTTTGCAGTACAAACTCGAAGCATTTCACATTCAGAAACTGTGAAAGAGCTTCTTCCAAGCTGAATTACCGTGTTTATAAAGTTCTCGCGCAAGCGTACTTGTCAGAAGTGTAGCATTTGAATTTACAGGTCGTGATCAACCTATCGGTGGTAGGAGCGAAGCAATTTACAAACTCGAACGAGGCGCGCGCCAACGCAATTGCCTCTAATGCGACCCTAATGTGCCCTGTTATCGTATACTATGATCTCTATGCTATCGTTATCCAAATTGATCATCCGAACAGTGCTTATTAACCGCGTTGACACGACGGAGCAAATTCAATAAAGTGATCTTTTTTTCTCAACGTTCTTCTCTTCCTTTTTCTCCTTTTTTTTTATACTAGATATCAATTAAATATATTTATTTGTTTTAATCTTTATATGCTTTTGTAGATAATTATTTACACTGGCAACGTCCAGATCAAAATTATTTAATATACATAGATTGATTATATATATTTGTCTTTTTTAAATCATCTTTGTTTATGAATGTGCAACGTAGATATTTTTACTCAAAGTAGATTTACTGACATTAGAAAAGTATTGGAAAAATGTAAATTGTTTATAATTTTTTGCGCTCCAACTTTAAAAGAAAAAACAGTGCATTTTATCATTATTGCTCTTTATTATTTATTATTATTACTTTATATTGCTCTTTACTGTTATTTTATATCGTTGCTCTGATAGAAAATATAAATTTTGCAAAACGCTTGGAAAAACTTGTACTGCGCATTCAACCATTTTGAAGGTAAACTAATTCACTCTGTAGCTTCGTGTACAAGGTGCCATATGCAACTGGAATTAATTTTATGCAACGGAGCGTTTGAAAGACCAGTAGCATGATTTTCTTTATGGAAACCTGTACTTTTAGTTTTTTATCCCATGCTTAAATTAGTGAAATTCTACGTAGGATATATTTGGATTAATTAAACAACTATATTTTTCTATAGACATTGGAACGTATTAAGACATTTGCGCATCTTTATCATATAAAACATTTTGGAATTTCCTAAGCATTATCATGAGACACGACTGCCATCGTTATATTAATCAAAATTGAAAACAATTCTAAAATGTACATAGAAATTACAACAAATTTATTGCAAACATAATTTAGTAAGAAGTTAGTATACAGAATGAATAATCATCTTAAATTGTACAACAAGCGTTAGTATAGTTTCACTAAATACTCAGGTTTGTTAATATGATTCTTAATATTTTATAATTTCTATATGTATTTTCAGACTTGTACAAAACTTTATGCATGTAATCACGATAATCCAGTCTCATAACAGTGCTAATGAAATTTCAATCTATTTCGTGTAACATGCATAATATAATCATAAAAGATATCCACAAGCGTTCGAACGCTTTCGCGAGCCTGCGCCAATATTCATTCTATAACGTGTTTCGTTTCGTATGTTTCCATCTTTCCTTACATTTCCTCCAAATCTAATTGTTTAGAATATGGCAATGCAAGCGTGTCGCAGTTTGTCTCAATTGCACGAGGTACAGTGTGCGACGACAAATTCCATCAAAAGTCCAGATTTCAGGCGATTTTCTATTCGCGTAATACGTTTCCCACGAGTTGCATTCAACGGGGCGTAATTAAAGTCGGTCGAAAAGTTAATATAGTTGAATGTACTTCCGGTGAGGGCGTAATAGCCGAGCGTATTGTGGGGTCCGTGTATTGTTCTCGGAAACAGACGACAAAAACGAAAAATAAATTACAACTGGCTTATATTTCGTGTCCTTGAAATTATCAGAAAAGTAACATTCGCAAAATGTAATGATCGAGTACAAAAAGAATCCTCTTGTTCGATAATTGAACATAGAAGGAGACGAAGCGTGGATCGACGATGCAAGGGATCGAAAAGGAGCAAGGATTCAATTTCCACGCTTGATTTGCTGATGAGACGAGCAGAGGAGACTGGTCGATCGACTTTCCATAAGCAAGAGCCGAGAAACTTTCATCGATGTGACTTTCAAATTCGAACAACGAAGGTGAATTAGCGAATTGGCTTCTTTTATACATATTTAACCAAAAGGAAAATATTTATTCTATAAATAGTACGTGTATGCATATCTTTTAGCAAAGACGATATACGTGTCTTCACGTTTTTCAAACAATTTTTATGATACCCTTCTAAATGTACATGCTAGTATAGGACGAATTTATTACTCGAACCAATAATATTAATAAATCGACGAACGACGAGTCGTAGATCATAGATTTCTCTGTTATAATTTTACAATTTTACATTGGATAAGACAATTGGATAATACATAATTCGTAAAACGTGAAACATATTCTAATTGTAATCGTAATTTGTTTGACGACATATAACGTACCATGTACTGCAAAATAATATTCATATAGAAATTCCAATTGCTTCGGTAAAAAGAAAAAGAAAAGAAAAGATGCTACGAATTTTTCAAACAACCCTATAATTTTGTACGTTTTACGCGTGTATAATTTTACTAACAATATTCCGTAGTTGATTTGTGGAAGAGGGCGGTGGTCGTTACGATAATTAGAGCCGCAACGCGCGACGTGTATTATAACGTGCATCGACTTTCGCGATAATCGATGTTACGTGATTAAGGCCGCGCGGCGTCTTATCAGGGCCGAGAAGGTTGCATCCTCTTCTACGAACGCAATTTAACGAACGAGCAATTTAGACAACTTCTCAGATCGTTAGTTTCAGATCATCCCCTTGGTGAACTGGGAATATTCCAAGGTTCTCCTTCTAACCTTTAGACAATCTTCCGTGTATTTCGATCGTAATGCGATTACTCGTTGTTTACGATATATCATGAATGAAAGTTCTGCAAGAATTCTGACATACTGATATTTAATAAATTTAGAAAGAATTTTTCGATATTAATTCATATTGCTATAGGGTTTCATAACAATTGTTTGACACGAGTATGTAACAGAGTTCAGTAAGAATTTTCTTTCTGATATTAGTGTTGAGTTTAGTAAGAATTCCGTGATATTATCGTTGAAGTTAACTCTTAACTTGACTTCGAGAGCAGAATTTTGAATTTTCATTTGATTGTTACAGCGTAGAGAAGAATCTTACAATTTCCAGCATTTGAGTTAAACATATAAAGAATTAGTGATATAACATTAAAATAAATAGCCTGCGTAATATATTTTTCCACGTATATACTATATATAAATAATTATAATTAAAATTGCACGATGATGATAAAACAGGTAGAATCATATTCATATAAAAAAAAACTTAAAAGGAGTTTGGTAATTTCAATTTTTAATAAATAAAATTGTCATGTACCGAATGAGATAGGGATCTCTACGGAAATCTATAGCTCACTTTTAATATCTCATTTTCACATATTAATATAGGGATTAATAAAAATTCTATGGTATTAATATACAGTTTAATTAAAGTATGTAATATAAACTATGATTTAATGCAGAGTTTAATTCTGCGATGCTGATAATACGGCAGTGCTTATCCTGTTTATCCTGTTTACTGTATATACTTTAAATAGAGAGCTTAATTAATTACTGTGAACAAAGCTCTCACGTTTTTGTAATTTTTTTTACAATTTTACTCTTGGGCAATAAACCGTCTATTTCTCTCGTATAACTTTATTGTACGATGTTACAATCAATACAAACACTCGTGGGATTTTACGCTGAATGTTGTTACGTCACTTCTGTTGCTCAACTTGGATAGGATACACAGCCGAAGCGTTTAACTATGGCAGCGTAATTGGATGGAGTTCGTGCTAATTGTATCGCAAACGAGTATGCGACTTAATGCGTTTTCATAAAACGATCTTTTAGAAGCTTGCTGATTCGTCTAACGTTAAGTAGATAAGAATTTCGTAGTAAATAGTACTATTTTGAAATGTAGAACCCGATAATTAGCGTTAGGGATGAGAAATTGAAAGTTGGAAAATTGAAATTTGAAATACAAAATTTCAGATTTAAAATTCAATGAGTGAAATTTGAAATTTTTATCCCATACAACTTCAACCCTAACATTTTCGAGTTTAATAACACAGGCTGGCTCAGACGTTACTCGTTTTGTTTTCTACGTACATATGTTGTGATAACATCACGTCAGATCCCTAATCGAACTGATCCGTCTGTTCCAACGCATGTTTAATCCCAACTTGCAAACTTCGTGGCGCCGTTTCGTCTGGATTGTTTGCAACGCAAGCCACAATCATCGTTAATAGTTCAATGAAATATAGGCAAACTCGTGGATCGTTTACAGTTTAGACGAAACGAAATGGAAGCGAATGCCTGCTTGATTTTTAGCTTCGAAGCGTGTTCAATGTACTGATCGTGTCGATTCATTTGCAGTAGAAATATCTTCGCTAGTATTTTTTAATAAATAAATTACCTTTCAAACATTGGTTTGAACATATTTTAAACACGCGTTGATCAACGAACAAGAATTATTGACATACTATGCAATAATTTACGATATGAGTGTGACCATTTACGATATGAAAACCTTTCAATAAAATATCTATATAAGATTCTTATTGTTAGTATACTTTTGTGAACACCCTTTTGGCTTACTCAATTAGCATACTTTACTTAATTCAAGTGACTCGAGTAATAAGAACAAGCGTAGAAACCTGAAAAAGATATTTCAAGTGAAATAAACCAGGTTCACGCTGTAAACGATTTACCTTGAACTCGGATAACTTGACTAATCCAAACAAAGCTAGAATTCGTTCATACACGAAGAAGATAATAAATTCCACTACAAAAAGTTTCGTTACAAAATCACTTAAACGTCGATATCTACGATAACATCAGCAACACGTTAAAAAAGTCAAACATCGACAAATTTACTAAAAATCCAATCACGAGAAAGGTTTCATTCCAAGCAACAAATTACTCGAGCATTTTCTGCGGTTCTTCGAAGACCTTCCCATCGAACCAATCCTTATTGCAAGAATAGCAATATTGATTCTGTTTCGCGTGTATTGTAAAAGCAAGATTGCAGAACGCTGGGTTATCGAACGTAATGCCCGTCGATTTATGTAATCCCCGAAATTACCGTTCCAAAAATATCATAAAATCGACTTTCCTAATGTATCGTAACGGCTGCGCTGGCCATGGTGCCAGTCGAGATAAGGGGCCCCATAGAGGGCTTGTACGTTATCGTTTTTGCTGCAACCTAAGACAAGATAAATGCGTATTTCAGGAAAATCCTAAACCAAACTCCCGGTTTGGGACGGTTGGACGAGTTAAAATGGAAGACAATGGGAGAAAATATGCTGCACAGACACTTTTTCTTACCAGACTATCGTACTGTTTCTTGGTAGACAGATAATCGGACGGAAACAGGTAACCAGGAATAAAGAAGTTGCTCTTAAACGCGATAAGAGCGTTTAACTTCCCCTCGAGTCGAGGATTTAGATCATTTGAATTTAAAACAAAGCTGCTCTTCTTTCGTTTCAACTTCCTTTCCGCTTAGTATATCGTGTAAAGTCTGCAGGGAGAGATAGTTTAGGTGAATTATAACTGGCTACGTTTAGGAATAAATCAATGAGAATTAGATGATAAAATAAGGATGGAAAATTCGCTGATTCCAATTTTAACATTGGGGCAGAGATACTCGATATTCTTTTAACGTAAACGTCAGCCCACTAAATTTACAATTTGATTCAAATTTTTATATTTGTGGCAGACAGATTGCAGACGTTTGTACAAATTTTTACAAATTCTAATTCAAGCATCTATATTCTTAACCACTGAAATCGTATTACAAAATAAAAAATCTCATTTTCTTTATCTTCGTTTAGTCGTTGCTCGATTAATTCCACGAGCTTTCCAGAACAAATCAGGTTCTATCTCAAATATACAAAAAATTTTACGCGAAACTAGGAATGCAATTTACTCTTTTAATCAATCAAAAAAAGCGCGATCCGCCAATTGTTTCGAGTTGAGCGTGGTATCGATCGCACCACGAGGAATATCGCAAATTTTTCGAATTTCCAAAGTTCGCTCTGTCGAAAATTGCGAACGTGACAGATTTTAACACTTCGTTGATATCGTTATATCGAATCACTGAATTGTAAATTAACTATAAATCAAATGGACTGAATTAGGTGTAACTGCTGAGTATTTTATTTTAATTTGGACGATGTGCTGTGTGCGTTAACTACTAGCACGCGTGAGATATACAGTTGTTATGTTCTATCTGCGCATATCATCATACAATGGAATACCTCATGAGAAGAAAAAGACATCAGACAAATGTTATAAAAGTTGTTTAACACAGACGGGACATAGTATAGGTCTTTTCGCATTCTTCCCAAGCATACAGTTTCAAAAATATACATAAGAAACTTTGTATTCGGACCTCCAAAGTTAAAATTACCAATAACTAAAGTGTATACATAACTTGCATCAAAAAAATCAATCACGAAAGTGTCATGAAAGAAGAGAAACTTTTATCCATACATCTTCTCTTACATTACTCAAATCTCTAAAAACGTTGTATCGTTGTAAACCTACAAAGTTTCTATGAAAAATTTCGTCTTAGTTATTTTGACCACTTTCATAGTTTTCGTGTTAACGGCTACTTGAAATTGTGAATACAAATATCGGTAACTTGGAAAACATGGTCATTTTTCAATGTTGTTTTCTCAAAACCATTTTCATTTATCTTTCGTTTGAATTTTATACATCTTACTAAAACATGATTAAATACTTACAGAAAATACCTGTAACTAAAATATTCTTGACAAACGTACGCCTTTCTAAAATTCTTCTTCTGTTTTTCTTTTCAAATTTGTGCATGTTACAATGAAACACGGACAAAAATAATTGTACGCATACAAAATGCCTAAGTTCTTTAAGTACAAACGGTTCGAAGAAACGCGTCTAATGGTAGAACACTCCCTTAAACGCAGGAAAATAATAACAACGTGACGAGCGTCAGGTGGAAGTTTCTCGTTCTGACAAAGGGTAAATACCTTTGTAAACCACGAAAACTTGCGAATCAAGGTTTTGTACGGCGCCTGTCGGTCTCCGAAGCGGTTTCGACCACGTTTCGCCTCTCGATCCGTTGGCTCGCTCTTTTTTTGCTCGCCTTTCCTACGAAAAGTGGAGCGAACACTGGACGACCTTCACGTACGGATCGTATGAACCCACGTTGCGAGACGTCTCGTAAGATTTTAAAAGGGGTTCCTCGTGTAGCCGCGTAAATATCAATTATTTCAACCCTCCGGGAGCATCGTAACGGTGAAACAAAATTTCTATCTATTATGGAACGGAGCAGTTCCCTGTATGAAGATGGATTAGGACTGCTCCATCTGACCAACGAGGGTTGTTTTTTTGTGTGTGTTTTTTATTCGTTCGAAACTGTAGACACGTACTACGGGTCCTGGCGTGATCGGCCTCCTATCGATTCCATTGCTTCGTTCGATATTAATCGGAAAATGAGTCGAGTTGAAAGTGGTTTTTGCTACTGAAAAAGTTGCTTCGTGATATCGCGAACGTGATATGTGCATTCGAACCTGTTTTCGAAAGGAAAGCCGAGGGACGAGTTTGACTTGAATTTCTCGATCGATCGGAAAATTATTTAACGATGAAATTTGAAATGTCATGGATATTAAATGATAATATCGTAAATAGATACAGTGTTATACAACGTACTATATAAATTTCGTAATATGTTCTTTTATTAATATTTTCATTAAACGATGTCAAATGTAATAAACGAAAGTGAATTTATCATTTCTATATCATAGGATTTTGCAGAATGTGTTATGTAAACGATTATTACAAAATTCTTTCTCGTGATTTTTAGATTGTCGACGATATTATGTGTATTACGTGAAAATGTGTGTCGACTCAGCACACGAGATAACCTTCGAATGACAATTTGTATAAATAACAATTTGCATGGTTAGCAATTATTTGTATAAATAACAAATAATATATTTATAATGATCTGGTAAAAAATTGTGTTATCCATCATATGACATCATACGACATTGCAATTGCAGGATATTTATAGTTCTTTCGTAGGAGTACATATTATGTTTTGCTGTTAACGCTACGAGATCACTAGACCCTAATTTAGAATTATGCGTTTAATCTCAGACGTTTACCTCTGAATTTATCCGAGCGTATTTCGTCCAAAAGGTACACAGTGAACGTGTTATGGTAAGTAAATCGTCGCACGGTAGATATAGAAAAAAAAACACTGAGGGAGTAGTTTTATTAAGAAACATGTACTTCCATTTCATAAATTAGAATTTTTGTAGAAGCAGTAGTATACTATGCAAATGCAAGTATACCATGTATGCTCTAAAGATGTAGATCTGTAGCACTATCACGGAACAAATCGACAATCTGAATCAAGGAACATTTAATTAAGCTCAATTTAAAAGGAGGGAAGGTCTGTCAAATTGCTCTAACGATCATTTAAATGCAGCACGGAAAACTGTTGAATTATTTTCTATATTCGTAATAGTTTATTTAAATGCACATTAACTAATAGCAAGTAATTACAATAAAGTAGTAATTATAACGAACTTCTCTAATTACCATATGCATTATATTATATGCGTGATACGAGTTTTTCGACAAATTACTGAAAAGGGTGAAACTCTATGTGGAAAACTGGATAGAAAAAATTCCACGTACATTATCATTTAAGAAAGAACTGGTCGTAGAACTGATCTTTCTGTTTAAAAAAATATATGCTGATGAAAAAATTATAGCGTAAATTATCATTTTTATACAAACAGGAACAACTAAAATATCCATAGAAATAAATTATTGGGAACAATAGCCAAACCTAATTTCAAAGTATAAATGTGGGAAGCAGACATCATTAACGTACGTAACATGCTTTTGTATCTAAAATTTCCCGGAAGATAATGGACCTTAAAAAATAATAACAAAATATTTTCAAAGGGAGTTTGCGAGGTAAATGAAAGGGCAAGTAACCTAGATATTATTCGAAACTCATCTTTACACTCGCTGTCATGAATAAGCCTTTCGTTTCAGGAAAAATGTCGATCGTACGCTTAGCTCGTGGAATAATGCTAGAAAAAAAAGGGAGAAAACGTTCTCAGACGATCTGTGTACACGTTTCAACGCGAATGAATTGTTCTAGGGACAAAACACAGTACACTCATTCTTTTAATCGCTCATACGTCGTACGCACGGTCGCTTCGGAATATTGCTCTTCAACTTTCTAAATATTTGTTACCAGCTACTGAACTCATATTCTCGTTTGTTTTTTCTCTCCTTCCCATGATCCGGTATAGCTACATACATATGCTTGAAATCGAACATGCACGTACCAAAAACGAACTAAACGCGACCAGTCTATCGAAATAAAAAATTTCAACCATCACGGAGAAAAAAGAAATATACGTTTACACGTGTTCTGGTATTTGGACGAAAGTTCCTTGAATTTTATTGGATAATACTTTATTGGCTACCATCATAAACTTTAGATGATGCGTAATATTTAAATGATGGCTGCATTCCCCCCTCAAAAAAAAAAAAAAAAAATGTTATAACGTAAATTTTATTTTATCATATGATTTTGATTTGTGACACCGATAAGGATCTCTCAAGGGAATTTGATCTGGAAGGATACGATTCTTCTGCATTATAAAGTAGGAGCAAATGCATCGAGGAAAATTCTTTATGTTTTATCGTATTTCCTGTGTTTGCTATATTTGCTATTTCTGTAACTAATTTGTATATTAATATAAAAAACCACGCGTACTAACAACGATTCTTGTCATTGATATTTCTTCGAACTTACAAGAACTCGAGTAAATTAAAGATGATCCAAAAAACATAACAGTATATGTATCAAGCGTAACGTTTAAAAAAATGTGGATCCTTGTGAATTTTCAACAAAAGCACAAACTCTTCTTTCCCTCCAAATGCTAAATACCTACGGTGATAAAATCAACGATCGTGGAACCCACCACGGAAACAAGAAGAAACGATGCTTTCACCGAAATAAAACGCGAGACAATGAAAACTCAGCTCATCCATAACTCATCGTGGAACGTTCCACGCTTCTTTTTCTACGTGGACGCGATCGATGGCATTTACAACCGAACAGAACAAACGCACGAAGAAAGATAATAAAGTTGGACAGTTTTGTTAACGACAGACATCTGTGTATAATAGAGAGCACGCATCGAGAAGCGCGAAACGCTTCCATCGCGTCAATCGTTTCCGCAAGAATGAAATTTCAAAGACTCGTTCCCGCTGTTTCCGCGAATAAAACAAGTTGAATGCAATGAAAAAAGAAAATATACAAATATAAAGAAGAAGCGAGAAAGAAGAAAAGAACAGAGAAAAAGAGAAAAACCTGTCAATTATATCCTCAGCGATCGAGGACGTCGGTAGAGACGCCATTATTTGTTTAAAACTACTGCGCGGCTACGGTCCGGATCGATATCTCGCACAATATCTGAGACTTTCATTGTACTGGAAATCGCGGTCGTTTCCCTGAATTTTCGACGTTTCCCTATTTAGCCATGCTTTGCCTTGGTACACGCGCGACTCTGCACACGGCCGTCATTCTACGCTCGCCTCGCAGATCGTGCGGTTCGCAAATTAGTACGAAAATAACGAAGGGCGCAGAAGGACGTCTGGGAAGCGTTCGCGCCATGGAATTCGACAAGTTTTTCATGAAAATCCGTGACTCAGGGATTTTTCTTAATTGGCCCCTGACGACAACGATCGATATTATGCCGGTCACGCGACCGGAGATGAAAGGTGATTAAATATTCAGAGGGACTCGCTATTCTACGAATTTCTTTCTAATTTCATTATTTAAACAATCGACGAGGATTTCGTAAGCGGAATTTTGTTTCTTTATGAAAAGAGAGATTGTTGTTGATTGGAGTCTCTAACTTCAATCTAAACGCTTGGAAATAGATGGTTTCTTGTAAATATAATTTTAACGCGTTTTGGGGAATTAAGGAAAATGTCGGGATAATAATGGGCAAAAAGAATTAAATAATTAAATAATTGCGGTTGTCTTTTTTATTGTTTGAGCGAAGCTTCGGTACGACAGCAAATAAAAGAAATTAAATGGAAAGTGATTAAATATTTGAGAACACGTAATCTTTCATAGTTATCTTTTATCTGTTTAAATGAGAACTATGGTCCAGTGATAAGGAAGATTAATAGAAGGAAAGTTAAATATTTTGAGAACAAGCCATTCCTCAATATTATGTTTCGCCCATTAAAGATAAATTCTGATACACTAGGAGATAAGGAGACCACAGTGCAACCGAGATGTTGAAGAGATATTCGAAGAAATTTAAACTATTTCACTATGGAAATTAGTTGGATAAATTTACCCGAGAGTAAAGTAGGTCCTTTGGGTGAAAATAGAAACGCCGTTGTAACTGCTTAGAGACACTACTTTCTGATGCCAAGTATACGTTGTTTAGGGCGAAATTCTTTCCCGCTCGTACCTATAGTACAATTCTGCAACTTGGCAGTTCTGAATTCTCCAAAAATAAAATTTTATACGCATAATAAAACTCCGTAGATTTTTTTATTGGTTCTACAGTACAATTTTTGTCGTCAATGTCCGCTTCTTTTAAATTAAAGTGAAATTCTTGTCGTGGATTTTCTCTCGTTTCACCTGTCCTAGGAAATTTTATGCTTTACAAAAATCCTCCAAAAGATAAAAATTTGTACGTACGCTTGGTAGAAAATGAAGCCGCGCGTAATAAAATTTCGTAGGTTTTTCATTAACTCTAGCATAATATTCTTGTCCAGAACTTTCGTGTGTACACATAGAACGCACCATGTTCTACAAAAATTTTAGATTTCATAAACATTCTTCAAAAATAAAATTTTGCGCACACAGGCAGATCATAACAATATTCGTACCTTTCTCACTGTATATTTAAAATCATTTTACTGGATATTTTCTATATAACAGAATTTCCGTGCAAGTTCCGTATCGTGTAACATAACGCGTTCCACATCGTATAACTTATCTGTAAATATTCTCTATCCTCCACCAAAACATTGTACAAAAATTCCCTTCCATCTCAAGCAGGAAACGTTCGAACAAAGAGAACACTTGATTAACAATCAGAGAAAAACGAACTACCCGTGGTTATGTTTCCAAACGATGTATTGCGCGTACGAGTTTATATTCGATGGAAAATGACATAAAAGACATTTACAAGCCTAAAAGGCAGTCATTTAAATTCGATTACTTCTTTGTCGATGTAACGATTTGTATTGGCTCGTTGCCAATTTTTTTCTTTTTTTCGTCTCGGTCGCAACATACACGTGACAGAGCATTTTATTGCAAAAATCGTTCGATCGTTGATATGTCGCGCGATGGGAAAGGGACATCACGATAGAACAAAGCGAGCTAGTTTTTCCGATCGCAATCAACCGTACGACGTTCGAATTAGAAACGTACGATTGGTAGTTAGTCCAAGTCCCGATAGAACAAAGGGGAGCAAAGGCAGTTAAAGGGTAAAAAGGGCGCTATCACGAAACATTCGACTATCTCGATATACATCACTATCCCTAACTGTTAGGACACCTATGGAAATCAAAGTAAATTTAAAAAATGTTTGAACAATGATTAAAAAGAATTATTGGCTTGTTTGAAATTTTACGCGAAGGCGGATTACAAAATGTTATGATCAATAAACAGTTTGTAACACTAGAGGTATGCGTAACTATCATTTTTTTATCTCAAGTTGAAAATGTTTCGCCACTTATCTTGAGATTTCAATATTGATTAGTTTTTCCGCGTCGTTTAACGCGAGAATCCTTTTCGCCGAAAATTCTTTATCCCTTTCCGATAAAGGAAAAGTATTTGTTCGCTGGTTTATCCGATAAAGAACACACAGAATCCTAGGAAGAAGTTTTAACGATATTACTTTTGAAAAAAGCCATCAAGGCAACGTGACAGAATCTTTTCGCGAAACTTCCTCTTGAAACTAACTCGCTAAAGGACCTTTTTTGATTCGGTACATATCTGTTAAAACACAAATCAATCGTATTGATTCGTATCGATTGTTAGCCATCAGGGTGTTCAAACTTCTCAAATATAATGAGTAAAAAAGAAAGCTGTTAAAAAATATTCAAATTACTATGTATTTGAGGAAATAGAAATAATAGCACATAGCTAGAAGTTTATAACGCATTAAGTATTAACCATTTTGAACATCATTGCAAAAACATCTTGAATACTTGCATATCGAGTTTCATCTTAACGAACTATCTCTAAAAGTTAATGTATGAAGGAAGACGTCATCAAAGACATAAAAATTACCACGGTCAAGATTCTACAAAATATGGAAGATATTTTCTTTTCAAAACGATATAACCACCCGGTTTTTAATGCATTGTGCAGACTGTGTGAAGAATTTGAATTAAAAATCCTTATTAAAAAAATATTCCTGATGGTCCATTCTCAAAGAAAAGTTTCTAAAGATCTTCAATCTCATTATCCGTGTTTTAATATACGATCTTTGTCGAAAGATTTGGGAACCCTTTTAACCTTCGAACTACTTAATTGGTATTGAGAAGGCGAAACTCGGGCCCAGAAGTAATTTCCCGCGCAAGAAATGGGAATTTTTTCCGTCGAAATTCCGGGACGCTGCGCGCTCAAGTCCAATGCGATTATGCGAAGATAAGAAGCAGCGGATTATTCGTTTGGAAAGTTCGAGCAGTTCTCCTGTTCGTGGATATTGACGACGCCCTTTAACCTTTCTCGACCATCGTAAAACGTAGTCACGAATGCGTCTTTGTGCGTGTACACTGGCGCGTAAAATCGCGCATTATAGAGACGACAAGCGTGCACAATAGATCATTCTGAATGATTTTTATTCGTATAAAATTGACAAACACGATCGTAAATGTGGGACAAAGAGAAATTTATAGTTATAAATGAAAAATTTTTTAACGGTGATATAGACAGGTAATTTTGCTTTATTCGTAAAACATTAACAAGTATAATAGGTAGTAAATATGGGCACAACATTAAAAAAAACAAAGATTCGAAACTCTCGGTGAATAATTCTTTTTATAATAATATAGTATCTGTGTGTGTAGGAGAGGAGGGGGCAGGGAGATGAAACGATAGAATTTCTTGTTTCTGTCAGAGATTTCTTTGGAGATTTCACGTGTGCATGTTTTATTTGTTTTATACGTGCAGCACGGTGAAAGTTAGACGTAACCAGAGACAATTTACTTTCATACTTTAACCATCCTTGAAAGTTCACCTCGATCAACGATCACGAATGGACAGTAATCGTGCGACAAATAATAATGTACTAATAGCTTGGACAGTGCTTCGAGGTTCGTTAACGTTAATTATAAAGAATAGAAATTCAAAGATTTTTAAATCGTAGAATATAAAAATATTAGAATTCAAAGATCCAGAAATGAAACAATTTTGATACTCGAGCATTAAAAAGTTTAACTCACGTGAATTTTTAATTCAAGAGATTATGATTTGATGATTATGATTCACGTTATTAACCCTCGAATTCTTGAATTATTATCCTTTTATATTTTTTGCTTTTTACCTGTTTAGTAACGTAAACTACCAAACTTCTACATAAACTATATGCCATTTATTAGAAAAATATAATCATGCAATTGCATTAACTCACTTGAAGCGTTCGTCGTTCAGGATCGCGGCAGAGAGCCCTGACGAAATGTGGATCCAAATAGTCCGTCATAGTAGCCTATCTATAGACTACTCTGCGATCCTTTTTCCTACGTGCTCCTGTGTCCTGTTGGAGCACTTCTTCCTGGACATCGCCACCAAAATGGTCGCAACGTTCGATTCTTAAGGGCCCAATGACCTCTTTTAAGCCATTAAATAGACCGATCCTTTCGTAATAGTCTTACAATTAGCAAAATATTTCACTTCCATTTTCATTTTTCTTTCCACTATATTTTTCTCTTTTTCCCTTTTTTTCTTTTTGTATCGATCAAAAATCTAATATACGTTCGGAACTACAGCTGTATTTAATCATGCGCGGCATAATACGAGAAATTTTAACGCAGATTGAATCTTCTGTTTTCCAAAATCCATGATGATTCTTGTTGAATGTGCTGGTTCAAAGTGACGAATTCTGTAAGCATAAATAGGAGAAATATTAAAAAAGAATTAGAGTAACCATTTTGCGACAAGCAAATTACATTTTAATAATTGTACGAATTCAAATACGAAATATCGTGATTATTAATGCTAAAATTACGTAAGGTATATAATATGCATGATATTTTATAAAAAATTGTATAAATTTACTGCTGTAAATTCCTTGATACTTGAATGACTTTTTTATGAAGTATACTTGCTTTTCACGTACCTTGCATTTCGATTTCTTTGGTACAAGCTTTATATTACAGCTGTCAGTATTCCTACAGCGTTAATATTTGTTACTCGAGAATTATAAAAATTGTATTATCCTCATAAAGCATGAAACGATAAACGCGAAATTTTCTAGATAATTTACAGACGAACGAAAGAAACTCCTATAAAAATAACAAACGATTCCATTGTCGATCTAAGACTCGTTAATCAATTCCCGTTACCATTCTTAAATTTATCTTCTCATTAAAGGTGAATCTCGGTTTATTTACCGAGAGCCTTTTCCTACTTTCTCTCTTCCACAAAGATCAATTAAGGTGCCCGGAATCGCCTCCTATTAATCTCCTCGCATTTAATTCAGGTTCTCTTTCACCGAACGCGACAAACTCGCTGTTCGGCCAAGTCACACGTACACCAACGCACGACTTCTCTATCGCGGCTAAATCAATCGGAGAAAATTATACTCTGTTGCATATTCAAATGGCTGAATATTCACGGTATCTCGAAACAGTGAATGAACGCGCATCTCGAAGCCATCAAACGCAAACTTAGAAGCGAAGCGACTTGCAGCGTCGGTGCACCTTCGTTTCCGTCCCATCCAAACTAAACTAATCGTAATTCAAGCTTGTTTCCAAACGACGATGGAGATCGAACTTGAAACGCAAGCACCGAGGCATAGAATGTGTATATGAAGATCTCAAAGGCAGATCTCAAACGCCAAACGAACGTCGTTCACAACGAGAACCGATCGAGTCAAGAAACGATCGTTCGAAAGGAAAAGAAACAGGTACCGTTACGAATTATGAATGAATCGCGAAACAACGTTGCAGGATGAATTATAAACGCGACGGAAGTCGCTCGTTAAGGCATGCTGCACCTGCGGATAGATGCGGTGAAACGATAGGCGGCTAAACTGGAAATAGGCTCGTCGACCTTTTCGCGATCGGATCGTGAAGAGTGGAACGGATTTGAGCTGCGAAAATGAAACATTGTCAGAGGCATGGATATTTGACCGTAGCGTGTCGTCAAGAAGGTGCTTCTTTGGTCGAGAGTCGAAGGGCCTTTCTTTAGTTAGAGCACTGTGCAAGTTGTTTGAAAAAATTATGGCTAAACTTCAACAGCGTACGATTTGATACTCGCTTCGTAGTTGTAAGACGTTTCATCGATGCAGTGTTACAAGTATTGACCACTTAAGAAAGGAAACAACAATCGAGATGCTATTCTTCGTACGAATTGATCTTATTCTTGGCGTGAATTTGTCGACAATCTCGAAAATTACTCTTTGATATTCCAGTCTCTTTTGATCGTTGATATATGAGAAACACGTAGGTGTATACTTTACAGGTCTTTAAATTCGATTTTCTCAACACGAGGCTTCTAATACAATTTTAATATTCTTAATTTTCATTCTCTTTCGTATGGCATAGAATCTACCTTGCTTTTACTTGTATCACGAATTTAGTACATGTATTTTATGAATCATGTGTATATATAATGTATAATTTATGTATGTGCATAAGCAAGTTTTAGTTATATCTTTTGTATATATCTGTTACATATAGTTAACTATACATGTATAAGTTAGTCCTAATTCTGCGACAGTCATTGCCATACTTCTTCCAAAATGCAACTCGAGGATCGTACTCGTGTCCCAACCAACGGTTGTGATAAAGTTTACACATCACAATCAAAACAGGAATTATTATTCCTGTGCGACGCAACAACGTGACTGCCAGTTGGAGAACAGACGGCGACTAACAAACGTCGAAAACGAATATAGGGAACGAGAAGCATCGATTTCTCGGTTTATTCTCCGACCTTGGTGTATGTAACGTCACGCGAGCCACATACCTAACAACCTTTGGATGGGAGGCCGTGCCAGAGACGCGGGTACCCACTGCCACAACCGACCAACCATGAAACGTAACGACCGATCCGGAGGCATTTGAACCGCGCAGAACGAGACCGGGTCGCGGATGTATCGCGATCTGATGCCGCGATGCGTCGATCCCGCAAATCAACTTGATAAACAGCCAGACGCGTGGCGCAGATAGGATGAACATTGCGAACAAGCTAGGCCACCGAGGAGTTCGTCTGTTTGACGTGGTTTCCATATGGGTGTAGATACAGTTGCCGAGATCATCTGCATCTACTTGTTACATTTTTTGGAAAACTCGGTAATTATATAGAAAAGAGCACAGTTCACAGATTTCGATGAGCTTGAAATATGTTATCAAGCTCGATATTCTGAGCAAGCTATTTCCTATGTAACCGCCCCGCTCCGTCCTCGCAGATATTCGCAAAAAACTTCAATTACACTTAGCTTCCGTATGCTTCACTCTGACATATTTTTACATAGACCAATTTGAACTTAACTCGTTGATGCTGATCATCAGTAATATAAATAAAAAAGTTAGATTAATATCCGGCTGCTTCGCGCGAACCTCACGTAATTTTTGCTTCACGCGATTTTGCGAATAGGAAAAAGTTGTTCAGAATGTTGATCTCGGCAATATATTTCGAAATCGTTAAAATGGACGAGGTGCGCCCTTTTTCTGTATAATTACCGAAAACTCTGATAGATCTTGCTTTATTGAGAACGCTTGGTTATAACAGGACTCAGAAAATTGCTGCTGCGCCCTCGTGATTTTCATATCATATAAAACATACACGGTTGCTGCGATTATCTGCACCTACTTATTATATTTATTGGAAGATTCTAGCAAATCTTTATTTATTTAGTATTTTACATTACAGTAGAACCCCATCTAACGCGGTACTCGTTTGACGCGATAAGAAAATTGCCGCCGCGCCCTCGTATAACGCAGCTGCGTAATTGGTTTAAAAGACTCTATATGTGTGTATGCGATTGTGAATATTAGAGGTATAAAAATATAATATTGCCTTAAACTTTCAATGAATGGAAATCGAATTTTGATGAGTCGAAAAGAAAACGTTTGAGACTGAAGTCGATCGTCGTACCTCGTGCATCTATGTAATTAAATTAAGAAACCGATAGATCTAAATACCCGACATTTGAGAGATTTATACAAGAACTATGTATATTTTGTGTGAATATATTCCTTAAGTGTAAAAATATTCAACCTTCTAAAAATTTGAAATCCGAGATTGTGCAATTAAACTGAACAGTATATGACATTAAACTGTCAGTATTTAGACCGACGTTTAAGTATATGGTTTTAGTAAGAGAAATACAAAGTGAATGTTGAGTTTCTGGGACAGATTTTGAAATGTGTTGCAATCAAATTACGATAGTATAGGAAAATAGTAGCTGCCTTGCCTTTTATTTACATTTCTGTTTGACGTCAATAGTGCATAAAATTTCCGATGATGAACATTTCGCTACATAATTAAAGGCACTGCATCTCTCGCTGAAAGGCGTAAAAATAAGTTGCTCCGGTTGAAACGAAGACCGATCGATTCATAAGACGTGTCCAAGCTCCGTTCGATTCTTTTGTCCTTTTTCTTTCGTCTTCTCCTCCGACAGCGGATCTGCATTTTTCCTTCATTTTAGTATAAACATTTGAAATATCGAGCATACTTCCTTCAAACGCTGAAATTCATCGTAGCCATTATACATCTTTACGCCTATATAAAATATCTGTCATAAATCGCAGTAACGTGACAAAACATACATTTAACAGTTTCTCATTTCATTCTGTAAATATGCATTATTCTTCCTATTCTTTGCTAGAAAATTTTACATCGTATATTTCAATCCCCGTTCGAAACGAAAAGCGTTGAAATTAAAGAAACTCAAGAGCTCAAAGAGGTAAAAATTAAATAATTGCAAAATTTAGGAATCCAACTATCTAAAAATTTAACAACTCACCTAGCAAAAAATTTGGAGTTCAACGTTTCAAAGATTTTAAAATTAGAAAGTTTCAAATATTAAAACGGTCAAATTATAGAAACTCTAAATTTTAGAAAATTCTACATTTCATAAATTCAAGGATCTAAAAATTCCAAGTTTTAAAAGATCGTAAATTCAATTTCATTTGGATATTGAAAAATTTAACGTAGAAGAGCAAGCGTCGTTTTTTTCGTGAAACAGCGCAGTCAAGGCAGATATTAAACTTCAGATTAAAATCTACTCTTTTATGCCAGACGATATTCGACGATACACAGCTGCTGAGCAGTGATTTTCGAATTGAATGGTGGCCGATAGTCCGCAAAATGTTGCTGGAGTAATCGACGACGACGGGGCGACGATTTTTTCCGGCCGACTCCAGCTATTCTATCAACGGGACGCAATTTTGCGGGATCTAAAATGGTGAACCGCGTATATAACAAGGGCCTACGGGATCTGGCCTTTCTATCCTTGCAGAAAACGGAGACAGAAGAAGCAGAGGCTGATAATAAGCTGTGCCAGAGCGGACTTTCGCAACAATGGTTCTTCGGTGAGACAATTTCAATCTTTGATATGCTGCCTAGTAAACTTTTATACGAGCTCTAGTTGACATCCGTGGTGTAATTAACCTTGCTGATTGAAATTATCAGTCTTCTTAACAATCCAACGATTCGTTTTTAAAATATATTTTTCTCCTCTTTTGCTATGGGAAGCTTCACGTGTATTACTTATTTAGAGTTTCAATGCTTCAAGCATTTCCATATAAATGGATGATTATGTCAATTAAAAATACACAGCTTTTATTATTTATTATTTATTATAGATTATTATATTATAGTATTTATTATAGCTATTATAAGTTTTTCATTCCTTAGAACTCATAAAATCTATATTTAGGATTGTAATTAAGATCATCTCAATCTCATTTTACCAGAATTTCGATTTATCCTCATACTTACTTACATACCTAAACAGTAATATATCTATAGCTGCACTTTAATCGATCCAATGAAAATCAATTCCAATCAATTTTTCCAATGCAACACTCCTCCCGCCTTCGATTAATAATTTCTTCCAAAAAAGATCCAGATTAAAAATTCCAATCACGGAGACATATCTTCGCGTTAAATCAGCAAAAGCGATTTAAGATTCGAGAGATCAGTTTCTAATTTCAAAAGTAGTCGGAAAGTATCATACGAAAAGAGTTTCCGTCGTTTTAGTCGTGGCAGAAAATTAAATCGTGTAATCGATAAAAATGAGAAGAGGATCGCGTCGGGAAACGTGGTGAAGAGGCAGAAGAAGCATCAGCAACAGCAGCAAAGCCGAAGAGAGGCCAAGAGAGGAACGGGCTGCATCGACCTTGCGGATCGTTTCTGTTTGGATTCCTATTACTCGTTTTATCCTTCCCCTGCTTCTTCATCTTTGCGTAGTCCGCCTGACTCTTTCTTCCTTTCAAAAAGAAACTTGCTGAGCCGGCGTCTCGTTCACAACTCGTCCGTGCCCGTATAGGTACTATGGTCTCGCGTGAAACGGAATGTCAAGGAAGAAAACAGCGCGTACGCGCAGCCAGGAACGTCCTCAGGATCTCGACCGTCGAGATCACCTCTCTTTCTCTCTCTTTCTCTTTCTCTCTCTTTCTCTTTCTCCCCCCCCCCCTCCCTCGCCCTCTCTCTGTCTCATCGATTACCAACAGTGACTATCGGTTTCGTGGCTCACCTATGTACGTTTATAATTTGGATGAAGATATTGAATTTGTGCAGACTCGTTTATATGGATCTACCAAACAAATATTGACAAGTACTCTTTAATTTATGCGTATTTATCAATCTTCGAAAAGAAGGAAACATTTTTAATAAATACCAAAAAATCGATTATAAATTTATTATATTTCGAGAATTTTGATTTAAAATGGGAATGTAAAAATTTAATCAACAAATTTATTTTCGATTGCAAATAAAAGCTATTATTTTGATAAGTACATAGCAATGAAATTTGATCGTAAAATGAAATTGAAATTTAATCTGCGTTGATATCGAAAATTCGATATCAGAATTTAATCTATTACTTATCATTCTCGTTGATTTTGTTTTTATTATATATTACTTTTATTATTGTGCTGAATTAATTTTGATATGTATTGTTGTTAAAATATTAAGAATCATATATTCAGTGAAAAGTAAATTTAGATTTTCCAATGGCCGGATGCTTGAATTTATACAATACTTTTAATTAATTCGTACAACTATAACAGAAAAATCTTTCAGGAGAAGTTTTTAACAATTCGATACTTGTATTGGAAAAATTTAATTATCTTTGAAGAAATGAATTATTTATGCGAGTCGCACGATGCACCAAAATAATCTCGAAATGGAAAATTTTATAATTCATCAAATCGTTTAAGGTTCATTAATTAGAATAGAAACCAATAAAACATTACCGTATTCGTAATATTCGTACTATAGAAGGAAAACTTATGAACTTACTGAAAACAAGAAATAGCGAAGCATAATTCTTTATTTTGTTCTCCCCTGTAAACGATAACTCAAAATTAAAAAGAATTTTAGTCTTTCAAATGGTAATGTATTTGTACAATGGACCAGTGTAAAAGAAAGAGCTGATAGACGAGAACAGGTCAACCAAAAGTCTGAATTAGCTAGAAGGCTAAGAGAGACGAGACAGAAAAAGAGAAAAGAAGATGATCTAAATTGCAAATAGAAACAAACAGACGCGAAGGCAAGGAACGAACGAGCGAAAGAAGACAAAGAAGTAATTGGGGAAGAGAGCGAATATCAATACGAAGGTCTAAAACGATATATAGATAATGTAAATAAAATTGATAATACGTAGATTATAGATTTTTATGTACTTGTGGAAAATTAGAATTGCAAAGAATGCACAAAACGCACGTAATGAATAAGATACATAAAATATCCAAAGTATAGTACACGTTATAATGTCTAAAAAGTAAAACAATTTTCTATCTACGTTCCATTTTTTTCACGAACTTCGTAAAAATATGAATTCGCATAAATATCCGCGCTTTAATAATACGTGATAGAAAACCTACTTACTGAACAAAGGCTAAGATAAAATAATATTTATATCTACGTAATTTATTTATGAACATTTTTCCACCGATAATCGAAGATTAAAGTCTTCTTCTTAAATCAGGAAGTTCACCATCAAAACGCGATTTATTATCATTGTACGTAAACGCGTTGATTTTTCACTATTATTGCATAGGAAGACACGCAGGAATACACGTGAGGAAATTTCTCTGCTTCGAGATACTATCGCTGTGCTCAGCGTTAATTACAGGATTTCGTGTTCGAAGAATGATACAGAGATTACGTAATTAATTACACCTATTTAGATGATCGTGAAAAAAAGGACTACACATATCTCGAGTCGAGATATTCCTCGCAAGTTTCTTTATTTCTTTTTTTTTTTTAAATTATCCACTAACGTCATTCACCCTGATTACATCGTGCAATTCATTAAAAAAAAATCATTTTAACGCTCTCTAATATCTAGTCTGTACTGCAACTCATCTTCCACGTGTCTTCCTTTTTGTTTCTTTCCTTTTTTTTATTCTGCATGAAAGATATTAAAAGAAAGGAAAAAATATTAAATATACACCTGTCCAGTCGATTAATTTCATTCGTAGAACGTCAGCGATGTCCGCGCACCTCGACGCGCCATTCCACGAAATTAGAGATGGTAATTATGCAAGCTCGCTGATGCATTCGATATTAGAGCCGGTCTATCTAGCTTGCAGTTCCCATTTTCACTATACGGGATGAACTTTCGGTACATGGCCTATATACAGAGATATTTTTACCGGTGACTGGTTAACGCGTCTCGTTAAAGGCACAGTGTACCGGACCAACGCGAAGCTAACATGAGGAATTACCGGTCGTAACATTTTCGGCCCGCTGTCGTGTCTCGTTTGTTTAGTCTCGTATAATCGAAATGAATCCACGACGAAATATTGAAAAAAGGAATTTGTTGATTTCATCGGAACAATGAGTTCATTGTCTAATAACTATTTTAGGAAAGAATTTAAAACTAATCCTTTAAGATTCCCACAAATATTAGGTTTACTTTTACATTAAGTTTCTCATGCATAATTTACTCGAAATGTTACTTTTATAATGTTACGATGAAAACTTCATACGTTTAATTATTCCATGAATTTAATTTATCCTTGAAAGCCTATCTTTTTAATATTGCATTCGTCGCGTGTTAATTTAAAAATACGTTCCCGCGATATCCCGCATATTTGATATTTTATACGCTTAATATCAAACGTACATTAAAAAAAATTATTTCTGGTTTAGTCTATTATTATAAAATTATTAAAAAAGTTTCTTTTCGGAGGAAACTTTGATACGATTTTGCAAACATTTATACGGTACAGCAGCGAAATAAAATAAAATGTTTTATCTTAATACATTCTCCTAAAATTTAGCGAATCCCTGAAGTATTAAAATACAAAATTAGAAAGATCAAAATACAATAAAAGTTCTGTCATTTTCCGAGCGCATATAATAATAATAATGATTGATATTTAAATTGAAGATAATCGTGATTGAATAGTATGTGCTAGACATAGCTCTGAATATTACAATCCTGAGTTAACAGTCGGACACCGTGTAAACCAATAAATTTTGTTAACCTACATTGCACTATATATTTATTAGTAGAACAATGTAAAATAGAACATACATCGTTCATAATTTTATTGTAGCTAAATACTTTTAAATCAAGCATGACAATTTTTTAAAATGATCAACGTACATTAAAAGAATCATGTAATTTCCGATATTTATCAATTATCATGATTTACTCCTATATTTGATTAATCTATTTCGCTATTTTACAGCGACAATTACATTTCACTACGTTTGATTATCTACAGAAAGGTTTTCAGGAACGTATCGATAACATTTGACATTGTAAGTTTGATAAAGAAGATGTTACATACATGTAGTACATAGTTCGCTCTTTTAGAGCAATTCTATATACGATGTTACGTTCCACTTACCATTTGCTAGATATTACGTTTCATCATGCTGTGAATCATTTATTATGGGCGTAGATGTATTTCAATTATGTTAAGATACACGATTTGCATGGCCAGTGTATCATCAATCACATTTATTATTTTTGTTACATAAATTGGGTTAAGATTATACCGATAAAATAATGTAATTATTGTAAATTAATTAGTCGCCCAATATCACAAATTAATATTCAATTAGTGAAAATAAGAATTAATTTTATAAATGTCATCGAAGCTGACTATAACGATAGCATAAATTTCCAAGCTACGAGTCGACTTAAAATACGAGCCAATGAACAAAATTCATAAAAGAAAATATTACATTGCAACAAATATTCGTCCTATTTACATAATAAATATAAAAATAGGACGAAATTTATGTCACAATACAATATTGTTTTATTATGTACCAAAAAGATTTTATGATTAAACTTTGATTGAAAGACAGTGCCAGTTTACTTCGTACGAATGCCGTGAATTCAGAAAAACCAGAAACGATTGGCTGATCATTTTGATGACCTGCAAATTATAATAAATAGAGACGTAATCATAGCATGACGGTCACAGAAAAAAGTATTCCGTGAACGTAAAGCAGAAACGTAACAGCGAGCGTAAAACGAATTATTACGCTTATCGTTGCGGAGTAACGACTCTAGGGGTACATCATCGTTCGTACATGAACCGTAAAACGTGAAAAACAATTTACAATTCCGAAAGATTAATCGTTCGCATAAATTCGCTCGAGGATACAGAGATGTCCGTGCATGATCGTTTGTACTGCGTTTGCGCGAAACTACGTCGGTTTATTGTTAAATAATGAATATTTAATAGGCGGTAAATTCAACCGATTCGTAACAACTTTCAACAGGTTTCCAAAGAATTTTTGGTAAATTTTATTTTTGGCAAAACACAGATCAAACTTATTCGTGCATAACAATTGGATATAACAATAAACGTTTTTATCGATATTTTTTGTAGAGTTGGACGTTTATTTCATCAGATGAATCACGGGAATCATAAAGAACTTAGCCATTTAACAATGCGAATATTTTACAAATGAATCAGCGGACAAAATGCCTGATATTATTAATTTCTCGCGGAAATTATACATAGATTGTCCCGTAAATTCGTTGTTTTCAACGACAAACTCATTAATTACCTTAATCCAAGATCGTATCTATTTTAATCCCTAACGGGTAGGATCGCATTTCAATATTTCACGTTCCTTTATTAGCGGCATTAAGCGTTGCATCGGATAACTTTGGTACTTTGAAACCCTGCGTAGCATGAAAATCCAATGAAGCATAGAGAAAATGGTAATAATATAGAATTCTAGTTTGTTTTTGAATAATTATTTGAAAACTGGTTCAAAAACTAAGACTGATTAATAAAAATACTGCCTTAATCTGATCCTAGCTCGTTCCGTTTTAGCTATACTATCTCGTTTGGGCATTCGTTTATTTTGGGCCGGATGTAATTTTATAAAATTACAAATAAAAATATTTCGGTCGCTTTAAAACTTTTGTGACCGGTACAGTTATGCATAGTATATTATTATACGCTAAAATTGGCTTTTACAAAGTTATTCTGCCCTCCTTAGCTAAACGTCCAATGTATTGTACCATTTCGTAATCGAAAAAACCGAAGTTTTATCATTTTCTTTGTACCATCTTTCTTTTGCTCCGTTCAGTTTCGATATACTTAATCGTTACGCTCTAACAGCACGTTTAATATCACTTTATTAAATACATTACAAATTTGAATTCTCGCCTTTGGTTCTTTTATTCGTTTATTCACTCTATTTAATTATGCTATTTTTGAATCCCATTAATGATAATTTGCTAACCATCTAATCACATCTTCTTCTTTATTTCTTTAACGATTCCGTTAGAAAGACTTCCTCAAATACTATAGACCTATTTCCAACACAATTTCAATAATGTCTCCCAGGTTAATCGTCATCTATATCACTTTACCTTATATTACTTATATCACTATCGTCGATTACATCACAAACTTCAATATATTACTTTACATCGCTTCTACTGCTTGCAATTGCTTTTCAAGTGGACAGTATCTTCGACATTTATCAGTGGTAATGCCAATGGTAGTTTAATCTGTTCCTCGGTTCAATTTCGTTTCTCATAAATCTGGAATAAATATCCGAGCGTGTCCTGCTTTATGCATTCGATGAAATATCCACGACCTCTTAAATCATGTTTGATACGAGAAATATTGATGCTACCTCTCAAAGTAAATCCTTTAAATCGACCAACGAAAAGACGGTGGAATACGTAATCGTAACAGGTATTCCATGCTTCGATCGCGTTACGCGAGGACATCAAGGGAGAAAAAGGGTTATAAAACGTGGCACGGATTGGAACGATGCACGAAACGAGGGGGCATATCGTAGTGCGGTGTGCAGCCGCACACAAACGGTTCTTTGTGACACCAAACGGTGTCCGCAATATCGTTGACAGCATCTCTGGATTCAATCTAGATCGTTCGTTCAGCTCCCTACGGTATAGAAGTAGCGACAAACTGCTGACAAACACGGACTGTCCCGCTTCGCACTGTCAATCATTATGAAACCCTATAAAGAAAGTAGCTAACGGTGGTATACGGCTACTTCATTATTAACCTGAATCGAGGAATTAGAGACTCGATCGAAAAACAGTGCTGAAAACTTTCTTTCTTTTTTATTAAAATTGTGAACAACAGATGTGCTATTATTACGACTACGTATAGAGGAGAAGATGGCAATGTGGAATTTTAGAGTCGATCAATATGTCAGAAATAATATTTTTGATCCTAACCCCATTGCGTTCTCTATTTTAATATGAATTATATTTTTCTGCTAACAAATTTTTCATATTTGATATTTCAGATCTGCTTCATATTTCTGTTCGAATTTTATGTTAAAGTTTTTCTGAAAATATATTATTACGTAGGTTCCTTGCTTACTGAAGCAAGGGTAAGCTAATACATACTTTGTGTTCTCTATACTTCACAGCACACCGCCGCAAAAAAGATCAATGTTACAAAAATCGTAAACGATCCACCTAGAAACACCAAACTTTTAACAAAATAACAAACTACTTCAAGCACCGATAAACTAACCCAAATTCTCCAAAACAGATAATCCAAACGTTACGCCGAACTGGCCATGACAACTTTTTAGAAAAATTTTCATTTCAGCGCACACGAATGCTCCAAATTCAGCGTGACTTGAAAAATCGGTAAAAAAACACGCTCGAACGAACGGTACGTTGTTCGTTCGACATTGTCGGCCTCTCGTCCTTTTTTTTTTTTTTGCAAATTCTTTCCTAACGCGATTACGAAAGAATCCCGTTACCTGAATTATCCTAGATTTCTAGGACACCCGCTTCCAAGTGTTAATCGCCTCCACGACGCTGAAACGCGGCTATCGAACGTCTTTGATTGTCTGTTAAACGAGGGCCGACCTCTGGAGAGATCCTTGGCCTACTACCACCGCGTCTGCATCGCTGTCAACGTAATAAGCCGACGCTACCGTTACCATTAGCACTGCCAACATACCCCACACGCAACGATTAGAAACGCAACGACCGACCTACGCCATCATAATACGCGTACATCCTCATTAACGGGTACGCTCTGTCCCTCCCGCTAATCTACGCGCCTTTTTCTTTTATAACATTTTATTAATTCGACTTTGCCCCAGCCCTAGCTACTATGTCGCTATGCGAACAATTATTACAAGATAAGTTAATATGGATATGGTCCATGTCTCTTATACATTAATCTATTCGATTTGTTCTCTTATGATATTTTTTATTAACGAACACTTTTTTCCATCGTAGCTATTTCGCTACGTAGTATTATTATGGTTAAACTAGTTAAAAAAACTCGGACTAATTAATATAAGTACTGTCTGAATCCAATCCTCGTTCGTTCTTAAACTACGCTGTTTCGTCTGGACATTTTGTTTGTTTTGCATGGTTGGACAGCATGCAATTTTACGAAATTATAGATAAAAATATTTGCATTGGTTGCAGTTCCTTGTAAGCAGTATAGTTACGTGATAAAATTAGTTTTTGAAAAGTTACTCTGCCCTCCTTAGTTTATGTACCACTTCCATATTGAAGAAAACTGAAGTTTCATTGTTACCAAAGTTTGTTAGATATGTTCGAAGGTTGTTCGGGATTGTTCAGCAAGAAAACTTGCAGACACTTTTTTAACCAACAGTTTACTCGTCCAAAATTCTTTCCAGTCTGGACTTTATTCGCTGTTCAATTAAGAAAAGTATAAACATCCGGATAAACTTCCGAAACAAATTATAAACACCTCGAAATAAGTTAATATCTCTAATATTAATATCGGTATACATTATCTCTCGTCTTTTTCGTGTTACGACTCGTGCGCGCACGTATTGCACAATTTACATCGTTATATTTTCTTTCTCTCTCTCTCTCTCTCTCTCTCTCTCTCTCTCAAAAATCTCTCATCTTTCCTCGAAATGGCTAATTACTCTGCAAACAAACGTATCTACTATAGTAAAAGTTAGTCGAGGAAGGATTGCTCCGACAGCTATTTAACCAACCCGATTAAGATCTAAAAGTTACGCTCGTTTTCGCTAAAATAGCAGAGAAGCTTGCTCGTAACCCAATTGCGTAGCGCTTTATTTCCGTCTCGTTTATTTCGTTATCGTGTTAATTACACCGAAAAAGTCAATTATTCTACAGAAGTTAACGGAACAAACGGAAACAGCAAAAATTGTCAGCCACGATTTGTAATTAGATTTTCGCGGACAGAGGCAAAGTTACCTACGTGGAGGGTGCAATCGACTCTCGACGATTCGAAAATCCTTCCAAGATCACGTCACAATTTTACACATTCCCTTCTTCTTCCTTGTGTAAACCTGTATTAGTCGAAATACGAGCTTATTTTATCTCAAATTACTTGCTACACGTGCGTCTATATGTGTTACTCCAATTCAAAGAAGTTCAACCTTTGCAAGTTGTTTACCTCTGTGGAAGGTAAGATATGGTTATGACAGTCAGCTATGTGATTAGTCTTGTAATTCGTCAAATTCGGTTATGAGCAATTTTTCTTACCTACATCTACAGACAGACTATTTAATTCGTTATTAGTGACGCGACAGATAATTAAATATCGTGTGCATTGACAACTTGGCTATCCTATTTCCTAAGAGGATAAAACTATTTATTATTAAATAATATTGAATAAAAACTTATTAAATAAAATCTACTTATCAAAAAGGAAATTTATTAGATTAATGTATCAACATTGGGAATATTTTTTCTTGCAATCTTTAGTTGTAAGCATCATAGTTCGATATCGCGTATATATTACTTTATTTTTGCAAATTATATTGTTGTTTCTTTTACAATCTGTGTATATAGACATATTTTGTCATTCTATTATTATTATTATATGAAAGATCAATGGTTTCTCATATACAACAAGCTTGATTCTTCTACATTAATTACAAGTTTGAACTTTAAAACATCGAAGTTTAGGTAATTCAAGTAACTGTACCTTACTGTAACTCAAAATTTGATCATCGGAACCATGAGTTACCGAGGTCCAACTATATTTATTTCGTAGTTGTACGCGTGCGAACCGAGAAGGAAAAGCAGGCTTCGCGGATGGAAAACGTGGTAATCGGGTATAGTTGGGAAAATTCGTGATAATCGCTAGAGAAGCTCGTTGCCATACTTCTCTGTGAATCCTGTGCAATTCTGCGAGTACTAATGCCTCCTAGAAACTACCCAACAATAGACAATGTCTAACCGAGTAACGTGAAACTTATTTGGTACGGCTGCCTCCCGCAACTGATACAGTTACGAGCAATTTTCTTTCTGTTTTAAATAAAATTATAGAAGCTACCCAATTATTACTCTTCCGTGTGTTTTACACGCGAAGGAACTACGTTCTGATAATTAATTGCGTAATTTTATGGCTTTTTATGCAAAAATACTGTCTAAAGGAGGTTCATTATCATCAAACAGTTTCCTTCATACCATACCAATTACTACTTTCTACTTTTCCAATTAAGACGATGAGATGTAATCAACCGTCGGTTCTTTTTCTTATGTGTAAAGAAAAATTCGAATACAGAGCGTTGGGCAACGAAAACAAAATCTTCCTCCCAGTATTAGGTATCGTTTAACAATCCTTGAACAAATTCTAAACAAACTTAATTTATTTTACATATTTATAATATGAATAGGTGAATGCGCAAAATAGAAATATTATTTGAAACAATAATGATGCAGGTCGAAAGATATTTGAGGATTCAGTTTCGCACGCACAAATTTTCAAAAATGGAAAGAACTGTGGCCACCTTCAATATTTACGGAAACGAGAGCATGGTCGTCGACAGACATTTTTAATACTTGGCAAAACTAAAACAACCCGAAGCTATGCGCGACTTTTTCGGCTGGCGAATTCAGAGGATCAAAACCATGGAACACGACTCGAGAGCAAGCGCGAAGAGTGAATAAGGGTGGCGACCCTCTGATCTCCAACATTCTCTTTTTCCCTTTCCTCTTCAAGCTACGTCGAGTCCTCCAACCGGGGAGGGCACCTGCGACAGGTACTTCGTTCGTGTGGAGAACGTCACTTCGTGTACACTTGAGTCGACGCCCAGGACCGTACATTATCACTGTACAATGATTTTTAATATATTTACAAGGAAATTGTTAGTCGTCTTCACATTTTTGCAGGATATAATAGCGATTTCATTATTTTTATTCTATTCTGAGTTAATATGTGATCACGAAATACTTCATAAAATAAAGTATGTAACAAAGAGATTTGTTTATAATAACGAACAACCGTCCAAAACTCCTGATTATTTCGATGAAAAACATTTAACCATCCGTTCTGAGCGAAGTTTCGAATGTAAAGGCATCGTCGTGTCACTAAGAGAGCGAATACTACTTCCTACGTTTGCTCGAACAAAATACAATTCGCATCTGAACATCTGATCATAACAACCACGAAAACGTATTTATCTTTAAGAAATAGTATCCGTTCGTTAAATCTAAATGCTTAAAAATACTCGGTTGTTATATTCCAACTTTCATAATCAGGATTATATTCATCTAAAATGCCAACAAACAAGATCGTGCGTCGTGTTTTCCTACATTTGCACAAGCCAAAGATAAGACAGTGATTGGAACTAATTACATGGCTATCAGCCGAAATCATCTAAACGAATCTCCGCCGCGTTCCATAAAATCCTCCGTAGAGGTAGTAAAATCAGGAGAAAAAACTTATGGATATTTGATCGAACGCAAAGCAAATACATTTTCCAAGTCGGAAAGCAATATTTTCGCCCCGCGGACGATTCATATCCGGGGGCTGTAAATAACGGTGAGAAGAAGACCGTGTTTGCTTGCGGATCACGCGATGATGATCAAAAGGAAACGCGGAATATTCCTCGTCTTCCCGTGGGCATCGAACCTACCGTAATAACTATTTCTTACTGGCCTCCGCGACGCTCGTCTCATAGGGGAGGAAGGGAAAAATCGAGTTGAAAACGGGTCTCGAACTAGAAAACACCCGGCCGCTATCTTCGTACGCCTAACCACGATGCGTGGGATAATTCTCATCGTGTTATTATCGTCGCTCATGGCGTACGCACGCATTCCTCCTGCAAACGCCCAAACACACGCGTACGAATTGCGTGCACGTATATAGGGTAGCCTGTTTCTTTCACTTTTTTCTTTTGTGTGTGTGTGTGTGTTATAGTCGTTGGGTGGATTTTTTTATTTCTCAAAATATTACTCGAGCTATGTGGGAAATCATAGTTCCGTAATTTATGATCCAGTTGAAGATAATATGTACAGGGTGGTTCGTTATAAATATCGCGTCATCGAAGGTTGAAGGTTCTTGAGGAAGATAAAGTATGATGAGTGGTTGCGAGGTTTTTAGTTTCGTTCTGTTTCACGTTTCATGTAAAAATGAAGTACACGAGAAAGAATTCTTCCTAAAAACCTTATAATGTAAGATCATGCGTTACATCGGTAGTAGATAATTTATCATTTGTTAGAAGGAAACAGAAACGTTAACGGTTTCAACAAGAAAACATATTCGTCAGTCGACTACAGCTAGCGACTATAGGTATCTCAGCCTATAATTCTATATTAATTCTAATATTCTATCAATACTTCATACCAATTATAATTCTTCACTGAAATAATGACTTCTCTTCTTACAATAAAATTCTTTGTCGTACCATGTTCGTTCTTCGAAAACCTCCAGCATTCTCCATTCTTATCGTTTTCCTTTCCGAATGATAATAACGAGATAAAAGAGGATATTAAGGTGCACATCTCGTTTCTATGAGACCATAGCAAGATGAAATATCGACCAGAAAAATACAATACATCGGAACATGGTACAATAACGTGACGTAACGTGTATTTCTTTCTAAAAGCACAGAGACGAGAGTTTCTTTATCGAAAGCGTTTGCATCCGAGATAAGATTCCCATCATTTTTACGTCAATGTAACGCGCGTTGCTTTTATTCGCCATGGCAACGCCATTTTATAACGAGGCGATCTGTAACTTCCGGCGGTACCGCTTCTTTTTTATTATTACACGATCAACTGGTTCAAGATACGCAGCCGGTGTATCGTATTTGCAATTTTGACATAATTGAGCTATCCGCCGTAGTAGCTGTAATGTACCGTTCACACGAATATTACCGCGCCTTCGAACGGTCATACTGTAACGCGCTACTTTACTTTACCCACGATACGAAACCGCTAATTTCCCTCTATTACAATATTTGCGTAATTTCATAGCACTGTTGCCTGTCGTCCGACGCATATTGTATGAAATTTCACTGGCGCCGACTCAATTCTACGAATAAGTCAACTGATATGTTTAAATATTGCTTTACACTTTACACGAAGTAAGCTACTCTCTATATATGGAATAAAATTGTTTTATATGGGACTGTTTCCTTGAAAATAATACGTGTATTTGATTGATTATGCTATTATTAAGTATACATCATGACATTACCCACGAAATAAACCAATTCAAAAGGTTTATTCCATCTCTTTTGCTTGTTTTAATATATATCCAAATTTAATGGTTTTCTGTAAAAAAAATTAAACGTTGCATTTTTTTTCAGATCGTCTTTAAATTTCACCTCACTCCGGAAGCCAAACGTTCGAACAATGCTGGCTACTTAAACGATGGGAAGAAGCAAACGTAAAAATAGGACACCCTTTGTACACTCACGCATCAGTCGGCACCAAGTGCCGAGGTAAAAAGTCGTTTCCGTTTGACCATCTGCCGATTTCAGAAGGGAAACGTTCCCGCCTCCGTTACCCTCATAGGAGGTCGCATAATTCATTTTACTTCGAGCAAAAGCGACCTTCGTGCAATCTTCGCAGGATTGCGGACAATCCTCAGGGACGCCTCTTGCCTCGGCGTCTCTTCTTTACTACGAGCAAGAATATCTGAAACGCATGCTGGTAGTGTAACAATTATTTCAACGAATGTTTCATTCTTGTTTTCGATAGAAGATTTAGATAATCGTTTTGTTAACACTAGATCTGCCGATGATTAAAGTATGAAACCTGTGGTAAAGTAATGAAAATAGTAGATACATGATGTAAAAAAAAAAAAACTTAGAAACTTGTTATAATTTATGCGGTTACTATCTTGTTTGAAATCTTGATATTTAAAGAATTTATACTTTGTTATATCTTATGATACAAAAATCTTATCGATCATAAATGATATAATTAGAGTTTCTTCTCTCCACCATTGATGAACCTCGGCATTTTTCGTACAAATCGTCGCTCTTTGGTATATTTATCGTACATTTTATAAATAAGCCTGTGAATCAGATCCGGATTTTCAACAGATTCCTCTGAAATCTTTCTCCTACCTAATTCATCGAAAATTTTCTCAAGTTGAAGTTTAAATTAAAAATTGTAGGCACTGACATACAATTTTCTATTGGTTATCTTCTATAACGCTTCTAAATAATTTTTGCATACTCTTTTTACATATTCTGAATCACTGTTTTGCACGAATACATAATTCTGACTGATTAATTATATTCCTGATCATCTGGGTTGATTACTACGTTTTGCGTGAGATTAGCAGATATCTTAGTATACTAGACGTGCTTGTGAACATTGGCGTAAAATATATAATACCGAAGAAAAACTAAGCCTTTACCAAAAATCATTCGAATCTCAAGAATGCACCGTTGTACATTTGCATCAGTTTCCATCTAAAATTTATAAAATTTTAAAGGCTCTAGATCGATCCTTGTATATAATTCCACTGTATATAATACCCTGTATATAATAATAATACACTGTATATAATAATAATATGTGTCCACTGTATATAATTCAGTGATTCTAATGGATACACGTATATAGAATTACCAATTAATGTTAAATTACTAATCAAACGAAGTTAGAAACCTACGTAGACGGTAGGAAAGGAGATTTGATTAAAATAGAAGAGAGGATGATCAAAGAGATCTTGGCAAACCAAGTCATCTCACCTCTTCAGAAGGAACAGACAATGGATCAAACGCGTACTCTCAACAGGGCAGTGACTTCAAAAACGCGTCTAGACCATATCAGATATATCCAATCTGTCAAAGAAAAAGGAGATATCTTTGAAAGGATAGTTCTTCGAGATTACTACAATTATTTGAAGGGATTCTAAAATCTCAACTATAATGGAATGAACATTTCGCTTGTATCACTGATTAAGGCAATGTAACTAGATCTTCGAGACATTGTATAACGTAACTACCTAATGATGCTCAATTAAACGTGCATTTTCATCGAGTCATCATCAGGCTCGTCTAAAATTCTAAACTCGTTCGGATCCTTACGACCAGTATTGTATGTAATTTGATGACATATACAGGAAATTCACCACCGCTAAGCCGCAGTTTGAATAAATTATCTACGTCTGGATCATCGTGCGAGCCATGCGAACAGCTCATCGTCGCGTGGTTTTCCTTCCATCGCGACAAGTAGACAAAGACGTGAATTCTAAAGAGAAAAGCGTCATCGCTTCGTGGCGAATCTCTCGAAAGTATCCACGTAGAAATTTCATCGACAGTTGCCGTCGAACTGTGAAAACCAAAGACTAGAAGCGTAGAAAGAATGGAGCATCACAGAGGATCGTTATGTTTTATAGTAGTACGATCGAGCCGCGATAAATTTAGACGTGCGACGCTTATATTTTCTTATAGATGCAGAGAAGCGGCATATACACGGGTATATTTCTCGGGTTGAAACATAGTTTTTGATATTTATGGCAGTTTTTATTTATATGCCGTGGCGCGGTATCGAACAATAATTATGTGATGTCTTTTGAAATGAAACGTTCGCTTGCGATTCAAAATAAAAATGATGTAAGTAATATTAATGGAAGTAGTCCAATTATTGCTGCAATATGTGAAATGATCATATTATAATGTATAAATATGAAATACATAGAGTTCAACTGATATCTAATTTAAATAATGTAGAAGTAGTTTCTATTTCTGTAAACACGACGTTAATGTTTCAGCGATGGAACGTGCCAATTAGCAGTTTATGTAAAATAAGCATATTGCAATATGTATATGTGCAATATAGATGCTCCAAATAATATTTCATCTGAACGACGTTAAATTATGTATAAACGATACAATAATAATAAAATGTAAATTTCATAGAAGTATTTTCATTCTCAGATACATACTTTTGTACAATATTACACGACCGATAGTTTCTCATTACATATTAACTCGATACATAATTGAGTAGCTATTGTAAAATGCTTGACCTGTTTCTATAATTCCAAGGTGTTTAATCCGACAGCGCTATATGTATTTTCACGAACACTTGGACAGATCACTAAATAATTAGTGATAATTAGTGATACGTAATTAATCAGATCTATACGATCCATAAATAAAATAATTTACATATCGAATCAAATGCCAATATTAACGTTATTAAATAAACACGAAATCCTAAAGCACTATCATTAAATAGAATATGTATCTATATTTCGGTAAATTAATGTTTAACGTGAACAGGATAAATTAACCATTAAATAGCCTGGTTATTACAATAAATTATTCATGAGATTCCTAACCTATGATTCAGAGCTGAATCCCCTTATAATATATAACATATAATAATTACACCGACTTTCAAACACGCTACGAATTTTTCCCAATATTAACGCAATGTACATGTTATTCAAAATAGAATACTCCTTATGAAGCGAAACTGATCTCTACGTACGATCCAATTTTTCAATGAAGTTCATATCGATATAAATTTGCATAAATACCCGCGATCAATTTATTACACATATTATAGTTTGAATTTATATTATTATCATCTATTATATTTATTATATATATATTATTATATTTTATTGGATCCATGGTACTTGATCCTACTGAAAGGGATTACACAATCGAATCAACTTGAGAAGTTCGGCGTCCTAAATACACAAGAAGGTCGATGACAAGAAGGATGGTCTAGTAGACGGCAAGCAATAATCAGGCATAGTACATGGCTGTGCAATCAATATTACGTCCGGATAATCGACGAGCATGACTAAAGCTTCGCGGTTAAGTTTCACGTTTCAATTGTGCCCCTGTGTGCTGGCTTATGCGATTGCGACGAATGAAGAACCATATGATGCACGGCTTCTGCCAAGAAATGGCACGACTAGTTCCCTTTATTTTTCTCCAATAGCTAGAAAACTGTATATTATTTCTTGTCTGTGCTACATAGTATATCGTGTTCTTTAAATGTGTGCGTAATTTGAATTTCAAGTAGAAAAATAAATTGTTGATCCAGTTTATAATTGTTATTTAGTATATATTAAGTAATTATATATATATTAAATATACATTAGGATACATTAAAAAAGAAATCTGAAAAAATGAAAATGGATTATTTTAACGTTTACGTTGCAACGTTTCATGGTAATCAGATACCATTGCGTACATATTCATGGAAAAATCTGATTTTAATACACTTCTCGGAAACATTTCTTTTTTATTCTTCTAAACTTGATTCTATTAATGACTTACGAAAGTATTTCAATTCTTACAGAAACTTTTTGAAAACGTAATAAAATACTCGCTGTAAGGAATTGTAGTAGTAGCAGTAACTGTACCAATAACTGTTAACTGGCGTCTAGGATGTCTAACATAACCAGTTTTCCAAAAAAAGTAAAAAGTAGTTACCTAGACTGTAGATTCTTATGTAGTTGATATTTTTGTAGGCACCTATAGAACAAAGAATATGGCTTTTAAATTTTGTAAAATGTATTTTACCTTTGATGCTTTCTATATTTTCACGTTTGCTCATCATTGTATACCATTCGTATATTTTATATTTTTAAATATCTGGTATTTTATTATTTTAATCATTTGTTATTACGTATATATACCTTACACATACCTTTTAAATTCAACGAAACCAAACTAAATTTCTATAAATACTTTCTGATCTCTATGGAAACACTTACAATCTAACAGACAAACCTCATCTAAAAAAAATATCTCCCGCTTTATAAAAGAACAAAGCTAAGTAATTATTTTACAGACAGAATTTTTTATTTGCTCGCTGAAACTCATCTTCTCCAAAATGCGAGGGAATCAATTACCAAAAGTTGCCTTTGAAGTATAATAAAACAATTAAATTCATAATGAACCTTTAAAATTGTTGTGAACGTTGAAATTTTCACGAAAGATATAGAGGGCTCGCACGTAACGCGCATTTATCATCATTATACGGCATCGCGAATCTTTAGTCTGCTTAGTTAGCATGATTTTATCGTAAACGCAAAGGATTACGAGTCGCGTAGCACGTTTCCTTCGATTACACGTCGTACGTTAAAAAGAGATAACAAACTGCTGTACACGAAGGCATAGAAAAAAATGTTATGGAGATAGCTATAGAAGGCGAAGAAGAAAAAACGGTATAAATACGTAAAGCACAAGCGTAATGAGTATTCATTAAGCTCGGAATCGTGAATGCGTGATGCATGTCTTCCGTTTGGAGACAGCATGAAAATCGGCCTTATCAATTCGCTTTGCTTTTTCTATGCTCCTTTTGTCTTCCTCTGTTCTCTTTCGTTAAAGGATTACAAAATTACGAACCGTTATTTCACTTATTATCGTTAGAATATTTAATGTATTGAATTAAAAAAAGAATTATATCTTTTAATGTGAATTAATACCTTTAATGCGAATATTTTTAATTGGAAAATAAAAATATATCTTTAATTTATTCCTTTAAAAGGGAGAAATTTCAGGTCTGAAATCGAGATTGTGCGAATTAAAAATACATGCGAAATACGTTCATTTTGAAACTTTGAAGTATACATTATGTTACTCGTTAGTAGACCGCAAGTATTAAGCAAAAATGTCGACTATGGAAATTCAAATTTTAGAAATATTAAGTTGCAATGTATGAGATGCCCAGTTTTTAACGATTCATACTTCGTTGAATTCTAAAAAAGATATATTTGTATACGTAAATGTTGAAAGATTGAAATCATATATGAAAAAGAAAATTCTCAACTTCAAAATACTGCACAAAACGATACATCTCTGAAGATAACAAAATTTAGAAAATTGGTACAACGTAATTGAACATTTAATATGTTACAACCTAGTACAACTAGAAAAACAAGTCGAACCTTTCGCAAAATGTTAATATGTAGTTACTTCGCAAATTCTATAAATTTTTGAGCCTTTAAATTCATAAATAAGCCTTGCATTTTCAGTAAATAACGTGACAATTTTTAAATTCATCGTGTTTTACTCAAATAATACAATTTTTCGATATTAAATTTGCAAGGAAAAGTTTAGTAGAAAATATCTGTAATTTCGCGACATTTCTCCACATATTTCTTTCTTGTCTGTTAAAGTAACAATGACCTCTTTTGAGATCCTTTCGTAGTATCGAGTAACAGATATATTTGTCCTGTCAGAGAACGATGCTTTCACAAAAATTTACACAAGCTTTCGCCGTGATATCAATTTACCGACCTAAGAAATCGTGTTTAGCGATACGACACAAAAACAATACAATCGATCGACAGCGTATTTACCTCGATTCACGAGTCCTCCTCAAGAAGCAATTACACCGAACCATACACTTTCCACCGTGTTTTACTATCCATCGTCTTTTCATTTCCACAAGCCAAATCATTAGTCATCTTGAGCTTCGATTAATCATCTGTCACGGAAGCACCGATAAAATTTAAATCCTACTAACTAGATGCCATGTATCTATCAAAACGTCTGTGTTAAACGTAATGAAACAAGCTGTCTTCCTGTTTGTATTTCATTTGTACTCTGATAAAATTGAAATTAAATTTGTCTAAAGAAACTAAGCATAAACGCTTGGAATCGCTACGCTACTAATAAGATTATGAAATTTCAAAGGCAGTTAAATTAGAATTCCTTTGAATTTATCGAACTAAAGTAACATTGATTTTGGAATTAATAAAAGTTAATAACGAATTGAATATAAGTACAATCGAGATTGACGGCTTAGAGGAAAAGGAGATTATTTGCATGAATTATTACAATTTATGCAACAATTCGAGTTACGTCGATTATTTGGAAAGTATCGGAGGAATCGAAAGTATTTAGTGAATGTTCATAACAGAGGAATGTATGATAGACAATGCTCTTTGCTCACGTTCCCCTCAGTGATGTACTTAATTAAAAATGCATACTTTGTCACTTTTTCACCGTCGACTATTTTAAGCCAAAGAGTTTCATATTTTCGATACCATGTCTAGCTATGAAGATAATTTAAATTCTGGACAACGATCAATAAAACTACTTTCTCTCTATGCTATCCGCTTCTGTTCTATTCTTTGGGAAGTAGTAGCATGTAATGAAGTTTTTCGTGTAGTTCCTTTTACTCCGTTCGTTCTTTTATACTTCATTACAATGAAATATATCGTAAAAAATTTTACATCCAAATCCGTATGTTCGTTCTCTATTATTTGTCTTTAAACAGCTACGAAAAATAAAAAATTGATAAAGGCTATAAACTTTTAGTGTAAAAACAGACATAGCTTTTGCAGTTATTGAATCAACTTAACCAAACATTAAGTAAAATATCTTTTCTTTGCGTTAGTACAGGTGTGTTAGAAAAAATCGATTTAACTAAAATGAGAATAGGAATTAACAGTTGAATTTAAGTAATTAAGATTCATCGAAGGCTGAAAATCTTTTAATTAAAATTCTTCTAGCTTCTACCACACGAGTACACCCGAGACGTTAAAAAGTGGAGAATACATCAATGTTTATGCGATAAGGCTACGAAAGTGATTTAAAAAGAAGCGAATTAGAAGAAAATTGAATATTATCAACGAAATCAGGGAATCAAAATGGAACGGCTGCATTTTCAAACAAACTAACTGACTTTTGATTTCATTTCCATCTATTCAATGTTACATATGCATCCTCATTTCCAACGCAATCTTTTCCACGATCTGAAATTAACAAATTCCTATCGTCATTTAGTATTTTATTCTCTAAACCAATAATATATCATACACGATATACTTTAAGATTAACTCTTCATAGAGATCTGAATTGCTTTAATAAAAAATTAGCTATATAAAAATAAAATAAAATGATAAATAAATAAAATCTAAATAAAGATAGACCAATCGATATCATCGAACCAAGTAAGTCAATAACGCTGCTTTGAACTCGTTAGTTCAATAATCTTCGTTTCATCAAAAATCCTGAACTCCGTTTTTCTTAATCAAGCAACTGGAACGTGATACTAACAGCAAAGCGATCGACATCGTGCAACAATAAAAAATCAGTCAGAATTTTGTCCTCGTGTTAGCCGTTCGGTAAACTTTGCGAACAATTCAATCGATTTACTTTGCCGAATACTTCCGATCTCGTCGTTCTTCAAACATTCAGGTAAAATGGTATATCTAAGCCAATCACTGTGATGGAACGGAGAAAATCAATTCTGTTTCCAATTCAACCGCGAAGCTTCGTGAACAACTCAATCGACTTACTTTAACGAAACTTACGATACCCTACTTTCTTCCATCAGCTAAACTCAACTTTACGACAGTACCGAAATAACTTCGTATCACGGAATCAAGAAATACCTACGATAACTTTATTTCTCCACATCTATGTAGATCTAGAATGGCTTAAAAAGAGAGTCAGCTTAGATTTCTTTTCCCCTAAAAGTCGAAATAAAGCTACCATTAATATCTGCGGTATTCTATTACTTTTCCATACAATTTCCACCTAAACACAAACACACACACAATTCACAGCTCGAGATAAGCTCGAAACTCAGAAATATCATGACATACTCTACAATTTCTCCTATCATTTCTACAAACTCTGCTACGAAGTATGATATTCCGAGCAAACTATATTCCCTAAAATCAATACCAATTACATCCAATTAGTCTAAAATCCCACTGAAACCTTCATAACCCGTCCCACGCTCCATCAATCAACGAAAAACACCATCTTCAACCTTCAAAAAGAATTAAAATCCAGTTGAAAGAGACGCAACAGCGGAATCGTCTGAAGCTTTCCGTACTTTTCAACCACGAAAAGCGAGGTACGAAAAAAATATAAACGCGGCTTCCTTTCGCGAAAAATACGCTTTCGAATGCGGAACAGACGTACATACAGTCTGACGCCTGTGTAGATACCTCTTCCTTTAATTACTTCCAGGCTCGGAGCGTCATTATTTCGCCGAAGACATTGGCGCGCAGCGACTAACGAAAACGTCTCGGCGCCAACTTTCCTCCGTCGTATGTTACATCCCCTCTTCTTCTGCACCCTCAGCGTCGTCGCTACACCTACGTCGATTCGTCTGGCGACGCAACACAGAGACAATTAACTTTTCCCTACAAAGTGGCAGGTGCGCGAGCCTGGAATTCGATCGCAGAGCAGGTGAGCCGCTCGCGTGCTACTCTCGACGACCTCGCGTGCTTCTATCGAAAGCGACGCGTTATCGATTCGTGTTAAGGGAGGTTCACTGACCATTGTACGTCGAGCCTGGGGCCCGAACTTGCTTCTCGACCCCCGTTCGTTACTAATGTAACATTCTGAATAAATTTAGACCGGCGAACGCTTCCACTTCCTGTGTCGTGCTCTGGCTTTCGGATAACGTTACTGTTGGAGGAAGGTGAGAGTTTTCTTCGTTAGTAAGGTAGAAACGTTATCGGAATTGCATGTAATCTTGTATCTCAAAATTATTAATGAATTACCAAGCATTGTCAGAATTATTGTTTTATTAGAGTTTGGAATTAAAATACGTACTCTCGAATGTTGTTACAGCCAAGAAAATTTTAGTACTGAATTAAAACCAAGAACTTTAATATTCGATAAAAATCTTATTGCACGGTAGTGCTATATCTGTACGTTTCGTATAATTAATGCTTTTAATTGTAACGTAGTTTATAATTGATTCTCCCTTAAATCGCTACAACTTCACTGTGTAAGTTCTCTATTGGTATTATACGCATACATAAATTGTTCTTCTTTCTCTTCGCATTAAAATAACTATTAACGTCGATCAATCGTAAGACAATGCATAAACGTTAAGCCGTAAATCGTAAAGAAAATTGAAAGCTGGCAGAAATGTAAATAAAATTGTATTTTAGTTATAATTGAGACGATCATTGGATTATTAGATAGATAATTAAATAAAACAGCAAAATGAAAGATTCATGCGTGGAATGTTCAACGATGCGTATAGAGACCGAGAAATAGCGTGACCAAACGAGCGACCAGCGAAATGATAATTATACAATTATTCCAACAGTTAGGGAACCATTAGGAAATTTACTTGAATAAAGTTCAACGTTAAACCTTTCAGAACCTCATCGAGAAATATGAAACAAGCGATCAACGAGAATATCCTCCACTAGATTAGATCCTTCGCTTCCTTAGGAATGCATTTTAATTAAATCTATTTTATGTTGTTAACTTGAGAATCACGATCATTCTGATATTATTACGTATCTTATTGATTAATATTACAGCAACCGTATACAGTAAATGAACCAAACGTGCTCCATTTATAACTACGAGCGTGCGAAGAAACAAAGTGAAGTGTGCAATAAAGGTGTCGCCGAAAATTTATAGGATCGTCTCCCGTATATTTTTTGGGCCACGATAAATTGTGTCTAGGGTATTATCATTTCTGCCAACATAGCCGAAAACAGAGGTTAGGTGTTTTACCCACGCAATCAATTGTCATCAACTGCTTACAGTAAATAAAATCTACAAGCCTAACCCAACCATTTTCTTGGCGGTAAGGTAGTGGTGAGGGGAAGGGAGTAACGTTTGGAAATTTTTTACCTTAGGAATAAGGAATTTCCAAATTTATATTAATCTTCGTTCCATTAATTCTCCACTGTGAAATTAAAATTTCAGTTCAAGAGCCAAATTAAGCTGGGAAAATGAGAATTAAATCGCCATCCAATAAGAAGAAATAAATTACCAGACAAAAAAAAAAGAAAAGAAAATTCAACCCCCATCGTCGAACAAATTCCGCCGATAATTAATAAATCACGTTCGATTTTCCTCGAATTCGATAATTGTAATTACAAGTTGCTGCGCGTCGTCGACTCAATTAAAAACAGAAGATCAAAGTTCCCACCGAAAAAGTCCATTAACAAACAAAGTGATTAAAACGTTGATGGCACATTTGCACGGGACAACGATACAGACAGAAGGCAGAGAAATTTCAAACATAGATTTTTTCCGCTGCACCTGTATCCGCCGCGCGTGTCCTTTGAAGAATTTCATCAGCGATGACATTTCCCCTCCCCCTCTCGTTGCATATACCGACGATGATTTCGTTTGGAAGGGACCCTGATGTTGCTCACAATCGATCCTTCCACGCTCGATCACGGCTGAATGTCGTGCACGAGCCACCGAGATTTAATGGCACTCCAGAGACTCTTCGACGACCGTTGTTCGAACGACAATGAACCGTGGCGATACGTGGTCGTGCATATTTAGCCGACCACTTCCGGTTCCTCGTGCCACCGACAGGGACCCGTCCCTACGAAAACACGTTGCGTGCTACGTGCTTCAAGAACCGCCAGGGAAAGAGCGTTATCCCTCCTCCGCGTCTTTTTCGTTATGCGAATGGGAATATCGCGTGACATTTATTTTCGTATGATGTAATATAAAAATTCGTAATTGTTTCTTATCGTTGGTTGAACTTATATTTTATTTTATATCTAAAATTGGATAGATATGTGATCGATAGATAGTATCGATAAGAAGATATAAAAATATTTGCAATCTAAAGACGGTGTACTCATAAGAAGACGATGTTATTTAATTAACTGAGAAACGAGGAATCAATTCTGAGAAATAATTCTCCAACTACGGAATGTCAATGTTAAGTGCCTGGAAATACTGACAAAACCAAGGAACAGAATATTATTCGCTTGTTTCATTTATTCGTTGTAATAAGTGCAACATTAATATCTAGCAATAATTCTTTAACGTAACGTAGTTAAAAACGAAAATCACTCGTTCAATTCAAAGATAAAATAACCAACGACCCATGTCTTTGAAATGTTCAATTGGCTGACAAAAATAAATATTTATTACTAAAATGAAGATAGGTGCTAAATATGGAGATACGTTTAATACCATAAGACTGGTTAACGATATAATGAATCTTAAAACTGCACCCTTATAAGGAGCAAAATATACAACTTATCAAGCGTTTCTTCCGTAAGGTTCACACGAAACAGCATATATAAGAAACGTAAGGCGCATGAAGCATCGAATCTACTTATACACATATGAATTTAAAAAGGACATCTGTTGCAAGAACGACATGCAATATACGTAGAGCAAGCGTGTCGCAGACACAGGTATGGCACGGTTGCACCGTCTCGTAATTAAGCTTCCACCCCCTCTTTTTATGTCAAAGGTGGCGTACGGCGGAACTACAGGTGCATAATTAAGATTTCACTCTGTGGTTACGCCTACGATTTTACAGTCGCGCGATAACGAGGATTAAATGAACCATGACCGAAAATCCCGTGGAAAGCGTATTTTCATAAACATTTTATTTAACGAATCTCCGCCAAATCCGTGTCGTCGAAATTATTGAATACCAGGGAACGCGAGAATCCCTGAGCAAATATTGCCTTAACGAGAAACGCGACCTATAACGAAATTTGAAAATGTTCTATCTACCGTATACGATACGTATATTCATAAAAATTTTCTACGTTCGGATTACACGTTCCATTGCTTTTTGTTCATTAGCACGTTTCTTCCTATATATAAACAATTTTGGAGAAAATCTTCAATAAATTCAATTTCGTTCAATTTTCAAGAACGTTTGGAATTTCGCCCGACAGAAATCGATACGAATTTTTTTCTTGCTTGGCCAATTCACGCGTCGATAGTAAGGGTTGATAAATTCGAAGATGCGAGCTTCCCTCAAGCCTTTTCCTCCCCCCGTGACAAGATTTAGCAAGGGATCGGAAAATTGCCATGAAATTACTCGAAAATTGATGCAACATGCCCTTAATGCGTGAACGCGTTATCATATCCGCTTCGTCGACGAATCTTCGAGTTTTTCTCCATCATTTTCTAACTCTTTTTTTCTTTTTTTTGAAGCAATATAGCCATCCGGCATTTTCATACGCTGACGTAATTCGAGCATACAGCTAACCATCTAGCGGCTAACCATCTATAATGAAAGTCTCGATTGAATTTCTTCGATCTGCGTAGAAATTTTTTCGCTGGTTTGCCCATAAAAATTGAATAAATCGAATAAACGAGAAATTTTCACGTGATACGATCGCGAGGTAATGAAATCTAGATGGAAGATTAAATTGGAAATTTTTATATCATTTAGACGTGGCAGATGTATTTATTATATCTAGATCTTGCTCTCTCGAGTTTCAACTTTATCAGATTTTCTTTGATGCTTTGACTTAACCGTGAATTTATTAAATTGTGTCTTTTCTTATCAAAGATACTGAAATGATTCGTCAATATTGTGAAAATAGTAGCGAACGATCAGTTAGGTTATTGGGTGGACTACGTAAAAGAGATGTTAAGCTTTGCCTCGCAATCCGCAATCTCAAGGTGGAATCAATTATAGCAGACTGAGCTACAATAAAGATTATTCAGATACAAATATTAACGTAGACATAGATGCGGGATCAAAGAGAAAGTTTGTATTAAATCTTCGCAGAAAATCTTTATATTAGATTCTGAAGCTGATATTATTTTATACTTTAAGCTTATTTCTTATTATCCATAAAACATAGAGCGCTTAGAATAGACACAATCTTGTAATTAGAAAATGAAGTTGACAGCTAGTTATTAATTGTGTGTTTGATAAGATTTTGAATATTTTATTACAGATCTATTTCCTTAGAATCTTGAAACTGTATCTGAATCTAAAATTATATTAAACCCTTAACCCTTTAAACTTTTTACCATTATATATATATGATAAAAACTAATGTCTCCAACTACAAGAAACTTGAAAATAAAAAAATTGCGAAGTTCTTCTCATGAATTTATATGAAATTATTTGTTAATTATCATGTCGATGAAAAGAAGCATTGAAACGCTTCTCAATTGCAAGGGGCTGAAGTCTCTTCAAACGAAGAGCTATACATTTCGAAGCTCCAAACCGACTCTGAATTACTTCAATACCTCCTATTCCCCGTTCAACTCCTTCAACTATCTAAAACAATGCTCTCTGACTAATTTTCCGCCTAACAGAGCAGCGAATTAATCCAACGACAGTGAAAATACAATGATGGTCTCTTTGTCGCTCCTCGGGCTACTTTGCGTTCCTACAACCGGTCGAAGGACCCCGCAGAAATTCCACAGAGGCATTTCGGGTCTGAATTACCGGCAGCGGTTAAAAGCCAGAGAAATTCCATGCAATCTCCGAGCAGTGAAACGTGACAGAAGAAACGAAGGAGATGATGCGAGCGACGAGAAGTTATGCGAAGCGTGAGACCGGAAGCGATCGAGCGGTACAATTGGCCGGAAGCAAGGACCTCTCGAAGGTGATGTACAGACCGAAGGTTGAACTGGTTTCGAGGTTTTTCCACGAGTTGTCGATAAACATCGCCATTGAATTGAATGGAAACGTCGAGTAACAGTCTACAGCGCATTTTAGTCAAAGTTTAATTAACGGTAAAGTATGGTTCTACGGTTAATCATTTTAGCACAGCGCACAAGGTGCGGATATTTCACCACAAGGCAACGTAATGTCGAACGCAAGAAGCACGTCAGGTGTTTGAAACTTCCGGACATCGGTATGGATGTTTCCATTCAGTTCCAAGCAAAGTTCGATTGACTACTTATACAGGAAAGGGTACACCACACAGATTTCGTTGCCATGATCGATGTTCCAAGTAATTTCACTTCTATGTAGAATCGCCACTCGGCGTTAGTATCTTTCAACGTTCGGATTAGGTTTGAGTAGGATTAAATTAGATTTCATCTGGGTAATGAATCCAAAATATAGTTGTGATTTATGTGGTATTTTATAACGCGCCACGATATATTTAATTACCTTCGATTATTTCTGTGTAACGTGCAGTTTTTTGTATATCAACTTCTATGTTTGTTTCTGTGACTCGATTCTTAAAAGGTGTCCCATATATCTATTAACACCCTGGATATTCATTCGAGAGCACAATTTCACAGGTTGCTAAGTGGTCTCCCAGTTCCAGAGACTGCTCAACGACAGTAGGGCCCTAGGGTTGTGCAACATCGTCTCGCCATTGTACTCCGTGGCACACGACGTTCTGCTACTTTCGCGAGGATTTAGCACGGTTCCACTGGCCAGCGTAAACAACGTCTCGGTGAGCTAGGTAACTTGTTAGAAGAATTATATAAATTCTAAAAATAAAACTTCTCGTGGAATGGAGGAAAGTTTGACTTTGCGTATAGGTGTATTAATATCGATAAACAGAAATTATCCATAGTAATAAATTCTTGCAAAATTAAGTTACAAGTTTGAAATAAAGTAGAATTTACGTATAGTATTGATCCCTTTTGTTTTTAGAAAAATTGATTTCGGAAATTTAAAAAGTTTACGAAGAATATTCTTTCACGCCAGTATTGTTTCTATTTATTCCTCCCATTGTTTTTTAATTGCATAAATTGACTGGCTTTAAATGTTTCATTACATTCAAAAAAATCATAATTTAAGGATTAATTATTAAAATATTTTTCTTCTATCATATTGTATAAATATGGACAATTAAAAATTACAATTTAAAAAGAAAATTACGATGTATCGTATTCAATATGTTGAATAATATGTTTATTTGAAAGTCTTAATCGTAATTTTCTTAGCGATACTTCTGCAAATCAGCATACGCGTGTATTTATTACAGTTGTCGCACATGGCCCCGTAATTAAAATACGTTTCAACGAGTGATTTATGCGAACGAGATTGTGACACGTACTTAAACGTAGCACGCGTAGGACTCGTTCCGTTTTCGTAACGAAGCTGAATGGTGGGTGGAAAAATTCGAAGGTTGAATTTCTAAAAGCTCTCCTTAAAGAACACGAACGCTTTCTATCTATGTATCGATCATGACGACTGATCGTAGAAGCAATTATTTCTAGTATAACTCTGTTGTTATAAAATTTTCCATAAATTGTGTCATGAATTGTTTTACCTCTGTATATTCTTTAAAGTTATTCAATGTATTATGTAATTTAAATAAACAAGGAAATTTAAATTATGCATTTTTGTGTTGTACGTAAGTATGTGGTTCATTCTTCACACACGAGATCATCCAATTATTGCACGAGTCGAGAACAGATGCAAAAAAAAGTGCAATTAAAATGCCCTAATTAAATAATTTCAATTTGCATTCAAACCACAAGATATGTATTTTATAGTACACTATCGAAATCCTACTTATTCTTTATATCTGCTTCGTTCTCCACGCGCGAAATTGCATAATAAAAATAATTGCACAAAGTGGTAGAAGAAATATCGAAAAAAAGATACAATTAACATCGATCCGCAACTTATACCATTCAGCAATTTAAAAAAACTCTATGTTTTTCTATTTTTAATGATTATTAAAGACAGAATGATTGATCAGTTCTTTCAATACCAGTGTTATTTCATCACCTAACATTGCATCACCGATCGAAAGAAACTACTTGAACAAGAAAAGATAAAGTAACAAAACCAAACATACATAAACTTGTTTAAACAGTCCTTCCATCCACCAACGAAGATTCTATATTGTTCTCTCTCTCTCTCTCTCTCTTTGATTATCAATCAACCCCTCACATACCTACATTGTTTCATTCGCTAAATATTATTTCTCGGTGTATCGCTAATTAAAAAGGAACTACCTGAAAGGTTTAAAAAAGAGGACAGAGAAAAGCAAGTCGTACGCAAACTCATTTAAATAGTTCAGAAACTCTAAATCGTTTCCAAACCACCTAGACCTAGATCCAGGCTTCCCACCCCTGGGTAGGCGTCAGTGTGACGTATATAACCGGCGAAACACGTTGGAAACTCATCAGAGAGCGCAAACAGCGTTCCCGATTTTGGTCAGGCAACCACCTGACAGCGACGGTCAACGTGTGCAATTTAAATAAAACAGTTCACCGAGCCTTTAAAGTCGCAGGTGTAACAACGCAAACGAATATGGTAGCAGATAGAACGAAAGAGGGAGGAGGATCGTAAGGAAGTAACATTAGCTACCGGTACGTAAGAAAAAGTGAGAGAAGGAAAAAGGAGGACGCTCGGATACGAAGGACGGACGTAGGAAAGAGACGGTGAGCGACTAGATACGAGGAGAGAGATAACGGAAGAAGGGGAAGAGCACACGTTAAGACAGGTGGTGCGGATAATAACGTCTAACGGAAAACGTAGGCTGTGGGTCACAATAGTCCCCTCTGTATGCAGCTACGGTTTGTCATCGTGACTTATACACGATGACTCAGAAACGACTGGTCCAGTTTTGAAGGTTTCAACTGGAAATGTTGCATCTGGGCCAAAAAGAAGGTAATTTACGAGCTGAAAACACGTACCGCTTTAGGTATGCACGGGGAACTAATATTAGAGCAGACGTTGGGAAAAATTCTTAGGGACATAGATACATATATTAATTTTAAGTTAATAACAGTTGAATTGCCATTATTAGCGTTATTAATGGCTACTATTACACATAGTTAATTTATTTTTTGAAGAGCTACACATGATTGGTATACATGTATATGGACGTAGTATTAATTATTATTTAAAAATTAATTATATAGCTTGATTACCTGTTTTAAAATTACTATTGGTATCATTACTGTCGGTAATAGTTATTATTAAATGTAATACATAGCTCATTTAAGGTAGATGCATTTTATTAATTATTTAAAAAGAATAGATAGATGTACATGTGTGTACATCTGAAACGTGATTAAGAATTTGTTAGGTTACTTGTTAATTACGAATTAATGCAATTATTATAGCAGGTTTTTCAGAGGTAAAATTTCATCTAATAATCTACTATTAGAGTAGACCGTATAAAGTTTAACGAGGAAGAAACTTAAAGTACAAAAGGATAGGTTGCCTCTCGAAATTTACGAGTTTTTCTTTCTGTGAATAAATAATTAACTATCATGATAGTGTCAATAGCTCATTAGCTCATTGTATATCATTTATTCTGGAGAAAATTGCTACCATCAAGCTTTCACTGACGATTTCGTTACAAGATGATCACAGTCCAGTGACACTATACTCAAGGATTACTTAATATAGCGCAGCGTGCACGAAGCGTGAACACTGATGATGTATTAGACCATTTGATAGAGACAAAACGCCTGAACGAACATCAACTAGATCGTGACTACGTTATCAATTTCAATAAAGGTCAAACTGGCCCATCATAAATACAATTCAAGTTCTAAAATACGAAATTCTTCGCTTTATTCGTCCAAAATTTACTTTTTTTTGTATCTTACAGAATTAAATAGATTCAAATATCTCTGAAATTCATTGCCTTGTAATTCTTTTCTCCAGGAAATTGCTCGATTTTCTACGGAAATAGCTTGCCATGACTAAACGAAAAGAAAGAAATTAACGCATCGATTTCCATAATAAATAGGTTTGAATAATTATGTAAGGAACGCAGGTAAGAAGGGAAAAAAATGAAGCTATAGAAAGTGGACCCCGATCACAATCTTTGCTTCTCAAACAAAAGACCGTGGGTCCCAAGGGCTAGAACGTTATCAAGACGCCAATTACCACGATGGAATATTTCAAGTTCCCTATTTTTCGCAAGAAATTACTGAAACGCGACTGTAGAAAAATTCCCACTTCCGTTAGTCTGCCCCTCTAGCCGCGATCTTGCTTCGAGGTAACCCATATGACGAACCACCCATACACGTAGTTCCTTCCTTGCATCTGTACACTTGCATACATTATGACGTGTGCATACACGTGCACTGAGAAGCCTTTATATCGGATTCACGGAGGGCGGCCTGAAGGGCCGGTGCACGCCATCACCGACAGCCAATCGATTCACTACCTTTCCTTTCGTTCCATCAACCGTTTCTTCGAATAACTCGTCTCTTTTTTACTCCCAGGTGGCACACATAAGTCAGATACATAATTTATCGAGCGTGCTATCAAAACTCTATCTATTCTTAATATTTATGCGTTTTGTTCTTCATATACGAAATCGCATAATAACCGCATACTTAACACATTGAACGCTCACTAAAATAATAAACCTGTAGTAACGTGAATGTACGCTTAATCTTTAAATAATTTGAATTTATAGATACAATTCTTTTATTTCACGCGTTGCCTCTAATCAAATCTATTTAAATTTGTACCTCATAAAGTCCAAATCGTTTTGAACTACATAAATCCAGACACATCTTCTCAAAGATGCATACATCAGGCATGCAATTTTTAAATTTTAAAAAATGAAAGTGCACTGAATATTGTCACAATTGAAAATATCGTATATTTAACAGAGCAATCAGCATAACGATGAAATCGTTAGAAAAGAGACTTTTCTAATTTTATGTATTCGTATCTGCTATTCGATATCTGTCAGACATCTTTGCACTGTATTTTAATAAGTACAAGTTTAACGTAGATTAAGCGTTCTAATTGTTAAAAAGTCGCTAATCTCCTTCGAAGATACTGGAGGAAATATTCGAAATAAAAATGACTGTTTAATTTTCTGGCAACAATACAAATGGTTAAACATTAGTGAATCCTAGCTATTTAACATTTCATAACTCGCCACTAATCCAATGTTACAAGCATAATATCTCCCTACAAAACTTTTACAATAAAATCCTTACAGAACATTCCACCTGCTGCTATGTCTCTCCTGTTATTTATACGCTGTCTAGCGATGTATATTTATGAAGAAAATTTAGTTACCTAGAAATACTAAGAGATCCGACATCGTATAAATTCGTAACAAAGATTTATATTCACAATGGGAAACTACGTACATACATATTCTATATGAAACCCTACGTACGCCTTCCTGTTATTTGCTACACATAGCAAAGAGACTACCGACAGATGAACAAGATACGTTCTCAAATATAACGAAAAGATGAAAGGAAGTCGTATTATTAGATGTTTTTATAGTAAAAACAAGCAGAGACGGCAAGTTTTCTTCTGTTTCAGCGAAATTAAAAACTGTTCGACCAACTATTACACATAGCTTCTAGAAACGACGTAGTATCAACACTCCAGAGTTTCCAGACTATGAGTTTCGTATTTCGAACCAGCGCAATTGCGTTTCACTCAAATCGTTTAAACATACGTAACATTGAAAGATAACGTGTAATTATTATTATCAAACGTTTGCCAGATGGGTTTTTTTAACGAAAGTAAAATTACTAATGAAAATCGGATAATATTAAATCATTTCGTAAGTAACGTCATGCTTATATCTAAAACTTTAAAACACAAAAATATTATTTTGAAGAATAACGAGAACTATTCCTTCCACTTTTTGGTAATTTTTTAATCGAATTAATTAGACGAATCGATGTTACTCGTGAAGTAACCTGATAGATAGTATCATTCGCTCTAAAATTTTCCAAATCGCAATTAATTAAACAATGATAAAAAATAGATATAGATGGACTTTTAGACGAAATCAGAATTTCGTCGAACTAAATTAAAAAATTATTAAAAAGCCCACAAACACTCCAAAAAAGAGAGACATTCTTTATTGTACTAAAAAAAAAATATCGCATGAATTCTAATTAGACGTTACTTTGATTATTTTAAAAAATTCTAACATATATCTACTCGCGCAAATTCACTTCCGATTGTTCCTTTACATAACAACCAGAGACAGGAAATTTGACTGTATCACGAGATTTTCGTTCCAAAGAATAAGCACGATCGCTTTTTCGATAGCTGAAACTACATATACACACGCATACAAGTCTCTTATTCCTTGCCACTCAGACCTTTCCATTCCGTGATGTCTCATTCAGACCATTTTCTGTCACGAAAGAAGAAGCCAATCTTCCGCCTTTCTTCTTCGAGGAAGCACTTCCTCGTAACCTCACGTGGATGTAGTGTCATTTATCGATCGTACAGGTGCAAAGCAATTTTAGAGAAAATCGATGCATCTGCAATGTGCACCCGTCAAACGTCTAATAGCATCATCTCGCGCATCATTTATGGAAGAGAATTTGTTATTACCATTGATTCAAAATGCTCAACACGATACGCGTTTATTTTAAGACTAGCTTTAACGCCGTAATTTCATTAAACGTTAACGTCAAACATTAATAAAAATCAAGTTCTGCTTCCATTTACGGATCTATTAATGCTAATATTCACAGACGTCATAATAAAAATTAAAGATCAATTAAATAATACACTACCGTTTATAAATATTAAGTTACTTACCTTGGTCGATTATAGATAGTAATAATGAATTTGAATTTGACGAAAATGTACAAATTAATAATAAATTAATAATATAATTAAAAGCAGGATCCGTTATTGGTTTGTGAAATTGGCGGCTTATAAATTTAAATTACGCGTATTAAAAGACATCAAAATAACGTGTCTTATTATTTACATTTCGATAAAAGCATTTCGATAAGGTACCGTTTATAGAAATTCCTTACTGTTAAAAAGAAGAAAAAAGATTAATACAATTTTTTAACTGTGATATTATTCTTAATAAATATTATAGTATAATTTTATTAGACGAAAGAGTATACTCTCATGTTAGCTCGTCATTAATTAATTAAACGATTAATTTCTAAAGATATCCCAAAACTAACGATATTTTTAGCGTGTAACAAACCAATAATATCTAATCCACTACTCTTGCAAAAAAAAGAAAAGGTAAATCTCGCTAAAAAAGAGCGTTCGTTCAAATATTCTTCCAACATCGCGTGATTCTTGTCATCCATTTCATCGCAATAAGATTAATTGTTCGGCAGCTACTTAATCGTAAGTAGAAAAATAAAAGGAAGTCTACCGAAGCCGGCAACGCGAGCTCGTTAAAAGAAGAAGTAAAAGAGAAAGAAATCGTAATAACTATCACGAAAGAGGCGCGCTAGAAGCGGCGTGCGATCATCAGAGCCGTTTAACTTTTTAATTAATTGCAATTCCGCCGACCAGATTTCCGCTTGTCGGTGGCGTAGCAACGCATCAGACGACCACAGAAAAAAGAAAACGACGAGAAAGAAGCTAGAAAAAGAAAAACAGTCTCCAGAGAAATCGAGTCATTGGCGGTTGCACCTACACGCTCGACTACGAGGATGCATTTAAATCTCTTTCCATCTCTTGCACTCTGTAAAAGGCAAATACGCGTTAACACGTTGAAAGAAGAGAGGAAGGATATGTATACGAGGCAAAGGACCGAGAGAAATGGAGAAACTCTCGAGATCTCACGTCCGAAAGGCGGTAACGACACGGCAACGAACCACCCTGTAATTTTTCTTTTCGTGTCTCCCGGGCAACGAATCATAAACGAGAGAAGCGCCAGACGGCATTGTCTCTTTCTCGTAGTGCATTACGTAAATGAGGGTACACCGTGACCATTGTATTCAATCTGCACGTGTCACGACGGTGTCCTTCCGCTTCTAATCATCGCGTAAAGAAGAGCGCCGAAAGTGTGCGCGTCACGTCGCGCCGGCAGGGCCAACAACGCCCTTACAGCTTTTCCACCTGTCGACTGTTTATTCGCATCGTTCTGTTGTTCTCGCTCGAGTGTCTTTTTTGTCGACACGCTTTGCCATGACTTTCTTGGCAGAAGTCGTGATTGCGTACAGTTTATTTTAGTTTCTTTTTGTTTTTTTTTTTTGCTTTTAGAATCAATTCCTTTTAGGCTATTGAATGATCTTATCTTTTTTATCGTTTCAGTGAATATGTATATATATATAGGTTGGGGTACATACTTTGCGTGTCGTGTAATTGTTTTACAATGCACACGAAATATTCGATCCTTCTTTGTGTCTCCTTATTTTTGTATGCGATCTATTAGGATAATAAAAAATACAACGCGTCTTTTCCTATTTTCATGCAGTTTTGGAATAGATTATTCGAAAAAGTTGATATTCTAGAAATTTCGAAAGTAACAATAATTCCGAATAAATATAAGTTATGAATGATGTACTTGCTATTTTCCGATAAAGCTTACGCAAAGAATAAAATTCTACGAAATTTTTATATTTGTTTCTCTGTTTATTTGTCTATGTTATTTTAAGGGTAAAATACGAGATCTATTGTTCGTATTGTTTCTACATCGTATATTTCTCCCGAAGCGAACGTTGAAGAATTTAATCGAAACTTGAAACCACTATTTTTTCAGCGACATTGTTTCTTGGAAAAAATGACTGTTTGAAGTTGTCGGATAGCGAAGAAGGTGCAGCTACAATACATCGTTAAAATACATATGATTAAGTTATTAGCTTAAATGAGGTTAATCAGTGACAATCGTTAAAACTGAATGAATCACTGCAATATACGTTGTTTGCTGTCGAGCTAAAAAAGAGACGTAATATCGCTTCAAAAAAAAATAATATGCAGTGCTTCCGTCCTCGAAATTTTTACAACTATTAATTAAAAATTGTTCTTCCCCCGAAAACAATTTTTAGCAAATTATTTATACGTGTTCTCGCTCTGCCCAATTTTCTCATATTCTACATAATCTTTTTAATTTATCTCATATTGTATATCTATACTATTTTAAATATTACGTGCGTAAAGAAGAAAGATGTTACCAAAGAGATTTTTCCTCGAATTGTATAATTGCAACATCCTACTTTATACGTATAAACTAGGATAAACACTATGTTTTCAACACCTGTACAACTTGTTACAGAATCCTAACGTCGACTTAGAGATTACGCAAACAAGCGACCCGCAGGCCTAACGTACTTGATACGATCTCAGTTTCTTGATTCAAGGTGCCGTTAAACTCTATTATTCATCCTATCGTGCATTCCCATTTTCAGCAAAATAGAAAATTATCTTCGTCAGAAATTTATTCACGACTCCTCGATAGCTTGATGTAATTATTTAAAATTAATATTATTTAGAAAAGATAGTTTACAATTATTTGAAGAGATAATAAGGATTATAGCGTGGATTAAGATTCATCTATAACACAATTAGCATGACGTAGCATCGAAGAACCGTAAATATTCACACTTCGCTTTTCGAATTTCACTAACAACCTTTCCCCGTTGTTTCTATCGTCACTTGTTCGCATACCAAAACATCTGTTCAAAGAGTCTGGCTCGTTTAACGTCGCTATTACCCGAACGAAAACCAATCAGTTTCTCTCTTATGCAAAAACAGCGCGAGGTCTCCATCAAAGAAGAAGTTTTCCTTTTAGACGGCCGTCCTAGATTTCAAAATTTGCGAAAGGCGCTTGTTTGTCCCAGTTTGTGGGCGATTCTAGGACGCTAGTCAACTGGGCGAGAAGCGTCGTGCAGGTAACATACGCGAATTCCAAATGAATTCGCAGATAGCTATACGGAAAAACGAAACTGCCTTCGAGCGACATTATTTCGTTCGAAAATCTATCCACGACGTTCCAAAGTTGCAATCTCTATTCTCTTCGTGTATAGCAAACTATCTAACAAACTTCGATCTCGATCATTCGAGAGGAAATAAAGCTGTGTAACTTGGAAAGAAACGAATGAGACGCTCGCAAACGCGTTATTTCGTTATACAGTGGCTTTGAACCTGTTTCTCTTCATTTCTCATTCTTTTTGTTTCCTTTGAGACAGAAGTTTCACGCTATCGATGGACCAACAGTCATGAAAAATGTATTTGTTTCTTTGCAATTGACTAGATTGGAATTTATCTTCAGTTTCTCTATGGATTTCTTATAAGATGAAATGAAATCTTACAAGAATGCTTATAAAGTTTTTCACGAAGTTCTAAGAGTTTTTATCTTTGACTACCCTTTACAAGCATGTTCGCCTTCGTTTAATTGAACTTCGATTTATTATATGGTACATTAAGCGACGCGCATTTCTCAAGGGGGATTAATGAAATGATTTCCTGGTTACTTTTGCACAGCTTCAATTCGCTATTAAGGAAGACGTAAATCCTTTGGCAAATATTACTTTCTTCTCGCAAAAAGAAAGTGTCAAAAGATCAGGAAGCAGTCGACCATTACAAGCTGTTCCACGTCTGTTGTATCAGAAAACACCGGCCATCCTTAGATTTGCGGATTTAAAGCTGGCAAAACGAGTTTCAACGACGATTAACGCAGTCTAATGCAGCGGCAGCTGATGAGAATGTCCTAACATTTCCATAAATATATCGTAAAGAAACTAATCATACGTTTAAAATAAGTGTAAGTATTTCTAATTAAAGACTGGTCAACTGCTAAATAGATCAGAGTCTTCTTCACAAATTCTGAAGAAGAATCGTTCATTAAAATCGCTTAAATCATTGGTTCAAAAAATAGTTCTGCGATTATTTGTTATAATTTTGCAACATTTAACAGTGCAATACGCGTGTGTGACTTTGGTATTTATGCATGGAAGATTCTCTAGATATTAAGTACGATAACATGTGCTTCCTACAATACGTATTCGTATCTTTTCACGAGAATCAAAGCGTTTTCAACGTTTGCGTACCGCATACACGTAACGTGATTACGTCACAAAGCGTGCAAATTAACGTTCTTAATAGGCAACTTTTGGTTGGAACTGCTATTTCTTGTCCAGTGAATAAAGTACTAACGAAAATTTTCGTTCAGAGGAGCAAAGTTTCACATCTATTTAATATTTCCCTCATCGAATAATTAACTCCTTTACATTCAGATGGTATAATAACATAATTACCAAAAATTCTTTAATTCCAATAAAACTGTGAAAGCTTTCTTCGTGAATAAAGGAAAAAACATTTCTTTCGTGGCGAAACTACTAAGAATTTCCTTAAAAAACCTGAAAACTCTACTATAGCATCATCTCCATTGTGTAAAAATAAAAGAAAAATTCCTTCAATTAAACAGTTATCTACGGCATGGTAAAATAATACTTAGCGCAAATATTGGCACAACTTCATAGCAAAATTACTAAAAACTTCCTTATAAAACTTCAAAGACTCTACTATAGCGTCACACCTGTTGTACGAAAATCTGCGAAAAATTTCTTCGATTAAGCAGTCATTCTCCTTTACGAAACTATATCTAGCACGGATATTTAATACCTCGTGGAATCTACAAACGCGTAACAGAATCACCATGAAATAACGATATAGTAAAAACACAAAAGGCAGACTCCGTTCGAGTCACGGTCAGGCAGGCGATAATACGGGGTTCTGCGTGGAATTCTAATCGGACCATCGACTTCTAACTGTTCCGAGATACGGAGGAGTTGCTGGGTACTCCGCGGCTCAGAACCTCATAATCTTCGCGCGACGTGACCAGTGTAACCCAATTCACCGACGACAAACTCCATCGTAGCCTTAATCGTTCGCCTATAGGCAGATGCGTATAGGTGTTACAACGTAACAGCTGGGCACCTGCTGTTCCTCGTGCAGTTTCTTCTCCCTTCTATCTACCTGCACGCAACGACGAGGGCTACGTTCTTTGTGTCACATTATACTCCACATTCAACGACCAACGGAGAACCAGGATGCCACGATGAAGGCAACGACAAAACCCACAACTTTCTCCGACTTGCAGATTTATTTCGCGTGCGAGCGACTTCCTGCACCGAGGGAAAACAATCGTAGCCTCCTCTCGTAGTGAATCGTCGATGAATGGAGGAAAAGAAGAGATCCCTCGTTTAATACCTACGGGCACCAACTTTCTTTCTGTAATTGCGACTCTCTTATCACCCGAGTTTTCCGCCACGATATAGAAAGTTTTCGGTTGTTGATTCTTCTTGGATCAGGTTCGATATAAGAGTCGAGGTATAATATTTTACAATTTTGTAGACTGAAAATAGCGATTTATACTTTCATATATGTCGAACTAAATATTTTCACGGACTATTTTACGCTGTTATAGTCTTGAACCTTACACACACTTGGATTGCAAATCTTTAACTTTCACGGTTTCGTATTGCACTTGCTCTTGTGGATCTTTGTCTAACTCGGTTCAAGATGTGTATCAAATATTCTTGTATAATATTTTACGCTCTTATACACGTATAATTAAACTGAGAATGTTACGCGTACGAAACATTGAACTTTAATAAATTACTAATTAACTAACCGATGAATGTATTTGTTTTCGATCTGATCGAAACTGATCTCGAGTTGTAGTACACTATGCCTTCTTTACAAAATCACGAGATATATGTTTCTATGATGTATAATTGATGAAAAAACAATTTTTCTCATAGGATAAAAAGAATTTAATCTTGAAAGAGTTAGGAAGGAATAGGATAAATATAATTTAGATTTAAGAAACATCGTATCGAGAAGAAGTATCCTGTTTTCCTTGGAATTTTATACGTTCAATAATTCATTATTTCGAATTAACGTATTATATAATGTGCTTCAAGAGCCATATCCACAGTCTACTAATACAGAGTAAAATACACGATATTTCCTGTTCTTCGATACTGAATGGATTACGCGTACGTATCTCGATACGCGTGTATGGAAACGTGTTAAACGGTCTCGCCTAACTTACAGAAGAAAAAAGACTATATACCCTTAGGCGACTGAATACTCGACAGTAATGTCAGTATCCTAATAAGCTTAAGATTCAAGTCGGTAAAAACATGCTAAGCTGCATACTCCACATCTTCCATCACTACCAAAAATACGATCGTTCTGCTTAATTATCCAGAAACGAGAAGATACCTTTATCTAATCGACTTCATTATGGACTTAAAAACTCGGAAAAAAGTCACTAAATACCATTCCAATTATATATTCATAGATTAGCCATCAATGCTTCCAAATTAGAACTATCACCTTGTTTTGCATCAGAATGCTACAGAATATCGATGGACAAATGTAATAATATTCCTTTTCCAAAAGTTGATGTAAATCCAGTTTGGAGGGAAATAAATTAAAACTAGTTTCATTAAAAAGCTAATATTTCCTCTTCGCTATCACTAGTAATCATTAACAATTTTTGTTAATATTAATTAATACAAACGCAAAAATATTTAGTGTAAGTGATATTTATATATAAATCCACCCTCGTAAAAATCATCTAAATCCAATTTATTTTCAATATCGTACTATTAAATACTACAGAAACAATAAATTAAATTTATAAACTCTTCTAAAAAATATCAATAAAATTTCCTATAAGAGTAGTAAACTGATATACGCTCCTTAAAAAAGAGAGAGAGAGAGAAGAAAGAAATGCTTCAAATATCATTACATTTTCAAACTGAATAAAATAGTGCGTGGAAGAAACAAAGAACTAGGTGTGTTACGAGTACGCATATTCGAACAGCTTCGACAGGAAGCATTTGACAACGCACTCCTGTATCCTCAATCGATATTTAAGTGCCTCAAGGATGTTTCTCGTAGATGAATACAACCATGATCTCCATCCTTGACACGTTTTTACGTCCATGAGCGGATCGCGGGGAAATACACGAACTTAAAAAGCGACATGAGAGAAGAACGGGCGCGTTTCTTGCTCTTCTCTCTACATACGCGGCTCTAACAAAATACGGAGACGTTGAAATATTAGGCATAGCAGAACGTGAGCGTCAGGGGAAGATCTTAAAGCGAAACGGTGCATCATACGATATGTATTTCTGCTTAATACACTACCCACGTTTAAAACATTCCACAGTCATGTCGTTGACATCCTCTGCAGTTCCAGAATTTCCCATCCAGCCCTTTGGTTTACATATACGCGAAGAAAATCGCGCAATTCCTGCCCTTTGTTACCAACTCCTAATTATCGTCGCGATTTTTGCCCCTTCTTTTGACTTGTCGTTCATTTTTCGAAATATACCCCATCTTTGTGACGATGAATGACACTATCTGGTATTCTTCGTACGAATTTCTTTACCTACTCTAATTGGTTGTATTTGTATTCGATATAACAATCCATTTTTTAATTGGTAGATTAACAACATTCCACGATAAAATTATTACTAAGGGTTCATATAAACGTTTCTTATCTCCTTTTCTGTACCAAATTCGAATATTGATTAAATGTTTAATTCGTAAAATAAATATCGTTTTCTAACAAGGAAATCCAAGATCATATTTACAGCAGACATACTCGCTATATCGTAAAATTCCTTCAAAATATAAAATATTTTAAAATATCTAGGTATTAATCATCAATGTGTACAAAGATCTCGGACGCCATATTTCTTTCGCGTCCACATTAATCTCTTTATCATAAAACTCTACCTAATTTACAAATACACAAAAAATAATCAACATTTAACATATTTTATGTCCGTAGTAACATACATAGATACTACCTGTGGTATGTAAAAACGCAAAGTTGAGAAAAACGGCAATCTCACATACATAATACGCGACGCCGATGACGTACGTTCAATATGTCATCGAAGATCCTCTCGCACGCGGAAACTGGTTTACGCGATGCAACGATTACCAAGCGAGATGCTAGGAATCCGAAACTCGCAGCTTCTTCGAGAGTCAACGTACCTCCCCTCTTTTTAACCGAGGAACGTTCAAACTCGCTCCTCCGCCACGGAGGCCACGCAATCAGACAGTTTTTTTGAGGTTCGCATGAAACAGGTATTCGGGGCGGTTACTGGAAGGTAGCGTGTATTGCCAACACGCCGACACAAATCGGAATAATCGTGGTCAATGTGTACAAGAATAACCGAGCCATAAGAGAATTAGCATCGAAACGTGGGTCCCGCGTTTTTATCCCGCTTCAATTTTTCGAGTCTTCCACATGTTGATAGTGAAATAAGTTTCTACGCGTTTGTATACAAAACAATCTTAGGCTATGGTTACAATGAATGCGTATTCGAATTAACTCAGTACATCAAAACAATCACATATGCATAAACAGTAGCTATAAAGAGTATTCGTACTATTTTACTTATTATACCATTTATGTACGTATCATTTATTAGCACTTTCATATGACTATAAGAATTTCATACTATGAAAATGAAATGTAGAATCTGATAAAAAAAGACACTGCATTGGAAAATAAAAGTAGCCACAGTAAATTTTTTCTAGTGTATGCATTTCGGTTTGTAGATGTTCCACTCGTCAGAACACCACAACAGTTTCTTCAAATACGCATCCACTATATAACCTTACGCGGGAACGCTTTAAAGGTAATAGAGATTCTCAAGTGTCGGTCACACAAAATATTACAAAACCGTTACCGCTAACAAACTATTATAATTTTCGAAAGTTCTTAAACATACATCCTATCTTCCAATGATTATGTCTCACGAATATTTGTAAATCTATGTATCTTGTAAGCTATAACTCATGCGCGAGGAAACTTAAAGAACTTTTTTAAAGTTTTTATGGAAACAAGGAAGGATACTCACCGTTCAAGCAAACGTCGATCCCACCAGCAATAATCCACGTGCTGAGAACACACTAGCCAACACAATGTATGTACACACAGAAAAAAATCACTCGCGACAATCGACTATATGACTAGGAAGAAAAAAACGTCAGTATCACTAACGCGATTGGATACGATATACGAAAAACGTTGTCCCGGTACACTACGAATAAAAGGAAAAAAAGCACGACCGAAAGAACGATGGAAAAACCGCGAACCGTAGAAAACGTTCGCTCATGACCGTCTCGCGTGGCCGGCTGTGACTCTACTCCGGTTCGCTTTGGCTTCGGCGCGACACTCCGATCCCCACCAAACCCGATTCTCCCCACCGATCGTCACGACTGTACTTCCAGTTTGTACTTCCGATCTTCTCGGCAAAGTTCGGCAGCTTTCGACACGATCGGCGGTCCGTAGGGTTAGATGCTATACATATACATGTAAAAAGGATTTAGCAATCACAATTTTCTTTTTACTAAATTCGAATTTACGATAATCTTATTAATAAAATGATTGACACGAGAAAATCTGATAAATGTTTAATTTAGGTATAACTTTTAACAAACTATCTGCGATTTTGAAATATAGAAATTATTACAAATTGTAGTGAATTATTTCATGTGCTGTATCTTTACGTCAGTTTTTAAACTTATTATATTATTTATTATCTTTGATTTATTAGGGATATTATGAAATAAAAAATAAGGTAAAGTGAAAAATTGAAACATTTTATTTATAAAATTACGTCTATCACATCGTTCTTCTTCTTTAATTGTTGCCATTTTCCGAATATACATCATTTTTTAGTTCATAAATCTGAAAAAAGAGAAAAACATATGTATATTTTCCCTCTATTATTCAAAATGTTCGTTGTTAATACATACTTGTATATATGCTTCAGTTAACGTTATCATTTGTGGCAAAATTTGAGTTACGTGTAAATCCTGCAACTCGTACCACTGACCAGTTGCTCTATGTAGAATGTGAACTCTATATGTTCCTTGACCAGGTTCACCATCGTGAACTATATTTGCTACCAAATCATATGTTGTAAATGGATGTCTTTGTTTTACTTCAGATGTTAAAATATCTCCAAAATCTACATTTCTGAAAGCAGTATATATTTTTAAGTTCTTTCACATTGTCATATAATAATATTATTAAAAGTTACGTACTTAACTGGAAAATTAACTATGGTGGGATTTTTTTCCACAAAGAATGTGTTCTTTGTAAACCTCTGTAAAAAAATAAAATAAAAGATGAACATATAATATTAATACGCCATTATATACTTACTTTTATATAAAGTATGAGATAAGGAGGAAGTTCTGTTATTTCAAATCTCTTCATAAAATTTTCTTTATATGTTTTATACTCTTTTTCAGTTACAGCATTAAATTTATTCAATAATGTGTACAAATTGACCTATAATAAAAAAAAAAGATAAGTTTTCTGATACTGTGATGATCAAAGCTTATGGTTCGATACTTACTTGAGGAATAATATTTTCAGTAAATTGGTCTTTGAAAAGAGGTGGTGGTGGAAGATCACATGTCAAATACAAAAATGGGCTTTCTGTTACAGTTTCGCCATATTCTACCGTATGAAGTAATTCACTTCTTTGACTTTCATCCAATTCAAGAGGCGGTATTTTTCGTGTATATATCCGCATATGACCCAAAAACGTTTTATACACTATACTAGAATCACGCTTTTTTGTACCATTTAATGCTAAATGAAGGGCATTTAAAAACCATGAAAGAAAATCGATTGGATCACCTGAAAATTGAATTTTCAATATATAAAAGTTATCAATAAAAAAGTGATTTACTTGTAATATAATTTTATTTGTACCCTGTTCAGTAAATTGAAATCTCTTTTTACTCCATAAAACAACAGCTTGTAACATTTCATGTGGACTGACATGAGCTTTGAAATTACGGGGATTCCATAATTTTCTCATTAATTCACCAAATCGTTGAACTAAAAGATAAGAAGAGTCTCCAGGTGGCCTCTTGACATGAGAATAATTAGATTCTCTTAAGAAAAAATCTCTTAAAGGTGTAACATGAGAAAGTGCCTAAAATATTGAACTCTTATAATTATCTCATAAGATAGAATTAAAGAAATTTAAATATTTCAAACTGACTCACTTGTAAAATAACATTACAATAATCATTTGCTTTAATATTATTCATTCCCACAATACCAGGAGAATATAGCGATCCATCTATGGCTCTTGATAATTTATCACTTTTATCTAATTGTGCAATTTGTGCTTTATCAAATGTTGGATTTAAAACATATTTTATGTCATCCAATGATGAATCTGAGTAACAGTTATTTATTAAGAAATATCATTATCTTTTGATATAAACAAAATAGTCAAATAATATTTTCTTACCAATTATTTCATAATTGTCAGGTAAACAATAAAATTTTAATGTATGTAAATTTAAGAAAACATGATGACTTTCAGCTACACTATGTGTATATGCATGAGTGTTTGTACCTCTACCTTGGAAGTACTTTCCACATACAAGACAAGCATATACATTAATTTTTGACAATGATACTGAACATAGTTTTTCAAAATCAAAGTCTAAAAATTGGCGATTTATTGTATCTAAATAAGGGCACAATCGTGGAGCTTCTGAATTTGTTTTTATAATTTTAGCTTTTTCTGTAATTAGAAAAAATAATCGTAATGTATTTTAATTATTTTTAAGTTAGAAACTATATTTAAAAAAAAATTACATATTTTGAAAGGATTAAATTTATTTAACGTAAGGTCAAGTCCATAAATGCCAAAATAATGTATATTTTTACTTAGAATAGGTTAATCAAGGTGATTAAAATAAAGGAATCATCACCTAACCTTAAAATTCAAGTATGTAAACAGTAAACTCGTGACATTTTATAATAAGTATTTAAAGTAAATAATAATTAATTCATGCAAGAAATAATTAAAAATACTCACTGGCAATGCCTTCATCTAAATTATTTCGTTCTATCACTAATTTTATTTTTTGTTGATTCCCCGATTTACTTGTCGCCATTTTTGTTAGCAGTTCAGGTAAATCATTTTTATATAGCGATACATTCGTAAATGAGTAATGAATAAATACTAGTATGTAAAAATCATTAATAAAAACTAACGTTTGCAAATATTATAGAAACTGACATATATTTAACCTACAACGTAATTAAAAAATAAAATGGCGTTGATAATTTTACTTTGTTTTATTATATTTAAATAAAGAGTTAATAAAAACATAGATTTATATCATACATATAACTATGTTAATACATTTCCTTTATTTCTCTTTACAAAATATTTCAATATTTAATATAATATTTAAAAAAAACATTTAATATATTCTCGCACTTAGTATATCTTAGTTTTAATAAATTAATAAAAGTATATATTTGAAATCAAATTTGAAATAGAAACTTTTTCCATAACGAAGCAGTATTAATAAGGTTATGTATAATTTAATGAATTATCAACTATATAACAATTTTTTAAAATGCGATATGTATAAAGATTCTTGTTTTTAGTATTATTGCAGATGCCTGTAAATTAGTTAAATTTATTGAAATAAGTATCATTCAAAAATGCAATAGTAAATGAACTCGATATTCGATAGCTCGTTAGTCGATTGAAAAAAGCTTCAGTCTTTGGCTGTTTAGTGCGCCACCTACGAAACAAATTCTTTTTAGATGAAAAGAGAGCAACGCAAGTTAATTCCCCCGCTACGGATGCCACGACTGATTGTCTCCGATGGTGTGAACGCAGATTCGCTTGACAAATATCCCCGGATAATGCATATCTATAAAGTAGAGAAGTTTTCAACTGAAGATCAGCAGGAGGCGAATTAGGGAATGTCGTAATGCACGGCATAAGTTTTTTAAATCACGTAAAAGACCTTGGCTGTTGGGTTTCTTAAAGTAAAATCGTTCCGATCGGTCCTTCAAGTACCTTCGTTTAATCTGGCAAAAAAACGATCCTCTTCATTCTGTTGATATGGCCGTCGTCGAGGAATTTGATTATTTATGTCGTTTATGTGCGACCAAAACGGGTATTCTAATGGGATTACCGATCTTCGAAGCCGGCGATCAGATGCGCAACATTGACAAGAAAATAGCCGCATGTTTGCCAGTGCAGGTAAAATCATGCACAAACAGTAGCAATTTCACTGCAATCTTCAGTGCTCTGTCTTCACCCCCTCTTTCTAATTTAACTATAAATAGAGGAAGAAAATTGGTGCAAGGTTTCACAAACTCCTCATGATAAGGGGAAATCTATATATTAACTTTAATTAACTGGATAGTTGCTTTAAAAAATTGAAGATTGTGATGGCATTTCGTATACTCTTTAAAAAATAAATATATTAGTGTTGTCAGTTAATTGATTATTTTTAGGTGTCTATGACTGATCAATTACCAAAAGTGGTATGCGAAGAGTGTGCTTATAAATTGGATCAGCTGTTTGATTTTCGTGAAAAATGTTTACATACTGAGGCAGTATTCATGGAAATGTTAAAAGAAATTGCCAAGCAAGAGATTGTTCGTATATCAAAAAGGGATTTGGAAGAAGTAGAAGAAATGAAGAGGATTCAGAGGAATATTGACAGAATACAAAATAATATGGAAAACGTACAAAATCATGTAAATCCCCAAGAAACAGCAGAGCCTACTATACATACTATGCAAGTCATAGATGAAATAGATTTGGCAGCTGGCGAACAAGTTGTTACACAAGAAGAAATAGGACAACAAGATACAGATATTGAGGTTACTGGTATCGACTGTTTAGATGGGGATACAGCTAGAATGGTGGATGAACATATACGAGAAGTAAATGAACAAATAAACCTAATATGCTTGCTGAAATAAATTGTACTATATCTATTACAATAATATTTTCATTTAAAATTATTTCTGAATGCAATAATGCTTCAAATGTAACTTAAATGTGTATATTTTTGTATTGCAGGTTTCTAATCATCAAATAGCAATGCATTTGGAGGGTGATATGACTGTAGTTGGAAATTTAACAGTTAGTGGTCATTTGAGTCAATTAGGAATAAATTATGTTACTTCAATAAATCCTGAAGATCAAAATCGAGAATCAATTGTACATTATTGTGATAATGTAAAGTATGAATCAGTACCAATAAAACAAGAATATCATAGGTTGCGAGATAGATTAACCACAGAAGATCCTGCAAATGTACTTGAAGATAATGTAAGTTATTTAAATAGAAGTGAAATATAAATAATATACAAATTTCTTTGATAAATAATTTTAATCTATAGGTACCACATGAGAATTTTGCTCCTGCTCAACCAGAGACTGGTAGTGATATAGAAGAAACACGTGTAGTTGAAAGTGAAACTCCTAGGCATACAACTTCTCAAACAAATACTATGGCATCAACGAGTCAAATAACAACTGGAAGTCCAGAAATTTTAGTAGAATATACAAAAAGAGCCAAACATGCATTATTAGAAACAGCATTAAATAATCCTACAGTTGATGAAACAGGTTCACATTGGTATGTGTGTCCATTTTGTAATGAAGCAACATTAGGTTCAAATAATATGATAGCACATTTTGAACAATATTTTTGCTGTTGTCCTTGTGGTTTATATTTTACAAGTGTAGATGCCTTAAATGTACATAAGGAAAGATGTGATGTATATAAAAGTAAAACAATCGACAAAGAAAAACAAATCACAGAACCTGAATTAGTGTCTTCTCAAGATGAAGTAAATATAGAAGAAAAAAAACAAACAACAGTAAGGCAGAAATGGACTCCAAAAGTTTGCACTCAATGTGGTAAACAGTATAGGACGAATTATAAATTACAAGAACATATGCGGAAACATACCGGTGAAAAGCCTTTTCAGTGTGTGACTTGTGAAAAAGCATTTCGTAGTAAAATTGGGCTTGCACAACATGCGGCTACACATACAGGGCAATATGATTATAATTGCTCCACATGTGGTAAAGGTTTTCAATCTAAAAGTTATCTTGTTCTTCACCAAAGAGTACATTCAGATTTAAAGCCTTTTCCATGCAACACTTGTGGACAACATTTTAAAACGAAACAATCATTATTAGATCATCAAAATAGACATCTTGGGGTCAAACCATATGTATGTGAAATTTGTGGCAAAGGTTTTATAACCAAAGGACTCTGTAAAAGTCATCAAAAAATACATTCGGGTATGGATAATCGTCAGTATCCATGTGTGGTATGCAATAAAATGTTTGTTAGTAAAAGTTATCTGAACACTCATTTACGCATTCACACAGGTGAAAAGCCGTATTTGTGTGAAGTTTGTGGTAAAGGATTTTTAACAAGAGTCGATCTTAAAATTCATTCAACAATGCACACGGGAGAAAAAAGCTTTAAATGCGATATGTGCGGAAAAGTATTCGCCAGAAGGGCAGCGTTAAGGTGTCATAGGAGATTGCACACCGGAGAACGGCCTTACAGATGTGATGTATGTGGTAAAACATTCACACAGTTCACTCCTATGGCCATTCATAAAAGATTACATACCGGAGAGCGACCGTATGAATGTGATGCATGTGGCAAAACATTTGTATCGAGATCAACCATGATGTGTCATAAAAAAAAACACCATGGTACAGCACCCGTGCAAAAAGATGAACCAGTTCCTCGTCAGAACGAAATAAAAAATATCTTACCAGCAGAAATTGTACTCCGAGATTCCCAGGAAGGAATTCAAATTACCGCAGATTGAAACGCATGATTAAAAATCGGGAAACATTAAAGTAAATAGATACAAACAATGCATGATAAAAAATGAAATATCGAGTCTGCATTTTATAAGAAGCGGCATTAGTCACCACAATGTATTCCTTTACTATAGCATATATGTTAAAATTGTATACAAAGAATATATTTTCGAGGATTCTTTGCAAGGGATAACAATGTTTTCTAAAATCATGTATACCTATAGAAAGTAAAGAAAAAATTAAATGATTTTCATTATCATTAAAATATCGATATTGGTATTTTGCCGAAGTATGTTGCTGTTTTCAAATTGTCTACTTTTTTATTTGCAGTTTGTTTTGCTCTGGAATCTTTCAAAGATTAATAATTATTGTTAATCAAGCCATAAAATACTGTCAGGTTTAAGTCATGTAAAAGATAAATATTATTTTCAAGCTTCTACAGTTAATGTATGTGCATTATAGGACTTGATTTTTAGCTTGTGATAATACATTTTTTCAATGACATATGTTAAAAAGGTTATATAGTATAGTATGTAGTTTCTCAAATTCCGATCAAATGATACCAAGATTAAATATCTACATTTATTCTAACAAAGCTCAAATTATGGACATATGATATAAAATTGAAATGAATTAATTTATAATTTATTTTTTAGCATATTTTTAAGAAATGCAATGCATTGTTAATGAAATAACACAAATGTTATTTATTTAAAGATATACTAAATTGAAAAATGGCTCGTTTGAATCATTACATAAGAATTTTCTTTATATTGTGTGTGCATTATAAATTGTTATAAATGTCATGAAAAAAAGAAAATAAAATGACACATTTACTAGCTATATAACATAAAACATGATTATCATAAAGAAAGTCAAATATTTTCTTATTGATACTAGTAAAACATTAAAATATTATTTATCGAATTAAAGGCTGATAGCTATTTTTACTGCAAGGAAATGCTATAGAATGGTGGTTATATCATATTAACAATGTAGTTTCTTAAATTTAACAAAAGTGTAAAGTTATATATAATCACCTTTAACACATGCATATTTCTGTGGCATCTCTGCGGTTTTCTTTTAAATAAAAAAGCTTTCAGCACTACACATAGTAGAAATTGTGATATGTAACAATAAAATGATTACATTTGTAAAATTGTGATGATTGTAATATTATTGACAAATCCTATCAGAAAAAATATAAAAAATTCTACAACCAGATTTAAAATTTATTTTTAAATTTTATAAACCTATACACGTGACTAATATTCTTTATTTATTACTGTTTAGTTGTAACATATTTAAAGTAACATGTCATCTGCTTTTTACCCTCTAAATATCTAGTTAATAATAAGGTTAAACCAAGTAATAAAAAAAATGAATTTTATTAAAAATTCTTTTTATTTCGAAACGGTATTAAATAATAATATTAATGACAAGAGCTGCTAAATTGATATTGGGCTTAAAATTTAGCAGCAATAACATAATACGAGCATTACGCGCGTACGTTGATCTTTTTCTTTAAATGGACATAAACTTATTTTTGTCTTTAACTACATTATTACACTGACCTGTTATGCAGCTATTACATACGTACACTCGTGTGTATGCATAATATACATATATATGCATGTGTATGTGTCTAGCGTGTTAACAATTTCCATTACAATCGCTGTTCCTATTTCCTACATCGTCCTACAATTGACAACAAATATTTAATCTATAATTTGACATTAACTACCTATGCAAGGCATCGATGACAATATATTTGTTTCGTTATTTTTTCCTTTCTATATTATATATAGGGGGCCCCTAAAATTATGGGAAGTGTGAGTAATGATTATCAAGTTCCAGGATTACATTAACATTTTACGCAACTTATTTAAGCATATGCTTTACGATCCTCCATGAAGCTTTTTGATACAAAATACATATAAAATTGTAAATAGCCGCGGTAAAAAGAAAAACTCATAGAAAAATGTAACATTGTAAGATACAAAATACGTCCGTCGTTGTTTGACATGTGTGCAATTTTTTATTTATACAAATATTTATAATTTCTTTCCTTATTTTTTCTTTCTTTTGTATTAATTTAATCGCTTCTTTTTTCTGCTACGTCCACACATTATTATGTAAATGTCCTTATTAAGCGTGCAGGTAGGGGCCCTCGTTAAATCAGTGGTCGATGATATCAACAAGTTCTCTAATATTGGATTATATGTGTATCTTACAAAGCACCACGATCTAAAGCTATACAATACATATAGGGTGTCGTTTACTGAATACGAAACTACAAACAGGGAATCGGACGTACAATTCTTGCACTTTATGTTTCTCGATCGTTTGCTTATCCATATAGGCAGAACTTTTTACTATAAAGATAAATATTGATAATTAATAATAAGTAGCATACAATCTTCGAAAGAAAATTTACGCAATAGTGGTAATTATAGTAATATATAAGCGCACTAACACCCTATATATTTTGTCTAGTTGTCACTTATACAATAACAAACATATATTTTTAGTCAAAATCTGATTTAAACAACGTAAAAAATTAGAAATCTTTTTGCAGAATCAATATAACATCGAATCTAATAGACTTAATATATCAGTAATGTATCATTGTTGCAATTGTTTACTCCTTTTTGCAAATGTAGAGTTAGTACAAGAATACGGAGACACAAAATTGTTTTATAATTTTGTATATATCATTATATTGATCCCAAAACTGATTTTTAACTTTTACGCTTATATGTAAACTTAGTATAGTCACAGCGACGTATTTATAAATTTATAGACATAAGAAACGGTTATTTTTAGGAACGCAAGAGAATTATTCGAAGGAAACATTATTATAATTATGAATAAATTTAATTGAATAAATTTTTATAATACAATTATAAAGAAAATGAATCTGAAGAAAAAAATATACGCAGTCCGTTAAAATACAAAATTTTGCCTGATCAAGTTATAAATACACGATCAAACTTCCTTGTCTTTTCGGTTTTTAATATAAACATAAAATTTTAATTAACTTAATTTTTATATCCCTCGTAAATTATCAATTTCTTTCATGTTAAATTTTTGGCAGTATTTGCATTGAACATATATAAGCTATAAAAATTGTGTTGAACAAATATTACAAAAGCAGTGATTATAACAATAAAATACGAGGTGCGACAATAATACATATATAAATAGCAGTTCAAAGAATTATGGCGTTAAATAAAAAAGTTCGGAAATTTGATGTTGTACTCACGAATAACAGGCTAGAAAAAAAGAAAATACATTGCTACATAAACATTATTTTATTTACAGATTTTGTTTGTCAATTAAAAACAATTTCTCATATCTTATCAAGGTCAACTAAACGATAACGGTACATAATCCAACATATAACAAAAATCCTAATGCATGAACTTAATACAAATTAGAAACTACGCATTTATATAAAACATAAAGAGAATTTTACGTATTAAGCAATAAAAAAAGATTATAATTATCGAAAAATAATTTCTTTCTTTACTTGTCACATATTCACAAAATAATATTAGGCTATGAAACTTTATATTTCGTGATACTGTGCTTGCAGAAAGATGAAAATTAGAAAATTAGTGAAATAAATGATATTTCGCCATTAAGTAGCGATAATAGAATCAAAAAATTATGTAGACCAAAATATTTTATACACTCACAGATTTGAGCACCTATGTTAATTTAAGAATTATCTCTTTTTGTATAATTGTACCATTTTGTAATTACCGTTGCACTTTAAAAAAAATTTTTTCTCAATCATTTTACTGTTTTAACATTTTTTTAAATGAATAACAACACAAAATTGCCACAAATATTAAATTACTCACAACTGTAACAGCGATGTAGTCCATCAGTCTTTCTCTCATTTCAACATCTGTCATGGTTCATTTCTTTATATTCAATATAATATGTATGCATTCTTGTGTCTGTGGTGGTTTAAAACATTCGTGAGAGTACAAATAACAGTTAATGCTATTTATTTCAAAAGGTGTATCCTTCTTACGTCGTATGTGAAACAAATTAACGTTATATGTAGAATAAGAGGAATGAAACATGTTGGTCCTCTTTTGATGTTAAGTGTTCTAAAAGTACTTCTATTCACCTTTACATTTTTGTATTCTCATGAATATATAATTTGTAACTTACATATAAGAATCAAATTACCCCACCTCATTGCCAACACTAAGGAATATATCACATATTTTATACATTTTGACATGAAGAATATCTACAGTTATTTAAGTGTTCTCTTGCTTTCTTAATTTATATCATTGTTTAGCAATTGGACGATTGTAATTATAAATATTTTATTTCAAAATGTGCATTTTGATAAATTTACACAAATTTAAATTTACTAGAATATCAAATGTACGAACTATAATTCCAAAAATGGTGGTAACACCTCCCACAGACACTAATGATAGAACAATTTTCTTTTCTATCTTTTAATCAGTACTTTCGCTTGTTCAATATTTTTTTTTTAAATTTCATGCTAATTGATGATTCGTGTAAAAATGAACTTAATCGCATGACATTAGAGTAAATTCTTCTAACAATGTGCCGTATGTAATCAAGCAATATCAGTGTACAGCGTTACATATTTACTGCCTCTTTCATGTTTCATGGAAATTTTTATTTTCTTATCATAAATCATAATCATTACGTATTATTTTTTAGCAAAATTAGTCAAATAAAGATAAAAATATCGCAAAATAAATTTATAACATTTGCATAAGGGACAAAAGACATTTTTATGTTTATTATTTCTACTAAATCTCTTCTTCCTAAGTGAAACACTTTGCACAGCAAAATATGTTTTGTGTATTGTAATTCTATTAACAGTATCAAATAGATTTAATCACTCGTCTGATTCAATATAATAGTAGTGAACATGATCAAATTTAAAATATAAATGAAGTCATTTACGCATATACCTACTATTATTGCTCCAAAACTACAGCACTGATAAATGGGTCCAAAATGTTGATCATTGTGTACAATTTTTCTTCATCACAGGGTATGGTAAATTTAAGTATACCACCCTAAAATAAATTATTTTTTATACTCTAAATTAATAGAACATTAAATTTTTTATATGAAATAGATTTCTTAAAGGACATAAAATATTGTTTCATATTTTTTTACTAGTACGTTTATAATTTGTAAAATTTTCATAAAAATAATAATGATTTACTTACGATGCTACTTGACGGCGAGAGTCTGTTTAAGATGGCGCATGAGGTGACTGCCGACGTCGTGAACCTCAGGCCATTGTTTGAGCACAAATACTATGCCCAATACAACAAACGTAGTTGTTAATATGCGCACCCTGCACATGAAACAATGAGGCTTAGTACAACTGCAACAGAGATGCGAAAACAAAATAAAACAATGAGTGCGCAAAAGTAAAATCAGATGGCGATGTACGTGATGAAGTATGAATTGAAATGTATGTGAATGAAAACGGAACAAGGATGATGGAACAGAAATATAAACTGATAAAAAATGTAATGGTTATCTGTTTACTATAAATGAAAAAAAGAAAAAAAGATGATATATATTGAAGTAAACAAAATTTACTTCAAAAAGCTTATGCAATTAAGCTGGAATGTCCAATATTTTGTTTTGGTTTTAATAGATTATTTTCCTGTAAAAATAAAACTCAAACATAACTTTACAATATGAAATAACTGTACCTGGTCCTAAGGAAAGGCATCATTATACCAGCACCTGTTGCAACAAGAAGTAGAATAACTTGCAACACAGTTAATACTACGTTTATGAGCTTTACAACCAACGCCCTTGCATTGCTATTATCCAGACCCTCTAAAGTGACATATTGTTGATGTTGTTGTTGTTGATGTTCCATTTTACAAATTTTAGTTTGGCAACTCTCCAACATTTCGTGTATGTCCCTTAATCGATCTTCACTTTGATATTGCACTTTTTCTTCCATATCTGTTATAGTTTGTTTCAAGTTTTCTACTTCATTTTGGTGCAGTTCAGTTAAATCGTTAATTTGTTCCTCCAGACGCTCGCTTCTAAAACGTTCCTCTTGCAAAGCATGGGAAAGATATGTCACTTCTTGTTGCAAACTCTAAAATTGTTTAAGGAAAAAATTAATTTTAAAATTATGATGTATACAAACATGTTATTGTTCTTTATTTGTTCTGTTTCATTACTTATTTCTTAAATCATCAGAAACAAACCTTCAAACCTTCTAATTTATCTTTCATTCTCTCCAAATTTTCTCTATGTTCTTGTAGTTCAGAGAAAATAGATTTAAGACTAAGTGCAGCATTATTACTACTGTGACATGTGTGTGCTTGCCCCCTACTACCAGGTCCACTTTCACTTGTAACACTAGAGCATTCGGATCCTTCTTCGGATGGAAATTTCATTGCCGCAGCACTATGAGTTGATCCCAAACTACACCCTCCAGGCAGCGTCGCTGATCCATGATGAGCCTTTTCATCTTCAACACTAGCGTTATCTCCATTACCTGCACGCGGTGTATCGTTTACATAAAAAGTTGAGCCATCTGCAGGGACACAGACGTCGCAAGTTAGAATGTTATCCAATACCAAACTATTCTGCCTCTGCTAATAACTAATCAATTTGTATGCTTTTTCGTATTGCAACACTCCTATCTTTCAAATACAGTTAATGATAATTCAAAAACATTTTTGTTGTATATAAATGCATCAATAATGTGTCACAAAATGTTTTGTAAACTAATACAAAAATTGTTTTTTCTTTATAATTTTTGTTCTTTGAATTCATGTCCACATATGTGTTTAATATACTTTGCTGATGTATTGGATAACTAATATATAAAATAGCAAACATCTGAATATGTGAAAGCCACTAAAGACAAGGCAAAATTATTAAGTAACACAAAGTAGTAATAAAAATATAAAGCTTACAATATGTAAACACAACATTCTCACATCAAATTTGCTTATCTGGTAGGTATTCATCAAATGTGTAAATATATAAGATTTATGTACCTTATCATATACAACAAAAAAGGATATAGTGTTAAAAATTATTAAGATTTTACGAAGTAAGACATGTATGATATATTTACATATAAAAAAACAGATATAGTAAGAAAATTAGCCCAAATGTTACTTACTACTTTCAACTGCCATGACAGCAAAATATTAAACATTATTTATTGTTTAATGTTGAAATGAGTAAGAAGATATTGTACTATTACTACAATACATTATAAATTACTATATATATATATATATATATATATATATAGTAATTTATAATAGTATATATATATATATATATATATATACTATCATCTTATTCCAGATAAATAAAAATTTATATTTCTGGGATAATGAACATATTAGCAACTAAAGTAATAATATAACGATTTTAATAGTGTATTTACATATATATGTATATGTATTTTAAATAAAAGAAACGTGCATACTATTGCTTGTAGTATCACAATTTATTAGCATAGGTCAATATGTGCTTAGTGATAGCTTTTAAAACACAAAGATTTAATTAACACTTTCCATAGTAAATATTATTAAAAAATTAAACAATAAATAAGATCTGGACAAAATTGTGTTAATTAATTAAAAAAATAATTTGTAATAAAAATTACTCACGAGATAAAGTATTTATGTTATCTGCACTGCCAAATTTGTTTTTTATTAAATGTGCAAATTCTCTTGGTTTGGACATTACACTTCTGAAACATATAAGAAAAATAAAAATCAGGAATAGCTTTAATATTCCAATTTTATAAAAATTGGCTTTGGAAAATTATTATATTTATATAAAAATATCTTATACATTAAAACATGTAAATTTGTGTTTTATATTTATGAACATACTAAAATTTGAATGTGCTTGGCTTAAATATATAAATATATACCTATATATAAATGTTGTACTTCATTCATTGCATATTTATTTTATAAAATGATAATATAGTCAAAACTTAATTATAATAATAAATGTTATGATGAAATGATTAAAAAACCATTGCAGTCTATTTTCACACCAACACTCACCCTGAAAAACCACTGATTCCAACCCTAATATTGCCACCCACGTTTCTGGAAGTGAATCTTAAATTAGATGAAAGTGTCATACCCTATATTTAGGATAACAAAACAGAAATTGGATAAAAAGAAGAAAAGAACACAAAGAAATTACACTAAAGGAACACTTTTTCACGTTTGTCACTACAGTGTAAAATTTTTATTTTAGCATATTAATTATAATACGCAATACTAGTTTTTTAATTTAATTTAATACTTTTACTTTTTCAAATAAGCACATAAGCACATACAGCAACAACAGGAATAACATACATCATATTTTTATAAAATATACATTATAATACGTACAATCAAAATATGCTTTATAAACTATTAATATAATATATACATTTTAATAAATATCTAAAATAAAAATAAATAAAAATCTATATCAATTAATTCAGATTTAGATCTATTAATGATTATTTAAATATATCAGCCACATTAATAAAAAATCCATATATATATATATATATATATATCTACTTCTGATTTGATTGCTTATTGCACAATTAAAATACAGTACAGACAGTTGATAAAAGATAAAATATACTTACTTAAGTCCTTGTCCCATATCCCGAAGCACTTCTCTGGGTTGTCTGTGACTTGTAGGTGCACCATTTAATTCATAATGTTTTAATTTTTTTGTATAACTATCCAATTTTTTTTGGAGTTGAGAAATACTGTGCGCTGATTTTTGATTTTTCTTTTCAAATACTGCTTTGATTCGAGTAAGCTGCTGCTTGTCTGCATTGGCAGCTAATTTTAGATATTCATTTACATTTTCTGGAATAAAAAGGACATTAGATAAATTTCACATTTATAATACATACTCTGACATAAATTGCGATTATATAAAGGCCTTCATATAATTCATATAATTGTTTTAACACTTCAGCACTATACTAATTAACTGATAATTGCTGAAAATTACCATCACGTGTGGTTTGTTCTATTCTTATAAGTTCTCGTGTTTTAGCAATTTTACTTTGGATATGCTCAATAGCTTGACAAACACGAGCAGAGTTAGAGTCAACATCATCAGTTATTAATTCAGAGGAGCCATTTGATAGGAACGATTGTGTTGCATGATATTGTTCCTATAAACAAATGTAGTGTTATATTAAAATACACAAACCTAAGAGAGAAACAAATTATGACTAACAAAACACATTTCCTTGAGCACATTGTTTGTTAACTTGTACTTTGGTTGCACTCTGAAACTGTGGAGATAGTCTAACTTTGATGCCACTTACAATATTATGCAAGTAGGTACTTAATTTCTTAACCTATAACCCTGATTATACAGTAGTGATTGATGACCTTGTAGTACAGTACAGTGTAATTACATGCCGTAACTTCACATTACATAAGTAACTTTATATAAGCATATACAATCATATTTACTACTGTAATAAACATTTAAAAACACAATGGTATCGATTTTGTTGATCTAAATACTTTAACAATAATTTTAAATATAATAACATATCACTATTAGAGTTATAAATTATTAGAACTTAAATGAATATGAATGTGTTATTTAAAAATGAAAATATTAATTACATTACAGTACATTAAAAAGTATCAAACATTCTGAAAATGAAATTATTTTTATTTATTAATTATTATTATTTTATAATATTAAAACACATACTCCTTCGTCATCGGCTGGTAGGTGAATATTTGGCACAAACTCGTCTTGTTCGGCAGTGATTAAATTGGTATTTGGTTCATCCATAGCATCTACTCGAATCACAGTTCCTGGTGATTTTTGCCTACTACCTTTCATGCTGAAGCTGCCTCCACCACCACTACTTCCACTGCCTGTACTACCCTCCCCTGTTTGGGAACTGCGAAGTCAAATTAATTTTGTACTGTGCTCCTTTTATTTATTTTTCATTTATTTTTTTTAGGAACTTATTTTTCTTATTTGTAAGTACAAAATATTGTATCATTAATTATATCATATTGAAGCATAAGCTTAATGTTTCAGTTTCATGTAAAATACTACAAAAAAATAAGAAGTTTTAATCTTAATTTATGTAAGCATACATATTAATATCTACAAAAAATTGGGTCTTACAGTGAAGCATTACGTGCTTTTGAAATATGTTCCAAAGTAGCTGAAAATTGTTGAGGTGAGGTCAATGTATTTCCTCTGTTAGGTGATGTACTGCGTGGACTATTCTTACTTGACGTAGTTATCATCAAATTAGCCATTCCTTTTGCTGAAAAAATGATTACCTAACTGTGTTAGTAAGACTGTAAATCTTCTTAATATATGAGCTTAAATAATTTGTTGTATATGTAATCTATATATATGTAAAAATATATCTCTATCAATAAATATATCTCCTCTTTATCAATATAAGTAATACTTTCAATATTATTACTATTAAACAGTAAATAAAGATATAATAAATGAAGAAATTAAAATATATTAATCCCTAAAAGACTGGGTGCATCATTCATTCTGAAATCATTATTATCGTTCAAATAAATATAGTATGTTCTCATTATCAAGAAAAGCTATGTTTATCAAATGTTATCAATATTAATCATAAGATTTCTCATGATATGATCTAGCAAAATGAAATGTATACGAAGAAAATATGACAAAGTAAATTAATAAATCAATATAATACAAAATTACATGAAACTAATGATGTTTATTGAAATAGAAAATTAATAAAAAAAAATTCACAATGTTAGAAGAAAATGAAAGAATACATCACAGAATAATTCTATTTTACTTGACCCCTATATACCTATTTTGAGCTACAATTTTCTCTAAGAGTGATATTATCTAATCTAAATCCTGTATGTACAGTCAATTATATGTGTTATCCAAAAATAGTACATATATAGGAAGTTTAGTTCAAACACTGATGCAGTTCATATTTGCTATAATTTATTCATGTCATTACAGAGGTCATCCATATCTAATTAACATTTGTAACAAATTTGCTGGCCTACTTTTCTGACAGTAAGCACATACTAAATAAAACTGCATGACTATTGAATATCAAAAAAACGTTATTATCAAATATTGATATTGTACTTTAACAATGTTACCAAAAATATGTATTTTGAAGAAAATAACATTGTCTAGCATCAAAACTCATTTTGAGATTAAGAAAACATCTGAAAAAAAATTACATGCAGTTACTTCTTTCACATTCTATCACCTTTAATCCAATCCTTTAACTGATGAATCATTTTGATTATCATAATTAGAACATCGGCATTGTTTTCGAAGTATGACGAACATATTACGCGGAAAAAACACGTGCAATGTAAAACAATAAAAAATATCGGCACATTATCCATTTCATAAATATCAATCATATTCAATCTAGCACAAATATTCATTCTATTCATTAAAAAAAGTTATTCATGGTACTTTGTAATAATTAAAGCGCAAAACAACATGATATACATAAGTGTACATAATTAGACATTAAATGTAGAATTTTATATTAAATCATGTTATAAACAAATTAAACGTTGCAGCCATTACAGGATCTTTTATTTTATTTTAATTCTACAAGAATGCATATTTTATGTAGTGGTAAATACTATCAAAATTTAAATGCATACATTGCATACTTTAATTTTCAGGGAAATCGTAAGATAGCAGAAAACTAATGCAACAAAAATAAGAAAATGTCGACTAAAATCTTCTGAACCGAATAACACAAATTCCGATACACAACGGTTCTTATATAAACTAAGAATTTCTGACAAAAATAACAATGTCACCTCGCGTAATTGTCAAATACGTGAAACACAGAGAGTCTCGTTAAATTTTCCTATTTAACAAATACAGCTTCATTGAAAAAATACAATATTTATTTAGAACGAAAAGAAAATGTGGAAACATGTAAAGATTTAAAATACGCATGTATGTACGTCAGAGAAGAATCGACGAATATTTAGCGACCTGTGATATTACGTTACTATCGCGACTCATTTCCACACATACGATATCGTCCATGGTTATATAGGTTGAAAAGAGATATGGGAAGTAATTGTCCCACCCCTTTCATGCTGATATTGAGAAACGGGGTACGACTATCGAACAAAAACAAACGACCTGTCAAAGCTCTTCCGCGGTTCTTCGACATTCGATTTACCGAAATATATTTCGTCCCTCACCTTCTTTACCGCCTGATGTATGTAGCTCTTGGTTGAAGCATGGTTTTTATTTCAACGAATGTCACACTGGGAATACACAAAGCAGGGCTCCTTTTCGCGTATTGCGTTTTTCTCAATTGTCTCTTTGGTCAATCAAATAATAGGCTCTGTTATCGTTTTTCACGGGCGTGTCATCGTGCACCATTCGACATCGTAGCACTAGCCACTCTAATATCAACAAACGTGATACATTCTTTCGTCTTTAGGCACTTAATCGACAGTAAACTCATTCAGGAGCATGACGGAACACGCACACGGTGCGACACATTCGGCGAAACCGCTTCGTTACTTCACAACTCGACAGTGGAATACGCCAAACGGAACACAGAGCAACGAACGTAGAGGAGGGGGTAAACAAAACCGATATATTACCACTTGCACCGACTGATCTTTCGACTCCTAGGGATATTTTCTATGGAGATGCGATTGGTATTGCACTACCGTATCTAGCAGTATACGTGTCACTTCGCATTTATATAAGTTTAATGGATTTTATTTACATATGTTTTTAATTACAGTGTAATCAAATAAATTTCACTAGTTACTTTAGTTCATTTAAATATCACATGATGAATTTGTCTATTTTATATCAGATTCTTGTTTTCGTACCGATTCTTTCGTTGTGTTAGATATGTATTTATATTAATGTATTTATATTTACTGAAGACAAATGAAAGTAATTTATATATTAAATGAAATTATGTACCAATAGTTAAAAATCGTATATGTTACAAGTTCTGTTTAATGTATTATATTCAACAATAGTAGATAATTGGATGCAATTTTGTCAGCTAGAGAAAACTTTCTTGGTAGTATATGTATGCGCATATAATGCCAAAAGGAAGTTCCAAGATTTGGTATTATGTATCGAGTACGACACTTTCCTTGCAAATTACCGTGCACTCGGATATCTTCGGCTAGATTCGGATTGAATGAGTGCTGTGCAAAGAGAAAACGCATTTGACGAGAATCATAATTTATTTTAGATTTTAAACGCTTATTGTTGAAAGATGTGTGTATGTGTGTGTATTCAAACAATTGGAATTAGCACTTTATTTTCATCTATATTTAACTGTGTTTCATTTCACTATTAAAAAATTCTGATTAAATTTGTTCACTGTGAGTTACTTAATTGTTTAAGCTTATGAACAAGCGAATTTCCAAAGGAATCTCTATATTGCGGGCTAACGAAATTCAACAAGCTGTAGGGCGTTTCGTAGTGCTCGCTTTCTCTCTTTGATGTGTCGTCGTGTTCGTTACCAACGATGGTAAAACCAGCACTTGATAGTTCTATGCAAAACTTCAAGCCCTCTAATGTAATCAAATTTAAGTAGAGGAAATGATTGTTATTTCGTAATTTTTCTGATATTTTGATGTCCGTTACATGCTGTTTTACGTCGTTGATAATGGTTTGCGCCTCAAGCTTCCAGTGATCCTTGTCCAGCTCTTTGTTATTTACCTCTTCCTTCATTCTCGCGTTTTAACAGCGTCAATAACCGTCTTTTTACGGACGCATGTAATATTCTAAACAAACTGACGATATTATAGTTCAACGTTACTAATCAACCTTTCGTCAATGTTGGAACAAATTCACAATTTGTTACGTTGAACAAAGTTCGTCTTATTCGTGCTAACAATAAGACGGCACGTGGACAGGTTAGAACCGAGAACCGAGGGTCAAAGACCAAGATTATACGATTATGTAACTATTTGGCGAACTTATTTCTCTCTTAAGGGATATATAATATCGCTTTTCAGTGACGACAGTGACTACGATCTGTCATCAGTTTAGACCTTGACACTGCGTAGTTGTAAATTTATGTTGTACATTCAATCCCACATATTTCTCGGTACATGTGCACTGAATGCACTATAGACCTGTACTAATTATGAATCATACTGCGTATGCAACTTCTCGCTTATCGCAACGCCATCTCATGACGTTCTCTGATACTAAATTTACCGCAACGAATAAGCGGGAAAATTTACTATCCTATAGAGCAGATAAAATATTATCCTATAAAGCAGATTTAAACGATCCTTGATCTTACATAAAGTTACTATGTTCCTGTTGATCTACGAGCAGAGCGCTAGCAAGTATTAAAAGATTTTTTAATTCAATTCAATTCAATTATGTCAAAGTGGTAAGCTATTAATAGCTTTTTAAGACAGCTTTTTAAAATTCCAAGTTTTGATAAATTAAAAAAATATAAGGTAGCAGCAAGAAAAGAATTTTATCCTTGTTCAATGTCCTCGTTTAGCAGTTGCTCAATAGCTACAAAAGAAACGTGATATCATTGTAACGAAGCTCACGTACATTTATTAATTTCATCTATAGAATGCAAAGTTCAATTGGGACTGGTCATACCTCTTATTATATTCTGCATCGAGGACCTCGGCAACATGGTCACATAATATTTCTATGATTATTAAAATATATATTACTACACTTTTTTTTATCATTTTTTCTCCTTTCATAATTCCAAGCAACTTTAAATCAAAATTTATTGAAAATAGACGATCAACTTAAATGCTAATTCGAGCGCTCAATAACAATTTAATTCGATTTGAAACTGAATTCAACCATTTAATGTTTCGTATATTTCACTCTATAAATGGATCTCACGATTTTTAGAAATAATCAAGTTCGATTTGAATGCAAATTCAAGCGTTTCATATCACGCGAATTTGATTCAATTGATCGTACGATTTTTAATAACAATCGAGATCTATTTGAATGTAAATTCAAGCGTTTAGTATCTCATGAATTCGACTTAATCGATCGTACAATTTTCAATGACGATCGAATCGATATCGCGAAGCAGGACAAGAGAACTTGACGAGGTTGCGACAGCTGCCCCAGCTACGTAGCGATGAAGACGGGCCAAGCTGATACTGGGAGATGTGGGATCAGCTGCCGGAGCTGATACTGACGCAGATATTCAGTCACCTCGGTCATGGAGACCGTGCCAATGTTGCACAAGTCTGTCGGCCATGGAACCGTGCACTTTCATCGCCAGTTCTTTGGCGTTCCATCACAGTCTTCATCGACCGTGATCTGCGTGGTGACTTCCCTTTGGCGGGAGAATTAGCCGTATGCAAACATTTGTGAAAAATAAAATATCTAATATCCATTCTCTTATACTACAGTCACACGATTCATTAATGGAACGTGTGAAATTGAAATTTTGAGTTTTTTGAAGAGTAATCGTCGGTGTTTAACCCTTTCAAAATTAACGAAACAATACATTTCAAATAATTAATGAGACTTTCAAAACGACCGTTAAATTGTTTTAATTCCTTTCGGGATCATTGACACCTTTTGCAACATAGGATTCTATCGTAAACGAGAAAGTATGTAATGCAAGGAGAAGAACGATTTCCTATCCATATATTTTACAAAAATAATCATTCAAATCCACAAAAATGCATTGTTGTGAATTTACAAAATTTCTGTGAGAAATTACACATTGATCATTTTGATCATTTTGGTAATTGCGTTAATAATAATACAAAATTAAATGAACTAATAAATTAAAAAATTCTATTCATTTTTTCAAATTTTAATGTATTATAGGCTCTATTTATTATTATGTTGTTGTATTCATAATTAAAAGGAAAATCGACCTAGAAAGGGTTAAACAGAATTAAAAATACAGATAAAGATTATTTTTGATAAAACGATAACAATTTTTGGTTATATTTGCATATCTGACATTCTTTTTACCCTAAAAGGAATTGACAGTAGTACTAAAATCAGGTATACAGAAAAATACGATTACGAAATTTGTTTTATCGCATCTAATCTATCGAAATTCGATGATAATTACGTTTCGCTTAGGCACAATATGGACAGCATATGCGAAGTTTAGAACTCGCCTGGTCACGACCGTATCTCTTGCCAAGAGAAGCTCGCATAACTCGTAATATTCAAGCTGAGGCAGGCGCTGACTTTCTTACGATTGTACGAGCCAAGAACGTCCAATTGAAGAAACTGATACTCACCGATTGGATCTTCATTTGTAAATGGGGAAATAGAAGCAAACTGTTGTATGCTCTTGCAAACTTTTTAGGGTAATTAATCAGCCTTGCATCTGAGGATTTAATCAGAAATCTAGATAGATACTAAAAATAAATCACTTACTAGGTGTAAGAATTGTTTTTCTCCAGAAAACAAAGATTTAATGTCGCATCTTTCAAAAATGAAATATTATAGAACAAAAAGAGTTTAAAAATTTCCAAAAAACTGTAATTACCTTCCTATTTCTTAGAAGCTTGATAGATTTTATTCTATAAAATTTACTCGAATTAATATAATTGTAAACTTCCGTAAGCAAACTGCAACATTTCATTCGTATTCTTAATTCCGAGTCTTTGTTTTTATGGAATTTTTACTGTATTCGATGAGAGCTTAGGAGAGTAAAAAAGAACAGTTTTCTTGGATATAAATGATCCAATTTGTCTATGCACTGTGAAAAGGTATATTTACCTACAAAAGGTTAATTTACATAAATTTGAAACATACCTTTTTCACGTTCTAAGCTGGGTTTATTCCTTATTTAAGTTCTGATGCACCATTGCCATGTTACACTAACCATTGCCATGGTTGCTCAACTTTTCTTAATCGATCCTCACTAACGTAATCAACATTTACGTATGTAGCTGTCAGCACAATCTGGAAACGCTAAGCCTGCTGAATGCGACTCTAGGAGTGAGCGACGTGTTGCGACTTCTCGCAAGTGCTTCCAAAGGGTCGACCGAGCATCTGGCGTATTTAGATCTTCGGGGTGCGTTTCGGGAATGGCAGGCGCCCCATAGCAATCCAAGGCACGTGAAGCAGCTCCATCGATCGACCTATGTCTTCGCAATTATCATTTTATTCAAAGGAATTGAAAGTTTCATAACAAAAATGATCCTTGTCGATTATTGTTTCTTCCAGAAAGTATAAAAAGATACTCTGATATCATTCATCTCTTCGAAATGAAATTTTCTTTGAACCCAGTTTCTTTCTAAGAAGTTAAGATAAAAGTTGCCTTGAGACATATTATTTTCTTAGTCTCAATTTAAACAGATTAACACAGATATTTATTATATTACACAATTTCTGACAGTGCCACGTCAATTACATCGCCGAAGTACTGTATTGAATGAAGTCATGAATTTTTATACTTTGTGAATAATATTTAAAAATATCATTATTTTCTCTACTGCTGTTATCAGCTGTAATCACGTCGACGTGTTATTTTATAAGAATAATTAATCATGATATCCTGATAAAACAACATATATCTATACTATTATAAATTTATAAAATTTCCACGACAAACTTTAAGTGTTCTTTTCTTGTCACTCTGATAGTATTAAAAATGGCTAATCTCATTCTATTTCTAATAAGATCCTGTATCTCAGTGTATCTCATTGTTATCAGAAAAATTCTAATAATTCGGTGATCTTATCTTTACCTTGGTACATAAACATTATCTTGAGTCATACTGTTACACTATTACTAGTTTCGAAATGATTAAAGAAAACATTAACTTTGACAAATATAATCTTTGTCATAAACCAAATTTTACAGATATCTGCGTCTGTTGGGCCGATTTCGCGCGTTGACGATACTCAGGCTCGATTATCCAGCTCTATCCGACCAAACTCTAAACGCATTGACCAATGCAGCCCCGAGAGTGTTGAAGACATTGCATATATCAGTGAGAGATTCGGATTCCAGACATCACACGATCACTGACACAGCCTGGCACAATTTAGTGCTTGTATGCCCTGAGCTCACAGTGTCTTATACTATAGGTACAATATGATACAGAATGACGTAAAAGTAATCATTGATTTCCTTCCGCCTACGTCGAGGCAATATCGAGCTGGTGCTTCACGGTTATTACATTTTGTAATTTGCGAAGGCTTCCATTGTGCTTCGAGCAATTTAAAATCAAGTACAACTATGCTTGAGAAATTCGATTTAAAAATAGATGATTGCTTTTACGCCACTCTACCTAGCTATTGAAGTTTTTTTAAAACATTTCGTCGTCCATATTTTATATGCTTTTGTTCGCATTAAGCGATTCTTATGATTTTCTGATATAATCGCGAAGAAAATTTCCAGAATTGATTTCTTTACATGAATGATCGATCAAGCAACCAATATCAGATTTTTAAATTAATTCAATTAGTTATTATAGAAATTTCAACGACTTTGAAAATGTATTTTGTTAATGAGTTTCAAGTAAATAAAATACAATAGAGTCTTGATTATTTAGATTAATCATACGCTGTTCAGATAATGAAACCGCTATATGTTTTTAGTCGAGAGAAGATCATTTATCTCAAAATATTTTATAAACATGAATATTGCATAAGAACAAAAGTTTTCTTTTTTACTAAAAATCAAACAGTCTTTTATATTTGTATTTTTATTCTTCTATCTTCCTTACAAGAGATCGTTCACGAATTTTCTACTAATCAATTTTTTGATAATTGCTCCTTCCAGTAATAGATGTTCCGATAATAAATCGATACTCGGTTGCATTACTAAAGAATGACGATTGATATGGTAAAAAGTAAAAATGAATTGAGTGTCAGATGTAAATAAAATATTAGAAAGCACGAAGATATCTATAGCAAAAGGATATTTAATGGAAAAGAATCGGTAAGATCGGCTCTGAAAAGTAATTAAACGCTTCGATATAGACACAAATCATGTTAAAAGAATCGCTCAATGTATCGACGAAAATGAGTGATCCAATGCATAATTTAGCTTGTTAAGTTTGATTTTCAGTTAACATATCCCATTACGAAGATATGTGCTACTTCCTGCTGCCCAGTGTGCCATTGGCTAGGTTTCAAATGTTCAGCGGTCACGTGTGGGATCAGAGTAGATCTCGCAATTTCAGAAGCACCGTCGGACTGCTTATTACCCATTATACCAACACGCTCGGTATTATAAATTCTTCCAAATCCTACACGCTTTGAACACTGTCCACGAGACGTTTCCTCATGCGGATCTCGCATGGTCTATTTCTTGACGCGGTAACTGTCGCAATAAAGCTCGCTGAATCTCGGTACTTTGGCCATTGTCCCCTTCCAATTGTGTAACTCTACACATTATTGAAACGAACCACTGTTTCTGTGTTTAATGGTTTGAAAATGTCAAACGTATCGTTCAGCAGCTCTTGTATTAAAAATAGAACGATTACAACTAGATCGTGAATGTTTATGCATTTGTTGAAAATTCGAAGACGCAAAAAAGCGTATGACATATAAAATATATGAAAATGTAGATACAAGGTGGTTTATAAGGCCGTTTCCTTAATTATATTTGCAGAAATATGAATTTGCATAAATGTCCACAATTTAATTATATTTTATTAAACCGAATTAAATATCTACTAAATTAAATAAACCATTAAATTAAATATCTTAGTAAATTTCATTAAATTTTATTACTGTAATTTTTCAATCCGAATTAGAAAATTAAGGATTCCAGAAAAATATTTTTAATTACTCGATTTTATATGATATTTGTTGGTTATAAGAATAATTACGATTAATGGCCATATCGTTACAGCTGAAGTAATGTTACAACTCAGAAACAATCGTGAGATGCTCGACGATTTGCTGGTCTCCATGCTGATACGTTGTAAACATCTAACGAGATTACAGTACGACGGTATAATAAGAAGTCTTGATACCCTGCGGGACATCTGTCAGCTTCAAGCTGAAAGCAAGACGCGTAAGAATCCAAACATTTATTCAATAGAATCAATTTCAGTTTTAAAATCGTATATTTTCATTTAAGAGTTAACACAGCATTAAAATATTATTCATGTTTAAAAAAAAAATAAAATAGTTTTTCGTACGATCCACGTGAAGCCACGTAATGTTAATGCCCGAAATCGTGCCATATTGAACGACATAAACTACCATTACGATCACAAAATGATGGAACAAGGAGTAGATTTTCGTATCGAAGATCCAGCCTCGGTTTTGGTGTTCTATTAAAATGTTAATTTCCCACCTGTCCACCGGTATCTGTCCCACTCATATCTCTGATTATTACAGCCAAAAAATAAAACAATGCCCTCTATCTCTCTGCGATTTATTCTTTTTGTCCTTTTGATTCTATTTTGATCTTTGGCATTTATTTCGATAGACATTTGTCGTTTGTTTCCTTTTCATTACTAAATTTACCTTTTATTATTATGTAAAATAATATGTGCTACACTATTGAATCTTTCAATGTCGAAGGATTATTAATTATTAAATAATAATTGAAACAGAGAATCCAATAATAAACTTACGCTGTTGTGAAATCATTTTTTTCGCTTTATTATTGTCGATACAAAATCATTGACAGTATTATCGGGTGAGTTAATTTAATAATAAATATGACATTGTAAAATAGTCTGGCAGTAACAATTTATAGAAATATCTAGAAGCAGTCAATAATAATAAAAAATTCGTATTCGCTAGCATTATCTCAGAGCTTTTAATAAACGGGATTTAGGAAAAATTGTCTCGCTGTTTGTACAGCATGAATGACCGTAATCAGCACATGTATAAAAAGTATTTAAAAAAGTGTATAAAAAAGTACAAGTTTAAATAGATGTTAAATATATCACATAATTTCATGATGGTCTTTTTTTGTACAACTAATAATCGATGAGTAAGTCGTCGATTTTTAGTTGGATTATATTCTTATCGAACAACAGAGAGTAACTAATAGCTGAAGAATTTTTATTGTTTTTCGATTGATAAAAATCGATTGTTATATGATTGACTTCCGATCGATTAAACCAAGTGTTTCTTTTAAGTAAGAATTCTACGAGTTTTACTATCGACGAAGAAAATATTTTTCTTACAATCATCGTAAAATCGTACCTTGCATGATGTTAATCGAGCACGCAGGAAAAAATATGACAAATCCATTTTAGCTGATTTTTAAATCGTGCTCGGTGGTTGAAAGGAAATATATTTTTCAAACATTCGGATATGCAACAAAAATACATATTTAACATCAAAACAAAATAAAACGAGATCTAGTGATGTGTAATATATCCTTTTGCAGTGTTCTTAAATTCGAAAATTGTTCCCCTGTAAAGAAACAAAACAAAAAGGATCTTTCATATTTTTCCCTGTGACCTTCAATCGATATACTTTACATCCACGATATAGCACGATACTTTTGCTAGTGCAACTAGGTTAAAAACGGCTTGTTACACCTTAATACTAGTATCAAGGACGGCTTTATGGTCGCAGAGATTCCAAGTATTTGCTAACTCTGCACATTAAAAAACACACGTGTATGTATCTATAAAGAAAAGTTTCTAAAATTTTCTTAAGAGTAGCATCTCTTAAAAAGAGTAAAAATTTCTTAAGAAATACAAATATCATTCGTATCGTTATTTTCGTTGTTTCGTGAACATTTGCCTTCATAATTTTTACATAAAAGAAGAGAACGCATATACATATACGTAAATTACATCGATAAGAAGAACCTACGATAAAAGCTGCCTTCTTTAAAAGCGATCGATTTCGATGCTAATCCGCTTGAGATGAATGGTGACTATATCCTTAAACGGTGGCCTGATTTCACGAGAGTTTTCTAAAAGTACCTCAAGGGTCATAAATTGCACAAGGGTCTCCCAGTATTAAACGATCGAGCTGTGTCAATCTGCTCGATGAATAGAAATAAGAAACAACGGGAATACGATACATGTCGGCTATTCTTATTGACAGAATGCCTGACACAGTTTCAAAATTGAATTTAATATTTTAGGGATCGCAGGTCTGTTTCTTGTACACTTAGACGCTATCATATTGGATTCTTTTATTATTTATTGTCATGCACTGATTTTTATTTTGTACGAGTTCTTTTAAAGTTCCTTGTGAACTATGACTTTTCAACATCTAATGTAGTTTTTTTTCTTTTCTGTCTAATTAATACTGCAATCCCCATTCGTATTATCTTGGAATTAAAATATTTCAATTTAAGACTGGGTCTATTAAAATCGATTTTGAACATTTAAATATTGTGTGTGGAAATACGTATAATACTTGTAGTATTTCAAGTAATACATATACTACGAGAATTTTACCATCGTTGCAGATTTATATATAATTTCGAGTTTAAAAACAATATACGAATACATTTTCGATTTTATGTTTGAACAATGGCTTTTCTCACGTAAGCTGTTTGAGGAACATCTCCAAGACTCAATCTTGAATAACCGTAACTTCAAATTGCTGGCATTTAAACTATAAAAAATACCATTTTTTTAATATCGTAAATACGGAATAAGAATGAGCCTTAAGTAAAGCTAAAATTCTCGAATAGGACATCTACGCATAACATTCATCGAGAAAGTCAAAGAAAGTTTTACTTTGCTCTACATTACGAAACACAAATGACGCAAATGAGGTAAATAATTTAATATAAGATAACTAGAAAAACATTCAAATGCATCATAAATATCAGCAGATATTAAGTACCAACCTATTAGTCCTAATACTTATTGCTCTGCAGTATATACAGGGTGGTTGGTAATTGGTGGTAGAAGCGGAAAGGGGGTGATTCCACGCGAAAAAAGAAGTCGAAAATATAGAATAAACATTTTAAAAAAATTTTTTTTTTTTAATTTTTCTATCTAGGCAACAATCTACAGTGAGATCCGTTATAACAAGGCGTGATAAAGTGCACGCGTACCGAGCGAAAATTCAAAGTCGATTTTCTCGAAAACAAAGCCTCAAACGAAAAATTTTTATTCCATATTTTCGACTTCTTTTTTCGCGTAGAATCACCCCCTTTCCGCCTGTACCACCAGTTACCAACCACCCTGTATAATTAGAATGACACTTTCGCCTTATAAAAGTTGTAGAAATAGTCCCAGTCTTACCTTGAGCACCGGATTCTTTCCAACAAAACCGGAAGCCCCTATTCTGTCTCAAACATGTTTCTCACATATCGAACAATCGTCTGGTCGGCCTCAACGACAGGACTTCATGTGAGTGTTCAGGACAGTCCTGGTGACGAAACCTTTTCCACATCGAGGACAAACATACGGTCGTTCACCGGTATGATAACGTTTATGCACGACCAACGTGGATCTCTGCGTGAAAGCTTTGCCACACTGGTCGCAAGAATACTTTCTCTCGCCAGTGTGTGTGACATTATGAGTCCTGAGCAATGTTTCACAGGCGAAACACTTGCCACACACCTCGCAGGTATAAGGCTTTTCGCCGGTGTGCGATCGATTGTGAATTTCGAGACCTTTTGCGGTTTTTAATTCTTTCCCGCAAAGAGCGCATAAATATCGACGTCTTTCGTAATTTGGCATATCACCGTGAGCTTTCACTTTGTGTTGTTTCAAGACCGATTTGTACTTGTAAACCTTCCCACAGACGTCGCATTTGTGCTCCGTGGTGTTCTGCGGACTGTCAGCTTCGAGCTTCTCTTGAATCAACGTTGTTGGATCGTAGTGGTACAAACGGTTATGCTCCTTTAGGCTACGTTAATTTGAGAGATTAGGATTTTGTGAAATTTTCTACATGATAATCGAAAGATTGAGATTATCTAACATTTTCTAATTTAATTAATTGAAAGATTAGGATTTTGCAAAATTCTTTTAATGATTTAAGGTATTGAGATATATGACGTGTTTCGTAATTCGAGAAGAGTTAGATTTGTTGAGAATTTGGCACAAGGACTCTCCCCACTTACGTATGAAGGGTACAGGAGAGAAACACGATATTTTTGCTATCTATCTGTTTTTATATAATTTGCAAATATCGATTACCGTGAGATTAGCTATTCTCTTGGTTTTATATAAAACTTTTTCAGTTTATCATCTATAATTAAAATAAATATATTTCTCTCTTCTCGACTAATCATAATTAATTAGTCATCAAGTGACTTGCAACATAAACTTATCGTATCCTCTATGTGTAGCCTTCATATATTCTCGCCACAGTGTTGCCTTCGCGTGACTATGAATTAAAATGATTGTATATTAGAATGAAGTCATAGGACAATATTATCATACCTGTACGCGTCGTTGAACGTAGTACCACAAGCGTTACATTGTTGAAACTGCATAAAGTTATGCATAGTTGTGTGTGTCATCAAGGAATCCTTGTCTACGAAGTTCTCGCTACAGATTTCACAGGTGAACTTCATTTCTCGATGGTGTCGTTTCGTATGTCTTTCCACATCAGTCGCATTCACCCCCATGAAACTGCATTCAGTGCAGGGGATCGTTTTAGGAGTGTGAGATTTTTTCACATGGGCGTTTAGCATAAACTGCTGCGGATATGTCTTCCCACACGTGACACATTTGAAGGGTCTATGGATACCGTGAACGATCCTCAGATGAGCTACTAATCTGGTTACGAAGTGGAATTTTTCTTGACAAAGCTCGCAGACTTTCTCGTTCCCCTCGAACCTGAAAGGTTTAGTTTAGAATCGAAATCGTCTCCGTGGGATCATTGAAAATCGTTCCATTTTTTTATTTATTCTTATTTATCAAGGAATTTTATCAAAATCGATGATCATTCAATTGTTATTTCTTTTATCTTTACGTTTAAGGAAATTATTTATAGACCAGTTTTGTAATAAGTCATCGGAAAAGATTCTTGTCTTTTAAATGGATTTTATTCGAATTTGTGTGTATGAACCTTTATTTCAATTTGAATTGCTTGCGTGTAACCGAAATGATTGTGTGAAATTTATATATGTACGCGTAACAACGTAGACTACTTTATTTAATTCTGATCATAGAAAATATCTAACAAAACTCACTTTTGTCCAGGATCGAGAAGAATATCCTCGTTCTTGATTCTGAAATCTTCGCAGCTGCTAAGCACGTCGTGATCGTTGTCCCAGTGGCTGGAATGAGGGAACCTTCATTGACAAAGCTACACATTTACAGAAAGCATCATGTATGGTTTCATAATCAGAATCAACACTGAAATTCATACATTAAAATACGAAGCTTCCGATGCTTTTGTAAATGCGCGTACCTAAATCCACCATCACCATCTAGTACGATTTTCAATAAAATACAAGATTCTATTCGTATGAATCATCATCCTTTTATTAAAAACGAACAAATTTCATTGATAACAAAAAGAATTACGAACTCACACACGTATCTCTTTATTAGACGATCTCGTTCGCAATTAAGTTTCGAGCTGCGTAGTTTTCTCATGAATCTTTCGATGTTTCTTCAGGAAACTCGCAGAAACGAATCCCTTCCCACAATCCGCGCATTGATACGGTCTTTCTCCGGAATGGTACCTAAGATGTAATATCAAAGAAGTCCTCTGTGTAAACCTTCTTCCACACTGCGAGCAACCGTATGGTTTCTCTCCAGTGTGTACTCGCCGATGAACAGCGAGGTTTTCTTTGCTAGAGAACTGTTTGTCGCATAAACCGCATTTTACGATCTTCTCGTTAACGTGGCCCCGCCTATGCACCATCAACCTCCTCTTGGAAGACAACACTGCCCCGCATAGATCGCATAAATGCTTCATTTTCTCGTACAAACCGTGTCGTTGCTTCAAGTGCCTTTCCAAGAACAATTTTCGCGTGAAACCCTCCAGGCAAATTGTGCACACGTGCTTCTTTGTCACGTCATTTCTTAATTCTAACTGCGAGACACTCGCATGATGCGTTCTTAAGTGATTTGTCAGGTTCTTCTTGTAAGGGTATGACTTGCTACAGTGATCACATTTGTACAATTGCTTCCTAGTATGAACATTTATATGTTCTAAGTATTCTGTTCTCAGGAAGAAGCCTTTTTCACATTGTTCGCATTTAAAGGAATAGTCTTTGGTGTGTCTTCGACGATGACTCTCGAGGTTTGACTTTTGGTTTGATCTATAGTTGCATAAGTCGCAAGCGAATCTTTTGAAACCAGTGTGAATTAATTTGTGACGAGCTATGTTCATGGGACTTCTGAAAGTTTTGCCGCACTCGTCGCAGCTGAAGGCTCTGTCGATACCATGGAGGTTCTTCAGGTGTTCTACCAGCTTCCTCATGTGACAGAAGCAGGCTCCACATTTGATGCATTCGTGAATTGCTCGAGAAATTGCTCTTCGCGATCTGAAACAGAAACAACGATAAAGTGCACGAAGTAATTTAGATAATGAAGGAATAAATGTGCAACTACGTGGAATTATTATAGTACTTATTTGTTTAGAATGAACGTTCTTCTGTGATGATTTTTGTTGTTCTTCGTTAAGTTTTACTATATACCTACCGATATACGATGGCGTGCAATGAAATTTTATGAGAATCTCGTACATGTTATACATATGAAAAATTGTTCTTTTTGTGGAAATGAAATGTGAATATTATTTTAAGAAAATCAAATTTTAGTAAGTTGAAGTAGGAATTTATTAGAAGAAATAATAGACGATATATATGCGTATCGTTTTTAAATGTTTTATAACCAATTATTAAATGTACATAAAGCTTCATACACTTTCTGTTACAAAAGTTTTGTAACGTATAAATATATGTGATTAATATTCATTTAATATTTAAGTCTCGGAGAATTATTCATTTTTTTCGTTGAAGATAATGTTTTTTTAATGTTGATTCTTTGTGGAACGTTTTCGCCTCAAAATTACAAAACTCTTTTACGTCCTAATTTTTGAGTTTGATTTTTTAGTTATAGGTGATAAATATTCGAGATGATCTGAGAAACAGTATAGTTTTAATATGTAATTATAATCAACCCTTTCGTGACCAAATATTGTTTAAATCGTGGTAAAAGAACTTTTTTGTAGTTATCGATAATACAAATAAATTTGCTCCGGTTTTTTTTCTTGTAAGGAAGACATAGTTATAATGTATACAAATTTACTATAAACAAATACACCTATTGTTTACTCACTTAATAACATTTAAGAATACAATGTTGCTCGTACGCAACGTAGAGAACAAACAGACTGAAGTCTGCATTATGAACGAAGTACTTTAAATGTCAAATTATCTAACACAAATTGTGCTATCAATATTAATAAAATAAACAACGAATAATTAAATCTTCTCTGAAACAATGTCTCGTGAAAATTTCTCTATAACACCTTATTCGACGCAATATAAACTTTAATTGATCGTTTCACCCTTATATAACTGTCTTTCGATCTAACACTAATGCTTTAGAAACTTATATTGTCTGTAGCTTCTAAATGTAAATTATATCTTTCTAATAAAATTAAAATACTCACAGAAGCAAATAAAATATATTGCTACTTGTCAATAGATTTACTCTTCGAAAGAAAAAGGAAAAGCATATTTCTTTTCCTTATCTTTGTTGAATTTTAATAAATATAAGGATACAAACATAACGAGAATCAAATTACACTACTCAGTCGTTATAAGTACCATTACTATTAGATTGCGGATGTTGCTATATTTTTGGTAAATTTAAGGATATAAAAATCTACAAAATGTATACAAAATATACACGATATGCTTTTGCATATATATCTTTATATGTAAAATATTTAAAGTAAAATAATCATCATAATATTTAACACACGGAATAAATTTCTTTACATTTACAAATTTCATAGACATTCACAGTCTAGACGTAATGATGATCAATATCAAAACAAGTCACATTATACCTAGAAATAACAGAAAATTAACACTATTTACGCTTAGAAGCACCAGACAACATAAACTTCAAAACCACAAGAACAAATTCACAAAGTTCAAAAACACACGAACGTTCCAGTTACTCCACTCACTTCACCTAATTCTCCTTCTTCTCCATCGCGGCATCGTTCAGTCCCTGAGTAAAATCTGCGATGATTTTTCTAACGGAGATCACAGGGAGCTGTGGCAGAGGTCCAGGATGTCGCTTCCTGTGACAGATCAGTCCCGGTTTTTGCGCAAACTTCTGTCCACAAATATCACAAGTATACGGTCTTTGACCTGTGTGTATCAGAATATGTTGCTCCTGAGCAGTTCTTCTCGGGAACTTCTTGCCACAAACCGGGCAAGAAAACGGCCTGATACCTTCGTGGATCCTCAAATGAAGGTCCAGATCCCTCTTTTGACCAAAAGTCTTACCACAAGTCTGGCAAACCACTTTCTCCTTCCTCTTGTGCCACAACAGATGTTGCTCCAGGTTCTTCTGGGTCGTCATACAACGTTTGCACAAATTACACTGGTACGCAGTCTTGTAGTGCTTGTATTTCATGTGAGACTTCAAGGAAGGCACGCTCTTGCAAGCGTGACCGCAAACTGTGCAAATAATTGGAGATGCGTTGCTATGCATTTGCTTCGCGTGCTGCACCATGTCGTTCTTGATCTTGAATTGTTTCCCACAGACTGCACACGAATAGTCGAACCTGCTGGTGTGCTTTCGAATGAAATGATCCTTCAACGTCCACCTGTTGTTGCTTTTATATTCACAGATACTGCACGGATATAGTACAGGACCATGAACTTGCTCCGAGTGCAGTTTCAAGTCTTTCCTTAGCCCGAATGTTTGGTTGCAAGTTTTACAGCGATGTCTGTGTTGCTTCATGTGCGACGCTAGAAACGACTTCCGGTTGAACTGTTTGCCACAGAAGTCACACTCCAGTAGAGGTTCAGTTTGCTTTTTCGAGATTCTTGCTTCAATTTTATTGGTTCGACTTGGTTCGATCTTCAACTTTTTTGTTGTACAACCTACGGATGTTACAGTGCGAATTTTTAAGTTCATTCTTCTGATTCTTTCCCTTTGTCGCCTTCGTTCCGTTTTTGCCAAGGAGTACGAGTTTTCTATTTTGATGAAACAAGGTTCTTCCAGAGGATTCGTGTCGCTACCATTAAGAGGGTCCAGTGCAGGAGAACTAAAACAGATTGAAGTAAAGTTGTTAGGTTTTGGTATCTACAGGGTGGTTTTGACAATGCTGCTATATGGAGAGCTTACTTACTTGAAACATCTTTAGCAGATGAACGTTTCACGAAGTTTCGATTAGAAATATTTTTGCGTAGGAGCAGAGATCTTTGTATGAAGCAATGGAATATTTTGTGTATACTAAGATAGGTATTTTGTAGGTAATTCAATCGTAATTAATGTGTAATTTTCATCACACCGTTCGATTTCTCACGATATGAATTTCAATGTAAAGTATTTTCGAAATATTTTTGATGAAAATTCGTCAGTTTTCTTTGTATCATATGTTGTTCGAAGATAAAAATATTTATTTGTTATAATGGAAATTTTTTCATACTTACTTTTTCCTTAACATTTTTCTCAATATGAAATAATATTATAGGAAGTATACTACGATATTTATAATTTACAAGTTTTATTTAACCACAGTTTTATTAAAAAGTTTGGAATACAATAAGAAATACAAACAACATTCGTAGAAAACATTTTTAAAATATAAAAATTCATGCTTCATCGATAAAGAAACGATAGAAACAACTGTATTGTTTAAAAATCTTAAAAATATTTATAAAAACCCAAATACTCGTTCTTAGTACAAAAATGTCAATCCAAAAGTGGTAGCCTAAAAAGCAATATTAAAGTTTCTTATTAAAAAATGCCGTAAAATTGTACGTTACGCTTAATTTGTAAAATTACAAATGCACTGTTTTATAGTGAAAAATTCGTAGAAACCGTGAATTAATAATAGGTAAATTCAAGCTCTGTACATAAGTAAAACGAAACGAATAAAATTCCTCGCTTATTCGATAATATCCAACAATCAGCGACATGAAATATATGAAAAGAGTGAAGTACGCCGATTCAATATTCAAATTACATATATTTCTTCGAAACAAAAATAGATTTTTCAGACGTATCGATAAACTCTTCAATAATCCATTTGCTATCCTATTAACTCATTAAGGACCAGTAAAATTCAATCCATTCACGATAAAATGTAAAATTCTGCTTTTGTAAGAATACTGTTTGCGAGGAAGGATTGCAATATTGCACCTGGACCCTAGATCTATAATTTCCTGAAATTTAAAGAAATTGAGAATTTGTGATACTATATTAAACTATAATTTCTTTAAATCATAGAAATTTATTGCGTGCTGAATGATTTAACGTAGTTATTCACAGCTTTTCTTTACGTCAATCCCAAACCTCTTACAACCTCGCTCATTCGAATTACCCATTTATTCAATTTTAATAATCGTATTCTTCATAGTGTATTCCTTAGTGAACTCCGTGACGATATTCTTGATGGATACGACAGGCAATGGAGGCAGAGGTCCAGGATGGCGCTTCCTATGGCAAATCAGCCCAGGTTTCTGAGCAAACGCTTGCCCACAGATATCGCAAATATACGGTCTCTTTCCCGTATGAATGAGAACATGTTGCTCTTGGGCAGTCTGCCTTCTGAATGTCTTTCCACAAACAGGACAAGGAAAAGGCTTGACTCCTGTATGCACTCGCATATGAGAGTCCAAATCCCGACCTCGAAATCTCTTTCCACACGTGGGGCACAGTACCTTTTCCCTGGTCTCGTGCCAGGTTAAGTGTTGCTCCAAATTCTCTTGAGTCGTCATCCCTCTTCTGCAGATTCTGCAGATAAACTCAGGCTTATAGTGTCTGTACTTCATATGAGCCTTGAGAGCATGAAGATTCTTGCTGAAGTGGCCACAAACGTCGCACACTATCGGTGGCGCGTCGCTATGATTTTGTTTCACGTGATGGTTCAATGCTTTCTTTATCTTGAATTGTTTGCCGCAAGTGTCGCAAGCGAAATTGTAATTAGTCGTATGTAGACGAATGTAGTGATTCTTCAGTGTTCCCTTGTTATTGCTTTTGTATTCGCAAACACTGCAATCGTACACTTGACGTCGATGGATCTTCTCTATGTGAGAAGCTAGGTATCGACGAAGTCTGAAAGTCTTCGGACAGTCTGAACACTTGTGTCTGTGTTTCTTCAAATGCTCCGCCAAGTTACTCTTCTTCAAGAACTTCCGTCGACAGTGGTCGCATTCTAGACGAGTCAAGGTTTTCTTTTTGGATCGTTGGCCAGGATTGTTTTGAAGAGATACTGCGGTTTCCTCTTGGCTAGCGGACATAATCTCGAAGTTTTCTTTGTCGATCCAATTCTCGTATACCTCGGGGAGCTCTAACGGTAAGTGAGCCTGCGAGTCGGTCTTGAATTCTTCGCTCAAAGGATCCAAGATTCTAAAACAGAAAATTAAGTAGATCGTGTTATCTTTGGTCTAGGAAACCGTAGGATATCGTATGGCTAGAAACTTATCGTTAAAAATTCTGAAATTATGTTTTCTTCCGAGTAAATCAAGAAATGTATACGTTCTGAAAACTTATTTATTTTTGGAATATATTGTTTTCACTGAAACATTATTTTCAAACGTGTTATATATTTAGCAACCATATTTTATTGATTTAGTAATCGCTGAAACCTAAACGTAATTTTCTGTGAATATTCTTTATAAAAATAAAAATCTTAGAAGATAATTCTAGTATCTGTATTCGTCATACCTTCTCGCTCTTCTAATGCGATCCAGAACAGTCGTAGCCTGGAAACGTATAAAAATAATATAAATTATTTCACCGTTTCAACGCGATCGTTTAATACATCAGATATACTTATCTTGTATACTTGAATACCATATTTTTACTCTCTTCTCTGCTTTGACAAATTTTACGTATAAAAAGCAATATTATAAGCTTTACGTAATATCGTTAATTGTTAGATACAAGGACATCGAACGATATAACAGTTTTTCTTCATCCAAGCTTATCCAAGCTTATTTCTTTTTTCTCGTCCAACGTTATTACGGGGATAGACGAAGAGATCAGGTTCAGTAAAAATATTTATTTCAAACTCAAAGCTATACACAGCGCATACGCATCCTTAAGTATTAGACTAAGCTATTGATTTTTAGAAAAATAGCCGTCGTAGGCATGCTTTCTACTGCGCGAGCTTCCTTTCTTTCACGGATTTTACGCTTGTCCCTTGGACAATTACTAGCAACCTGGTCGGAGAGGGCAAGGACGTTACTACGTTTACATATCGAGTGAAACGGAGCATATTACCGTGTTACGTTATATTACAGTTATTCTTACGAGGACTAGCTCTCGCGAATAGAATTAGTGTCATTATGACATATCACAACGCGAACGTATCAATGATATCGCGTGAATGACGACCGAAGGTTCACGATATACATTAAAACAACACGAGGATGTTCATCGAGGAATTGTGAAATATCTTCGTTTTTAATACGATGCGTAAGAAAAAAGCTTTCAACGAGATGGAACATGATCGAATTTCTTTTTTTATTTGACCGATTTATCACACTGTATTGAAATAACGCAAGCTATAATTCAGCGTAATCATAGTATATTATAATTAACAAAAGGAAACTAGCGCTTCTTGCGTAGTTAGTTTTTAATTTTATTCGATATCGTTAATGACGAAGTAACGCCATTTTATCTGCTCGCTAATTGGAAATTTAATATTTTATTTCTCTTACATCCAGCTCAGGAAACGTTTATTCCGTTATTGCATGTTTATGCAAATAATAATAATACGAGTTATAATTTTTCTCAAACAATTGAATCAATTAAATATTCGTTCAACTAAAAATTAAGTTAAAATATAGTATGATATTGATGGTTAGAAGCCGATTAAGACTGACTCCTAGACTTTTTAATAAACTGAAAGGAAAACTCAGAATGGAATCTTATACTCTTCCGTTCCATTTTTGTTCACGTAAATCTTCAATTTACAAGACTGTTATTATATTATACATCTTACAACTCTATACTTATAGTTACACGCGATACGTCTAAAAATAATTATTAATCGATCTAGTGTCTTTAATCTTCCAATCTCTATGGTGTACAAAGTATTCTGGCATTCTATCATTCGCACTTTGCAGTTGTTTCGATCAATCGGGTCGAACAACAAGGGTGAGAAAATATTGCTCTTACTCGTTGTTGAAGCATACAATTGATCGCAAACAATGATTACAATTTTATACAACTTATACAGTTAACTCTGTACTAATTTTTTCATTAATAATATTAACCCTCCTTTTAGTCCTTTTAGATGCAAACGAAATTTCATTTTCGTTCGAATGTCTCGACAGTGTTCAAATTGCTATTATATAAAATTTATGTAAAAAATTATATATTACATAAAAAAATCTGTCCGTTTCGACTATTCGTCAACTTTGAATTTTTAAAAATCAAGGACATGAACAAAATTTCGGGATGGAGAAAGTGTACCCAAAAGTACCACGATGTTAATAAAGAACAGAATAGGGAGCAACGAAAGGTTAATAATATATGGGAATGAAAGTGTTTGACAAATCTTTACGTTTTAAAAATCGCTGAAATAACGATTATGATATAGGATTAGTTATCGATAATCATATTCGAAAATTTACAAATTTTATAATCCACGAATAAGAAAAGTAGTATGCTTATCTTAATAATTACTTTTTCAAAAACTCATAATTTTAAATTGTGGTAAGAATATCAAAGAATTACCAGGAAGTCAAAAATCACTGATATCCTGTATTAAGATTATCTTAATATTTGAAATATGTTAATATTTTCCGAGGTTCCAAAGAAACGCGATACAATTTGTAGGAACACGAGTATTACTGCAGAATCATCAGCGCTAGTTTATCGATAATATAACGAATATTCGCTAGAAAATGTGCAATTAATTAACGTACTTGCAATTTATCCTTCAACGACGAGCAGAAACGAAAACTTCGTCGTACATTCTACGACCCTCTACGATCGAAGCTTATTCGTCTAATATTTCATCATTTAAAATCAAAATTCTCTTATGCAATATTTGTCTCGATATGCGAAATTCGACAGAATCGCACAATCTTCCTAGCGGCCGAAACGTTTGTTGATTAAGTATCAAAGGAAACGCCTGCTTCAGTCAAAAGATCAACAAATTTGAAACAATTCTACGCTTCCTCCTCAATCCTCTCCTCGTTTTCACGTGCGTTTATCTCCTGTACGTAACCTTCGGTGAATTCTTTCACGATATCCGCAATTGGCATCACAGGTAAAGGAGGATGAGGTCCAGGATGAGTTTTCCTATGACAGATCAGACCAGGCTTCTGCGTGAACGCTTTCCCGCAAATGTCGCAGACAAAAGGCCTCTTCCCAGTGTGGATGAGCAAATGTTGGCGCAGCTGAGACCTCCTCGCGAATGGTTTATTACAGATTAGACAGGAATGTGGCTTGCATCCTGTGTGCACTGCCATGTGCCTTTTAAAAGAATCTTTTTTGGTGAACGTTTTTCCGCATTCGGCGCATACTATCTTCTCCCTTTTCTCGTGCTGCGTTAGCAGATGTTGGTCGAGATTTTCCTGTGTGACCATGCGTCGTTTGCATATATGACACTCGTACTTAGGTTTAAAATGTGCCCATTTCTGGTGTACGTAAAGAGAGCCAGTATTCTGACATAGTTTTCCACACACGGGACAGTTAATCGGTTTTTCTTTATGGTGGAACCGTATGTGGTTGGTCAGATCGCCTTTCACTTTGAACTTCTTTGGACAAAACTTGCACTGATGCTCGTACCGATCGGTGTGTTTTCTAATAAAGTGCGATTGCAACGAGTGCTTCGATCTGCACACGAAGCCACAGGCAGCGCAAGGGAATAACATGCTATTGGGTCGTTTCCTAGACCAAGTTTCGTGCTTCCTTTCCAAGTGAGCCGCGAAAAGACTCTTCTTAAGCGTCCTGTAATCGCAAACCGCGCAGATATACGCTCCATCTTCCTGTATGCACACCTTCTTCTTGTGCGTCCATGCCACGTGTTTCCTGAATGAAATGGCCGAACTGAACATCTCCGAGCAAAGTTTGCATTTCAGTGCACTGTTCGGACTTCTGGAAATTTTCCTACGCATCTTCACTGGTGTCACATGATTATTTGGCAACTCCAAGATCTCTTCCTCCAAGTATTCCACTTGTTCTATCTGATCTGGATCATCCGGATCTACTTGATCTATCTGTTCCAACTGCTCTTGATCGTTATAGACTTCTTGCATCTCTTGCTCCTCTTGCTCCTCGTGTTCCACTTCTTGATACTCCACCACTTCCTTCGCCTCTTCAATATCACCGGATGTCAGCTTCTCTATAGTGACCATACTACCTTGAACTTTGACCTGATAAATATCTCCAATCGTTTTATCGTTCTCTTCGTCAATCGTGCCATTTAGAATTATCGGTTTCACATCTTCTTCTTCCTTCTGCTCTGCACTCCTGTTTAAAAGATCTTCATCCTCGTATAATTTTTCGTCCGTCGAATCGTACTGTAGTTCATCTTCGTTGTAAAGACATTCGACTTTGACGAGGTCCTGTTTCTCATCCTCGTGACCTATCTCGTCTATCTGTTCAGGAATATCTTCGTCAGCTAGTGGCGTGTCGTCTTCAGGTACAAACGCGTAGTACGGCTTCCCGTCGAATTCCAGGATCTGCCATTTTTTCATCACAACCGATTCCTTGTCGTAGATAAAGATACCGCGCGAGTTGAGGTGGTCGAGCTCGTACCTGAAACATCATCGATCAGTGGCGTTATTAACGGGCTACCTCGGTCGCTTGTTGGACTGCAAGCTTTTGAAAAGCGTTTCGTTCGTTCATTCTTATCGTTTATGGCAGTGTATGCCAAATTTCCCGCGGATTAAAAGGTTCATCACGCGTTTGTTACTTTTAAAACGCTGATAAAAGGTTTGAGTTAGATTGCTTGTAAAAGAAATAATTAAACTTAAAAAAAGAGGTTTTTGCAGTTTGGCTTAGGTACTACTCGGAGATTAGTCGTGAAGAATGTTAGAGAGTGAGATCAGAGTAAAGCAGAGCATGAGAGGATTAATCGACAATCGATACGCGTCGTCAGTGGGGAAATTATATTTACTTCATTTCGGGTACGCGGAGATACGTTGCAGAATACGTAAGAAAATACAATAAAAATTTTGAGCGTTTTATATAGTAGTTATAGCAGATTTTTATGCACTTATAGGTAATTTTATAGAAAAAAAAGTATGTACAATAATAATACATAAAATATCCGAGATAGAGTATGTGTTGTAATATTTAATAGGTAGAACAAAATTCTGTTTAAGTTCTATTTTTCTTCCAGTTCGTCGAAATATAAATTAAGTGTGCGAAAAAATATAAATTTGCGTAAAACTCCGCAGTCCAGTAATAAGGTCCTCTATTAGGAACACGATTGAATTCCATAAAAAGTCGAGATCGCCTTAAAAACTTAAAGCTAAGCATTTTTTCTTTTCAATATCATCTACGTTAAAAATCGTGCGATGCATACAATTTTCGAGAAACTTCGATAAACAACTTGCAGTAAAAAACATTCGTAAGAAATTATCAAACCGTTGAACAGTGGTAAATCTCTTAAATCTTATTCGCTGACAAAACAAGATCAGTCTTCGAGACATTTCTTCGAAATAAGTGCAATTCTCGATAAAAGAAGAAGAGAAGGAAAACTATAAAGTCTTGGTTAAATCTAAAACACAGCTTTCGGATAACAAGATTTCTTCGCTTCTTCACCAACTTCTTCAAGATGTGAATCTTCGATGTAATTCCCGGTGAAATAAAGAAGCCCATAAAATCTTTGTTAAATCTAACACACAGTTTTCTTCATTTCTTCATGAAATCTTTTAGGATGTGATCGATATGCATGACAGGAAGAGGAGGCAATGATCCAGAATGGATCTTTCTATGACATATAAGACCAGCCTTCTGAGCAAACGATTTTCCACACACGTCGCAGACATAAATCCTTTCTCCTGTGTGTAACAGTAAATGCTGACTCAAACTGCTATGAGTGGTAAACGCTCTGGCACAAACAGAACAGCTATACGGTTTATCACCAGTGTGTATCCTCATGTGTTTTCTGAAATCGTGATTTTCAAAGAATGTTTTCCCACATTCTTCGCAGACAGACTTCTCTTTCTTTTCGTGCTGAGTCAACACATGCTGATCTAGGTTCTCTTTGGTCACCAATCTCTTGTGACATACCGGGCACTCGTATTTCGCTTTATAGTGAGCGTGTTTCTGATGAGTATACAGGCTGTGACTGTTTTTACAAGTTTTGCCACAAACGTCGCATATCACAGGAGGTTCTTTGTGATTCAGTCTCATGTGAGTCGTTAAATCACCTTTGATCTTGAATTCCTTGCCGCATTGCTCACAGGAGAACTCATAAAGCTGTGTGTGTTTTCGTACAAAGTGAGATCTCAAAGTTTCCTTTCGAGAACAGATAAGACCACAAATAATGCAGGCGAATTTCCTGTTACTGGTTGATCTATTCTCGCCTGAATCTTCGTGATTCTGTACCAAGTGAGCAATCATTGTGGATCTTTTGTTACAGCGGAAGTCGCAGATTGTGCATGATAAAGCTTCCTGTTTTTGAGATACTAGTTCCATGAAAGAATCGTCTTTTGAGGATACGTCCTTCTTCTTTCGATTTTCGTGAGTAAGTTTGTGCCTTTTTAATAAGTACTTCTTTTTGAATTGTTTTTGACAGATATCACAGGCTGGTAAGATCTTAGAGTCCTCCTCTTGAGATGAGTTTGTTTCTTGTTTGGTTCCTCCGGCGGGTGTAGGTAATTTTGAAACGCAGATGGAATCTGATTGGGATAGTCCGTCCCTAAAACAGGAAAATTGCTAAAGTTTATTAGAGTCCTACAAGGATGGTACTTACTGACGATGATTACTTACAGTCGAAGTTAATAGTCACGACGAGTTTGATGTGAAAATAGTAAAATTAGCAGTAGTAGGTATTTATTCTATTGTTTGGGGATAATGATAACGATGATTCATGTTTTTATTCGATGTAGCAAGAAAATGGTACAAATAGTTGATTATAAATGGCTGACAATAATTCGTGAGATATAATTACACTTTTCAATTTCATCGTAATTCTTGAAACGTCATTTAGGATTTATAAAATAGTAAACACGAAGAATGTAAATTGCGATTCAACCAACAAATGGAAAGATGTCTAATAAATTTTCATTGATATAAAAAAATTGAATTCATTATTGAACGTTGTATTCATTGTGAGATATTCAATTTTTGTATCAATAGAACGAAGGATGCTAGAAAAATTTCAAAAAATTTATAGTTTGAACGCATGTTGAAGATGTTTCAAAGATATTATGCAATGTATTTTTAACTATATTATTGATGGTGTAATCAAGTGGCAAAAATCCATAATAGAGGCAATTATTTCTCTTTATGGCACTTCAAGGATGCACAATTATTGATTAATTGTTAGAGATGAACTTGCCGCTTCCCGAAATAGTTGTACTGAATTTCCTGAAACATAAAATCGTAAGTACGATTAAATTTAAAATTAGCTCATTGGTCAAAGCATCGTGTACCTTGAAACTTATTTATATAGTTACCTATAACTATTTTATGAACTTTAATTAAATCAACGTTAAATTGTTTAATACTTGTAATAAATTTTATACAATACTTATCTACAATTTAATTCATTTCACCTGAGATAAGATGGCATGCCAATCGTTTCACATTTTCCAAAACTCCAACAACGTAAATCAACGTTCATTTACATTTGCATATAATAGAAATCGCGCACTGTTCACTGCGTAAAAGATAATTTCATTTAAAGAAAGAAAATAGAATCTATTTTCTATTTAAATAAATCAAATAAAATAAAAATTAGTTGTTATTTTATTTTAGGTAATGATAGACAATTATGGAGAACTTTGTACGATAGTTAAGAAAAATATATATTTTCCACGAGATTGTGCTCAAAATAAATTTTTATAATCTCATCTTGTATACAATATATTTCACAAAGCATCTTGTTATTCATTCCCCCAAATGATTCGTTTCCACAATAATCACATAATCTGGTAGAAACGAATCGTATAAAACTATATATTTTTTTTTTTACGGATGGAGTATGTACACGAAAATGAATGAAAGCATGGGAAAATAAATGTTTGAAAATATTAATAAAATAAATACAAACATCGACGTTCACGTTCGGATTATAATAAAATCATAACCATAAAAATTAGATAATTGAAATTAAGTGAAAAATTAACTGGGAATTAAGAATTTAAGATTTCCCCTTCGTAATTTTCCATCTCGATTAATAAGAATGTAATACAATTAATGACACAGCGTGTTACTAACGAATCGAGGAAGATCGATTTTTGCTTTATACTGATCTTACAATTGATTCAACAAATTGAAGTTAATTTAATTAACTAATATAAAATCTTCTGGTATGATGAACACGAGAATCTTTTTCTTAATCCAGATATGTATATAATTCCTCCAGAAGGATGATCATGAGGAAAGTCTATTTCTGACAGCAGGTATTCATACTGCTTCACATCCTTCTGCAAGAAAGTCATTTTTCCAGTCCATTTGACTCTGCCACAACCGTCGAATTTTTAATGCCTCAATCTGGTCCCCATTTCAATTGAATTCAGAGTTTCCATTTCAATCGGGTTTGAATATTAGGAATATTAGGAAAATAGGAAAAACTCTAACACGAAGTTGAAATTAGAAATCATAAATCACTCGCTAATATTATTAATTGATAAAGCATTAAGTAACTTGATATCTGCAATTCATGGAAATACAAATTGTAGCTTTAGAAATTACTCAGTCACTGAGAGTAATGTTAGACTTTGAACGAGGAACGAATTAGATCATTCCAAAGAAATATCAAGTATGTAGTAAGTTTAAAAATAGCTGGATTAAGAAGATCAACTTCCATGTTTTATAACGTCAGTTCATCATTAAATGTGCACGACACACACGTCTATTCCCACGATAAAATCATTCTTTCTTCATAAAGTCGCTAAGAATATGTTCTATATGCACCACTGGCAATGGAGGATGCACTCCAGGATGTGATTTTCGGTGACAAATCAGGCCAGGCTTCTGCGTGAACGTTTTACCGCAAATATCACAGAGATATGGTCGTTTACCCGTATGAATAAGCAAGTGTTGCCTGTAAGCCGTGCGACGCGCAAAAGCTTTACCACATATGTGGCAATCGTAAGGTCTGTCCCCAGTATGCGTCATCATGTGTTGTTTTAATCGATGATTCTCTGTGAATGATTTTCCACATTCTTCACACACGAAACTCTCCCGTCTCTCGTGTTGCAGCAAAATGTGTTGATCGAGATTCTCTTGAGTGACCATACGTCTTTTGCAAATTTCACACTCGTACTTTGGTTTGAAATGTGCCCACTTCTGGTGCACATACAGAGAGTTACTATTCGAGCACGTTTTCCCACACACGTCGCAAACTATGGGTCCTTCTTTGTGTTTAAAACGTATGTGTAACCTCATGTCACCTTTGACTTTGAACTTTTTGCCACAATATTCGCAATCGTATTTATATTCTGACGCGTGCTTACGTTCTAAATGTTCCTTTAATCTACGTCTATTCTGGCATTTAAATTCGCATACGTCGCAAGAGTACTCTTCAGGTTCTGTGGAGTACCTATAGCTATTTTGTCTTCTACCTATACGTTTGGTCGAGTGTTTTCTACTAATGTGAGAATGAAGCGTAGATTTGTTTGTACTTTCGTAGTTGCAGAAGTTGCAGGCATACGTTAGACTTTCGACATCCTTTGCTTCTTCCTCTTCAGCTTTGTGCTCCAAAGCGACATGCATCTTGAAGGCGACCAGACTGCGACATATTTTGAAACAGACTTTGCACTTGTAGCGCTGGGCTTGTTCGTGAACAGCGTTTCTGTGTCGTTTTAGCATCTGCATCACCGGAAAACAGATGTTACACTCTTCGCAAGCATAGACATTGGTGTCGTCATAGTGATCTTCGTTCGTCGATGAAACATCGTCCATATCTTCCTTTTTTATTTTAATAGGGGATAGATTGTCGCTTGCCTCGTTATCAGCTGGAATCATAAAAATTTCTTCCGCGTCATCATTGTTCTTTAGGGTATTATCTGTTGGTTTTGCGACTGTTTTTTCACATTCTGAGAGTTTTGATGGATTTGCTGGAAGGAAGGCATAGTACAGGCAACCCTCAACGTCGACTACTTGCCACGCTTGCATCGGAATTGATTCCTTGCCGTATATAAAACGTCCATCCCCATTCAGAATCCTGAAAATTACAGAACAGTCAGTTACTTGACAAACGAATTATTTTGTCGACAACTCGGAAATATTCGCCTGCTTTTTACATTATTACAAGTGAAACTTCAACACACGAGAACATGTGAGGATTTTTGTCATTGCAGTTAAATAACTGGAAATTATACTTGTCCACATACATGAATCTAAGATAAAGTTCTCACAAACGAAGGAAGAAGAAACGTGCCAGACTTACAATTGCAGACAAATTGTCCAATTGCTGTGTAATTATGGTTAAATTACAGGAAATTAGTCAAGCGAAAATAGAAGAACTTCATTGGTCGGTTAGTAAACATTTCGCTGTAATGAAACTGTAATGAAGATTAATGAATATCATTGTTGAATATAACACTATGAGAGACTCGATTCAATGTCGGATATATTATATATATATATATAAAGAAAAGATCTTGCAGTATGATGTATTTTACAGATATGCAAGGTATATATATATATATATTCGGAGTGTTACAAATGAACGAAATTGCCCAATAACAATTTTAATATAAAATAGTATTTTTTTTACAAATAATTTAATTCAGATGATTAGAATTTAAACAAAAATTTAAACAATCGTTTGGAAATGCGTTTTTAAATGTCTCGATATGTTAAATAGGAGTGGAGATAATTCCAATATTCCAAACATATAATCTTTCAAAAATGAGGATGCAACGCAGTGCGTACTACAAACGCAAGAGAAGATGAATTGTATGCGCTGCATACAAAAACAGTTAATTTCATAGAGATTCTCTTTCTGGAAATTTTAAATCTCCATAGCGTGTCATAATAACGCTAGCAAATTATAAAAATAACATAGGCGGTAAGCTATCGTATACGCGTAATATCTTACGAGTAGCTTAACTTTTGACATTGTTCTTTGACTCTTTGCGGTCCACTGGTTTGCCTCGCATTTAAAATAAATTTAATTTATTTTCATACTTTTATAAAAAGTAACGTGTACTGTTGTTGAAATACAGTAGAATCTTCACTATATGAACTAATTAGGGGACAAAAGTGTTCGATCAAACCGATCAATTTTTGAATAATACAGTTGAGAGATAACGTGGAGGATAACGGGTGTTTCCATAAGGAATGTTCTACTGTGTTTCTTTTACTACTTTTAAATTGAATAGTAATAAAATAGAATGTTTTACACGAGGATAAAATGGTACAAGAGATGAAATCTTTAGTTTGAGAAAATTTTTAGCAATGTTAATTTTCATCTTTTTAATAGAAAAATTTTACTTTAATCTTTAATAGAAAAATCTTTATATATTTTACGCCATTATATAAATACCTGTACCATTTTCTCTTTAGATAAATACTGACTCTATGATCGGAAAGAAGCGAAAAACACACTTTCTGCTACTCCTCTCTTAGAAATGAAAAATATCCAATAAAACAGAATGTGAAATCCAATTCAACGTGAAAGATCGCAAAGATATGATCTCTAATAATAACATAAATCATAAAGCGTTAATTGCACGAGACTGTTCGCTGTAAATCAGTTCTCAATCCAGGCTTCGCCCTTAAACGATCCACTTCAATTGTTTATACAATTAACAGTCTCAATTATTCATCACATCGTTTAATATATGGTCGATCAACACTCTTGGAAGCGGAGGATGCGATCCAGGATGAGATTTTCTATGACTGATCAATCCAGGCTTCTGCGTGAATGCTTTGCCGCAAATATCGCAAACGTATGGCCTGATGCCAGTATGAATTAACAAATGTTGCTTCAACGCTGTTCTGCGTGCAAACGATTTGTTGCATATGGTACAAGTGTACGGTTTGTCACCAGTGTGGATCCTCATGTGTACCTTTAATCTACTGTTTCTGGAGAACGTCTTGCCACATTCTTCGCAAACCACGTTCTCCCTCTTCTCGTGCTGTCGGATCATATGCTCGTTCAAATTTTCTTGAGTGACCATTCTCCTTTTACATACTTGACACTCGTATTTTGCTTTATAATGCGCAAATTTCTGGTGTACGTACAACGAGTTGCTGTTCAGGCACGTTTTTCCGCAAACATCACAGATAACCGGTTGTTCTTTATGACTGAAACGTATGTGATTCGTTAAATCGCCTTTTACTTTGAATTTTTTTCCACAAGTCTCGCAAGAAAATTTAAAATCATCCGTATGCTTCCTGGCCACGTGTACTTTTAGTTCGTATTTATTCTTATTCTTATAGTCACATTGAGTGCAATAAAATAATTGCGGTTGACCATCGGACGTGCAAGATTTTGGTACCTTATGCTTCCTTTTTATATGCGAGTATAAAGACGATTTTTTATAAGTCTTAAATGAACATTCGTTACACGAGTATTCTTCGCCGATGTCCATCTTATGCTGTCGCTTATGCGAGTATAGCGTACTTTTCTTTGCACATTTAAAGTCACACAGATTGCATTGTTCCTCGACAGACTTTTTACTTTGTTTCTTGCTTGCGCGAGTGGCCACTGAAGGTTCATTCTTGCATTGGAACTCGAACGGCGTGCTTGAGACAGTCGAACTGTCCTTATCTTGCTCCTCTAAACAGGTTCCTCTAGATTCTTCCTTCTCTGAAGGTTTATCGTTGCATCTCTTTGAGATTTCCTCGCTATTGAGCGTCTGATGATTCAGCGTTATATGAGAAATCAGAGTGCCGCTTCTTTTACACAAGAAGTTGCAACTATTGCACGTGAAGTAAGTCGTCTTCCGGTCTCTGTGTTCCTCCATGTGTTTCTTCAAATTAGACCGAGTACCACATTTTCTGTTACAAATGATGCACAAGATTTTTAAATCTTTTTTGACTACAGACTTGTGTTTCTTTCTAATATGAACGTTTAACATGGACCTCTCGCTACAGATAAACTCACAGGATGTGCAACCGTATCTCCTTTTCTTCCTTGGTTTCTGCGATTGCATCGGTTTAATCTGTTTTCCCGAAGATACCTTCGGTCGATGTCTAGAGTTCAGTCGTTTTCTACGAAGCCACGAGTTCAACTTGTTGGACATCTTGTGCCTGTTTAACATACTTTCCATAGGGAACTTCATATTGCACTTGTCACACGTGTAAAAGTTGTATAAGTGCACCAAACTGCCGACGTAGGTTTTTACGTTATTCTCTTCTTCATCGGTCTCCATTTTTACGCATGTTAGGGAGATGTTGGGATTTTCTTCGATAATTTCTTTCGAAAGTTCTAACATTTTCTTGTCGTCCAATACAGGCACCAACGAGTAGTGCAATTTACCATCAGGATCGACGTGCTGCCATAATTGCATGGGTACAGAGTCCTCCCCAACGATGAATCGACCGGAAGAATCCGTGGTGAGGAGCTTTCCACAAGATCGGTCCCTAAAACACAATTGAAAAGGAATGATTACTTTCGAAGGATTTTATTTGCCATTTTGGTACATAAGCATTACTTACTGCTGATCTAAGTCGTCTTTACAGATTTCTATGCGATTTTATCTGAATAGAAATGTATGGTATATGAGGTTTGCGAGATTGGGAGTGATTTGTTTTTTATTCCGCACTATTCTGTTTTTTTGGGCGATTACATTGATTTTATTGATATCTTCGTATTCGATTCTAAAACGTACGAACTCGCGTATGACGAACGTACAAAATTAAAAAATTGCAGAGAGACGCGAGGAATGTGTCAAACACACGGAGATAAATAAATATGAAAATAATGACATATATTTACAGGATAAAGTGTTCAAGTCATGATGAGTATATATTTTCAAAAATATTAAAAATATTATCAAACTTTTGGTATTTCCAAGAAAATACTCACTCGTTTTATGAACTTCATCCTGTATATACAAGCTGTTTTACATTGTTTTACGTACTTAATGCTAATTATTTTATATATCGTAAAGTACGATGTTATATACTATTATACTTCATCGTAATCTCTCTCTTTTCATTCATACTGCGCTTCACGCTTCGATCTCAGATCGATTCACACAGACGCTCCATAATATAAATTAAAATGCCACAAAATATTTTTCGAAAAAGAAATGCTGTCAAAGCATTCACAGATAAGTACGAAAGTGTAAATAAGTATAGCTAAAATCATTACAAGTATTATCTATAGACCACGGATATTTATAGAAATTCATAGTTTTATAGATACAAGTGAAAAAATTGGATCCAAGCAGAGATATGTTTCGTTTTTTTTAATTATTAAAACTAGTATTTTAAATGCTTTATATATTTTTATTTATTATATGTAATCTCTGGATTTTCGTGTCTTTCGGATTAATTCAGTTACACGAATTCAAGAGACTTGACTAATGAGAATAAGTGTAGAAATTGGAAAGAATATTTAAAAGGAAAAAAGTAAATAACGAGCTCATATTGACAAATTGGTCTCAAGTTGCTTGAATTCAAGTAACGTAACTAATCCGAATGGTCTTTTCTCATAAATGCATAAAAAACGCAGTCTAATCACGATTTCTAAAATACTATATGTATTGTTATGTTACAGCGAAATCTCTGCTTGGCGTTCAGTCACAGTGTCGGTAACGCTTTTCTTTTTCCCAAGAGGCACAGGAGGCGAAGACAAATGAGCGTCAGGATGTTTCCTTCTATGCTCTATCATATAATATCTCCTCTTAAAGGACTGTCCACAAAGATCACAGATATGTGGCCTTTCCGTAGAATGCGTTAAAAGATGCGTATTTCTCATATGCGACGTTCTAAAGTTTTTCTTGCAAATATGACAAGTATACGGTTTTACGCCTGTATGTGTAGTTATATGAGTCGCTAGATACCTTTTTGATGCAAATACCTTTCCACAGTCTTTACACTCGTACGTTCTACTGTGTTGTTGCATATGATTGTCTAAGTTCTCCTGTGTCAAGAGCCTTTTATTACAAACGTTACATTGGAACTTATACTCGTTCAAATGAGCTACTTTCCTGTGCTTATACAAAGAATAGTTGCTCGTGTAAAATTTTCCACAGATGTCACACATGTGCTGCGAATTGCTGTGAGTTCCAATGTGGAATTTCAAGTCCCACTCCATTTTGAAACGCTTCCCACAGTGTTCACACGCGAATTTATAATCGTCCGTGTGTCTTCTAATGTAATGAGACTTGAGATTGTTCTTCGTCTTCGTACGATAATCACATTTGTCGCAGCAATGTAATAAACTGGAGTCGACGTCTTGATGGATTAGACGATGAGCTTTCAAGTCGCATTTGTACTTGAAGGTTTTGTCGCAAGTTGAACATTTGAAGGGTCGGTGGAAGCTGTGCTTGCTGGTAATATGACGGAGGATCTTGCTCTTCTGTTCGAAGGTCGTTTGGCAGATATCACAGGTATAAGTACCGTCGTTGAGTTTCTTATATAGATCTTCTTGCTGTGTACTTTGTTTCTCGTTATTTTGTAACTGATTCGAACAATTGTTGAAATTTAGAGATAACTTTTTCTTTGTAGGATTTTTCGACGAAGTCGTTTCGTCGTCGTTTATTTTTCTATGTTTGGAGTTTGTGTTATTGGTTGAAATACTTTTCGTTTCTGTGCGACTAGAAGAGTTATTCAAACGCCCGTTGCTTCTACGTTTGCGGTTCTTCGAAGCTCGCAACGCGATTCTTCTTTGAAGAATGCTCGATGGTTTGCGAGAAGCTCTTAATTGGTCTTTCGGTTGTTTAGGAGCGATGGCTTTATTCTTCGGGGTTAAGTGCTGCGTTGGTTTCCTAAAACATGAATGAAACGAGTCAGTAAAAATTATTCTTACTCTTTGGTGAAGAAATTTATGGAGCATATATTTTTTCTTCTTGTACTCCGTATTAGCGAAAGTTGATGATATTTCTTTGATGCACATTTATATTTTCACATGAGATTATTTATTTCTTTCCATCTATTAGATATTGAAAATAATTGTACATATTATCAAATGCGTTGAAATGAATTCTTGCAGTATTTGCTTTTTAAAATACTTATGTATGTATAAGTTATCGTATATAATAAATATAATCGCAGACATATTTATTAATTACAAAAGCATGATTGGAGAACCTGAATTTTATTAAATCATCTAAATAAAATCATTAAATATTAATAATACAAGTAAACCAATAAACCTTATGTCCCAATATCTAATGAATATTTAGTGAGATGCATAAATCCTCAACATTTCATTAAAGAAAAACAAAAGAGTCATGTTTTTTAACGATATTAGCATATACTTTCCATTCATCATGCAATGATCTACATATTTATTCTTGATTATTGCTTAGCAATGGCGTTAGTAATGAAATAGACTGAAAGTTTTCTTCTCTTGTATGCAAACACGTGGCCCAACACTTAAGTGTGTTAAAAGATAAATTCTATCACCGGTGCAGACGAAAATTTTACTGCAAATATCGACGTGTATGGGAGAATGAAATCCAATGATCTTCATCGTATAATTGCAATTTTTGTGATTATACAGAGGAAGAATAATTCATCTTTCTGTGGATTTTTTATCATTTGTTTGTTCGACGATACTGCTAATGCATAATGTGTACCTAGAATAGAAATTATATTTACCTGAAAGATTTGTAAATTAAAACTCTGAAAAGATATCATTAGAAACACAATATGTATACATATTCCAATGAATATAATTACAGGGAATAAATTATTTTCATAGCGCAATGATTTAAATTATACGAATAATGATTCAGATGAAACATAGATTTTATGAACATAAAAGCAGTAACACTTGTATCAAACATAGTTTATAATCATCTTGTGTAATGTAGCAAGATATGTATACAGTATAATAAATATTTAAAGACGGCATGCGATTAATTAAATTCCAACACAGGTATTTGCTGTAGTTCGATTTTCTGAGGAAAGAGAGTGGAATTTAATCGATTGCAGAAAAGCTTCTATTAATTAGACATTCGATCTATTTTTTGCTATTATAAAAAGTGAAATTTACAGACTGAAAAGAATTAATAAAAAGGTTGCCACAGTGATAGTTGAAAGATTCACCTACAAGAAAGAATAGCCTTCGTCTTGTATTCTTAAAAAGCAAAAAGGCTGTTAGAGAGTTTAATTTTTTTCTCTTATTCACTAATGTACAATTTAATTCTGATATCTGTCATACCTACATGTATCTTCGTTTTCAACGAAACTCATTATTCGGTTTTAGATATTTTTGAAACACTATTGACACTTTTTAATCAACGTGTTGACCTAGAAAATATGCAACGTGTAAAAGTACAATATAAAAAGTTACTTTAAATTATAATACTTACTTTTTACACTTCCGAATTTCACAAATTATCATAACATTAAAATATTTGCCTTTATTCTGTAAAATTTTTTAACGATACGAAAAAATAAATAAAAACAATATGCGTTTTAAGAGAAACGATATTCGTTTATTTTATACTTACAGTATATCAACGCATATATATTTGAAACTAATATGAACACCCTTTTCCGTTTACAGCCAAAGAATATAAACAATACTTAAATATCTGCGCGTAACAGAAATTAATATTTAACATTAATATCACGTCAACATTGCAAATTTATATACTATGTAAGTGGATATACAGAGTGTACCCAATTTAAATGTCAAAATTTCGGGAGCGTGTAAAGGACCAATACGTTAAAAAAAAAAGGACCTTTAGAGATTTGCTTCATTTTGGAGAAAAACGAAAAGAAAAAGAAGAAGCAGAAAAGTTCGTTTTTTCACTTATTCATTCACGTTATCTATTTTATAAAAATAATGTTTAAAGAATATTTTTTTACATTTAACATTGGCCACGCTAATTACAGCTATCAGAATAAATAAATGTTAATAAACAATCAAAAAAACGAACTTTTTCATTTGACCTTCTTCGCGATCTTCAAAATATAGTAGAAACGAACAAATGAATCTCCAAAGGACTTTTTGTATCGCTTTAACGTATCGGTCCCTTACACGCTCCCAATGTTTTGATATTTAAATTGGGAATGATCTGTATGTAAAGCTGTACAATCTATCAATGTCTTCTCTCTCTCATGAAGATTTATACATAATATTCTAATTAATATATTATTTATACATAATATTTTAATTAATATAATATTATTTATACATAAATTTAATTATTTGAAAAATAACATCATCCTATAATATCAAAAGAAGAAAAGCAAAGAATGATAGATAAAATAACAAACCTCAGTAATCACACACAAAAGAAACAAATTAGTTTCCATTGCACAATTTAAAACTGTTCAGATTGTTTGTGCGATTCTTGATGCTTCAAAAACGAAGCCTTATATTTAAACACGGCTCCACAAATGTCACAGTTAAAGATGAGGAGATGTCGTTGCATGTGCTTATTTAGTAACCTCAAGCTGCTGAATTGCCGTTTGCACTTGGAGCAATTGAATACTCGCTTCACTTTACCCTTGTTTTGCGAGGTCGCACACTCTATGTTCTGATTACCCCTAATTGCCCCGTAACATACACGAGTGTAAGCGTTTCTATGTGACTTGGATATGCGCCGGTGCTTTCGAAGAAAATGACTATTTCGATACGTTTTTCCACAAATCTCGCAATAACATGGGTCGACCACATGTTTTGCTTCATGATGTCTTTTAAGATCACCATTAAATTTAAACGTCTTCGGGCAAAGTGGACATTGGTAATCGGCGAATTTCGAGTGCATCCTGATCTGATGACGAGTCATACTTTGCTTTTGTTTCGACATAAAGCCGCATTCCGAGCACTCGAATATTTTACCGGTATCTTCGTGCAGCATCATATGAAACTTCAGCGTCTTCTTGGTCTTTAGGAGTCGATGGCACACCGAACATTCCACCCGTATGTTACTATGAGTCTCTAAATGCCTCTGCAATGCGTACTTCTTCTTGAAGATCTTCGAACAACAGTCGCAAGTAAACATTTCCTCGTTGCTCGTCATACTTTCAGAACCATTGGAACATTGATCCAACCAATGAGAAAATTGTACAGGTGTCTGAATAAATAGATTCGTATGTACCTGAGCAGTTTCGTTAATTTGAGGATCGATTAGCTGTCGTTCAGTCGTGTCTTCAGGTATGTCTTTTTCCTCTAACTTGATGGTAACATCTCCCGTAATGCACTCTTCTTCGTGTTTCTGTGCCGATGTTTTGTGCTCCATGGGAAGGAGGAAGTATTTGTCGACGTTTTGCACCACGAGGTACGTTTGCTCGAGCGGATCACGCTGTGTCGACCTAAAAGCGAAAAACAAAGTTGCATTAATTGGAGGCCTGATTTTGCTATATATATTTATTTCATGGAGGACGTATAAAGTTTTTACGTTGCTGACCATGTGTACCAGGATTATTCGTTATATTCGCTGGAAAACTCTAACAAATTTTGTTTTTTATACGACATATGTGTATATATATATATATACATATCATATATATATACATATGATATGAATGAAGTAACATCAGTAACAAATTAATGTAATAGATGGAAAATAAAAGAGATAAAAGATATTTGCATTAAATATCGGTACATATTTCTGATACTTATGATCGACAATGTATTTATGATCCTAGCAGATTCGTTACGATAGAAATAAACACATGTGTTTCCTTCTTCCGAGGGACGCCTTACGTAGTTGCTGAAAAATGTTTCAAGTATGTACATTATATTCGTGTATGATACTGAAAGGAAACTAAATAAAAAATTAAACCAAGCTCGTTACACATGAAAAGATTCTTCTTATAATTAATTACGTTGGTTTCGTTTTATTTCACATATACGATAATATTAAATTCAATATTTTATACATGAGTATTGAATATCAAAAATAATCATCTATAAATGTGGAAAAAAGAATGAAGAAGACCGCACATTGTTGTATACGAATATGGTGTCCCTTCTCCACTAAAAAAAGTACACTAGATCAGTAGTATGCTAAACACTAACAAAAAGGGTTATTTTTGATTGAAAAAATTATTCTTCTGTACAGTATATCAGTAATACAGTCCATGAGAACTAAGGTATTTTACATGATCTTATATACTTATATATTTTCGTCTCTTTTTTTCAAATTTACATGAGATATTCTCATGTAATAATGAGATTATTCTCTCGTAAGAATATCTGTATCTATATTACATTCCTTGTATTACTGTCATATTCATATATATATATATATATATAAGATATATATATATATTTTTTTGATTTACAAAGTCTGAATTTCTGTTAAATCTCAATACGATATCCAACTAAAAAGAGTTTTATGTCAGAGAATGATTTTCATTTCTTATGTTACATTAAATGTACATCTACGCTGTACAGAGTACTTACATTAGCTTGTTGAACGAATCCAGCATCAAACATCGCGATCGAAATTTTTATGAAAACCAATTTCTTTAATTAATCAACACAAATGTCTATTTCCACAAATATATAATACGTATCTTCCAAGCGAAATGAATACCTTTTCAACGAAACAAACTTTTATAGATATAAAAGATTTCATAAAATTTCACTTCGCTTGAATTAACATTCAAGATCTTTAAAATTAATAATTAACTATTCGCCTGCAGTTTTTTATTATTCAATGAAAATGTATCGATAGGAACAATTTAATATTAGTATTACAAATTACGGTTATACAATTACCGTATTACGAAAGATAAAAAAAAGAACAGGGGAGAAATTGACTATAGGACACAGAAATGGTATTTTAAATAAAACATTAGTAGGAAAAGAATAATTTAAACTTAACTACCTCATATAATAACTGCAAGTATTTATCACATTCAACCAAAACTCATTTTTTCAAAACAGGTAAAAGACTTACGTATTACGTAGCCTGGTGAGTATAGTGCAGCCATATCGATTGCGTACTTGTAATTCGAAACTCACAGAAATTCAGTGACTCAATGAAACACTTAACTACTTCACAGAATGCATCAAAGGAAGTTTCACCGTAACAGTCTCCAAATCAATTAATCATTCGAGAAATCGATGCCATCGATCACATGCTTTTCACGTCCTAACGTTACATGTAAAATGGAAATATACAAAAGTGTCTCATCACACGTTGTCTGTTCGTCTTGCAATTACTTGCTACTCTTGTTCACGATTATTTTGTCTTGTACACCGTGTAGCAGGTTTGTTATTTTAATTGGAGGAGGTGGTGGGTGCACCCCAGGGTGCTTCCTGCGATGCAACATCATGGGTGACCTCTGGGTGAAACTCTGACCGCAAATGTCGCATACGTAAGGCCTTTCGCCAACGTGCGTCAACAGATGAATCTTCTGTGAGCTGAGACATCCAAACGTTTTCCCACAAATCGCGCACAAATAAGACTTTTCCCCGGAATGAGTCCTCAGATGCTTGGTGAGGCCATATTTTGTCTTAAATTCCATCCCGCATTGTTCACAAACGTATTTAATCTTGTGCAGCTCCATATGGTTATCTAAATTTTTCTGCGTCTTGAATTTCTTCTTACATGTCTGGCAGGGGAATTTCTTCACCTTCGTCTTGTGTTTGTAATGCTTATGGAAGTACAGTGAGCTTTTGCTGGGATAAGACGAGCCACAGATATCACACACGCAAGACTCTGTATCATGATCTTTCACGTGTGTCGTATAATCTGATTGTACCTTAAACATCTTTCCACATTGTTCACATTTATAGTTATAGTCTTCTGTGTGCTTTCTAATATAATGGATCTTCAGGTAAGGCTTGGTGCGTGCTTTGAAGTCACACAGACTACATGCATGTAGGTTTACCGGTTCATCGTGAACCTCCATGTGCCTGCTTAGATGAGCTGTGGTTTTGAATCCTTTCGCACAAATAGGACACTTATGAGGTCTGGAGTTACTGTGCTTGAACATGTGCCGTGTATGTTTACTTTTACGATCGAAAGTCGCGTAACAGATCTCACACGTGTGTACTTTCTTCTTAGGGAGTATTGGTTTCACAGATTTATTTTTCTCCTGTTCTTGCTCCTGTTCTCTCTTTCGGAAGTCCAAGGGAGCGTCGTCGAGATCTTCGAAGGAATCGTTGCTACTTGAATCGTCTTTTATTTTTTCTTCTATCTGATTTGTCTTTGTTGAATGAACACCATCTTCTTTTGCTGGTTGAGCCTTCTTTTCTTCGGTGGAACCCGGTGGCGGTTCCTTCATCATGAACACACTCAGCGACGTCGGTATCCGAAAGTAATTATCTTCTAGTTTTACTATCAGAAAAGTTGGGGCGAGTGGATCTAGCGCATTGTACCTAAAAAACCATAAAGCTAGTCAGTCGATTGCGATAAAGATAGTCACTCTTGTGATTGGATGAGTGAGAGGATCGTATAATTTTTTGTTTTGTTCTGTTTCTTTCAGTTTTGTTAAACCGCGCACGAGAGCATGCACCTGGTATGTATATAAGATCAGTAGTCGTTTTAAGAAACTTGTCACTTCAGTAATTTCAGTAAAATTTGTTATGCTCTTCCTCTAGAAGCCTCGAATGCGTATAAGATTTTTTGGTATGTGTTTCGATTATAGTCACTGTGTGTTTTACGCAACTTACGTATAGTTATTCTGTAGAAGAAAGAGTATTAAGTTATTTTAGTGTAATAATTGGTAGAAAATAATGGAAGAACAAGATAACAATAATCATGTACATTACATATGGTACAATTATATTACAAAATTGGGGTATTTTTAGGAAATATGCAACAGTTGTTTTCTATATATATATATATTGGTTTAATATAATTTTATAAGTACGACAATATAACTTGATCTTGACAAATTTAACAGATCTTTCTCTTCCAACGATACTATGTAGAAAACGATTAAAATTCTTTTATTACAAATGTATAATATTAAAAATAAGATAAAATGTCAAACGTAAGTATAATAATTGTTTAATGCGTCAAGTCACAAGCAATTTTAATTTTGCAACCTCATTTAATGTCTGGTGCTATGAATAATTTTTTATTTCCTATTCAGTAATACAAAAATATAAAAAAATTGGAGCTTATGTAGGATAAGTTATTGTTATATTTCAAACATTATAAAATTTACAATAGTTATGATTTTGTTTTTAAAGATAGTAATCTAAATATATACAAATATACAAAAATGATCTATCTATCTTCAGATCTTAGTAATCAGTAGAAATGATAAATGCGACTACTTATTACAATTATGCACATGTACATATATTGCTGTTGACAATGGAATTCAGCATTTTTATAAAAATAACATCTTAAGATAAACTGTCGTTTCAAAAAATATTATTTCCCTTATATATATATGATGGTTGTAGTTTGTTATAAAAACCTGTTGTAAAAAAAAGTATAGCTTGTAATTTACAGCTTTTCTTTAAAGAAAAGATACGTGTAATAAAATTGATTGTAATATTTTTACAAAAAAGAATATCATCACATATATTAGTCTATAGAATATCACATATAGATTAAGATACCTAATATATCATGGTATCAGATAACTGAACAATTTTCCTCTTTGGAAATTACCTACTAGATGCCATAGGATCTCCATAAAATTACAAAAAATCAAAATTTTCATTCTCACAGTTGCCACTTAGTTTTTTAATGAAAAATCTCAAATGGTCAACCATCTCAACCATTTGGCATAAACTCTATCACCAATATTAAAAATTTTAATTACTGCTCAAAATATAAAAACCACCCCTCCCTGTAGTACATCAAACATACAAAATCACAATTCTCCACTCACGAAGAACGTGATTTCAAATCGATCATAATCTCGCGTCCAAAACGCAACTTTTATCGATCTGGTTATTCTGCAGTTTCTGCAGATAACTCCTAGCCAATTCAGCAATTTGCGGATGAGTCGAGTGTAATGGCGGAAGCGGTCCAGGATGATGCCTCCTGTGTCTCAATAGGCTAGAACGTTGCGTGAAATCCTCTTCACAAACGTCACATTTATAAGGCCTAATTCCAGCATGCGTCAAAACGTGTTGATAAAAATTACTGCTCGAAGGAAACGCTTTCTGACACAAGACACAGGTCAAAATCTTCGCCTGGCCATGTTTGAATCTTCTGTGACTCATTAATTCACGAGTTCCGCGATACTCTTTTCCGCACTCCTCGCATTTGAAGCCTTTCTCGTGGAGCCTCAAATGATTATCCAGTCTACTCCTGTGAAGAAACTTCTTGCGACACAAGTGGCAAGTATGCTCGTATTTCACTTCCTTCGTACGTTTCTGATGCCTCCATTCGTGACCTTTCACGTTTTTCACTTCCTTGCCGCAGAATCGACAAATCTGCAATTCTGAAGCGTGTGATCTCTTCATGTGATGCGTCAGATCTATTTTCAGTTTGTAGCTGCGACCGCAGTGTTCACACACGTATTTCGACTCGTAATCGCTGTGAGTACGCATATTATGTCTCTTTAAGCTGTCTTCGCTTTTATATTTCACGTGGCAAATCTTGCATTCGAAGAAGTAATCCGGTCGATGGATCATCTTGTGTTCTTCTAATGCTCGAGCTGTGTGACACGCCCTTTTGCACATATCGCATTTATACGGTTTCCTGTGAACATACGTTACGTGGTTCTCCACTTTCTTTGCGCTATCGAAATGCTTCTCACAGAAGGGACAAGTGTTTTTGATTTTATCCAAAACTTGATCCACTTCGACTTCGTCTTTCCTTGAAGCGATGGATTCGGCTTCTCTCTTCCGCGAGGATGTTTGCACATTTATTTTTGATTTTCTTGAATTTCTTCTGGCATTTCGTGAATTTTCAGAATCGTATTCCGAGTCGGTGGATGAATTGCGTTGCTGCGATTCTTTTATTTTTTCTGATTCTGTGTGCTTGAGATTTGATGTTGTGGTTTGTGTCGATCCTTTTCCTGGCGGCTTATCGGCCGCTATTAAACAGTAAGACGAATTTCTTTCTGGGTTTCTTTGCTGTCGTAGGACAGGTTCTTCTCTGAAACAAGGATAGTCTGTGTGTCAGTGCATGAGAATTATATGTGGTTTATTCATATTATTTACAAAAATAATTGTATATGTATATGTAATAAGTGAGAATATTTCAATCTACAAAGTAAAGTTTTGAATATTCGTAAAAAATTATTTCATATACGAATACTACTTGATGAGATGCTTTCTTCGATAGGAACGATTTATAATATAAATATATAATATAGAGTATAATATATGTTCATGATTAACATCTGAAATATATTAAAAATGTAACTTACTTTTGCGTCGTTTAATACACACTTTATTGTATAAACTGTGATATTTAAATGTCAGTATTTTCACATAAAATACATGAAACTATCAGTTTTCGAAACACTTTTAAATTTCTACACATAATGAATAAATTTTGCTATTTATTAAGTTCAACAAATCGTGTTTATATACTGATTGTTTGTAATTCAAAATATTAATTAAAAATGATATCTTTTTATAAATGTGTTTCAATTATTTATAACAGATTATTTTCTGTAGATTTTATTATAAAAACAATAAGTTTTCTGTGAATGCTTTAGGTAGCTTAACTTTATTTAGATAAAGTGACGTCTCACAGCAATTAACAATAAAGGGCATTAAAACATAGCATGCTTTAAATGCACGCATTTATCATAATTTCTTCTAAAATTCATGCTTGTCAACAAATCTTTCTGTTGTGTTCTCTATACAATGTTAAAATATTCGTTTCGATTACAATCAGTCTCAATAACACTTACTATAGACTTACTATAAACATCGTTAGAATGAAGCGATAAAATCAATTCGTAAATGTAATAATTTTTGTGGTTCATATTTATCTTTAATTACCATATAGAACAAGATTCTATACAGTGTTTCTCGCGTATATTTCTTCACAAGCATTTCTATACTCTCAGTAGTCTTCTTTTAGTTGAATTTTTCTTAAGTTATTTCTCTACGATAAAACCCACAATGTAGTCACATTACGATATTTCACGTTTCAAGCGTTAGAAAGTCTCATCAATATATTCTTCGCAATATCTGCTATGAACGTGGTTTCTCTAAACGGAGGAAGAGGCCCAGGATGAGTATTTCGATGTCTCAAAACACTAGATCTCTGCGTGAAATCTTCCCCACAAATATCGCATTTATAAGGTCTAATACCTTCGTGAGTGAGCACGTGTTGATAAAAATTGGTCGTACTAGGGAATGATCTCTCGCAAATGGTACACGTCGAGCTACGTCTATGTTTCATGATCTTGTGACTAGAAAGAGAATACGGCGAAGAGAAAACGTCGCATAAAGTGCACTTGAAACCATCCTTATGCATAAGCAGATGATTGTCCAAGAGGTTACGAGTCGAGAATTTTTTACGGCAAACATCGCAACTATACTCGAAAGCGTTTCTTTTCGCTGTCTTGTCGTGCTGCCATTCATGGTGCGTGATGTTCTCGACAATCTTACCACAAATTTTACAGACGTGACGAGCGTTTAGATGCGTTTTTTCAATGTGATCGACCAAATCGATCTTCAATTTTAAACGTTTCCCGCAGTGATCGCACATAAACTTTGGCTCCACGTTGCTGTGCATGCGAATATGATGATACTTTAGTCCCGCTTTACGCTTGTATTTTAAATGGCATGTAGGACATTGTAAATACGGATAGTCTTCGTGAGTTGTCTTGTGCTTTTCCAGGAGCAATTTCGATGGATACCATTTGTTACATTTGTCACAAGAATGAATTTGATGAATGATGAATTTGATGTTTCTAGGATGGGAAACTTTTGTGATTCTGTCTCGTCTTGTCTTTCCTTTTCCTCTTCTATTTCGCCCTTCAAAAAGTCAAATAGGATCTCTTTTGCGTGTTTATCTTCCTCCATTTCACTTTGATCTTTAATGTACTCAGTACATTGTACTCTACTTTCATTTAATGCTACTTGCGCCACTGGATTTTTGCTGTTTTCTAATTCTTTCAATTCGTTTTCGATCGATATCGTCGACGTGTCCTCTTTTTGCACATTTCCCATCTGTTGCATTGTATTATCAATTATTAACATTTTACTGTTTTCCTTTGACGTTTCATATAAATTGGATTTTTGCTTGATAGGCAGCACGACCTTTTTCATGTTCGATATAACACCACTTTTATCATAAACCGGTATCAAAATATTTTTAATCACGCTTAATCTGCCAGTGTTTGTGCTCTCGGTCGGCACCAACATTTTCTTAATCTCGTTAGTCACCGGATTTTTAACTGAAATCAACGCTCGTTTCACCGTATTTATTTTCTGATCATCTGGAATTTTTCCAACCGTATCGTTATTCGTTTCTATCAACGACGAATCACTGTTAACTAGATTTGAACAATCGCTAGTACTCATAATATTCTCGTTCGAAATTAAATCCACGTTCGTTCCATTCTGTGTTGTACTATCAGTTAAATTGCTTTCACTTTTCTTCAACGTTCGTGATTTATTCATTTTCTTAGAACTTCTTACAAATCTTCTACGTTTCTTCGCGTTTCGTTCGGAAATTGAATTAGCTTTTAGATCGAGAGGCACTCGATTAATATTTTTTTGGTCCGGGATTCTGCGACACAATAAAACGAGTTGTTGCGTCGGGTTTGGTGGCTTCGATTTTTCCGCCATCCGTGAATTCCTGAAACACCGATTCGTTCAGTTAGTCACAGGAAAGAATCAACGGTGCACAACGAGAACAAAAAACACTTAGAAATTGGGTGGATCTGGTTACAAAATACGGTTTCAAGTCTGTAACAATCGACGACCTTGTTTATTTATATTAAATTTTTCCTGTGGATCTTGTAAATGTTAGTTTGGGAAGATAAATGGACAAATAAGAATTATATAACGAATGTTTAACAATTATTAAAAAGGATTTAATTAAAGGAACAAATGATCCAGTACAAACAATAAACGCCTCGAATGTTAATAATGAAATTAATGTGAACCTGTAGTTCGTCGTATTTTAAATCAACAAAATTTCATAATTTCTCGAAAACATCTAAATTGGATAGGTAAAGCTCATTCTTTATCCACTCTTACAATCACGGTAGAACTTACAAATGAATGCTTAACAATGCGTCATTTGCTCTCTTCGTCCTTTCTTCGTAAGAATTGTACTTTCTAACGATCTGATTTTTTACATTTCCTATTTACTCTTTTATTTTACAGTATTTATCCTCTTTACGATGAACTATATACATCATTAAGTCAAATCGACATTAAGTCGAATCATCAAATTGACATTTCGTCTGATAAAAAAAAAAACAGTCACGTTGAAGTTTGTCTTACGCACTTTTTGATAACAGAAGGATTAACACGTATAGGATCAATACGCATAGTAGAAACTTTTTTCTGAAAATCATCGAATCGAAAACACCTTGAGAGATAACTTTTTTACTTCACTGTAAAACTGCGATAAGTTTTAAGTGAACAAGATTCATTAAAAAATGAAGAATGGAGATGACACTTTATGAACACGATTATCTAAGTGATAAAAGAAATAATGAACTTTGAAGTGTAATGCAATCGGATGAAATAAAATATGAATATAATAATGCTTTCTTAAATTCTAGTATAATTATTGCACTTAAATTCAAGTGAGATATACCGCTCGTCTCGTGTTTCACATAGATATTTTAACAAGAAACAAAAGAATATATTAACATTATATTAAAACTATAAAATTCATAAAAATATTTTTTAAAAAATGTTATTGGCAATTGGAATAAATTAGATCTATTTTTGTTCACTGTATTTTTCATTGCCAACATAGACGATAGCTTATCTTGTAAGTTGATAGATCGCGATCGAATATGCTTTTCAATAAACAGGCAACAAACAATAAACAGAAAACAAAGTGCTTATTTCCCAAGACTTGCAACGAAAACATCCAATTTATTAGAATTTAAGCGAGCATCGTTCCTAGATTCTGAAAAAAAAGAAATTAATCTTGGCTATTCTTCCATAATTCCACCTTTTATCAAAAAGTATTTGTATCCCAAAATTGCACCATCAACTTTACATCAAGTATTGTACAAAACTGTACGTGTCAGTATTTTAATCTGCATAATATCTGACATCTTAACAAAAATTAATGTTCGTTATTTTCGAGTTTATTTAGTATCAAAGGAGGAGGCGGCAGATGACTTCCAGCATGCTTACGACGATGCGTCATCATGCTTCCTCTCTGAGTGAAACTTTGACCACATAAATCACACACATATGGTCTTTCACCAGTGTGAGTTAAAGTATGTAGTTTAAGCGAGGTTGATCTGGCAAATGTCTTTAAACATATTTTACACTGATACGGCCGTTCTCCAGTGTGTTTTCGAAGATGCAGCTTCAACGAGTAGTTCGTGGTAAAATTCTTGCCACAGTGGGAACACAGGTAAGTATGCGAGTGTAGAGCGACGTGATTACGAAGATTATACTCAGAAGCAAATGTTTTGTCGCAAATGACACACTTGTGCTGCTTGGCCTCCGATTGGTTAAGCACATGATGATAAAAATCATTTCTGGATTGAAATTTCTTTTCACACAGCGTCCTTAACATGTCCAATCCTTCCTTAGGAGCTTTGTGCTTCATTAATAAATGATTCTCCAAGCTGTTCCACGCTTTGAATTTCCTAGAACAGATACTGCAACGATGCAGATAACTGGTTTTCTTGTTCTTTTCGTGTTTTAGTTCGTGATGCACGATATTCTTCACTGCCATGCCACAGAATCTGCAAATGTAAGTTATGTTCATGTGCGATCTGTGGATGTGAAGGTTTAGGTCTAATTTTAATTTGAATTGCTTCTCACAGTAATAACACGTAAATTTGGGATCTATGTCACTATGTTCACGGGTCTGATGATTCTTTAATCCTGTCGCGGTTTTGTACTGCATCTGACAGATGGAACACTGATAAAACGGAACCACATCGTGTGTTTTCTGGTGTTCTTCTAGAGCAAAGTCGGAGAAGTAGCCTTTATGACACTTGTCGCAGCTATATGGTTTCTTATGTGTCTTGAGGACGTGCTTTTGCATTTGGTCCTCGTCTCTGAAACACTTCTGACAGAATGGGCAAATGTTCTTTAAAGTGTCCAATATTTGATCCACTTCTTCCTTGGATACATCTGTCGATATACTGTCCAGTTCTAACTCTAATACTTTCTCTGTTTTCTTTTCTACCTTCTTTTTCTTTTGTTTCTTCCTGGGCTCCTTTTTCCTTTCTGGGCTCCTCGTCCTTTTTTCCAATGACGTCTCCTGTTTCTCCTCGTTTTTTTTCTTCTCTTTTTTTTTACAATTCACCTGCTTCCTTCTAGTTTTATTTGTTAATAAAGTCTTTTTCTCAGTTTTCTTTTTTGGCGATAAACTCAATTCCGACTTGATAGGTACCATGACCTTTTTAATTTCGTAAGACATCGATCCATCCTCTGCTGAAAAAGGAATTAATACACTTTTGATTATGTTTAATCCAGACTCGTCCCTCACTTCAACAGGTACCAATATATTCTTAATTTCCTTCGTCACTGGATCTCTAACAGGCACCAAAACAGTTTTCACCGTGTCCACGATCGAATCATCAACTACTCCTCTTCCTAAAGTGGAACTATTATTGTTAACTTCGTCTTCAATGTCTCTAACTGTCGTCTGACTGTTCTCGTCGTGATATATTATATCTTTCAAGGACATGGAATTCTGTATCGTGGGACTGGAAGCTGGAACAGTAACTTGGAACTGCACTCGATCATTTCTACCCTGGCCCAGGGACGTTTCTGCGATCGTAGACCTCCTGAAACATCCATTCGTTTAGTCAATCGTAAGAAAGCGACCAGTATGCTAATTTGGGGCAAAGGAAAAATAAGAAAGACAGGAAGGAGGATCGAGAGGATCAGAGTTGCAGATTGGTCTTCGTCGAGTTCGATGCCACATTTATTCGCATGATCCCTGTGTTCTGAGCTTTCAGGGTTCTATATGTCTTAAACGAAAATGGTGAGGAGCATGATATGGATAAAAACAACGGTGTGAGTATGTACCACATAGTGAGAACGATCGAGCGATTTCTGAAAAGGATTTAATTAAAGGAACAAAGAATTCAGTACAAGCAATGAATGTCGTCGAACATTGCACTGAAACAATTCGGTTTTCGGATTGATCGTGAATTTACACTCAGTATCACTACTTACATCAGTAAAATTCACAGCTTCTAGAACAACCGACGTTTATTAAACTCGCTCCCATTCTCTCGCTTTCTCTCTCTCTCTCTCTCTCTCCCTCTCTTTCATTCTGTTTTTTCAAAATCATCATGAAATTCGTAAGGCTCGATTCATATTTAACGATCTATACCGCCGTGTATTTGCACTGCTCCCTCTATAATCCTTCTATCATTCACTGTACTTTACACAAACCGTTTGTTTAAGTACATTACCTTATGTACATATTCAAGTCTTATTAGTAACTAATTCGAATATTTATCGCTAACAAAGCAGTTCTTGCAGTCGGTTTTTGAACTATCATTTTTATACGGTTCTGTAAAAGCTTCGTTTATCTCCTGCGTATATTTCACAATATATTTTCTAATTCGAGACTTAACGATACAAAATAACGCTAGAGGCTTAACAGAAAAGGAATATTGTAATACGAACGGCGTACAATCTCCCTCTGCAAAACTTTGACATTAAGTAAAGCAGCTTTCATCCAATTATAAAAAGTACCGTTATTATAAATAATTTCACCACTTGTCAAGCGAACGAGAAATACAGTTCCTACTCATCAAGTTAGAACCACTTGCAGAAATTTCACGTTTTTCTCAAATTCATTTCCGCTTTATGAATTATGTCAGTTAAACGACCGTCTCTGTATATCCAAATTGTTAATAATTACAGAGACGAGCAAAAATATTGACACAGATCAAACTTTCTTGTAGAATTCTGTATAAATTCGTAAAACATATTTACTAAATCATAATTTATAACGTAAAATGTTGATGAAACGTTAGTGCATACGAAACAAATTGAAAAGAATTTATATTGTAATGGAAGCAAAAGAGGAGCTACACAAATATCATTATCAGATCTTTCATCACAATACCTTCATTAATTTAGATTGTATATATCAGCGAAATTAATAAAATGTGGTCCTATTTCAATGACAAGGGACTGTAGTTATACCGTAAGATTTACTATGCTGGAATAGCAAACGAAAGAAGAAACTTAGAAGCGCACTGCGAAGCGTTACGTAAACAAAGAGTTCAAACTCTTGAAAGCGAAATCTTAAGTCTTCACATATGTCTTCCATGATATAATTCAAATTTTTCAAAATTCACTGAACTTTCCATCTTTCTGTGTATTCTAATTTCCACCAAACAATCTTCAATGCCCAGAAAACGCTATAACTTATGTCCATCGCTCTCGAGTCTGCTAAGAAGTAGAGGAGGAGGCGGAGGATGACTTCCGGGGTGTTTTCGTCGATGCACCATCATACTACTTCTCTGAGTAAAGCTCTGCCCGCACAGATCACACACGTACGGCCTCTCGCCCGTGTGTGTTAATTTATGCACTCTGAGCGCGGCCGACCTGGCGAAAGATTTCGAGCAAACCATACACTCGTAAGGTCTCTCCCCTGTGTGTTTTCGACTGTGAAGCTTCAAAGCGTGATTGGTTGCGAATTTTTTACCGCACTGGGCGCACAGGAACATCTGCGAGTGTAGACCAACGTGATTACGAAGATTCTGCTCGGTAGCGAAACTCTTGTTGCAGATACTGCACTGGAACTCCTTCGGCGCGCTTTTTTGAATTCTATGAATTACCCGTTTGTGTGCTACCAAGTAGGATTTTTGGGAGTAGGCGTTGCCACAGAATTCGCAGATGAAGGTCTTTCTGCCTAGATGACTGGCCTTGTGGTCCTCCAGATCGTAATTAGACATGAAACCCTTGTCACATTGATCACAACGATAACGAAAATCACGCTGGTGAACTCGACGATGATGCATTCTTAATGAGAATTTATTTATCGTGGTGAAACCGCATACTTCGCACGCGTATTCGATACCACGGTGGATCTGAGTGTGGTTGGACACCTCTGAGGAACGTTTAAACGCCTTGTCGCAGATTTCGCATTTGTAAGGACGAAGATCGCTGTGCTTGATCATGTGACGCTTGTAGTCTCCTTGTCTGTCAAAATGTAACTTACAGGTGGAGCAGATGTATTGTTCTTGATCTTCGAATCTTTTATTCTTCCTCCTCTTTGTAGATGAATTTGTCAGTGAATCGTTGTCAGAATTTGTAACGTAATTTGGCTCCTTCGAGGTATGATCTTTTCTATCAGACGAAGGATTCATTTGCTCTGGCGATGGTTCTGACGATATGGGTGATCTTGATTCGAAGATCTTGATGGCCTGGTCGCCGCAGTCTTTGGATTTCGCGTCCCACTGTACGACCCCGAGAGTTCTGCAATCAACAACGTGATTTTTCAACATGTTATACGTGTTCGCATCGTTCGTCGAAACATCTTCCAGATCGCTGGTCGTTTCTTTAGTAATGACATACACAGGACGTGTCTCTAATTCTCTTTCTTTAAAGAGGATATAAAGGGAAACAATCGTTGACTCGCGAGAAACGAAGAAAGACATAAGACGTTGGTCAATCGGAGCGGAAAGTCGTTACGCACAATTTTTTCATTTTCAATGAATTATTGTTCTTTTATTAAACATATAATAACGAGTATCAATATTTATACTAACATGGAACTTGCAGTCGGTATACTCTCGTAATTGAATTGCCTCGAATTGTCTGCTGTAAACCACGAATTCCTTCGACTCGTTACACAGCGAATCGGAACGCGTAAACGAAATAAAACTTGTTCGATAAAATAACACTATCTCTCAATAAAGAACTCGCTATCAGCTCATTAAACCGACAAACAAAATGAGCGAAAGAAACTGCAAGAAACATCGAACATAATAATTGAACGAGCAAATAATATAATTTCAGTCACAATTGTGTAGTAGTCAATTGAAAAAAGAATATGATAAATCGTTAAAACAAAAAGAAACAAAAATTCGATCAGTTTCTTTCATTCTTCGTTGGTCGAAGCTAGTCCACACGGCCACGCACATTTGGTTCGTCATCGACTACGACAAGCTGCACGGTCGTCAACGAGTTACAGTTTTCGTGATGTCAGCACCAACAAAGTGACCAATCTCGATGACGACGACACGATGGTACCGAGAGTGGCTGCACTTCTTTCAAAGTTCTACCCTCGACGAAGAAGGCACTCAAATTTAAACGCAGGTCGACTTCTGGTGAGCTGTCAAGTTTCCCTGGCATGAGAAGCCACGGTTGCAGATCTGGCACACGTACGGTCGTTCTCCAGTATGACCTCGCCTATGTATAGTCAACGTGGATCTCTGAGAAAATGCTTTTGGACACTGGTCACACTTATACGGTTTTTCACCAGTATGCACCCTCCTGTGCATTCTGAGATTCTCTGAATCGGTGAAACCTTTACCACAGATGTCACAGACATATGGTTTCTCGCCAGTATGGATGCGTCTGTGTTTCTTCAAATGCTCGGCGCTGCTAAGACTTTTGCCACAATAATCGCACAAATACAGTTTCGTAGGATTGTGGCTCTCCTTGTGACGGAACAAGGATCTTTTGGTAGCCAAGACACGGCCGCAAATGTCACAGGCCGTACTGGTTACTTTATTAGCCTTCATTTCAGGATGCATACGTCTGCAGTGAGCAGAGAGTTGTCGTCTCAGGTAGAAGGCACTACCACATAACTGACAAACGAAAGGCTTGTCGCCAGAATGTATATTGTAATGCTCCTGTAGATCTATCGCTTTACGGAAACGTTTGTCACAGTCGTTGCATTTAAAAGGAAGGTCCGCTTTATCCGTGTGTCGCAACATGTGAATGCTCAATGCTGCTAATACGGTAGTCTCGTAGTCGCATTCTTTGCACATATAGCTGGGGTAGAAGTGAGTCTTCTCGTGCCTGGTCAGATCACGGAACAGACGGAACTTCTTAGGGCAGTGCTTGCAAGTTAGATCGCCAACCGTGTGTCGCATTAGATGCTTCTGGTAATTACTCTTATGTCGGAATACCTTGTTGCACGTTTTACACAGGAACTCCAACTCTGGTTTCTCTTTCTTTACTTTTAGCGTGGTCGAACGATTGGCCACTGTTGAAGTACTGCTCGCTTTGCGTCCACCCTTGCGACCTGTATGCTTCTTCATGTGTTTACGTAGATTTACATACGTTCTAAAGACTCTTCCACATTGGGCACAAGTGTTCTTGCGTTTACCCTTGTGCTCGATCTCGTGACTGTCCAACAGCGCCTGAGAGGCAAAAAACACGCCACACAGTTTGCAATGATAAGCCAATGGCAGATCCTCTTCATCGTCCTCGTCATTCACTTCTTGCTTGATAAAGTTTTGCTCCTGGTTTATCGGCAGAATGGTCGCGTTGTTGCCACCAGCCGCGTCCGCGCATTTAGTAGGCGTCGAACTCTCTGGATTCGCGTCCTTCTTCACCAGGTCGAGCTTCGTCAACATCGCCATCGGGTAATACTCTTCGGAGAAGGATAACTGGTTGTATCTGAAATATAAAAATTCGAAGGGACACATCAGTATCAGATGTCCTCGTTGAATAGTCGGAGTCTTTCCGCGCCCGGAACGCGTTTTCTCAAATCGTATACCTGGAAGAGATATCCAGCACGCTCTACGGTTTGCTTTCAATGTGAAGTCCCTGAATAGATTAACAAGTCGTAGATAATCGCATTATTAAAGTTAGTTACACGTAAGTGAGTTGTGTGAAAAGAAACAATAAGTTGCGAATATGCTATTTCGAAATTGCGTTTCTAATAATAAAAGCGATCTTGTTTGGACGATGTCAAATAGTTGTTTTATTTAACAAAATTGTACATGCAATAGTATGTCTTAATTAACTTGAAAAAATACCATGTTCCACATGATCGATTTACAAATTTTTTAGAGATCGACCGAGAGTTGCTTGCACTTTGTCCACAGACTCTCTTATTCTAAATTCGTTATGTACAATATCATAACGTAAATTAACATAATACTGTAGGAAATATAATATACGAAAGTGATATGTTTCGATACATTACCCGAATGATGAAATTAAAAAGGTATTCTCGGCAGATTAGAAACAAAAAAAAAAAAAAAAAAAGGAGAGGTACAAAAATATAATTGATGTTGTGCAACTTATAACTTTGGCACCAATGAACATTCCTTTTCATACAATTACGTCTTTAATTCATCGCACTTGAGAATTAGAATCGATAATATGCAATGAAAAATTTCAAGTATGATAAATGTATCATCAGGTATGAAAGTAGCGTTTAAAATTTCAACCTTTCTTCGGAAAACCTGGAAAATATTCCTTTAAACCAAAAGTTCATTTTCTGTGACTCTTTTTGTAAAAACGTCATCTTTTATTGTCACTAATTTTTTAGAAACTTTCAAAGTTTTAATGATCACTCCATTTGGTCCACAGCAACGTTCACCGTGTGCACTTTGTTGTGAGCGTTCAACGACGACCTGGAAACGAACGATTTGCTGCAAATCTCGCACTGGTACGGTCTCTGTCCTGTGTGATATCGTTTGTGAATAACCAACGTCGAGTGCTGCGTGAACGATTTTCCACACGTGTCACAAGTATACGGTTTCTCTCCGGTATGAGTTCTTTTGTGAACAACCAGGGTGCTTCTCTTGCGAAAAGCTTTGCCGCAGACATCACAGATCAACAATTTTTCCCCGCTATGAAGTCGAAGATGATCCTGAAGAGATCCTTTAGAAGATACTGATTTACCGCAAAGATGACAATCGTATTTATTTTCACCCATATGGGACTTTACGTGGAACACCAAAGAATTCTTATAAACAAACGTCTTGCCACAGAATTCACACTGGTGCTTCACAGGCTTGAAATTCGGATCGTGAACCTTCAGATGCTTCACCAAAGTATGATTATTCGGGAAAGACTTATTGCAAGAGTCACAAACGTGTTCTTTAGCTCCGTGTTTCACGTTCATGTGACCGTGTAATTCGGCGTTCGTGAAGAATCCTTTCTTGCATACTTCGCAGTATCTTGTATATTTGTCGAAATGGCGCCTCTGATGAGTAGTCAATTGGAAAGCTTGGACAAACGCGTGCCCGCACACGTCGCACACGAAATTCCTCTCTCGAGTGTGGATTCTTCTATGGACGGCTAGTGTGTTGGTCCTCTTGAAGGATTTCTCGCAGATATCACACTGATAAGGTCGAGCGTCGCTGTGAGACACTCGATGGCCTTCGTAAAGATTCTTTGTCCTGAAAAGCTTTTTACACATATCACACTGATAGAACGTCTGTGCCAAGGCATCAGGATGCTTAATATCGGAGACCGCTTCCTCTTTCATTGTTTCTTTGGATTCTTCTTCGCCGTTTGAATCGTTTCTGGTCAGACTTTCAATCTTTGCGCAACGAATTTTTGGCAATGTATTTTTACATTGGTACGTTGAATAATCGTCCTCTTCTTTTATGACTGTATATAAAATTATCGATCTTTCCGTAATCACTTGTTGTTGAGTTGTTGGTTCGATCCTCGAGTTCGACAGTGACCTGCGAAGAAAATGAAAAAAAGAGTGTCGTCAATAGCGATTTTTACTTTATTAGTTTAGATCTAGCGGCAATTTCGATTTTATGAGAGGAACTGGTATTTTATTAATAAACATTTAGGTTGATTTACATCTGACAGAATACACTGGATGTATAGTAGGAATATTGTGGTGTTAGGTTTCGAATTACTTTTTACGTTTTCTTCTCTTCTTTCTTCTTCGTTCGGCTCTTGTATGTTTTATATTTCGTGTGTTTCGGGGACTTGTTTTATATAAGACCGTAATACTGTTAATAGCGTATTTATAAAATGAAAGTATTCGAATATATTTATGAAATGGAATGAAATTCGTTCTTCGATTAATAACAGTTATTACAAGGATAAAATATTCTTGTATTCCGTTGCTCGTATGAATATACAGAATATGTAATTTTTTATGGTAAATTAAAATTGTTTCTCGTATGATTTTTGAAAAAAGTTTACAGTTTGTAAAAAAAATATTTGTGATAAATACAAATATACTTCAACCCTTAATAAAATTAACGAAAGTAAAAATTTACATATCTGTGATTTTTACAAAAATGATATTCATACATTTCGAGGAAAAATTAGTGACTATTGCATACTTCATTCTTAAAAATTATATGAAATAAAGAATAACAGAATATTGTTCTTAATCTTCTGTGTATAATTCTTATTTCTCTTTGCATTTACTTCTCGTATACATCTTAAAATACTCGTTTACAAAATAAAAACATAAAAAATGAACATAAAGTACATATATCACGTATAGTATACAAAAAAAAATAAATTTATTGAAATAAAGAAACAAGTATTCACTTATTTGCACATGTGCGTTGTTAGCTTCGAGAATGTGTATTTACATGGAAAGTTATATGAATGTATTAAAAGTTTTGCACTTAATACAAAGATAAGACATCCACGAGTGTTAAGATATAATTCGTAAAATTATGTTAGTAAAATATACAATCTCCTAATTACAATATAATTAATGTCTCTGATCCTTTTTTTAATAAATATTAAGTATAGTGTTTTATAACTCTTAAATACAAACTGGTCTTGCATGTGGTATTTATACTTTCAGTAATTACACTTCTGTTATATTCGCGTTTTCTTTGATATTGCTAATTGCATATTTATTGCAATTTGTTGTATTTTATCACTAAGTTAGGCCAAGAATAATTTCGTTATTGGAAAAAAAGAAAGACGTATATATGCAAAGTAGATTGGGATTAGGTTTATATAATGTCATTTTTGAAATTAAAGATTTTTGAATATTATGGCACATTTTAAATTGCGAGATTCTACAGTACTATTACTTTTCATTGGTAACAACAATTTTTTATTGTTACATATATATATACTCAAATATTGCTATCAAAAGCTTATTTGCTACAGAATCTTCTGATATTCTATTTTTCTAATTCAAATATGTTCAATTTAATCAATTCCTAACTTAATTGATTCTCATTGCAATAATGCTTAATACAATTTATCAACGGTTTTATCGTTATCCTCTAACATTAGCATAATAGATTTATATTTGGAGTATTTAGTATTTGCACTTACACTTGTTTTCAGTGGAGAAATATTTCGCCACGATTATAAATATCTTACTGTGATTTTTTTTGTAAAAAAGATTTGGAAAGTACAGGTTGGTCTTGAATAAAAAATAGCTATTACAAAAATTTGTCCTAATAGCGTGTTGACTGTCATATTGAACTTTTCTATAATGTTAATAACAATATATTTAGAAAGATTTTTAGTAAAATCCTTTTTAATCACAGTTTCTAAAAATAATTCTGTTCTAAACATACGAAAATAAATTAGATAAAAAACAATTAAAATATTTTTCATCCTTAATTTAAGTTTTAAAATTCATAATGACAATCAGCACACAAAGATCTCATAGCACCTAACATACCTAATTTTCTACAGCAATATATCCTCTAACCAAATGCCTCATGCTCTTTACCATTCTACGTACCAAAAACCTCAGAGATTGGTACATGTATCTCTTGTTCTCAAAATACAATACCTGCCAGTAATCTTATACAAACACACATCTCTTTTTGGTTCATTTCCTTTCGTTATGCGACTTCATATGCGAATTCAGTGAACCCTGCTGCGTGAACCTTTTCTGACATACCTTACATTCATACGGTCTTTCACCTGTATGCGTTCTCAAATGTACAATCAGATATTTTCGAACGCTGAAGGCTTTGCCACATACTTCGCAAACGTGTGGTTTCTCGCCAGAATGTATACGCATATGGATCTGCAGATAAGCTTTACTCGAGACTGATTTCCCGCATATCTCACACGTGATCAGGTTCTCTCCAGTGTGTATCTTAAGGTGCACCTTTAGAGCCGCCTTCCAGTAACTTTCGAAATTACAAATATTGCACTTGTGTTTCTCTCGTTCGCCGTGAGACTTCATGTGCGTATTCAGATACGCAGCACTCGCATAAGGGGTGTTGCACACCTTGCAAACGAATGGTTTCTCCCCGGTATGTGTGAGTAAGTGTCTTTCCAGGGTTTGGTTCGTGTAGAAGCCTTTGCCGCAGATTTCACAGTGCGTCACATATTCCTCGTTATGTTTCTTTTTATGTAAACGAAGATCGTAGCCAGACACCTTCGAGATACCGCAGATATCGCACGTAAAACGTTTGTTGTGTTGCTTCAGATGTGTCTTTAAGAATTCTTCCGTTTTGAAGCATTTATTACAGAGAACACATTGAAAAGGCTTCTCCTTTTGGTGCACTTTGATCATGTGTTTCTTCAATTTCTCTTCATCCGCGAAACTTTTATCACATTCCTCGCAATGACCACCAGTTTCTTTGTAATTCCTTTCATGATCCTGCCTATGTTTTAGAAATTGAAGCTTCTTACGCATTTTTTTGTTACAGACGTCGCATTCATAAATGACCGAGCATTTTCTGCTCTCGTATTTATTGTTATAATCTATGTTAACGTTCCCCCCTGTTTCTTCTTCTTCTTCTTCTTCTTCTTCTTCTTCTTCTAGAATCAGTTTCATCTCCGTGTCGTCACTTTCTTCTAACGTGTCCGTTACTATCTCTTGATGACTGATCTGTTCGAACTCTTCAACCGTGCAAACGTCATTCTGATACTTGACCAGTTCCATATCCTCGAGCGTTTCTATCTGCTCTATTTTCGCTTCCTCCATGCTGATCTCCTGACACCTGCAATGGACAAGACTCGTCAACGTATGGAATGTAATGAGACGCAATTAACATGGTAATATACTTGTTCTCGAATAAGAAATTATCTTCCGCTTAGATACGAACCGATCACGGTATTTCTTCTGCTGTTGGTGGTTTAACATCGATAAAGATGTAATATACTTCGAAGAGAAAATTTGTAGAAAATGTCATGAAGCTTTTACGTAGAGTAAAATAAAAATGAGATGTAAAATTGTAGATACAATAGATTAAATAGCTTATAGAATATATTTATAAAAAGTTATTATAATATGTATACAATTTTTAGGAAACTTTTGAAATTTAATATTGTTAGACTTTCATGTTTGAAATTATTTTCATATTCAGTATTCTATATTCGTACACATTTCTAATTTTCATGTCAAAGTTTTTGAAGAAATCATATCGAAAATTGATATTTCGTGGAAGTTATATATTTTAAAATATACTTCAATTTTAATGTTTGTTAAAGGCTATCTAACAGTAAATTCGCAATAGCCTGTTAATTTGGTATTTATTGCCAACCAATTTGTTGCAAAGTGTAGCTATTTTTTTTAATATTTCTTCCAGCTCAAGAATCATTTATCATTTACTTACCAGCTGTCGTGCAAACCATTCGAAGATACAAAATATACTAACCTAAGGAGGCCGATCTGGATTAAATTTAAAAGTATTTGACTTTTTATTAAAATGAACTTTTTAATATTTTCATATCCTTACTAAGATATTAAAATATTACAAGCGATGTGATAATTTATGTCCATGTATCATTAATCTTATTACATTATATACAATTTACGCAACTTGTCTGTTTAAAACAATTAACATAACACACTATTCTTCCATAATACAAATTAAAATCATGGAAGAATCATATAATTTTTTCTATATTAAAAAAGAAAGATATTTTCCAACTCCGTTAGTCTTTAAATCGTTATTATTTTTAACATCTGTGAGCTATACAAATAAACACAATTGTAAAACAATTTTCAAACAAATCACATATTCTTATTAATAATCATTAAACTCTCAATATTTAAGACGAACTGTACGTATGTATAATACTATGTAAGAATCCACAATTTCCAATACCGTTAAAAAGATCAATAATGTTAAGTCTACGAACTAAAATAAAATAATACAATTACAATCTTTAAATTAGTCTGCTTATTAACAATAAAACATAGAATAACAATTACAGAACTCGATGAAAATTCAAGGCACTCTTCATTTAGCGACCTCGTGTCGACGCAGATGGGCGCTCAGGGTGCCTCGTTGCGTGAATCGTTTCTCACAGATTTTACATTTATAAGGCCTTTCCCCTGTATGAGTTCTTCGATGCTTAATCAGATACTTCCTCGAACTAAATGCTTTCCCGCAAAATTCACAGATCTCCGGCTTCTCACCAGTGTGTATTCTAATATGAATCTTCATATACTGTCTCCTGATCAATTTACCGCAAACCTCACAAGCCACCTGACTTTCTCCCGTATGCGTCCACAGATGCTCCTTATAACAATAACTGTAGAATGTCTCGAACCCACAAATCTCGCATCTGTACTTCCTCCTATTCTCAGGCTGACTGTGAATCTTCATGTGACTTCTCAAATAAACTCTATTACCGAAAGACTTGTGACAAACCTCACAAATACATGGTTTATCATTACTATGCACGCTCATGTGCGTTTTCAACGTTGCCTTTAAGTAAAATCCCTTGTTACACACCTCGCAAAATTCAGTGAATTCTTTATTGTGCCTCCTAATGTGAATCTTCAAATAATATTCAGAAGTCAATTTGGCACCACATACGTGACAAATATGAGGCGCTCCATGCAATGTTTTATGAACATTTAGATATTTCTTCTTCTTAAAAACTTTATGACACACGTTGCACTCGATCGGATCAGTAGAAACATTTGGTTCCTTCCGTTTCGTTTTTATCGTTTTGTCCTTCGCTTTATGCTGTTTGCTCTCAGCTATTGTCAACTCTTTGCATCGACCTCGTCGATGCTTGAACAGTTGTACCTTCTTCGTGAAACTTTCGCAGCACGCGTCACACGTGTATTTCTTTTCAGCTTTTTTCAATGCCTCCCGAGTTCGAAGGATCGATTGCTCGGTTCTGTGTACCAACAGAGCAGCCTCCGTGTCGAACTCCTCATCACAGGATTCGCATCGATACGATGCTTCCTGGACGACGTGAGAGTTATCGATCACTTTGTTCACAAACGATCGAGCTTCCTCGTTGGACGATTTAGCGGTGCGAGACTGATTCCGTTTGGCTGGTATCGTCTTCACGCTTTTCGGTCTGCAAAAAGACAACAAAGCGTGAGCTGCCTTATAAATCGGACGCTTGCACGCACAGAACGAGGACGTTACTTAAGTAGTTAATGCAGTTTTCATGAAACGTCGAGTCAAGGAAAGATGTCTGGAAGTGTACTTGATTCCAATTTTGCTTTACTTTATCTTCAAAGCTAAATCTGTTTTCTTTGTCGATAGCAGATTATGTTTCTTTTTATGATAAAAATATCAATCATATGAATCGAGAATAACTATACAGTTAACACAATTGAAAGAAGATGAAGCTACTTACTGCACAAAGCCAGTCAAACAGCGATCAATGATTCGTGAGAGACAATTTCTTCGAGGAATCGTTTGGATAAATGATATGAGACAGACAATTGTATCGTGGACACGTTGCACAAAATGCACACAGCCATGAAAAGCATGCCGAAGGAATGTAACTTGGAAAAAAGCTCGATGTCAGATTTCTGTAATATTCGCGTCGCTAAAAGCATCGTTAGGAACTTCCGATCATCAGAACTGATAAACAACGATATTCGCGATAAAAGTGAAAAATAAAGAGTATTCGCAATTTAAATAACGTTACTAATTTACATAAAATAATGAACGAAGTTTTATGTGTGTAAATATAAAACAAAATATTTACTGTATTGTTTATTTTTATGAATTTGTTTACAAAAGAAGACTATTGTTCTATCTGAGTTGGACAATAAACAATGATTAGATATCTTGTAGAAATAATCAGGCTTCAACGGTTTCATGCATTCATTTGTTTCATACACACTGTGATTTATATACATCTGCGAAATTAATGAGTTGAATCATTAGAAATTTAGGCATCAAATTTCATCCTTCTTCTCAATCATAAACGATGATCTTAAACCCTATAAACATTTTAACTCATGTAATTAATACTATCTACATTTAATGATACACTAAAACGACATATCACACTACGACTACTAGCTTTAATGATAGGATATAAAAGAACTATTTTCCCAGTTACTATGCACCAAGTATAACAAAAGCCACACGATAAATAAGAAGTTCAGTATAGTATTCAACGCAAAGACGCTAGCTTTATAAATTAAGAGAAGTGCGATGCCACGAATGAAAACGTTTAACTAGAAAAAAAAATTATTTTTTAGGGTAATCACTATATATCGTAATCATTCCATACATTTATCAGAAAAAGCATTATCACAAATTAAAGTACTGTTTTTCACATAACCCTAATCGTTTACAGTAGTGCAATTTATGTGATTGTTTCTCCGCTTAATTTATTTGCATTCGCCAAGCATAACTACCAACGATTAAGGCTCCCTTACAAGTCAAAACAGTGAATTATATCTGTTAACTCCGTAACTAATGCCTATTGTATATGCATTATAATTCATTAATTCGGATATCTTAAATGCATATGTGTCTTTTCCTGCGGAAAACACACCGCGCAATAACTAAGGCACTATCGTATAGTAATCGTATAAGTATATTGTTGTACACTAATTTAAAGCACCCCTCGCAAAATTCTATTCTATGATAAATCACATACGCGTGTAAAAGAAAAGTTGAGTATTGAAGTAATATAATAGTAAAAAATGTTTAGAAGCGTGGACGGTTGTATTAACATAAAATTACATGTAAAAAGTTTCGTTCGACGCTCGTACATGAATACAGTATCCAACATGAGACTTTAAAATATGTAATAATTGATAAGAGTTATTATTCTATACATTTACGATTTTTCGTATTCTATACGTAAAGTTAAAAAGAAAAAGGAAACTGTTAATTTACAATTAATCTTACCTAAACGTGTTAATAAAATGGAATACTTGCTAGAATGTACGTACATATGATTATTACGTAAATGTAACCCTCGTACAAGATTGTAATATATAAAACAGTTAAATGCAAATGTAAAAAAGAAACTCAAAAATATTCTTAAGCCGAGATTCTAACTAGAAATTTCACCAGTTTAATGAATGATTAATAGTCATGTTAGCGAGGAACTCATATAGCACTCTTTTATTCGATAAATTCAAACTGGCATCATGATTCGTTCTTAAAACTTTCAGTATCTCGTCAAATACTATTCCAATGTATAAAATAAGTATGGAAATAGTTAACAGCGGTTCAACATGGAACCAAATGTGCGTAGAATAAATGCTCAAAACAGTAACGTGAAATATCTCTCTCAACGTTTCGATTTTTCTTGTTCCACGATTTCTATCATCGTATAAAAATAAATGAGCATTTGAATAATAATCGCTGACTAAATAACTACCTTTCTCTTCATCACAAATAATACAAATACCCCACTCTATCTAGTTAAGCATAAGTAACATTTTCCTTAACGAATTAATAACTCTTCTACAAGGCCTTGATTTCACAATAGATGATCGATTATTCGAAATACCCTAACTAGGTAACAATATAGTAATTGTATCAAGAGGCTGTTCTTGTTGAACATCCTGTTCTTGCTGCAATTGCTGTTGCTGCTGTTGTTCTTGTTGCTGTCGTGCACTCTGCTTAGCATGCGTCTTTAAATGTGAATTCAACATCGTTTTCGAGGCAAAAGATTTATGACAACAGGTGCAAGGATATGGCCGATCTCCGGTGTGTCCCCTGAGGTGCACCACCAGAGTGGTTCGTTGAGTAAACCGTTTCTCGCAGTGGGTGCACTTATGCGGTTTTTCTCCAGTATGTGTGCGTCGATGAACGCTCAGATAGTTTTGCGAGATAAACCCTTTACCACAGAGGTCGCAGACATGCGGTTTCTCTCCTGTATGCTTGCGCAAATGTACGGTCAAGTATGTCTTACTAGAGACAGCTTTGCCACAAACTGGGCAAATATATTCGTTCTGGGAGCCTGCGTTTCCGTGCGTCTTCATGTGTACCAATAATACCTGCTTCCTGGAGAAACGCTTGTTGCAGAGCTCGCAATGGTGTTTTCTCTGAGGTGGCACGTAATCGGGCTGATGCAGCTTCGCGTGCAATCTCAAACCTTGACGATATCGAAAAGGAGCACTACATATTTCGCATTGAAACGGTTTTTCATCAGAATGCATGGATTGATGCTCTTCGTAGCTCCTGGAAGAAACGAAATTGGCACCACAAATGTCGCATTCGTACTCGTTATTGTGACGTTTCTGATGGAGGATTAGATTCTCTCTATGCTCTGTAACATAGTCGCACATTTCGCAAGCGTATCTCTCATCCGTTTCATGCTCTGATTGGTGCTCTTTAAATTCGGAGATTGTTGTGAAACTGCGACCACAGTGCTCGCAAACAAACTGATCCTCTTGTAATTGTGCTTCGTCCTGTTCGTGCATTTTTAAATGTAGAGCGAGAGCATGCTCGGAAACGAAACCATCTCCGCAGAGATTGCACTGCACGATATCATCAGCGATGATTATCTCCGCTTTCCCCACGTTCGGAACATGCATACGATTCGCGACGAGCAGCTGCTCTGTATCTTCGTGATCAAACATCTCATCGTTCGGGCCGCATTCTTGCTCATCCTGAGGTACCATCTGAAGCTTTGACACAAAATATCTGGAAAGAAGAGAGACACAAAACGTAGATCAATCAACGTATTATTTCTATGCGGTCGATATACTGTACTCTTTCCTTTTAGGGGGTTTAATAATGGTTTTATTTTGTCAGATTTTTTCGGGGACAAGTGTACGCCTTTACGAGATTAAGTACTTCATAAAGTGCCTCGGTGCTTTCCAGTATTTTTTCCTTCATCGCGTTCTTACGTTTAAACTTCTTCGGAGCTCGTAAATTTACACAGTGTATTGTTAAAATGCGTTTATCTTAATACGAACGAGAATGCCTAATTTGTAAATATATTACTCAATGAAATTATAACATACTCCCACACGGTCTTTCCAATACTCGATTTTATTTAATGCGATCGAGTTTTCGATTTAACGATAATTTTTTTTACCATATTCAATTATTCAATATATTTGATGCTTATACAAATTAATAAATAAAAACAATGGTTAAAAATGTTGCTGCGATAATTGCTTGCCTATGTATGTAGGCAATAATTATACAAAATAAATACTTATTGTTGCATTATATATTTACCGTATCAATAATACCGGTAAATATTAAAAAAAGTATACAATAATTTGTAATTGAAAATATGATTGTATTTTTTTTAAACGTAAAGTCTCTGCCGTACACTTACCACATGCTGCTCTATATTACCGACGATCCAATCACGTGATACATCCACCATCTTGAATTTATGTTCGAGTTTCTAATCGAATATGTGTATTTAATTTTAAGGACATTCAGTAACTAATATTAAAGAAAATGAAACTCAAGAGGAAATTTGTCGAACCGCTTATTTATGTATATCACATAAGTCTGGTTTAAATATTAAAATTTACTATTGTTGAGTTAACAGAATTAAAAAAAAAATGTATACAAAATTTTGTTCAATATAAAAGTTACACAGTGATTTAGCACTATTGTCACAAAATATTCTTTATCCAATATAAGTTGCTAAATTCGACGATGAAAATTAAAATTTATTATAAATGCTCGAACCACCATACCATTCTCTCTCAATATAATTCAATATAAATTATTAGTAGTAAAAAAAAAGAAATACTATTCTCCAAAATGGATATACAACTCTCTAGTAACATTGAAAACTTTAATTAGACGAAAAATTACATTCAGGAGTGATAAAATTCTTAGAAATCTTTTAGCAACGATTACGTCCAACGATTAATTATAACTATGTTATTCAGAATATCAATAGCAGAGATCTTGTTTTTCACGAGATTACATAGAAATATTTAAGCGTCTTCATACTTACGTTTTACGATATTCATATGTAGTGACCCTGTACTTACATTAATTAGAGGCACATGAATTCATTGTTAATGCTGAAACGCTAACTATATCACCTCGATCTACCAGTTTAACTAAAAATGCTTAAAATAATCGTATACTCGTACATTAATCGTATGCTAATGCTTTTCTATCTATTATAACGATATTTTAACATCAAATAATTTTTAACACTTTATACGCAATTATTACAATTAGCTCTTCCTATGTAGAATGTCTTTTTCATATTTCGTCGATTAAAACTTCTCAAAAACTCTATCTTTTAGGCACATTAAAAAGTTAGTTCGTTAAACAGGTACTAATTTTAGTTGAAGCAAATTTCGTATTTAAAATCGACATTTTCGAACAAAATTTCGCGATTCTAAAAGTCAAAGAAATCGAAAAAGGTATACTAGAGCGCTTAAAATATTTCGAATATACACGAACAAACAGTATCACAGTGACGACATGCATATTACACATAAGATTAGTTAATAATTATTAATAATAATTATTAGTTAATAATTTCGTTTATGTACCCCTGGTACTAATTAACAAATTCGTCGAATTCAACGAATTTAAAAATACGATAGATTATTACTATGGTTGAATTTTGTAAAGATGTTTACACGATCGTTGTGACGAATTCGCGCAATACGCGTTATAATTGATCTTCTATTTTTTAAGCGATTTAAGGCACTTCGAGAATGATTTTCTAGAAAGAAACCACCTTTGTTAAGCAAAATAACAATTTCGAACCGAATTTTCTCAAAAGTAGAAAGAAATTTAATTTCCTAACTAATACACATATACCTATTTCTATCGCGATTAGAAACGAGTGCAAATACGCAACTGCTCTTGCACCATCATTATAACAGACTAAAATTTAACCAACAATTAAACAATAACGTGAAAAAAATCGTAAACTTCCGTAACACAACTCGAATATCGATATATCTTGCATATTTTCGTTATTTACGAAATAATTAAATTTATACGTTTTTTTAACGTACACCCGGTTGACAAACGTTTCTTATCGTACGATCACGACGATCGAGTTCAATGCTTTTTCATGTGATTCAGCATGATCGTTCTGGTAACGAATCCTTTACCGCACAATGTGCAGGTATAAGGACGTTCTCCAGTATGATATCGACGATGGACGGTAAGCGTGGATGCTTGTGTAAATGATTTGCCACACATGGCACAAAGATACGGTCTCTCTCCTGTATGGATACGTTGATGCACCACGTAATACTTGCGATGTGTAAAACCCTTGCCGCATACGTCGCATACGAGCGGCCTGGACCTATGTACAGCCTTATGGGTAGTCAATGACTCGATGCTTGCGAATTGTTTCGAGCATGAATCGCACGGATACGAGACTACCGATTTGTTTGACGATGCCATGGTACCGCTAATACTGCTAGTGACCGGATCACCGGAAGACACTACGGTGTCAGTTATCCTATCGTTGGCTGTCAGGATCGGTTTGTGTGTTTTCGCGTGATGATTGTACAAGTTTCGCGTCTCGAAACGCATTAAGCACCTAGGGCAGGAATAAGGCTTTTCCTGGCCAACCTCGTGCATCCTCCTGTGCCGCTCGAGAAGCGTACGATACCGGAAACTAGCTTGGCAACGATCGCAGGCGAACGTCTTCTCTACGTTCACCGACGTCGATATGGTCGGGATCGGTGCGCAGGAGGTTGCCACTGGCGCGGAATGCGTCACCTCGTGCATCCTCAAGTGACTCAGAGCGTAGAAACTTCGTGAACAAATGGCGCACGAGTACCTCATTGGATTCTCTATATTGTGCTCGAACTCCGGCAGAGTCGGATGACTCGTTCTTATATGGTAATTCAGTTTCAGAGCGCTTCGAAACTCAAGGCCACAGGTGGGACACGGATAGGATTCAGTGACGATCTGCACGTGATCCAAGAGAATCTGATCGGTGCAAATGGACGGCAAATGGGATGGGACGGTTTGATACGTTGAGGGCATCATCGACGACTGATTGGAGAACATAGAGTTGTTCTGAAGCAAGGTACAAGTGACCGGTAAACCGGTATCTCCCGTCTCGGGCGATGGCGAAAGTATTTGACGTAGCATCCCCGACAATCCGCCGAACGTCTCGCTTCCTTCCCTGAAATCGACAAAACCCAAGGACAATGCAGCGGCGAATAGCACCGTACGATACACATAGGCATTGTCTTTTGATTCGTTCCTGTGATCTTACTTTCTTTCTTGCAATAGGCGGCGGTGAGAAAAGATACGAAAGCGGAGAAATAGAGAATTTACGCTGCGTGATAATTTTTGCATAGTGACCGTGCAAGGTGCTTGGGCATTGTGGTTTCCCTTCTAAAGACACAGCAGTAAAGAGAGTGCGACGAGAGCGTAAGTGCAAATCGAGCTTAGAGAGTTTTGTGTCGTCATCGTTCTCCGTCGAACATCTTCACGATCTTCTTTATTAGTACGAAGAATATTATATATTACAAGACTATATTATATTCCTCAGATAAGAGTATATTCGTTTCGGAAGATCGTAAAGAAATTATTCTTTGTATTTTCACTTTACCTTTGCAGTTTATACGATATAGTTGTCTCGTCCTTTGAAAATTTAAACGTATTATTTTTATGTATAAATAAGATATTAAACAAGGAAGTTATACTTGACACTTTTCACGATTTTATTTATATTAAATTAATTAGTAATGAATCTAATTAAAGAAGATGGAAAAATTCGCGCGTTTTAATTCTATCTTGAACTATCTCTCGCTTTTCCACGTCTCTAGACTCATGATGAAGTAATTGGCATAAACCGAGAAAGAAATTAAAGGTTTCTACAGCAAACCAGCAGAAGAAGAAAAGTTAAGCTACAAAATTTGGCAAAAAAGTTAGAAGAAAGCAAACCCTTGCTAAAAAGTCGTCATCTTTACTAAGATACAGTACTTTTAAAGATCAGATTATTGTAATATTAAATGAAAATTGGATCCTCACCTTTATGTCGATTGTCCAACATCCATGCAGTCTCTTCTTATTTTCTTTCACCACAAACTTCTAATTAACAGTCTTTGCAAAAAAATGTTCACTCACGTTATAATATAAAAACGTCAAAAGTTTTAATGGTATCTATAAATTACGATAAAATATGATAAATATACAGTAACAATTTTAAACGGAAACAAGAAATGTTTCAAATTCCACACTGTTCTCAAATCGTAACTCGTAATCGGAAAATACATTGCGCAAATATAACATTGCGTGCATCCGTATTACCTTCAGTGTACCGATGCAAATACACTGCGCCACAAATATACAAAACGAAACGCAAACAATTGCATTCTCACCGGCGCGTAAACGCAGCCTGGTTTTATTAAGCATCGAAAAATGCAAAATTTTGCATAACGTATCGATTGCTTTTTGAACCATGTCATAAACAAAATAATTCGCGCGACATAATAGTGCGCGATCAAAATTTCTATAACACAAGCGCAGCGAATTTTCAGCAAAAAATATGCTGAGACGCGCGCTGGGAAGCTCCAAAGAATAAAATCACGAATTCTTTGGAAACATCGCGTAAATGTAAATGGAATGCAATAAATTTTGTAGAAATCATACTTATATACTATTAAATAAGAGCCCGAAAATATACAAAAACTTGATACTCGCCTTCAATAAAATTTTGTCTGAAGTCCTCTTCATGTTTCTCAATACGATGATTATTCTTCGATTCTTCGTCACATCTCGATTAATTATTACTCTAATTAATTTATTTTGTTCGTTTTAAATGAACTTATTTTTGCTCGTAAAACACTCGATTGTTTTGGACCGGCACCTAACATGAATGCCAGCCACAAGTGGTATTGATTGAAACCGAACTCGTGGCAAGAACACCACACGACTTATCAGCGGGTGTTGTGCGCAATTAACAGAACGATAGCACTTACAGACTAACCGATATACTAAATGTTACTGTGGTCCTGACGATAATGTAAAAGCGTAGGCATTGGAAAGCACGAAGACGACAAGAAACGGTATTTGATTCTCTTTTCTTTTTTCTCTTTTTACGAATCATAACGGTTTGGTGACACTTTTATTATGCACCAAGCGTCTATTATATCGTGACGTTAGCTTACGAAATATTAGTTTGTGATTTTTGGTCGGCCTATTGTTAGCCGTGTGCGGCATTTTGTGCCTTCACGTAAGCGTGGGATATTGATACTGACAACATGTAAACATCTGGTTCTCAATTGAACAGAGGGATTAAATACCTGTTGTGCGTTAAGTGCTACACAACAATTGATTCACTTACGTACATGTTAAAAAACAGGTCGTACAGGTGTTAATAGACTGGATCGTAATTAGTAGAATCCCTCTGTCCATTTATTGTACATGTATCAATAATAACTAGGACAGAGTTCATTTAAATAGGAAAGTTGTAACAAAGTCGAATCTAAACAATGTGTGCGATATCAGAATTTCAAATGTTATGTTTCACTTATTCTTATTGAAATGAACTCTAAGTACATGCTATCACATGTAAGAATATTCAGGTATTTTGCAATTTGTTTTTTAAAGTGAACACACCCTTGTACAAAAAGACTGATATTTTACCTAAATGTGAATATGCTATACGCATAATTAAATAGTTCTGTTGAAATGAAATACAAAGTCAATTATTGAAATATTGAAGAAAACATCAAATTGCAAAATACAGAGAGCCAAAGATGGTTGTGGGGTGTGTATTAACTTACCTTATCATCCCACTGCACCTTATTTATTTCAATTAGGTGGCTAACTCTTATGTATCTTATTTCAAAACCAAAAATTAAAGGTGTCTTTTATCTTAAAGTCAAAAATTAAAACTATACAGAGTACATGCAACCATAATAAGAATAAAAATAATGTGAATAAACTATTATTTAAAATATTATATACATTGAAAAATGATTAATTTGGACACATAAAATGTTTTTTTAGATAGTAATATTTAACTCCTAAATACAAAAGAAAGAAAAGTGATTCAGACTCAAATTACGTGAAATATTATAAATATACAAATTTCTGATGTTTTCAATAAAAGTCACTGTACAAGTAATCGGAATCAAGTAATCACAAATCAAAACACGTAACTTGGCTCAAATTATACAAGTTTGAAGTTTGTTAAAAGAAAAAAGCTATGAACATGTAAATTACATATACATGTTTTAATGTACATGTAAATGAACATTAAAATGTCTGTGTAAATGTTTGCGATTACCACAACAAAATAGCATCTTTGGCTCTTGAGATGTAACATACGGATAAAAGACTCACCCAGATTTGGGATCCCCGTCAGTTGGTTGTGGAATTGGCATCTCAGGCATATCTGATATTTTTTGTTGCTGTAGCCCAGAAGGACCTGCCTCGTCGCAAGCTAGAGAAACATTTACAAAGGTTGTGGGCTCTATGGTTCTATTGCTGGGATCCTCTTCACTTTCTTCTTTTACGGGTAGACCTAATGGAAGAGGATAGAAACATATATAAATTCATTTCTTTTATACAGATGTTCAAAATTTGGAAAGGAAAGGAGAAAAATACAAAGATTTTGTTATAAAACCTACCTTCATCTCCGTCGCAATCTTCATCAGAGTTTTCATCATCTTCACTACTTTCCTCTTCTTCTTCTTGTTGCGTAGTGCTTGTTTGATTCTGCGGTATTTGGTTATGTGTGGTTTGTGAACTTGGACCAGGTACTGCCTGAACGGTTTGTACAGTATTACTGCTTGTGTCCATAGGAACTGAGGTGATTTGTTGTTGATTAGCACTTGATATCATCATGGGTATACCCAAACCCATGTTGTCCATCATAGCCATCCCCATATTGTTTTGATGCTCTCCCACTTGCTGCATCACATTGCCATCTAACCTGTTCTCTGAATTCTGTTCTTGTTTCATTACACTCTGTAATTGAACATAAGAAACAAAATTTATTTATTATTTTCAAATATTTTATATTTCATATAAGTAAATAAAAATATTTTTTATCTTTTATGACTACAAATGAAATATAACCTTCAAATGCACTGTTACTTTAAAGTATAATAAAATTACTAACGGACATTTTAAGTATGAATGTCAATTAGAAATAGCAAAGTTCAATAAATTGAACAATTAAAAAACTTACGAAAGTAAAGATTAATAATATTTAAATATTTTTATCAGTAACAGTAACAGTAACTAAGGTAAACATGGAACTGAATGCCAAAAAAAATAAAAGACTATCTATGCTTTTAGATTTTGTTATGAATCGAATATAATAACAAATATTATATGGAAAAAAAATTACCGTATTGAGAACATTGGTAACATAACCCTGTTTGTCTTCTAAACTGACTTCTCCCAGCCATTGTAATAGTTGTTTCTCTGCGTTCGCAGTAGTATTCCAAAATTGATAAAATAATTCTACTTTATACACACAATCATCGCATATTTTTTTGGGTAACTTATCTTCTCTTGTAAGCTGAAATCATATGTAAAAAAAAAACAATTTATAATGAATTTTATGTTTATGTACATAATGAAAGTAGTTTTCTATAGCGAATTTAATATTCCATGAATATTATGAATGACAAAAATCATAAGTCATAAGATAAATTAGTAATCATAGTAATACTGGATAACAAATTTAAAACATTTGTTGGGAATATTTAAAGAATAAATCAATGTAAATGATTCATATTTCATTTAAATAATATCCAGAAAATATTCAACCAAAACAGATTCTAAATAATTATTATTTATTTATTATACATTGAATCATTTACCAAATTCAAAATCTGTAAATAAATAATTGCAACAATAAATATAAGAATTAAATTAATCGAACTTTTTCACAAAAGCAATTTCAAAGTATTATGTCGCAACATTGAAAACAACTATTAATGGAACGACTTCAAAAAGTACGAATAGTCAATTATAGGTACTTATTTTATAATAGAAACAATGATGTCGAAAGCAAGATGTCGAAAAGGAAGATTATTCGGTTATAGTTGCTGTGAATAAAGAAATACTGTGAATTGTCACTTTCGAATGAAAATAACAACGGGCTGTTATTCAGACGATGATGAAAAAATTTGGGTAGATCCGCAATACATTAAGGTACGGAAAAAAGCGCGGCAAAATTCTATTAAATAATTCGTAGCGTCGTGGATGAGTTGGAGAGAATGAACAGAAAAGAAAAGATAAACAGTACAGCACCAGAAATAAGGCTATTTGGATATCGATGGTCTGGAACTGTATGAAATTTCTTGTCTATAGGGCGATCTCTAAAATGATCGGAGGCAAATACATCTACTGGGAGGTCGAAAAGTCGTGGACGATTAAGGAAATGCGGTGTATCTATGAAAATGCACAAGATGGCGGATCGCCATTGTCGAAGCGATGGCGTAGTTGGCTTACCTTGACCGGTAGGCAAGCGGCGATCTTGAGAAATATTTGCCGTACGTCTCCCTCACCCTCGAAAATTGGCACCGAAACACGATCCTTCACAAGACATAATCGACACAGGTCCAGATAGTCGAGGGAGGACATTTTACCGTGTAAAACGCCAGCTCGAGACGCAAAACCGCGCCCGTAGACGCGAACGCTGTTTCAATCCAAGCCGGAGAAGACCCCGCGTTCTTCGGTACGCGTCGTTTGCTCACTGTAACTCGGCCAACTTCGTGGCTGTTCGGTTATCTTCGACTCTCTCGGCTAACTTCGGAGATACTCGGCGGAACGATTGCGTATCGATCACGTCGCGCTCGAAGCCAACAGCTTTTACACACGACAGTTTCGAACATTACGGAGATTCCTTCCTTTCGAATTCATTGTTATTTAATATGGATGGACTGCACCATCACCGTAAATTTATTGCCAGATCGGAGAAATTGAAATTTTCACGGTACTTATTATGTTTTTTAGTTAATTTTATCTTTTTATCAAATTTTTACTATATAATTAAATTACATCGCAAGATGGCTACAATCTCTGGTCGATCTTATGTTTCATTTTAAATAATGAAAGTATAAAGTGTACAGAGTATTGTGTATGTTAGACTTGCCTCTGATATATACTGATTGATCGCCCAGGTGTTTAAGAGGTCGGCCAAGTTAATGCAAACCTATCAAATTTTCATGCACAATTACTCCCACTTCTACGCGCGGATACAATCACGCATGATCAAACAGACAGCGTACGCTTGTCGATGAACAGTAAGAATAAATCGGAGCTTTATGAAGAATATATCGAAACTCATTGTTAGTTACGTTAACATTATATTAAAACTTCATGAATTCACAATGAATTTACGTTCATTGTTTCAAAAATTAAGTGTATTTCATGTCTTTTCGAATTACAAATTTTTTTTGTAAGTATTCGGTAATAGTCACGTGACTTATTCGGAAATAGTAGGAAACATGTTTTGTTGACGATTTTATTTACGCAAAATGAGGTTGCTCTTTGGACAACTAGCTATAAGAAAAAAGAATTTACACGAGGAAATGTTTAAATATTCTTATCTTCATTAATTATATATAATAAAATTGCTTATTTTTAAAAAGTGTAGTAAGTCCATAATTATTATTACGGATGTAACAAATTGTATAGTGCAAATGTTAATTAGGCTAGGTATACTAATTTACATGTGTTTCGTTGCATGAATTTTAATTTTTTAATTTTGGTAAAATACTAATATATTCGAAAAATATTTGTAAACTAGGTAGTTATGTAATGCATCTTACGTTATCGACAGATATTTAAATTTATCCAACGAGGAATTGACATGAGTTTTTGATGTTACTGAATAAAAGCGACATATCCATGCAAAAAATAACAGAAACAGTACAGTGCTGCCACGTTCCTCTGTCGTTGAAATTGTGTAACTTACCCTCGCGCTGTTAAAGATATCAATGACCTGCCTTGCCTTTTCCCTTGGTCGTGTGAACTTGATATGACAACCTGATTTAAATTGCAACCCGTTTCTCCGATAGAGTATCTTCGCAGTATACGCAGAAACATTTTGCATTGCTAAAACGACACTGAACGAATATCTACAACCATATTTTTATATCATATTTCTGCATTAAATTAAAAATCTATTTTGCGTTATTCTTTAAATAATGCATTGATGGAAATCATATGGTGACGATGAAAAGGTTATATAAAATTTTAATGGCACAATTTCCTTAATTTTTTGACAATTGTATCTTTTTACTTTATTTTGTTTTATTCGTATTTTAAATGTATTGAGATAAGTTCTTTTAGGTATATTGGGAGAAAAATGACGGCATTCATATTAGATAAAAAAAACTGCTTTATTGTGGCAGAGCACATGTATTATCATATACCAGCATATAATTAGGAAGTCCATAGTAATTTACAAATTACGATCCACTTAAACGTCGGTACACGTGGCGGTGTATGCAGGCAGATTTGGGAATCGATTTCGATCACACGCATGCTGTTACCGTGTTTATTTTCTTCGCATTATCTCTTCGATCGTTCTGCTTTTTATTATTTCGTTTAACATTAATTTTCTTTTCTTTCGATACTTTTTTTTTTATCGGATGGGGAAGGGAAGGAAGATCTTCTAAAGATCCTTGCAACGACGGTGCATTATTTATAATACATGAAAACGAGGGATATGTGGTCTTCTTCCTTTCGATTTTTTTTTTCGAGAAAATTGTACCCGTACAAGCCATTAGGATTTCTATTTCCGTAATCACTCTTTCTTTTTCAACAAGGACCTTGTTTCGCATCTTACAAGTAAATCGTGATTATCGCAAGTGACAGTATTTCCAGGCATTTTTCCTCCTTCTTCTCTATAAACAGATTTGCATATTTTATTTCATTAATTTTAAGAGAGAATGAAAACCGAAGTGAAAGCCTTGCATATCTGCACAATAAGATATTTCTTTGGAACACGATTCGATCTGAAGAAAGCTTTCGTTAATCCTCCTATTATTGTATACATCTTAAAGAGTTTTGAGTTTAAATTTATTGAAATTTTTTTTATTGATTTCTTTTATAGATGGCATTTGGTATTCTTCTTCGAATTGTGAACGCTTCTAATAAAATTTCTCATTCGTTATTTATATACAGTACAAATTTGTAGAGAAAGGAACTAATTTTTGAATTCAATTGGCGAAGGATACAGATGAAATTAACGGTCTTAAAAATATCAAACTATTTTATGAATAGATAGACGCATCTACATATTGGATATCAAATTTTTTACTATAGTTTCCTTGGTGATACGATTAGAAAAAATTAATAAAGTCATAGTCGAAATATTAATAGGAGGACTAATTATTAAAAGAACCTCGAAAATGCAACACGCCAGATTTTGTTGTTCTTTTTTTCTCTCGCGTTCAGCTTTTAATGTTCTTTTTCATTTTTTTTTTTTTGCTCGATTTTTAATTCTCTCGCAGCTTATAATCTGCGTTGTCAATGAAACCGCGATAAAACTGTATTATTTCGATGCTCATATATAGTTAATTAATTAGTTGTTAATTAATTTGTTAAATTCGTAACTATTTTACTTACACTTTATGCTATAACAATAATAGCAAAAATTGCGTGAATGTGTGTCTAAATTTTCTCGTTTAATCTCATACCTCTCCAAGTTGTCGTAATGTAAATTTACAGCTATTACAAATATTATTGTTTATATTCGTGTAAGGTAACATTAATCATCGTGTTCGTTATCTACTAATACAAAGTTAAAAATGCGGGAAGTTGAAATTTTGCGGGCTCGCCGCACCGCAGAATATATTCGTGTATATCATACGTACATGCATTTTAGAGTTCGAGTTTATCGCTCGTACTAAATTGAAATTAATAGAACATGTCATTGCTATGATTATAAGATTCAAAAATATCGGTATAAAGGCCAGAAAAAGTAAGTTTTATATATCTACCATGGATTTTATGTAAAAGAGATCGAAGAAATGGATTTATCATACTATTCAATTAATTGTTGAAATACTAAACATAACACGTCCTCTTAATTTCAATTTTTATTCTCAAATTTCAAATGCCGATTAATGATTCGTTGAATTTTTAAGCCAATCAACGTACTTAACACGTTAATTCAACTGATCGAATCTTCGAATTTGGGAAACAAGCGGAATGAAAATTCTTGCGTTCTTCCCATTTCCTTCACAATGGTGTCTGTTAATCGATGCCTATTAAATCATTTAAACACTATACATTACCGTCTCATCTCTTACTACATATCGAATAATACGAATTTTTTTTGAAATGTTCGATTGATTCAATCCTACGTTATGCTAAAGAGGTATAAATGATAAGTAACCTTCGTGATTCTTTGAGCCATTATATATCGAAAAACGTCAGACACCATGCAAAAATTTCTCAACCGCTTTTCTCTTTATTAGGGATCAGAACGACTGATGATTTTTTAAACTTCGCTTTTCTTTTTTTTTGTTCTTTTTTTGTTGGTTAAGTCTTAACGTCGTTTCGCTTATCCAGCAATACTGGGACTAATTAAGCTAGCGTTGGTCGAAGATCGTTGACAATTTATGCATATTTAATACATTTCACACCATATCGATATAAGACCTCGTTTTTTTAATAAGCTAAAATGATCAAACATCGATGGGAGAAGGATGATAGGAAAACGCAATATTCTATCGCGATCTGAACGAAGCATATGTCTGACTTTGAACGGTATAATCTTTTTTCACACCGGCTACGCATCTCTTAAATTTCGATACACTTTAACGATTCATAGTATGAGCTACCACTTGGAAAATCGTTTTTTTTTTAAATTAGTCATTAATATATAGTTCCCTTTTTAAACGAGGAGCCGAATATCTATCGTATGCAAGATATTGTTTACATTAGTAAAATTTCGTCATTTTTGCAATTACTCGTATCCGTTAGGTTTTACCAGTGAAAATGTAGTTTCTTTTGTATTCAAGTCGGATACGAAACCAACAGGGGTTGTGAACACGTAAATTTATAGCTAACTGTTTACACAGAAGGGATTAATCGATAAAAAGAGAATGTTCCACGCCGAAGATAAACCTTCGCGATGAGTTGCAATTATCAGTGAATTCTGTTTGGGTTTATGGCCATTTGTACTGCAGTAATCTTCAAAAATTGTATATCGTACGTAAAAAAAGGTGAATGACGTATTGACACCGTTGATTTACTAAAGTTGTCTAAGAACATGTTTATGTACTATTTACTTTTCTGATTATTCTTTATGATTAATACGATGAATTTTACAAATTAAAAAAGGGAACTCCTCCTGCAAACTCTTCAAGCATTTTGAAGGCTTAAAAAGTGGCAAACCGATGTTATTACAGATCGTATGCTATAGACTATAGCCTATTAATGAAACTTCGTTAATGAACACTATCTAGAACTCGTTATTCATCGACTTCAAGATACATTCTTTACTTGCTTTTTAATAATACATTTTACCAAAGTAATACAAGGATTCGAACATGCATAAGAAAACAATGGCACTTGAATATAATTCGTGACATTATAATATTTTGAGCTTGCATTTTGTGGGAACATTTTGGATTGATTAATTTTTTTTGTGTTTTCTCTTCTTTTTTTTCGTTAATTATACCAGTACACGTTTTCTAGTAAGCCACTCAAAATCGATCGGTAATATAAACAAGCTCTTTCCATACTCGTCTGTCCTTCATCGATATTTACCTATTAATGGCAAACAGAATGTATTTTTTATCCTTCTTGCCATTTTGTTATTGTTTAATTCAATAATCAGCTACCTTCGGAACACTTTTTACATTCTAACTGTTCTCGTCATGATCGCCACAAGTTAAGACGTGAAACAGACAGATATGCAATATTACTTATTAATTTAGTGACAAACTGTCGGTATTTATCGTTAAACGAATGTTCTCCTTTCTCTTTTTCTTGCATAAGCGTTTCCATTATGTATCGTAAACATGTCTTTTACAACACTAAAAATCAACGATAAAGACGAAATAAATATTCGTAACCTTGCTACAGACTCGAAGGTGTTAAAGGGTTAATACAAGCTCACTTATTTTTTATGAAATCCTGCTACAAGTATAAAGTATAATATTATATGAAAGTCTATATGATCCTTGTATTATCTTAACACGCTATAACGTCCATTTGAGAATAAAAAAATGTATATCTGATTATTAGAAACTTTATTCTCGCTGGGGAATATTTCATTTTAAACGTTTATGTAATAAATTTCTAATTTAATGATAATTGGATGAAAGGAAAGTGGGAGGGGGGGTTGATGAATGACCTTAGATTCGGGGCCAGAGGGAGAGAGGTAATTGGTATTTATAATTCCGAAAAGGCTACCGTTCTTTACTGCTAATTAGTGTAAACGATCAAAAATCATTTTCTTCGGTTCGCTTCGGGAGGAGCGTACAAAATGAAATTCTCCTCGATCGAAAGAATGTGAAATGAGACTTTCATCCATAAGATTTTTCAAATTCGTTTCCATATGATGCTCACATGTTCGCGTTTGCTCTTTTAAATGAAACGTGCGAACTCTTATTCCAATCAACGTGATCATTGTTTGTTCCTACCCTAGTATGTTACAAATGGAATTCGTTTGTTCGTTCTGTCGTAGCGAGTGTTAGCGAAGACACAGCAAGTGTATCGATTCATCGAGTTTTTTCTCGTCACCTCTTTTAAACACAACTGTTGTCGATAAGTTTGGGATGCACGTGGTTAAACAAAACATTTAATAATTATGATTGATTCGTTGAATCGCGTGTACTTCCGGTTACGTGGTCATTGACGCTTTTAGCCTCAATTACGGTTCATCGTTTTCTTTAACCCCTAAGCTTCGTAAACACGTTATAACTTATGAACTGTTAGTATGATTTAAGTACGTCGATTTCGAAAGGATATATCCGTTGGATGTGAGATAATAAACATCGAAGAGAGTTGAAACGGCATAATTTTTTCAACCCTCTTGTCACAAAATAGCGTAATTTTTCTGCAAATTTTACAGCGTTCCATGGAACGTCTATTCCACATAGTATGTTTGTGATTCTCTTAGAAAGGAAATGATATCGCGTGTTATTTATTCTTGCAGTGTTTGAAGGGTTGATAAATCTAGTATGAGTCTAAAGGTTGACGAAGAATTTGCGCCTCGATACGTAACGAAAGTGACGCGATACGACAACTAAAGGGACGATAGAATGAAACGAAGTGTACGGATGAAAATAAAGAACGTCCTTTAAAAGTGCCTGTCACATTGGGTTCCTTTTTGCCGGCCGTTTTGAAATTCACTCGGTAGACCGAGCGAGGGCAAACGAAGTTTCACTACTTACGCTACGCGTGTGTGTGCAATCCAGTGTGTACGTCTTAAAAATACTCGAATACGTTCTACTTGTCGATAAAAGGCAAGAGAATTGTTCCGCTCGTGTTCGACTATAGTATGACGCGTTTATCTATTCGGAAATACGTGCTTCGTGTCTCGATGGATTGACTTTTCGTAGGTAAACTGTAACCAATAAAGATCAAGGGACGATATTTAATTCTCGTGTTCTACGGCTTTTTGGATTGGTTATCTTCGTTAGATAATATGTATGTGTATATATATATATATATACATACATATATATGTATGTATGTATGTATATATGTATATATGTATGTATGTATGTATATATATATGTTATTTATTTATTTTGGTTTAAATTTAATTTCTCCCGATCGAGCATCCGTGCGTGACGAGATCTACAGTAGCTAGAGTTCTACGTAGTTTACGGCCACGATCATTCAACGATCTGGATCATTTAATTAAACGGTAGTTTAAATGGAAAATCGAGAATGGGATTTTTGTCATGTATCCGCGCACTCACATGATAAATAATATAATGTTGTCTCGCAAGTATGTACTTATACACATCGTAAGATCGAAACGCCATAATTCCGTACACCTAGATTCGTACGTGTAATATCTATAGTTCATTATATACAAATTGTAAAATGCCTTCTTAATGAAAAAAGTCGTGTTTATTCTGTGTATATGTCTTTTGGTGTGTATATATTTTGTTCATAATATATATTTCTCTTTTTCTTCCTTGTAGCAGTGTGAATGCAGATATATATAGTTTCTTCTTTCTTCTCTTCTGTCCCTCTCTCACGTGCTTATTTTTTTGTTTTTTTTTTGTTCTTTTTTCTGTTTTCGTTTTTTTGGTTTGTTTGTTAATGCTTCTTGGCTATGGAACACATAATCACTAGCACATCCCGTTATTTTTCTTTGTACATGCACAACACTTGCTTCTGAGAATCAATTCACCGCCTGATCGCATTCGTGACGAGATTCTGTCTTCTTTCTTTTTGCATAGAAACAACTCAATGGAAGAACTTCGTATTATCAACAATTTTGTAGTGTAGGAAATATATCTCTGCCGAGCTTGTGAGAAAAACACGTGATTGTTAAAATAGTGGAAGAGCATAGACATAATAGGAAGCACTCGAATTCCGTCCTCGAGGGAATACAATTAGCTTGCAATTTTTAAAATAAATTTTTATTCAATTGCTGATCTTTCAGAATTATTTTTTTGAAACTTTTATTTCAAGTTTCAAGGAAACAGATTCTTTCACGAAATCACCAATTTTTCTAATAATAATCATTTTCTTATGCTACGTATTCCGATATCGTTAGTGGAGTTTCAATTAATTGAAAAATGACTGACTAGAATTTCGTCATCTTTGCGGCAATTTCGCAATAACCATACCATTAGTAAAGTATTGTATATAGAATCGTATCAGAAGTATTATCAAAATCTTTGTCTCAATACCTTGGACAGAAAATCAAATCTAAGGTACATATCTTATTTTCGCCTCCTACCGATAGATAATTTCCTAAAATACAATTTCAACATTTTTATCCTACATTAAAATTAATCAAACGTAATATCACATCGATTGAATTCAAAAAATACTATCTAACAATCACCTACTTATTCTTTTCAATCCAAATATTAGGTTGTTTTGAAAGTTCGTAGCGTTTTTGATAATGGATATACATACATAGTTTGTATTATATTTAATGGAATCGGAAGAACACATTAGCCACCATAAACTTCTGCCAAGTATTTCAATACTTAACTTCGATACTTCAAAGGCAAATACCTGATTCGAAAAAGAGACTGTAATTCATTAATTAATATGGTTTCATTTTATAACAAGACGATACTGAAGGCCAGTTTCAACATTAAATTTTAATCTTTCTATCAATGTACATAACACGATTTCGCAATCATTTATTCTCGTTTCTACCTAATTTTTTCATTGACGAAAAGTTGAATATTTGTAAAGGTTCGAAAGAAATTCATACTGAACATCTCGAATCCTATACTATTCTATACACGACGAAAAGTTGTCGAAAGAAACGAGCCATGCGCAAAAGAAAATCTAATTGAAAAAGTATTATCTCTGAAAATACATTGCCTCTCAACTTTTTTTCAATCTCCATTATCTACGATCCTTTCAAACAACTTGATATACCATAAAATACGATTCATCCAATAGCTAAACAGCTTAACTTTCCCCAATTCATCCTATTTATGGTATGGTTCCCGCGATGTTTGAAACGGCGAGGCGGCGAGACCGATTCCTAGGATTAAATTCGTTGAAGCGGTCACCGGTAAAAGCTCTTTCTTTCTCTCTATCTCATTCCCCTGCATATGATCTGTCCCCTTTTGTTGCACGAGGGAAAGAGTCTCAGACAGACACCCGTCGCGGCAGTTGTTGTTGAGATAACGTACTGACAGCGGTTGATGGTCGTCAGATGCTGGCTCGATGTTGATGCAACGGCGGCAGTTGCAACAACGGCGTCAACGGTGGCGGGTGTAGGTCACTGCGTATATTCAACGGCAGCTGCTGCATCGGCAGCAGATGTGAGATCTTACCGGGCGAGCGACGAACCGTGAACCGTGGTCTCCGCCGTTTCTTCTGAAAACCGCTGCAGCAGCAGCTGCAGACCGACGTCTCGTCGTCCAGCGATATCGTGTCACCGTGGTTGCCTACTTGGCCCGACAGTATCGAGCCGTTCGCCGTTATTACGTCGCCCTCCAGGCGCACTGCTCCTTGCGCAGCCTGCGTCATAACAATTTTCTTTTTTGTATCTCTGTCATCATCCGGAATCGTTATGCCGCGAACACGTTCGGTTGTTGATTCGGCGAATTCTACCATCGAAACGTGTTCGCGTGGATTTCGACTGGGTCAGGTTTGATTTTGTGAAAGGGAGGTTGAGAGAGTGGAATGAGGCATTTTGTTGGATGCTTTTCTTGTATTGATTTGGTATAGCTGGCGGGGTTCAAAGTACGCGGAGGTTGGGTACCAACCCTTTGCGGTCCGGCGTCACGTGTAACCGTTAAAACGCCATGTATTACTTGGTCGTTCGAAAATATCATGGCGATCTTATTATGGATACGTCGTAAGTGGTGAAATGTTCGAACAAATACTGCTTTTAGTTGGATATTGAGTTAAGGAGAAACGCAGAAAGGGAAACTGAGAAATATAAATAAATATTCGTTTCTATAACAGGTTTCTTTCTTTCAATGAGACAATGGCAAATCTTATATGAGCCATTCGGAAGCCATAGTGATCAACTCCATAAATTGAAATACAGAGAAAAGTGACGATGTTGCAAACGGTATTTTTTAAATTTGTTTTGGAATTTGCTATTATTTATGGGAGTAAGAAATTTGTGTTTTGAGAATTGAACATTAATCGTAATGTAATTTGTCAAAACGTATTTACATAATGAAATTGAGAAATTGATAAAAATTGAGTTGATAGGTTCTACTTTTGAAAGGCTGATACGTATGTATATGTAATAATATTGAAATATTGTACGTAATTTTCTGTCTATAAGTTGTATAATTTGAAGTTATAGTTCAAACTACATTTTGTAACAGATACAGTTTGACTTCGTTGAACTCAGATTATAAGTCTTGTTACGGCCGCGACTCGATGTTTTAATGCAAAAGATTAAGTAAACAAAATTTTAATCTGTTTCATTTTTGTACATTATGCTCTCGTCGTATATCGGGATTGTTGTTTTAACCAAATTAAAAATTCAAGTTTTACCACATTTACTTTGCATCGAACGTTTAAAAGACAAAATGACGTGTCTATTCTTTATCAACAACGAAAGAAAATTGCATTTTGTTTAATAGAGTATTACTCGATGAACACAGACCGCAGAGGGTTACTAAAATTTCTTTATCAAGGACATAAGAAGCAAATATTATACCGTGTCGATTTTAAATTACTAGATTTCATTCACATCGAACGTATCTTTCGCATAACTTTGCATATAAAAGGATTAAGGAACACGTTCTTCCGTTTTATAATATTTCAATTATTAATTTTGTGCTTCATGCAAAAATAACTATTTTTACACAGATTATTAAAGAGGAATGCGACAGAAAATAAATTATTTATTCATTTAAAAAATATATATCGAACTACTATTGGAAAATGATCCGATGAATTTAATGATCAAAAGCAGGGAAAAAGAATCAATTAATCATTAAAAAGGTGTTTCAAGTTATTATAAGAAAACGACGGAAATATTTTCCCGGATCTAAAATATTTTCTAAAAGATCAATACTTTGATGGACGACGTAAAAGCTGGTGCGATGTTTCCTTACCTGTAGAGCTTCGGCCTCGTCTCGCCTTTCGTCCTCCGTATTCATTGTGACAAATCTCAGCACCAATAAATTGAGGGAGGCGGCGACGATGGCTAAGCCGAATAAAATGAATATCAAGGCGAACATCACGTACTCAGGCTTGTTGTTCAGCGCATTATCCTTTTGTAGCGCGACCATGTCGCCGAAGCCAATGGTTGTCAGGGTGATGAAACAATAGTAGATGGAGTCGAAATATGACCACCCTTCGTACCGAGAGAACGCCGCGGCACCTCCCGCAATCGTTAAGCAAGACAAGGTCGTCACCACGCAGATAAGATTTATTTCTGAGGCCTGAAAATTACACAATTTTCGCTATTGCTTTACTCGTTCTCAGATAAACGGCCGTTTTAACTGCGTCGAAATGTTTCATAGTACTTTATTAATTTCGCTCTAATTGTAAGATACTCTTATCAGCAGCTTACGTTCGCAGTAGTCTGATTTATTATTATGAAACTTTGTTGTTGCAAAGAAGAATATTTTATAATCGAATCAGATAGAACTTCTTTTTCTTGACTAAGTTATAATGAGCATTAGGATTGGCAGGAAACTATGTTTCGGTATTATCGATATTGATTTTATTATAGGTAATTGTATCGTAAAAGCATTCGACTGGTACAATTAAATTAAATTTGTTCTTTTTTGAATAGAAAAAGAAAATTTTGTAGCGAGATAAATTGTAGTAACGAAACTTGCAAATTTCAGAAAACAATTGTATACTGATGAATTAAAAAATATATCTTGGAAAGTTTATGAGAAGTTAAAATTATTTTGATATATATAATTTTATCATAAAATTAAACGATCGGCACCAATAGTAGCATTTTTCGTTCCTCGATGGAATATCACCTATTCCAGCATCTAAATTTTGAATCCAATTGCATCAGGCTGGAACGATCTTTTGTATCGATTGTTCTCGACATGAAGCATGCAAGAGCAGGTGGTGTTTATAGTTTTACCTGGACATCCTTACAGTTAAGAAGCTTCTTTACGTTCCGTATTACGACGGATGAGAATTTATTCAGACGCTCTCCTATGCTCTGGAACATTACGAGTCCTAACGGGATACCGACGATCGCGTAGAACATCGTGAACAGCTTGCCGCTAATGGTGTTCGGCGTTGAATGTCCGTAACCTAAAAATCAATGGATAAATACACGGTATAATTCGATAAATGTAATAAACGAATTTGCTCGCCATATGTAGTAGTAAAAATGAAATATCAAAGAGCAAATGTTTCAAACAAAGTACATTGTAATGGAACGAAATCAGGATGCATTTGACGTTAATGAATATCCAATTTTTTTAAATATTTATTTTGACAGGGGACCTGATACAGTTAGCCCTTTTGTTACAACATCGCTGATATTGGAAATATTTTTTGCGTGCAAATCAAAGCAATTTTTGTCGATGACGATGCGTATTAAAACAGTTTGTATAATTTTATTCTTTATTTCTATTATTACTATTTATTAATATTAATTGTATTATATATAGTATAACAGATAGAAATGAAAATAAAAATGATTCTGTGTTCCAGAGAACATATACCATACACTTTTAATAAATGATTGTTTTATATTTTAGTAGCGGAAGGGTTAATGATTCATTGCATGAAATAATTGTTCAACGAGAATATGTTCTAAATCAGACAAGATTTTTGGAATGAGTATGTCAGGATACATCTATTAGATCATTCTAGAGAGTATTATAGAAAAATGTAATTAATTAGAACGTACCGATAGTGGTGAGGACCGTGATCGCATAATAAAACGCTCCGGCGAATTTCCACTGCTGACCAGCTTTATGAGGTTCCGTCTTCAGCACCACTGTTTCCATGATCTTGAAGTCGTCCTCGCTTATATTGTACTTGCGTATAACCATCTTTTCAATATCTGTTAACAAAAGATGGAAAATATATATTTCTTCACATTTTATTACGTGTTGCACTTTTTAATTGCAATAAGTTGTTTTTATTAATACTTACATGTATATTTGCATACGTATAACATATTTCTCTCTAATATTCAATATTTTTTAATATAGTTATAGTTAACAGATTACAGATTATAGTTATAATTATACCTTAAACGAATTTTTTAATTATAGTTCCATGAAAATTATAAATTAGTTTGCAGATTTCCAAATTCGGAATTCGAGATTAACAGTATGAAATACGAACAAATGACAGAGAAGCAATTGGGAAGTTTATTTTATTTATGTAAAGCGACGGAAAGTCGATACTTTAAATAAAATTACATTTTAAGCGTCTGATCTAATCTAAACTTCCTGAATGTAACAAAATCCAGTTTGAGTCATGAAACTTTCAAAAACATCGCTACTTTCCTTTTCTTTCCTAATGAATCAAAGATTACAAATATTTAATAAAATTAAATTATAGTATTATTGCGTCAAAGCTTGCAATAACATAATTTAGATGTCGTATCAATTATTCCACCAAGTTCCTTGATACGATTCCTAAGTCTACACATTGATAGATCATACAATTTTAAAACCGGACCGATTACCTCATTCATCTATAAAACATTTACGATAGATACGAATATAAAAACACAACTCAAAATATAAATTATATTACTTCGCATATTATGTAACTCACGGCGAACGTAGTTAATTAGACAATTCCAAAGAACTAAATCTTATTTGCCTCGAATGATGAATATAGGAAATATAGGAATATATATATGAATATATAATTATATAGGAATTATATATAGGAAACCTTTTATTCTGTTTCATCATCTAATAATTAATAATCACCGTCATTATTCAATTGACTAAGCTTTTCGAGTTTTTCTTTTATTCATCGACATTACTAAAATTTCGCCAACAGAAGGATTCTAACATCGATGAATTTATCGAATTCACAGGATATTCCATAGAGAACAAATATTCCAGTAGAACAAATGTTCCAATAGAACAAATATTTCAATAAAAAGATATTCCACATAGAAAACATTTCTTATAAAAAGATTCAATCGTTGTCTTCTTTAATCTATATCTATCAACAAGAAATGTACCGTCCAATGCTTCCTTGCGTCGTTTCTCCGTCTCGGACTCGAGAACGTCGAAGATTGCAGCGCCGACGAGGAGGTAGGTGAACGTGAAGACGATCAACGATAGGGTCCGGACGTTTTGCTTCTTCATTCTCTAGTGAGCCACATGCTCACTAGCAGGGCCCCGGCCCTAACTACTTGCATCGCTCAGTGGGGTACGATTTGGTGTGCCGGGCCCATGACGACCCCTTCTCCTTTCTGATGATGCTCGGGGGACCCTTCTTCTCTTTACCGAGCGCTACAGACCCGGCACGCGACTCCTCTTCTTCAGGGTGTTTTCTTCCTTGCAGAGACTACCTTGTAGCCGCTTTCGTTCATCTAAAAAACGTGTTCATATCCCTATCAAATTGTTGTTTAAATTAATCGTAGTATTTTTGAGGAGATTCGAATGAATCGTTTGGTTGGTTGTATTCTCTCGCAATAAAATTAAAATATTCACCTTTCTTTTAATCTTATTAAAAGATTAAATATACAATATTTAACTACTAATTTAATTTCACGGATTACATCATTTCATGGAACAGAAGTCCGTAAATCATTAGAAACGATTATTTCGAGATAACTTAAACCAAAGTAAAATTTTGTCAGGACAATTTTCTTCAGCGACGATAAAAATCAAATTTGTACAGTGATAGAACGATACGATAAGCGAAACGAATGGACACGCGAACAAGGAAAATAAGTTGAGGCAGAGGAGCCTTTTTCGCATGAACTCCGGATATTCGTATTGATAATGCAGTTCGAGGGCTACCGGAGGATCTCTTTTCAAACGTCCCCTGAACGTTAGTCGCGGTACGACGTTAGGGGTTCCGAAGATATAAAAAGGCATAATCGCGTCCTTGCCGCTAAAACGGGGTTCTTTTGAGAATCGTCCTTTTCTCCTTCGAGTGACTTCAACCGAGAGATATCCGTGAGGAGGCTAGGTCGAGCAAAAAATCTGCTGATGTAGAAGAACTCACCTGCAGCCTGTTCCGGGTTCTCTTTTACGTACGACAAAGGGTTGAGCAGAATGATATGGCAGTGCTTTCGCTGCTCCCACTGCCACGTTCCCTCCATTCCTCAGCTTAGCACCCAACGTTTTCAGTGCCGACTAAAACCGAGCAATTGAATTTTCATAAGTTTTTGCTCTTCGCTTCTTGGGAAGATTGGAATAATTGTTTCAGTTACAGATGTAACAGCGTGAACTATTTAATATAAGGGTCGCACGAGAGAAAGTGATAAATCCATATTTGTTAATCTTTTAATTGGAAGCAAGGTTTGAAATGGCTTGTTTAGAATACAATTGTCATTGAAAAACAGAAAAGCTTAGGTTCGTCTGGGTCTAGAGAAACGTTCAAACATTATTAAATCTTCTTTATTTATTATATAACGTAGATAGATCCCTATTGTTTTGATTATATAATATACAATAATTAGATTATGAAAAAAAAGTTATCTTACGTTCGTCTGTCTTTCAAGGAGAGAAATATTATTTTGAGATAAAAGTTCCACAGTAATGGAACAACGTGAAATACAGTTGCTTGTTTCATTTCCAACATTGTATTCGTCCTCGAAGAATTCTTTAATATTTGTGATTGCTTAATCGTTTCTAGAATAAAGGAATTAAATATTTCATGTTATTAAATGTAAAACGAATCGTTCAAAGAGGGGAGCAGAAAAGTGCGCTCCTGTCGGACTTATCGCGATTATTTCTTTAAATGTCAAAGACTGTGGCCTAGATAGGAAATCGAGCAAGAATTACAAGTCGGTGCACCTTTAATCTGTTTCACGTCGGCCTTTCCTGCTCGGACCGCCGCGTTCTCTGCCCGCATCGGTTCCACGAACTCTCATCTTAATGGATATCGATTAACGACGTGAGAACGATACATCAAAGAATCATAACGCTGTCGTACAGGAAGTTAAGTAAGGATAAAAATAAACGCGTGTATTTTATGCGAAGAATAATGGCTGTGACCGTGCAATCTTAGAAAATTGCTATGATATAGGTGAATTGCTTTTAAGTAGTCAGACACCTGTTTATGTTTGAGAGGATGCAATATAATTATAAAACTTTCATTAATTAGTAATTTCACGATTAATAATAGCATCCATGTTAATTAAATTTTAATGGAGAATTTTCAAAAATGCGTTAAGCTGAAATTTATGAATTAATCTTGTAAGTGCAATAACCTTAGAGTTATCGGATCGTGAATTTTTTTTTGTTCATGAAAAAAGACGCATCTTGAATATAATCGAGCGACGTCGTCCATTTGCCAATGGATTTTCTAGGCTACCATGAATACATGAATAATACATATTCCTGCGTAACAGGAGTCCGGCGAGTACTCATTATTGTTCCCTCAGCCTATTAAATCTGGATTTACGCTAATGGTCCGCGCTTTGTGACGAGGACCATGTCACGTTTGTCAGCCACGATGAGCCACGTTTTACTTTGTGTCGACGCGCGTTTATCGGCAAAAGTCAACGCCGGACGTTCGCATAAACGTGGTCGCAGCATCATGTGCCGTTGTCACGTGTTTAATTATATTCCTCTTGTGCACACCGTGATCTGTCTCCTATCGTTCGAGCCTGGATATTTTACACTACGAGAGCGAAAGCGACGCTCATGGATAATTAACACGATTTTTATTTAATTTTACCATCATTCCGTTCCTGATAGAAACGAAAAATTTGAAAATATTACTCTGAGATTATTTCGCTGTTAACAACGTTATTACTAAGTATAGAAAGACATCACTTTAGTTCTCCAGTTTATACTTTACGTGCTTTTCTTAGCAAAACGTATCTAAGTAGATATATCTTTATAAAAACACCATATACCATTAATTTTTTGTTCTTAAAAAATTTGAATGCTACAATTGATCATCAACTTTGGCACACTTTTGAATCGAAATTTTTTAAAATCAAACTTGAAAATTTAAAAAAGTAAATTTTAAAAAGTAAAAGTACTAATTTGAAAAAGTAAATGATTATAAATATTTGTAAATTTATTTATACGTTAACGTGTTTATTCGTTTCTCAATTTTTTATCGATGGTAACGATATGAAAAACAATTTTCACATTATCAATCTTGTTGTATCGTTATCAGTGGAGTACAAAGGGTCGGAGCCTTTGATGAAACGAAAATTGAACTAGGCAACGTACGAGCAAACTTCATCTATACGTCATGACTAAGGTTTTCAATCTTGGCTCACAGTGTCTCTTCAGGAAAGTGCTGTAAAAGAGCCCTTGGGATCTAGAAGCTCTTGATTACGCCATTTAGGATACGACCAGAGCATTTCCAATAAGTCGACTTGCGTTTTATAGGAATCCTTTGTATTCATTCTGGTTGCTGTGCTATTTACATATATTTAAGATCTCCTTGATAACAAATAATAAAGATATGAATGATAAATGTTAAAGAATATCAGAGAGGGTAGTTAAGAATTAAGATAATACTATTACTTTAAGAACACAGATAAAAAATTCATTGAGCAAATGTTTAATCTTCTGGTATTTTAATGACATCCTATTATAATCCTTAATTATCTGGACGCCAAACCGCATTGAGGGTATCAAGGGTTGAACTTAATCGAAGTTTATCAGAGTGAGCTTTTATCTGAAAGTATTTACTGTACACAGGAAACGGCTAAACGAGAATTTCACGAACAAGTACTTAGATAGAACTGCCGCGAAGTAACTCGAGTTAAAATAAATGAAACGCAAGATGCAATGGCGATCCTTTGTGTTTAAATCGAATCCACTTGCTTTTCGTGTAATTGGTGGATATGTATCTTTCACTACTGATAGCTACCTTTTCTTTACGTCTTTCATCTACTTTCTTGATGCTTTCGTCTTTTTTTATCCTTTCGTATCCTTCCGTATCCTTCCGTAAACAGAATGTTGTTCATTTACAAGAGAAAAAAATCATAGTAATATTTAGTTCAATTTAAAATCGGGGAATTAATAATTGTTACAAATAAATCATTTAATATTTTCTAGTGGTCTACTAATAACATACAATAGTGAAATGACAGGCAGAAAATATCATATTTTCAGAACGTGGACATACGAATACGTAATTTTTGAGTTACATAATGTTGTAAGGTAACGTACTAGTTGGGAATTTCGTAAAAGAGAATAATGAACGAAAGAATATAATTTATCGTTCCATAAATTTAATCTAATTCTTATAGAAATTGTATACAATTATTTTTTATGTATTTTGAGGGAAACAACCGAAATAAAAGTTTTTTTTTTTATTTAATATTTCACATTCACAATTTGTCCAATTTGGACATTTGGTAGAATTTTTTAGCTGTTTGATTATCATGTGGGTGGCTACCCCCAGCAGGGTACCAACTTCGTGTATCCTTTATGAGATCTGCTGGGTATTTCCTTTTTAGTTCGGGTGCGTTGCTATTCTTTCTCTGTATCTTCTTGCGCATCTGCTAATCTCCTCCTTGACCGTTGGTATTCCCAGGTCTTTCCGAATGTCCTCGTTTCTAACGTATCATAGGGCATTTACTATTGTTCTAAGAATTTTAGCTTGCATTGTCTCTATTTTGCTTATATGGCTCATTGCTGCTGTTCTCCATAGTGGTATTCCGTACGTCCAGATTGGTTTCATGATCGTTTTGTATACTTTTAATTTATTTTCTATGCTTAATTTGGATTTTCGACTTGTTAGTCAATGCATTTGTCTCCTTGCTGTCTGTATTTTGTCTATTATTGATTGAAATAAAAGTTTGATTTTCTTTTCGCACCTTCCTTTCTGAATTTTTTATTACTTACACTCGTGTTATCGATAGTTCTAATTTTAGCACTAATGCATCTGTATTTTATTTTTACAATAAAAATAAAAAAGGAACAGTTAAGAAATGTCCAGCATCGAGTATAAAATATATCTCATTTTCAGTATTATCTTTATTATCTCTTTATATATTTATTTTGCAAATCAACTTGGAATACAAAGCTAACTTTCATCTTCGGCAGTTTCGATGGCACCAAGATTATCTGAAAAATTAATCTATTAATAAGTGACTGACATTTTGAAATGTTTGACGCTCCGTTGTAAAACACAAGGACTTGCTGGTAAAGTACGTATATTTTTGGAAAGTGACTGGTGTGATAGTAAATTTTGTAACTGCATTCGAGGCTAACTGCACGAGAGCCAAAAGCCTGAGACCATCTGGTTGGTAACTTCTAAGGTTAATTTTGCAAGGACGATTCGTGATTGCTCGTATAATCCCACTGCTAGCTAATTCGTTCTCCTGACAGAATTTAGTCTGCTGAATTTCCGGTTAGTGGCACGAAATCTCGACTGCTTCATAAAATTTGCAACAGGGAACGGCAAGAGTACACAGAATTTCATTCTCTGGGTTTCTATCTTGTAGTAATACTAATTTCCGTGTCCATTCTATCTCGTTTAAAATTGGCCATTGACTTGGTTTCTCCTATTTTATTTTTTATTATTTTATTACTCTGTATTAGGTACTATGTTATTTGGTTTGTATGCATTAAAGTCGATACCCTATTTTACAAGTTGCAAGGGTTATGAATATTCAAAGCAAACAAGGTTTGATTTTAAGTTTATTTCGCATCCACGCTTAAAAATTCTTATTGATATCCCTAACATTAATAAAATTGGCAAGAGATTCAACAAAAATTTAATTGATGGAGTGATTCCAAAATTTTGGCTCATATCATACATATGTGTTATAAAAAATAGTTAATAGGTTGAAAATATTGCTATCCTGAACATTCTAACTATTATCTTGTACACTTTTCTTAGGAAGAATTTCATCGGGTTTATTAGAAACTCAGATTGCTTGTTGTAATTTATTCGAGTTTCTGTCATCTTCGTTATTAAAGGACACCAGGGGACTGAAATTGAAACCTCGTTACCACTAATGAGTTGAATTTCGCGTCATATAACTAGGAATCAGTAGGAGAGCATGGAATAATGACCGGATTTACGACTATCGTTTACAATGCGACTACGATATCACAATCATGCAACTGACATTAACGTTAACACAACCGATCGTGCTAAAGTTAGTTTATAATCAAAGTTCCAGCTTTAACATTAAGAGTGTATTATGCTGGCCCTGTAACTTCAAAATGAAAAGCGACACGTAACCACGACGACGACGACACTTTCCTCCGGAAACTTCATTACAAGTTATAAGAAGTCCATCTCCAGCTGTTCTATGAAGCAAATTTAATACACGAAACATTTCGTCATAAATTCACTTTGCCAATTATAAATATTTACTAGTTTCAGTTCTCTGTTTTATTTATCTTATTTGATATTTCATAATAGGCTGTTAATTTGATACATTGCTTGATACAATCGGACGATAGTTTTCATGTGTTATTTTGACTTTTAAATTTAGAAGCTTTTTTTTTTGTTTATAAATCTCTATTAATTATTATCTTAAAGCAAATCTTCGTCTCAGTGTATAGGAATTATTATAGGAATGACATGTCAATATATTTTAAAATGACTATACGTTTGAGCTATATAATCTTTAACTATATATTTTAAATAATCTGTTTGAAAATAATCTTCAGTGAGGTTTACATTTTTATAATTAATCAAGTTTAAACCTTATAAGCGGACGAAATGTTAAGCTGTAAAATTTCAGTGACGACTAGTACCGTGTGCTCGTTAGGAACTTTTAATATTATAGCATGTATCTCATTCGGTGATATAAAAATCCAACTTGATTCGCAAAATGGAGGTAATCCAAATTATTTTCACTTTATGTCATGAAACATTACATAAAGTATAGGTTTCATGAAGCTATTTGCCTGCCGTTAGCCAGTTCATTACAGAATTAGCTACAAACGTTTCATTTTTATGTTACATTTCTTTTCTTTTTTAATTAATAAAGTTGTTTCATTAAGGGTAAAGTACTTTTATTTTATGTAGAAATAAATATTTGAAAATAAAGTATATTTGTCCTCAAACTTCACTTCATTTAATAAAATATAGTAATAGCTTCAATAGATAAATTATAATAATGCTTGATTAAATAATATTAATTAATTTTAGTTAATTATTAAGTAATACATATAAATAGATAATCTTATTCATTTAGAGCATATTAAAAGATAATAATAATCAGTAAACAATGATATTAAGAATATAAATGAATATTAAATAAAATATCTCACAGAAATCCCGTTGTCACCTTTATTTAAGCGTTTCAATATCTCCTTTTAGGCCATTATTTCCATTATAGATCAGTTTTTCGTACTCGTTTATTACCAATATTACGATAGCTGTTACCATTTCTTTCGGAACTTTTATGCTCCTTTCTTTCCATTTCGTATTTTTGGGATGATTACTGAAACTGATCGAATTTCGAACGTGTTTCTATATTCTCTTTTTCGATAAATGTTTGAAGCTCGTCTTTTTTTTCTTTTTTTTCCAATATTTTCCCATTCGCGTATCTTCCTGTGTTTCGACGAGTTTCAGATAAAATCATCGCATTATAAAGATCTTTCTTTCTCGTTTTATTATCATACTACGAGGAACGGTTATTTTCATTTCGTTTTATCTTCGACATCATTCTCCTTCATTTCCTATCGCCGTCTCATCTCTCGTTTAATTTTCCTACTTCAAAACTTCGCTTCTTCGTCTCAGTGGGCGCTGCTAGGTGTTGCTCAGTTCGAACATTCAACAGCCTATTGTTTTCCATGAATTTTTATTCCTTCGCTTCCGTTTGATTTTCTATGTCCTCTGTTGAAAACGATTTTATTTTATTTTATTTTTTTTTTTTTTTTTAGATGAGTCGCTTCATCGCCCGTTGCATAAAACATCACGCTACTTCCATTATAGAACAAATATCTTTTTAATAAAATATATCGATATGTAAAAAATCTGTATATGTACTTCTGTATTTTTTAAATTAAATTTCGTTTATTTCATCTCATCCATACGAATTATCGTTTGGATCAATTGTTTCCCACCAGTTTTCACGAGCAACTAGGAATATTTCCGTGTTCTCATACCTTTATTCCGCTTTTTACACCGCTTTTCCAACGTTTACTCGTTATTTCATTCCATCGCAGATGATAGACTGTCCTTCTTCGATAAACGCGATGTATTTTTTCGTCGCTGCTTCTTCGGATACATTTTGCTCCTCCATTTTTTCCGCTTCGTTTCCGTTTGTCTGTTTCCTCCTACAGCGTCTCATATTTCTTCGTCGTCTCGTTTCCCTTCCGCTTATCCTGCTTATTTCGTTTCCCGTCTCTTGTTTCTCTGTCCTGGCCGAAATTACCCTGGCCTCGGGTAAATGCAAGAAAGCTTTGAAAATCCGCTGCCAAGGGAATTTGCAATGGTAGGCGATCGCGTGACTTAAGATTAGGATCTTCGTCTTACCGTCTCTATTTTTTTTTCTTTTTCCTCTTTCTTTCTCTTCTTTGTTTTACCATTTAATTCGTGTTTTTACTTCCCACTGACTTTCTTTTCCTCTTTTGACGATTTTCCACTCGTTCAGGTGAAACTAACAGTTACTTGTAGCAATTGAGACTTATTCAGCCAGGGGATTCATCGTCATGAATTTTATAATACGGTTAACGAAATAGTGATGAAGGAATTAAGGAAGTCTGTCTGTCTCATCTTTTGTAGCAGAGAATTAATCTCTGATCACTTTACGACGGAGTAGAACCACCAGAGTGATTGAAATAAACCAATTTGTAATTTCTCCATGGAAATTTTGTAAATTCACGATGGTATATTTTTGTTTAAAATAATAGCAAATTGTCACTTCAAATTATTTTTAAGATATAAAATATCTTTCAAAAAATGTGAAATGAAAATATCTGGTATTTTTAGTATTAACAATAACTAATTAATTTTTGAACAATTATATTTGATTCATGCTATCTAAGATACATGGCAAAATAATGGAGCCATTTTAGAAGATCGTACTTTTAAAAGTTTGTTGAAAGTTAGAGGAACGAAATTTCGATAATATATTATTCAACATTTATTTAACATTTAAAATCATTCAAAATTCAATTTCATCTGATTCGTCCGATTGAAACACTTATCACTCCACGTGTAAGCTCATTCATGTTAAATATATATTCATGCTTGTTCATTCATACCGCATGGCACTCGCATTTCCCTGCGCTACGTAATATTTATGTAATGGTAACGGTTACGTTTCTCGTACTTCACTGAAACATACTTCCATTAGTTTGTCTCTTGGAACGCATGATTTTTAATACATTGCTACGCTCTAGTGCAACTGCTGTGTCCGTTATTCTGGGGAAAAAATCGAGAAACAAAAGAAATGTTATTTGACGGAACTTTTTTAAATTTTGTCGGAAAAATTACGCTTTAAAACCACTCCTGTTTTATTTTTAATTGTCGAATCACTGACAATTTTTAAGATTTCCATGCATTTTTTTAACTCTTCGACATTACCAACCTGCAATACCGTACTTGAATTGGTCAATGTACTAAAGGTAAATGTACTTACTTTTTTTAAAGTTGCTCTTGAGTTTTAGTACATTTTCCTTAAAATTTCTTTCTAGTATCAGTAATTGAGTAGAAAAGGAATGTTTGCCGCAATCACAAAAATTCAGAGCAAACATTCAGAAAAGATAACGAGACGTTTATCTCGCTCTGTGCGTTGGCAAATAAAAATAAAAATATTTATGTTACAACCCTATAATATTGTTATAATAGTATTTTGTATAATATATAAGTACTGCACGAGTGACAAGTTCAACGCTTTCGAATCATCGCGGCATCGTTTCAGAACAACAGTATCAGTTTCGCCTTTTTTTTGGTTCCGAGGTTTGTGACTTTTCAAAGAACCGGCTTAATCCGAGATTCGAAGCACGGATTCGTCGACGAACGTTCTTGTTTTTTTGATTTTTCAAAAAAGAACGAGTAAAAACACACTTTTTACTTGGATGAAATACAGGATGGAATACGGATTGAAATAAAAAAAGCTAGAAAATATATGGAAGTACGATGGACCGAAACGTCATCCTCGACAATTGGTGAGATGAGTTTAGGCAATTTCGCGAGCGACGAACTCTAGCTAGGAAAATCAAATCGTTTCCTACCGCGGTTTAAATTAACGCTCGAGCCTAGATTGGCCACTCCGTGTCTTATTGAATTTAGGATAAATTGCTTTTATAGCTCTCATCCACGGCCTGTTTCTCTTTCCCTTCTTTTTTTCTTCGGGAGAATTCGTCTCTGTCGTTGCCTTTCTTCCGGTAGATGTGTGGAAAGATGTGGCAGCCCTTATTTCTCCGGTCGAATTGCCATGGAAATTTCGCGGTCGCGTAAATCAATCCAACGATCGCGATTGCTATCAGAGGAACGATTTTTCACCTCGACAAAGGGGAAAGCGATCGGAATCTCGGGACGTTAATACGCGAGACGTATAAATAATGAAAATACAAGGGGAATCGATGAATCTAGTAGACGTCCTCCGGATACTGTTTTTATTTATTACTTTATACATTATTTTTATTGATTTTAGAAATGGTAAATTATGAAAATGTTACGAGTATCATTTCTAGGCAGAAGTAATTAACGAACGAATTAATACATTCTAAGAGAAAGATTATTACTAATTTTCATCAATAGAGCATTTGTATCTTTTTCCATGCAATCTTATCATATTTTTATACCCAATATTATATAATTAGCAAATATACAAATAGTGTGTTCTAGTGTCTAAGGCTTATATATATATATATATATATATATATATATATATATATATATATATATACTAATTTTTATTTAACAACCAAGGGTTAAATCCATTTTGATTTAAAATTATTTTAATACTTCCAAAATCTGTTCATCGAGGATTAACTTAAAATAATTTTACTTTAATACTGTTACTTCCTATCAAATCCCAGAGCTACTTAAATTGCATATCTACATTTTATCGCTAAACGGAAATTGAAAGTATATGGTAACGAGCGCAAAAAGCGATACAAATAGTATATATAATAATAATAATCGGGATACACGTATCTACTACAGAAAACATTGGTTCATCGTTTCATTTGCATACTTTTTGCTTTCGTTTAATACGATTTAATCTAGTCGCCAGTATTACAATTAGTGGTTGATGGGTTTTTCGTCGGTGCTATTTCGGAGGAACGAAAAGGGATACGTAGACAGCACTGAATGCTTCGTAGAATCGAATGACCGTATTGCGGTGTGCACAAGTTGTAGTGCATATCGTAAATCTGTCTGTTTGGAGAAGTGCTATTACGACGCGTGAAAATCTGCGTATAACACGTTTTTCAAGCACAGAATTTCTGTTATCTATGCGCCAGATGTTTCGTACGTTTGTCACTTGAAATTGCTACCTTTCATTGCGTTTAATACGACGAAGACCGTAAAATTGATTGCGTTGGTTCATTTAGATGTAGATCGTAAATATCGAGGAAGAGAGTTAAAATATCAGAAAGGAAAAACTTTGACAAATTGAATTTTCTTTAGATATTTTAAATCTTAGACACATATTATATCATGTTTATTTTTGATCAAAGAGACGAAGAAGTTTGAAAATATTTGAAATTCGTTTTGCAACACGGTCAAACATTTATCGACAAAATACTTTGAAATTTTGCGATCTATAAAGAAGAGGAAATGTGATTTTAGCGTATTTTCTGATCTGTGAAAAATTGACTTTTTTCATTCGCCAATTAGAATTACAAAGAGTAGGTGTGGAAAAAAGCGAAAATTTTATTAAATAGAAATATAACATCCACAATTATGAATCTATTTTAAAGCGAAATTGCATGAATATCGAAACTGTAGCTCGTTTCCTTCTATTCGAGTGGTCTAGTGTCACAACCTTAGTTGGGCAGCTAGTTTAATGGGGCCAATTATTACGTTGCCGCATCATTCAATAATATTGGTTATTATTTCTTTGATTGTGCCCTCCGGGAACTTGTTTCTTCCCGATAGTTATTAGTTCCACTGAATTAGCGATAACAATGAACTGTAACGCCAATTGAAGGATAAATCGATCTTTTAATTCTTCAGGGTTGTTAGATAAATAACTACCGATTTTTTTACATGGAAAGACAATTGTGATAAAAGTAGCATAGCTAGATACAAATAACAACTATGTTAAAATAAAATAAGTAACGAATTATCTACGTCAACTAAAAAGTATTGGAATTCTCAAATAACTAAGTGCATAATTTACTGTTACTAATATTTAACAAGAATACGATTTACTATCAGCATTGTTTTCGTTTGTTCTTTCATAAGGTAAATAACAGAGTTTGCTGAATTTTCTTCGATACCGTCTACTGTCTGCGCATAATCGGCTTATACTACTTGTTCAGCAGACACGGACAGACGGAAGGATCGCGCGTGCATCAGAAGTACTATATACCTCGTATACATACAGTTCTTGCATTATCTGACAGCAGCAGATTGCTGGTCGACCGAGTATAAATTATAATTTCTCCCGAATTTCTGTTAATCCGTCAAATAAGTCGAGCGGAAGCGTCACCGTTTTAGAATATTCGTTATATTGCACACTTTCTTACAATTTTTCATTTTACTGATAATAATTGAAATTAATATTTACATTTCTTCTGTAGACGAGCCGTGTTTAATGAAACTTCATTGATCTCCATTTCCACTGGAGAATTTCTCATATTTTTGTCTCCGCCTCTACACTTCTGAAGAAACGAGATGAACAAGTTACTCCTTGATTGGATAGATTTTATAGATTTTAAGACTAGCGACGCTCGATGTTTGATTTTAAAATAAACGAATCTATTACCCAACCTAATATCTGGAAATTGTCTCCCATCAAGCTAAAGGAAGAAGGAGAAGTAACTTTCACCGAAATCAATTTCAGTTGCTTGAACGTGCACTGTCGGGTTGAATAGTGGCAGAAACGGCTGATGAACAGCACGGTATTATGCGAACGCAGTCGCGTCAACTGATACACGAGACGATCGAGATAGATGGTAGCTTATGAGGGTCGACCGTATTTTACGTGCCCACTTCGCCGCAGAATTGCTACGCGAATCGTTCTTACCGGCTCGGCGTAACTGTCACGTGAATCCGACTACTATAGAATACGTCGCTTCTCCAGCTCTCTAATTGCAAAACGTCTGTTTTCAGTAAGTAATCTCCTCTCAATGATACGTTTAGTTTGTTTAAAACAGTCGAGAAACTCGAGAGGACTACGCTATTGTGAATGGCTTAACATTATACTTAGGATAATTGTAATACCTTCCCATAAATACGTGTTTTATGCTTGTAATATAGTATAGTTTGGAATAAAATAATGAGAGCTTGTGTCGTGGAAATTTTGTCGTTTTAACGGAACTTTTAACAATCGTGCGTAGAATCAGAAAAAATAAAATATTAAATTTTGCGAAGAAGCTACTTATTTAACTATTGATTTCTTGCACAATACATGTTGTTTCGAGATAGTTATGAAACAGCTTAATAGTTTCGAAATTTTTTAATGGAAACAAGAAAGCAAATGTCTGAATTATCGATCACGATGTTTCTTTTAACAAGATGATAACGCAGCGTAGAAGTACGATATCCATTCTCAAAATAGAAAAGAAAATTCAACTAGTGCGCACAGTTTGTTTTATTTAATCGAATGTAAGTGAGAGTTTATTAAGACTCTTACTCTTCCCTTTCTCATTCATTGGGCACAGTTTGTGGAACGTGACTAATGGAATGAGACTAAATGAGATGAAATTCGCATTCCACCATGGATTTTCCTTTATGGCCATTTCGCTAGATACGTTCGCTACACGTTGACGCATTTCTAGGTGCAAGAATAGAGAAAGGTTGCTCCTCTTTCCCTTTTTCGATTCAATTACATTAGACGATGCCAAGGATCTTTCTGCCACTGGAATCCTAGAACATTGCCATTCCTTCCTCATACACATGTGCAAGAGAATAAGCAATGTCACTTGTTTTTTCATTTCATTTCTTTGCACTTTGATAATGGGGATAAATGAAACATGCTGTAAACCACTTGCACAGTATAGTTCCATCTGTTGCTATTAATCCATTAAAGACTATTTTATTTATAATCTTTCTTATTTTTTATTTATAACACAGTATGTTAATATCTTTCTTAATACGTCAATTTACATTATTTTTTCTTTTAATATTGCTTTTAATATTAATATAATAGTAAGATAGGGCTTGAAATATTTTTATTATTTATGGATTTACGCATGACAACGCTTTGTTCTTAATGGCTTGAAACGTTCACGTTTCCACTGACGCACGATTGTTTAATCGCAAAAATGATTATACTATGGAATAACAAATTTTATAAAAAAACATTCTATTTATCGAGGTAAATTAATTTCATCTGAAATCTGATATTAACCAAGCATCGTGACGGGGAACCTACTTATTCAACGAATAAACATCAGATTCGATTAAAAGAGTCGATATTAATGCGTTATACGTAAAAAGGTCTAGCGAAAATATCGAACATTTCTCCTTCTTTTTTTCCCCTCTCGATCGCTAAGCAGAGGGGAAAAAGCGTGCATATGAAGGACACTCGAGGATAGACAACGTTAATGACTCGAGCAGCCTGTCCGAAATAAAATTGCTCTCTCGAGCTTTGGCTCGTTATAAAAACACGGTGAAGTGGTGTCTAAACGTTTGGAAATTTTATATATCACTCGTCGCGTTTCCGTGTGGGACAATTTTTGTCGCGGGGGTGAAAGCTTAAGAGAGAAAGACGAAGAGGAGAAGATAACTAACCTCGTCCAGCCGGTTGAAAGCACTTCGAACCCTCACTGTTCTAACGATTAATGGTCAGACAGTATAAAAAGCTTTCGAGTTTTTAGTGTTTGTTACTTTCTCCCTGCTACTACACCTTTCTTCCCCACCTCGTGTGTTCGTCCGCCATATGTTCTTCGCTTTTTTCCAAGATCGAATTACGGGAGCGATTGCGACGAAGTATAAAAAGGGCGAAAGTTCGGTAGGAGATCCAGGTTGAGATGGGATTAGACTTCGTTACCTGCTGACGGTGAATTGCTTGATGTTCGAGTCAGTTTAATGCACTTTCGTGAGGCGAAGGTTAATGGGAGAGGTAAAAATGAAATATGTATAAAGCGATACGCGTTTATAGATCGTTTTAACGGCAAAGATAATTTTTCATGGATTAATGAGGAGAATTTCAGCGACCGAATGAAATTTTCAATTATAAAGATTGAAATAGTTGTGAAATCTTCAAAAAATCGACACAAAATTCGGATCGAAGAATATTAGATATTTCTATCTGTTCGCAGGATTATTCAATCGTGCTCGTTCTAGGTTATTTTTTGGTTTTATTAAATATTGTACAGGATATAATTTCGTGTATTTGCGAACTGCGATAAAAATAGGAGTCTGAACCAGACGATTAATGTACGAATCTATTTAATGCGTTTTCATGCGAAGAGGGTTCATTGGAGAGTTAAAAATGTGGAATACTACTCGATCTGATTGCGGGATTTATTACGAGTTAGAATAATTTTACTGAAATCATCGAATTTCTAATAATTGGACAAATTTGTAGTAAAAAGATATTTGTTATTTTCATTCACTTCTGACATCATTTAGTTAGATTCGTTAATGATTAAATTTTTAACATTATTAAACGTCGCATAGAGTATAATTCCATTTATATATTTCTACTGCTAATTAAATGTAACATCGTATATTAAAAATATAATAAAAATAGGATTAAGGCCAGAACTAAAAATTATTAAACGTAGACTCGATAATCATATTTTGTAGTAAGAACTCGTACTTGTCGTTCTGGAGATTAGCAAAATCTCCAGCCAAAATCAGGCCAAAGATAAGGAGAGAATTACTGTTTGGATCTTTGGAATGATTCCAAGATAGTGGATATTACTCGGTGCATATAGTAACAGAGGAATCGGTAGAAGCCACTTGTTAATTACTTCGCATGCATTTGAAAACACCGACTTAATCCCCAAAAGAATATAATCGGTGCCAAGGCCCATTTCCATGAAACCGCTTTGCCTGCGAGACGAGCAATTAATTAATGTAAAAGAGAGTAGCTCAACGGAGCCAGTAACAGCCGCGTTTTAAATATGACAGCCTCGTGTTTCTTTGAGATCGTTTCTAATGTTTTGCATTTCGTATATCTAGAGATCACACGAATAATTTTCAATATTGATTTTAGTTGATTTTAAATAACGTTAGTGTTCGAATAACACACACATTGGTATTACTTATTATTTTTTAAATGCGTTATTAGTGAAATTAGTAGAATGAATACTTTAACGTAAGTTTGTCTCTTGCTGGAAAATAAATTTCACTTCTGTTTATTTTGATTGAATACAAAATGATTTTCATATGGGAGTTCGATTATTATAAATTGCTGCAATCATGGTCTTACCATCTCTAAAGCTTGTTTCGTGTTTTTCCGAAATTTCAATGTCTGAAATTGCCCCGATGGTTTTTCTTCGAATGCATTCTACTCGAACAATAGCGGTAATGTACTAAACGTATTACGCCCGAAACGTACATAGGTGTGTAACATTTTCATCCACGAGCACGAAACACATTTTTCGAAGCACGGTATACGTTTCTAATAGAAACTGTTGTATATTATATAAATCTTTTACAATATAACAGTGCCGCATTGCAGTACATGTAGCATCGATATCGTAACGTCAAATATTTTCTATCAAATGACATCTACGTTTCCTTATTTTTCTTTTTTTAGTTTATTAAATAAATGTGAGAATCGTCTAACAGGTATATTCAGTGTCAAAAATATCAAATCTGTAACAGCTGTATTCTGATCATTTTTATAAATCTATGACAATGAAACTTCTTAGTCGTTCGAGTCGTATGAAAATTGTTTCGGTTTGACATATGACGTTCTGAAGAAATTACACATAGATAAGATATAACTCGTAGAAATAAAATATCATAGGCATTAACTTAATTGATCCTAAAGCCCTAAAATTAGAAATCCACAAAAACTCTCAGCTATACCTTAGACTCGCAAACTTACTTTTTCTACTCAGCATCTGACTAAAAAACTAAAAAGCACGAAACCCGAGGACCCACCACAAACATCTATCTTAATATCCGTGAAAGATTAGAATCTAAAATAATTCGAGACTGTCTCTAGATAAGCTTTCGGTTAGATGTCTGCAAATTCGTAAATTAAAGGATTGTTGGAACTTTGAATATCGAGTCTCTACGACGCGTAAGTTTGGCGCATATAAAATTTCGTTTTTATAAATAGCAATTCATCTACACGCAGTTCCTTCAAGCGCAAAATTATCCAACGAATACCCTCGATATCTTATCGAGATTGCTCTGTTCCGTCACGGCTGTTACTCGCGTTCATTTCAATGGCGGCTGTCGTAATCGTCTCCGCGGTCTAATCTAACGTTGAAGTCTATGGAATATCGCGATACGATGCGGCGATACGCGAGTGCAACAAGTCTTCCCATTAATAAGCAGCCACGCCACCCCCGACAACGTGCGAGCGAAGTTGGTCACGCCAGCAGCCGGCTGTCTAGAATGGTGAACTGTGCGGGTTTGAAAGGGTGGGAAGGGGGGTGAGGAATGTATGGGACGAAGGATAGAGAAGGATAGAACACAGTGTAGTCACGCTGGTGCCGTGAGTGACTGGACAGAAGAGTGGGGCAGAAATTGCGACGAGTTGTTGCCTGAAATGAGAACGAGGGATGCAACAGGGATGTAAGAGACACGCGTTGTCTTCGCGTATCTTCCATACGGCTGCACCCAATCACGAGAAAACGGCTACTCTTGGTCTGCGGTGTTTCCACTGTACTCTTTCCGATGTTTTTCTTCTACCTTCTCGTTTCTCCTCCGCTGCTTCCTTTTGTTATCCGCTTTTCCCGTTCTCTTCCGCCTCGTTCTTTGCTTTTTATTCTTGGAAATTTCATTTAACCACGAGTGATAAACGATTGGATTCTTATCCCGGACTTTTGTGCACAAGCGAGAAAAAATTTAGTAAACGCGTGCTTTCACGGTGTGAATGGTATGTTAAAGGTGAGGTTTTAGCGAAAACTTTTGAGATCAACCTTTTCGGTAAACGTAGACGTACAAAAACGTTCAATTGTTTTTAGAAAATGTTTTAGTCATTTTTTAGGGAGCGTAGTATGCAGGTTTTCCTAGTCAAAGTAACAAACGAGTTACGGGTTAAGAGGGGGGAACGGGATTGACAATAGGGTTACAAGAAGTTAGCGTACGTATACTTATTTTTTACAATTATTGTTTTAATACAATTATTGATTATCAACGTGTACAGATGTATTTGCTGTATCCAGAAAATATTGAGATTTTCTGCAATTTTAATTTTTGTGACATCAGAATGAGGATCTTTCTTAAATATTATTGTTGTACACCTTCGATATTTCCAGATGTGTATCTCAAGAAGGATTTCTTCAGGATTTATCGGTATTGCGGATAAACGACAAATTCTAGATTGCAACAACGTGATAACGATGATCTCTAAAGTTCTGGAAAGGGGACTTTTATCAAAATGTTCTGATCAGATCATAAATCACAAAAATTGTATAAGTTTCCAAGTGAGAAAGAGGGTAAAAAGGACCAAGTTCGTAATGCTGTTTTATAATTTCATGTGAAACTCCTGGAAGAAATACGACAAAAATTACGAAACGACCTAATAATTAAATAATTCACTTGCGTTTGATTTATTCATAAGAAACTCTGAAATCTTCAACGATTTCGCATTCCAGTTCTTAAAAAGAACAATTGTATCGCGTTCGGTGGGAAAGATTGTTGCGGTAGCCAACTTGTTAAGAATGAACGAAGACGTTCAGATTAGGAGCGTAGCAAGTTCGTTGGAATAGCTGGTTGGTAAAATAAACGTAGTGTAGAAAATGTGTTTCGTCTTAATAACGCAACTCCCGAGTCCGAGAATACCACTGAGAAAGATTTCGTCTTCGGTGGTGCGAGTAGCTTTGAAACAAAGGCAATTCTCTGGTGTTTCTTTCTTTTTTTCTCTCTTTCTCTCTCCCTCACTTTCTGCGTAATTTCGTTTCTGTCCGATTTCAGAGCGAGGTAAAGGTAAACTGCTTCAAGTTAAATGGAGATGTTAAGATTGGAACAGCTGTAACAGGTAAAAAGAACGCAGAGCAAGAGCGTGCCTTTTGTTTTAATAACTTCGACGACTTCGCGAGTCGGAAACGCTTTGTTCGAATTTTCCCCCACCAGTAGATAAGTAATCGAAAGGGTTTATAAATTATTTTCATTCAATGTTTTCTTTCTCTTTCCGTTGCCTGTCTGAGAATTATCGCAGTAAATATTTTGACGATAATTACAACAAGTTGAATAATTAGCGATTGTTTATCGAACTCTTTTCGTTAGAAAGACAAACAGAACTTTCTTTGCGTAATAATTTATCAACTGATAATATTAGTCAATTGAAAAGTTACGAATTGCAGCTGACTTGTAATTTATAAAATTTACATCTACAACTTTGTTTATTTTATCAAGGAATTTGTTGCTATAATGCAAGAGCATAGATATCAGCGTAGATAACTAGTAACTGTGACTTGTAAAATTTCACTAGAGTAATCTTGCCATATTATCATAGGACGACGTTAAAGCGCGTATAAGATTAAATTTCGTTCACGACAGGCTTTAAAAGTTAAGATCTAAAATGTATCATTATATTTGTACGAAATTTATCGCGTATTATCTTTTATTAAATATTCTGTTAAACGAAATAAATATTAGAAGTGATCAGGATAAACTGCCAATGAGAATGTTCGAATCGAAAGGTGAAGTTAATTTTTCTTCTGATTTATTCGTGCGTCCATTGAGAGAAACGAATTCCGTACATATGTACCGAACGTTTTGTTCGACTTTAACGGAGATCTTTCCCAGGGTTGAAACATCTGTTGGCTATCGCGCGCGCTTTCCACGTGTCAGCTGCCATGGTGCAGAATGTATTTTCCATGGAGCTACAACGAAACTCGTCGTACAACTTGTATCAAATAGAGATCAAACATCTCACCTATCTTCTAATTACTAACGAACGTATTGTGTTTTACATTTAATTTTTAATTTGGCTAGTCTTTAACAACATTGTCAAGAAGAAAGGCTTCTGTCGAAACATCTGTCCAGCTTTATCGATTAAAGATTGAATGTGAAAGTGAAGTTAAACATCAGAATTATCAAAGAACTTTAAGATTACGTCTTTCGCAAACTATTCGTTAGCATAATTGTATGTTTCGTTATCTATAAAAAGCATAAAAGGTAAGTGAAAGTAGATTTATCTTTTTATTAAATTCAGCTACTTTATATGTGTAATTTAAATGTGTAATTAAATTTATACATTTATGATGTTGAAAATATTCGTTACATATCATTAACGATACAAATAGTTCGTTTATATAGATTAATTTACATTACACACAAGTATTTGATAATGTAAGTTTGATACTTACGACGACTGAAAACGTGAACGATCTTGTTGAAGCAATTTTAAGAAAATTATTTAGTTAGACTTCGTTCCTTGAAATTTCTATTTATAGCATTTACAAATAGCCCAAAGAACATAACTATACCTTGCGGGGCTTGCGAGAGCTAGTTAATTAGAATGCTTTCCTCTTATGAATGATTAGTCAGGTTGCACTAATAACGAGTATTTTATGTTGCCAAGCGTAGTAATAAATTTCCATAATACCTAAAGAAGTGGTCGAAGTATTGCCCATAGACTCACTTTACGATGTAACGTTGCAATTCAGACACAGTTATTTCGAAACACGCTACTTCCAAGTTTTAGAAACTTCGTGAATTTTTTCCATTTCTTACAAGAATTTACGCAATCTCTTTGTCGTACAATTTTTATTGCATCTAAAAAAAAAAATATCGCGTACACACGCTGTTACGACCGATCGCGGAGAGACGCGGTCGCGAGGAAAACGCGTCAGCGAGAGGCGTAAATTCTCGCTACGATTCGGTGAATCGACGCCGCGAAGTAGTCGTTCCCCTGTTTCGGGTAGGATAACAGAGGTGGTTGATTGAATCTGACACAGTAGTAAGTTATATTTCACCGTTTATTCCACAACTTATAACGAGGATAGTTACACTGGTGCGTATGTACGAGATGAGTGAGTGACTGATCTGCGGGAGTGTATACCCGCTCGAAGGATGTTGACCGTTCGAAGGATGTGAAATCAGTGGTCTTGGGAGACGATGCTGTCTCGGAGGAAGGCTAAGGATCAGTCTAGCGCACGGGACCATCGGATTTGTTCGTGCCGATGTTATTTAGGAGAGCGAGGGATTAGCCTTCGTTTTTAATTGCTCAAACGAAGGGTCTTAACTGCCCTCGAGAGAAGGTTATTAATGGGGGGAAAGTTGCCGCGTGCGTGACAAAAAAACAACTTTCCCTTGTCCTGCCGTGGTAGACAATAGTGTTTAGAAACTCCTCGGGACCAGTTGTTTGTTTTGTTTAAAGGACCTTTTCTCGTAAATCTATGATTTATGGACGGTGCTTAAGGCTATTGAGGGTACGCCGTACGGAAGAGCGGACCTCTGGTGTCCGTCTGGCCCGCGGTGTGTGACCTGGGCCAGGCAGAGTCGCGCGGCGTAACACACGCCTGAAAGATGCTGAAATATCTTATCTTCTCGTAGTAAGAAATTTGCAGTGGAGCGATATTTATGACCGTGAACGCAAGTTTGCACAGCGATGGTAAATATAATGTATTGTACATAGCGTCCGAACTTAATTTTGAGATAGTAAAATTCTTTCATATTTAAAAAAATTAAACGATTTTAGAAAAGAAGTAATAATTCCTGAAAGATACAGGAAACATCTGTAATTATGTAAAGAAATGTTTTTAGAAGCAATATCCGCTGCTCTGTAGCGTGTAGGGATTTCTATATGTCTCCGAAGAGAGTTCTGAATATAGGTATTGTATATAGTTTCTCGAGCGAAACACTTGAGAAATGTGTGACGCTGGGACACATATGTCGCTGTTTATTGTCGTAATATCGATGTTGAATAGTCGCCAAGAAGAAGCAACCCGATGTATCCACAATCGATTTATGTTTTCTTTGTTAAGACCAGCAATTCCCTAGCTCTCAAGCTATTTTTTTTAGAACTTTTATGCAACTTTTGAAAGAAACGTCGTTACGGATTTACAAAATCGAAAATGCATTTCACGCGTATTATTAATACGTGATCATTCAAGTTTTTATATAAAATTTATAAAAATCGTTTATAACGAGAAATTATTCTATTTTAATTTTTCATAGAATTTAATATAAAATATATATTTCTTATATTATTTATGTCATATCTTCAGCTTTTATAGTTCTGCAAATTTCAACTAAAATTTGAAATTTTTAATTTTCGAAACAGGATATTTTTTGTATTACTTATTTATTTTTCATCTTAACGTTCGTAGTTCTATCAATTCCAATAAAAATGTTCGATCATCAAATGACCCATTTTCAAAACTTTTACCAAAAATCGAGCACCTAATTCGATCTCTTAGTGTTATGTAACCCTCTTCATCTATATGCAAATTTACTTTATCCACTACGTATATGATATAATATAACACAATCCTGTATCAACACCAGGATATAAAAACCTTAGTCTTAATCGTGAAACTTTCAGCATCTCGAAGGTTGATCGAGGATTCGTGCTATGTGCATACGTCTTTCAGGATTCAGACGATCCTCTGGACGTGTCCTTGATGTTCTGCAAGCATTCACCCTCGTCATAGATACTCGGCGACGATGTAATTACAAGACTTACCGGCGCTGGGCGTTTGTTGGTGCTCGATAAAACAGACCTTGGCTATGTTACACCAATATGAACGACACTAACACCTATACAGGGTGATCCACGAGGCAATGTGTGCACAGCATACAGGTTTCCACCTTGGTGATACTAGAAATCTCTTGGCAATGAAACGTAAATTTCACTTAATACAGTGCCTGCTTAATCCCGTGTTTTCTCTAGTTATGTTAATGTACACAAAGTTTTCATGAAAACGTTATATTACGCAATTCTAAAAAACTTAACGAGATCCACTCATTTCGAATCGTTTCTTCGTTTCAAAAGAAATCTAATCTAATCAAACTAACCTTTCAAGCTTTTTCCCCTATTAAGAAATAGACACATAATTTTGATTTTGTCGTTTCACCCTAATACGTATACTTAGAGAGATTATATTTAAGAAAGTTGGGCAAGGAAGTTGCCTTGGAAGATGGGATTTATATCTGGCGCGGACCACCCTATATACACGTGTAGATATATCGATTGGACCACAGGGTGAAGGGACGCCGGGCGCCACGGCGCTCTCCTTCTAACCCCTCCAGACAACAACGGCCGAATATAGCTCGACCGATATGGGAGCTAATGAACCAATTACGCGTAATAGGGCCGCCGTCTTCGACGAACGACTGTCTCGGTTTTCTTCGTTCCTTCAAGAACCTTCATCATTCAAATAATGCCCTCAATTATGGTCACTGTTCTGCACTTCATCGACTTCACGGTGCATCCGCACCTAGCACACTATCACCGAATCAATCGACGACCTGTCTGTTATTTATATCCTTGGTTTCCAATAACGAATGTTGCTATTCGTAATATAAGACACCAGCAGAATTCTTCAAATAATTATGCCGATTTAGGAAAAAAACGAACGCATCTCAATTCGATATGCATATTTTTTTTTTCGAATTTACCTTTCAGAATATTTCTCGAGGTGAAAACTACATTGTTGGTAACCTTGTGTAACAATTTACGATGTTTGCTTTATCGAATCTATTAGGTCTCTTTGTTTTTGCAAAGCAAATAATGTCAGAGAAGTTTCTCTGTAATTGTTTTAATTTCCGTCTTATGAATAATTTGATTTTATCTTGAAAACACGATCACGCATTACTTCTTTCTATTGAATTTCTTTGACCTTCTTTTTCGTTTGAAAGTAAAACAGTACCAGAAAAGAAAAAGTCGTGATTATTAACTTCTTTTTGGATTTGATATGTTCGTATCACGTACTATAGAAGTATCACACTAAATCCATTAAGTGTTTTTCTAAACACATGCTGTTTAATAAATTACTCCATAGCGTAATTTGCAGAAACAGTATCTACGATAAATCGGTCTGTGACCAAATATATCTATGAGCCTTGTTGTTCTATTCTTATCTGGGTTAAGTTTCATGAAATCTTTCTCTATCCAATGAAACTGTTTAACAAATTGCGTTATATCATAACTCATAAAGCGACATTATGATAAATTAATCTGTGGCCAAATGTAATTATCCATGGCCTCTGTGTTGTTAGCTTCCATTAAATCCTTCTACAACTGCTGGTATTGTTTAATTTTACTATGACTCATAAAATATAACTGTTATAAAATGATATTTTAATATAATCTTAAGTTTCTGATTTCAACAAGAAACTGTCCTTTATGTCTGGTATTCAATAAAGAAACAGATTTCTGTATTTATAATATATACATTGACTAATGAAATTATATTTCTCTATGGAATACGGCATCAGTGAATCGTTTCATCACGAAATCTTCCAAATCGTATTCATCGTGTAAATAAAAGTGCCAATTTAGTTGAGTGGAAATAATAAACTTACTCGTTTTGGACTCGGAATAATATCTCATACGACGACAGATTGTTGAAAGAAGTCAAGAATCCGCGCAAATTACACTGCTCCGTAAAATATCTGTTATCTTCTTATCACGTATTTAATACTCGATTTTAATTGTATTTTTTAAAGTAAATTCAAGTATGTAGTAAGTTCGATCCCAAGATGCGAGATTTTTCAATGGCCGACATAGTTGTAGAACATAGTTTAGAAAGAAGTTTCTAATTAAAATTGATAGCTTTAGTTAAACCATACTTGACATTTTTGAATTAACAGGGTAAACTTTCGTTGATGAGATTCAAAAGTCAGCTCATCGTACCATATATACAACAAAGTTTACAGTCAATTTTCTTAAAGAGAAACCTTGTATATGTAACAAAATGTGTCACCATGGTGTATATATAATCTTAAAATTATAAGTAGATTGGAATTATAATATAAACTACCAATGGCTGACAAAAGATCATAAACTTGGAACTAGCAGTAGCGGAAAAGTTGACTGAGCAGCCAACGCAGCTCATATTCCGACACGTTACATGAACTTGCTTTTTGCTGTCTGCTTATCCCTTACTGTTTGTTCATTTCCATCACTGAGCTATTTGAAATGAAATTCCTACTATTAGAACCTCATTTCTGTGATTACGTTAAATACAGATTGAATTCACCCTAAGTATTATTGATAAAAGTATTATTATCGACAAAATAACTACAAATTTGATTATTATCAGCTATGATTGACAACAAGACTCTCTGATCGCAGTTTCAAAATTCGACGTAACCGTGTTCGATGTAAGTCAATATTCGCGCTGTAATTCAGATATTCTTCATGACAAAATCTTTGTTAGCCAGTGTCATCTGCGAATGAAGCCGACGGACTGATTCGTCGAGTGCGAAATGCCACTCGTAAATCGAGCTGTTCAAGAGTGGAGATCCTTCAAAGGCGTATGGTAATCGATCGACGAGACACCAGTCGCGTATCGAAGGGAAATCGCTCATTTTCACGGATAAGAGACTTCTTTTTTTCCCATGGTCGGTTCATGCTCGGTTGCGTCGCGGCTTTAATTAGTACGCTTGCGGTGAATAAAAGGCTTGACGTAGCAGTGAGAAAGGCGAATTCGAAAGTGGATGGGTTTTATTTGCGACTTAACAAAAAGGAGAATAAATTATTCCTTTGGCGAGGAAACTTGCCCCTGTCAAATACGAAAGTTAATTCATTTTCATGCATATACTTTGATAAAAAAAAAGAGTATATTTGGAGAATGCGCGGAAGATTAATTTTCGTCTGAGACTTTATATCTTAATCTTGTTTTACCTCGTTTGGACCATTTCCAACTTAGTTATTAGGAAATTTTTTATCGTTAAAAAACCTCTCCGATTCGTGAGGAATATACAAAAATTATTCTATAGACAGGATTTTTCGCTCTCATCTTATGGCAACTTGTTCTTTAAATAATTTTCATTTTTCGATGGAAGAGATTTTTAGCTGTTGAATATCCATGCTTTGATAGCAGCACGATGATCTCGTTAATTGTAACATCATTGGTCGAGGGACCATGCTGAAACGTAGTGTTGTTGAGGGTTCTCGACTTCAAGGCTGAGAAAAGTTTTCCAGCTATTTCGTAGAGACGATCGAAGTTGGAAAGAGTTACGTACTACGTAGGAGGAGTTCCCGACTTTTGTAATGGATGGTTCCGTCGCGATTTACGGTGGTGTACCTATCGTTCGAGCTGATTACGACTCCAAACGACGCTTCCAAAGAAATCCGTTTCTCCGACGATCTTTTTCGTCTGCTGCATATTCATAGAAGGAATAAATTTAATTTAGATTTTAAGAAGAATTTATTACGATCTTTGTAATCTTTCTAAAAGCTTGAAGTCAATGGATTCACATAAAAACAAAACCGAGAAAAGTGACTTGGAATTTAAAATAATTCATTCTGCACCATCGTCATGTCTAACAGGCATTGTAAAATGTTTTGCATTTAATGATATAAGATATTTCACAACGAAGCTTCTTTCGTGTATTTAATATAAAAGAAATTAATAATTTCATCAAATGCACGCATACTCTTTTCCATTATAATACCTTCAAATAGTGAAGATTCAATTAGAATTAATAATTTCATCAAATGCACGCATACTCTTTTCCATTATAATACCTTCAAATAGTGAAGATTCAATTAGAATCACATATCGACTCATTCTTTAACATTATAAAACTCATACGTCATCCTTTGATATCATAAGAAAATTTATATAGATATTCGTGTTTCTACAAAAAGGTGTATTATGATAGAAATATTTTTAATGGCAGTTTTCATTGGTAAATAATACAGACAGTGCTGGAATCAGCAGCAGAATAAAGAGTCGTTTCTAGGTATTTAATGTCCACCAAGACCGATTCCGTATATATTAGCTGGCATATCCAGCAACTTGGCAGCGATAACAATGGTCCTTTGTTCGTCCAACCTATCGTTGTCTTGCTTTACCGGCGCTGCTTACGCCACAAAGCTTGACAAAAAGGATAGCATTATCGGTAATGTCCGTTGCAAGCGCGAATTACTTCGTACGAAATGCTCGGATGTGTTTTACCATTTCGTTGAAATATCTGCACGCAGCTAACGAAACAATAACCTAATTTTTAGACGCGTGAATTTGTCTATTGTTCGCGATTTTCAAAAGAGTCCTTTCTTTCTTTGTTCCACCGATTTACTTCTTTCCTCGTCAAAAATATAATGTAAGCCTTTTGGATTATTAACGCTTACTATGATTGTCGATTAATATTTTTTCCAATACACCTACTGATGAACGTTAATTAATATTATTTGTAATATTATCTATAATATACATTTATCGTTATTAGCAATTTCTGTAGTTGTTAATTATCATTTTTATCAGTGTCTTCTATAACATAGTATATTTTAATTTTTATAATATAAATTTGTGTGATAAAAAGGGTACTTTAGAAATATTGACCTTGATAGAGGAATATGATATTATTAAAATTAACCTTTGTTTCATGTTCGATGCTCGAAGGTGTTTGAAATGCAAATTCTTGTAGTCGAAGAAATATTTCACGACATTTTAGTCGAACAATCGATATCGATATTAGTCGTTAAGTCTTAGTTTCACGAACAATTGCTTCGAGGGTGAATCAATTTATATTGTAAAGTATCTTTATGGCCGGTTCCCTATCCTATTTAGTACACTGTTTCGTGACCGCATAGAACTATAGCTACTTTCTGAAATTAATAATCGGCTCTCATTTTGGCTGTTTCAGCTTAACTTATCGTGCACAAGATTTCGTGGTTTCTAGCTAGTTATTATACAGAAATTCGATAGCGTTATGTAACAATTGAATTCTGTCTTAAGTTAAATTACCTTGGAAATAGCAAAAAGTTGTACTCGTTACAGGAACAGGAAATATTGGCGAAAAATATTTGATATCTCATTTTGGTCTCTCGAAATTTATATATCGTTGTTAAGTTGTTGTTAAGTTGAGCGTCTCGATAAATTATTTAATGAGAAAATATATCATTATTACTTGTAAAACAAACTGAAGCATTTTATATAGTCTATTTATCTTTATGCTATACTTGTCAAAATAATGAGTTTATTTATTGTTGGAAAAACTCTATTATATAAAAATGAGGAGAAATTTTGTTCATGAAACTTTTTCGTTTAAATATTAAACCGGTCTAAATTGCTTCTACAAATTGCCTGAAATTACTTTTACATCGAATAAACGGCGTCAAGTAGGTAACAAACCTAAATGAACGGCCAGAAACATTTGCTATAACCACGTCGGAAAATACCACGGGAACCTCTCGCAGTCAAACTCCGCAAACTTCAACTAATTACAGTTTGATCGGCTTAATTCCTTCCTGCGTGAAAGAACCACGAAATTCGTATCTTATTTCATGCTTCAGCATTCCCTTTGGAACGCTTTGCTTCACTGGTAACCATAAGAAATTCCTGTTTGTTTTCTCCAAATCTCATTTAATTACGTGTAAAAATTGCCAAGATTATACGTGACTTTCATAAAAGCTACCACTAAGCTTCCTTTAACGATTCACAGTATATTTTCTGAAAACAGTCTTTTTTTCTTTTATTCGGGCAGATAATATTGCCGACATAAAACATGGGATTATTTTATCAATTTTTTTGTATCATATTCATCAACACACACACGTGTAGCCGCTACAAAAAGTATTGGCACATGTTTTTATTTTCCAATGAACCGTTCTTTCAAGGTTCTGCATTTCGTATTCAGTATCAAATTTTTGTAATCGCACGGAAATACCACCAGACGATATGGGATGTAATATACTGTGAATACATTTGTGAGGAAATACTTTTTGCACTCACCGTGTTACTTTGTCCAAGTATTGGGTTGGTATCTAAGTGATTGCGGATTTTGTGATTACCACCTAATGAAAAAATCCGCAATCACTTAGTTGCCAACTCAATAGTATCAGATTGTAGCAGTAGATACAAAATATTAGAAAACTAGAATTTATTTAAGAAAAATGAATATTTAAGATGTCGAAAACTTAGGAATAGGGAAAGAGGGAAGGAAAGGGAATTTAATGATAAAATTGGGAAAAAGAAAGAAGTAAAAGGAATAAGAAACCCTGGACACAACTGCAGTTCTATTACAATTTAAACTTTGTGATAAATTAATAAAGAGAAACTAGAATTTAATCAAATAAAACAATTGTCAGATTCCGTGGAATGAAATACAACTTCCGCTTTCTATCAACAGGATAAACTGAACTTTCTCTTAGATGTGAAAACAAACTTACGCATACTTTTAACGATCTTCGCGCTTAACTCGTAAAGGGAAAGTACCGCGCTATCAAGGCAAATAAAATGTCGGAAAGTTTAGTTTTCTGAATACATCGAGGGAACACGTGTTTTCGCTCTGGGTTTCATGGGATTCAATTACACTGATCAAAGTCGAATTATTCGGAACCCATGTAATGATTATATTAAGCCGTTTACAGGCGCACGCTGGCAAACTCTCGCAATGTCCATGTACGATTACTTTGGGGAATTTGCCATAGGATTCGCGTAATCACAATGTACGCGTGCGTTATCGTCGTTAAACTTGATCGAACTTAAAATATATTCGCACTTGACCGAGTTTAATTAGAATGCATGGAAATTGATGGTAAACCGATTCGTGAATTTAATCAATATTCAAAGTCGTGGAATTATCGTGTTGCTACACCACTGAAGAACAAAATTTCGGACAAAAATTACCAGTGTTTCGATCCAAATTTTTAGTGATTACACGTAGTAGAAATTAATACGTAAGAGCACATAGTACATATATATAATACACCAAACACATGTCGTCGATATAATGTAATTTGTTACTTTGTCTGAATGAAAGTAATTATTGGAAGATTATATAATTTTTATGTAATTTACATAATATGTATAATTAGCAGGTATGTTTGAAGGTTATTCGAATACAAAAGATATAACAAGTCCATGTTCGTTAGTCTGTGTGTGTGTGTAATGTTATTAATATCTTTTAGATGAGTTTTGTTGCCGTTTTGACAATATATCGAATCTAAAAAGTAGGAAATGTAACATAATGTAATGTACTGTTTCTCATCTGTGATATTCATTTTTTATTATTATACATAAATATACAATGTAATAAAGAATTTGAATTGAATCTTCAAAGGAAGAAAATGAAGTAGGTGAGAATCTTATCGAGGAAACTGCTTATGTTAGCCGGGTAAATTTTCGTCGAATAAACTTTCGAAAGTTAGGATACACTGTAAGTTAAAAAGTATGATCATATTGAACATCGCTTCGACGGTAAATATTAGTTATACGTGCGGCGGAGAGTTTCATGGTACATCGTAGCTCGAATATCGGATATTAAATATTTCCAACGTGATTTTTCCTTCTCCATTTACTTTTGTTTATTTATTACAACATTGCAATGATTTAAATAATTTACATTTCCGATTACGACTGATGGCAAACATAGTTCGATTTAACGCGACTGAAAATTTATAATGTTTATTAGCAAAATGTTTGTAAAAAGGAAACTCTCCATTTTTCATAATAGAAATTCTACTAATTATATCGATAATATTTGGTATTTTAAGTGCATGATTTCATCGTCATTATCGTTTCGTTAACGTTTTATTATCTTGTTCATGCTTCAGTAATTTTATACACCTTATAGGAGAAAGATTAGAATTACTAGATGAAACATTAAACAATTGCATGTATAACTTACGAATAATATTTTTAAATATTAAAAAAAATAGATGACAAAATTTTCGACGTGAAAGGTTTTTTTTTAAACGAAGAATTAAAGTTATTCGATAGTTACTTTAAATGATTCAATCTACTATTAATTTACGTACTGATCAATTTTTATCTCGACTAATATCGTAATTAGATAATAATTAAAGGATTGATTTTGTAACGTTACGTATATATTGGGTATACATAATGCATGTATCCATTCTTGTTGATGCATCATTCCAACATCTGCCCCATTTATCGAACATCAAGTGCGTCATAGATGAAATTTAATTAATCATTTTGGTCAATGGGTACAGAGATGCTTCTTGTTAATTTTCTAATACATGAAATGAGATATTATTAAATGTTATTTGCGTACCACCCGAGCGATTATTCTAAAATTGTTTCGCGAAAAAATCGTTTGGCTACAAACAAAGAATAGAATTTTAAGTTTAAATTAAATCATACGTCACACGTCTACGTTTCATCGTGGTTATTTCTACCCTGCCCACTTCCACTTTATTCAAACAGCGTCACAGGGTGGTACTTGCCCTTATTCCCATACATTTTGCTTATTTTAAACTTTCACGCATTAAGTACTTACGTAGATACACAACCATTGTGTTTTGCCAACGTTATAGAAATTCGCTGAAAAATTCTCCGAGTTCGTAAAATAAAAGAGCCAAAAAGAATTATATTTCAATTATTTATAAATCAGACGCTAAAGAAATTGAAATTGAAAATTTTTCCGAAAAAATCACCCAGAAGACAAAATTGTGAATTGGATAAATCGCTTCCGAAAGTTTTAATTCTAGTTTCCTGCTATTAGCTAATTTTACATCCGTAGCTGTGATGATTTTTGAAGAATATTCTTCTTTTTATATTTATAAGATAAATGAAAATATCATAATAATTTAACTATTTGATTAGAAAATACTCTCGACGTCTATGTATCTATAATATTTAGAGTAGATCTAGTTTCAGGAGAAGCCTCGCTTATTTTCAGTATCTATATATAAAAATATATTTTCTTAGTACGTCGTTCCAAAGTTATGAATTTTCCAAATGTTATATCTCTATTGCATTAAATAAATGAAAATAGACATCGATTGGAAATTCACGTGCAAATCGAGTTCAAACTGAAATTTCGACGATGATGTCGATATCGTGTTTCGTCAACTCTTCGATTTGCGCTGCTCTTCGATATCCTGGCTAAATGTACCAACCACGACGATAATTTAGTTCGTCTCTGTTCTATAACACGCTTCGTGTGGACGTGTCTCTGTGGCCTATGGTACGTGCGGTCGCTTGTATCCACACTTTTCGTATCGTATAACACAGACTTCGAAAACGTGTCAAAGAGACCTGATATATCATCGAACTTTCTTCCTCCTTTTTCATTCAACCGCGTTTTCCAAATGTAGAAAATTAATATCAAAGGTCAATGTTGCAACCGGAGCACCGCATTTAATTCATCAAATCCTGATTAAAAGTGATTCCTATGCTCGTTAAAAGATTAAGATTTACAGTGCTATTTATACGATTGCTTCTGCATTAATTCTGAATATTTTTTTAGATTATTCTTATCGTGAGACGTAGTTCACCGCTGAATTTACTTCGCAGAAATTTTCTAAATTTATCGGAATATACGATGTTTCCGTATGGAAAGTAGTATTTAGTAGTATTTAGAAATGACATTAAATCAGTGAGACTGATAGATATCAGATTTTCTGCGATTACTAAAAATGGATGGTTAGAGACGAAATTAAGTTGAGATGGTGGAAATTAAATGAGAACGGCGTGGTTGAAAAGTAAGTGGTTTGTTTTGGAACGGTTTGAGGTTTTCATAGTGATTTTGTTTGGGATTAGGTAGACGTAGCGGTGAGTTGGATAGCTGGGTAGTCAGGTGAGCTCGATTTTAGCTGGAAGTTGTGGTTGAAACGAAGAAGTGGTGATACGTTCTGAGTGTTTAATATAGTGTATAATATTGAAAGGTCTTAACAGCGAGATTGTTTACGTGCAAGATTAAAGGTAAAAAAAAAAAACAGTCTTTTCAAATTACTTTCGAGAGCCATTGTGTCTACAATGATTCGTCTCAACCAGCCTGATTCCGATATAAATCTAGTCCGACGTGAACGTTCGGAAAAATTTTATATAGGTATTAAATAATAAACAACAAATCAAAGTTGAATATTAAAATAATATTCTAGTCGTGAATAAGAATTAAATTTCTCATCTAAATAAAAATAAAAGTCATTTGAATGATGCTAAGAATAATTTATTTCCTATTTTATTTGGATTTAATTGGAAAAACCGTGAAATTAATATGATTATCTCTCGATAGACAGATCGCAGTTCGCATTCGCACTTGCTTTTAAAGCTACGCTCGTTTCTCGAACAAGTTGTCCGAAAGTCCATTTCAGTTTTCGCATATTTGTCATAGCTAACAAACATTTTAAAAATGACGAATTGTAATTTGCAGTATCAATACCTCTTAGATATTTTCGTAAAAATAAATCCGACGAACGATGAATAATAAATTAAAATAATTAAATAATGTGTTTACACTTGATCCAATAATCAATAATTTATTTCTACCTTTTGTTTGAAATCTCAAATAACAAAACGATGAAAATTTATTCGATAATGCCTCACGTTGTCTGATGTCGCGGCAGTCGGATACAACCCCCTGTAAAGACATTAATTTCCGCGTGACCTGTGGCCAGACCAATCCGCTTGATCTTCTCGTCGAAAGATACAATCGCACGCGTATCCGGCACTCCGTTTCCCGTCGCGTCGTTCTCGGATCCCGCGGCGAATAACAGGACGAAGGATGACGAGCAATCGAGAGGTGGTTTGCGAGAGAACTGAGAGCGACGAGGAGGATCAGTGGGTGGCGGGGTGGCGGTTTACGAGGCCGTGGCCCATTTCCACGCAGTGACGTCAACCCATATCCCCGGATACGTCACCGGATCCGGTAAATGTGTTAGGTTTTACCCACCATGGGGGACCGTTCCATGCGATCGGCTCGTTTCAATGCGTTCCAAATGGAGTCTACGCTGAACCACGTGAGAATCTACCGATAGCGTTTTCTATCTGTGGAACGAAACATATCCTTGGGGTGATCCTTAAGGGATTCGTAAGGTTGTTGTTGCGATGATTGATTTTGCGAAGGTGATTATTTCTATAGGAAATTTTATCACAAAGGTTTCCATAGTTGATTATTCGAACGTTGTTAGGATAGAATACTTTGCTAATGGTTGTAATATTGATTTTTGGCCAGTAGTTTTCTATTCCCAGGCTGCAAACTTTAAGAAGTATTTTGCAAGGGACGACAAAGGGGTTATTTTTAGGTTATCACAAATTTTTCACGAAGATTAGTTTATAATATTTTTCTTTTTTATCGTAAAAAAATAGCAACATCGAAGAATTCTATCGGTGATTGTAACATTGATTTTTTACTGACATTTCTGTAAGGAGTTTGTAGAACGTTTTCTAGAGGGTAGTTGTTATTATTTTTAGTCGCAGTTATTTTTGCAGAAATTTTTATCACGAAGATTTTCACTCTCGTTTATTTATTTATTTCGATATAATTACGTTGTAACGTTCTATTTGTTTTATTGGTGCAGATACAGTTACATATTGAAGTTCGTCGGAATACTTTAAAAATATTAAAAACACACGTCGACGCGTATCAAACATTTTATCATTCACGTCATCATTCGCTGTAAATAATATGTGTTTAATATATTTTTTAAATTTCTGCTACAATGGATCCTGATTCACCCAGTAAAACTAAAATATAGGGACAAGGGATGTTGTGGGTTATTTGATTATTATAAAAGTGTATAGAACGACTCAGAAAATGTTAGAAAAAAAAAAAAAGAAAAAACTGCTTTACAAAATTACATCGTGATCTTTCCTGCTTTCTCAAGATTAAAATAAGCTACGATGGATAAGCTAGAAGTCGATTGGTGTATGGTTTATGGGAATAGGGTGGACGATTGACGAGGTGAGTTTAACAACAGTAGAATGGATTGCAGGAAATTTGTCATGTGCGCCTGGGGGATATCGATGTTTGTTTGTGACTCGTGATGGATGGTCTACTTTTGGATATTTCGTTTTAATTCTCTTCTATTTCAAGCTTTTGTATAGTTATTTTTATGAAGCTTTCTAAATATATCATTGAAGAATTTTATACTCTTTTAAATAATCGTTTGATATTTCATGGTCGATTTGAAGGGTATCTTTAATCTTAACTCTAGTTCAAATCAATATACTGCTGCAATGTAAGAGAGAAAAAGAATATTCAGAGAAAACCGCCAAGTAAAATGTAACTGAAAGTGAAATGTTCTTTAACTAGTTCCTTACTTTCTTCGATAGAAAATGATCTTTTCCTATATCGAGGAGCTTTTCCACTCTACACCATCTACATCAATTTGTTCGTCATTATCTGTTTCTACTTCTTTCTGTAATTCATTCTTTCAAAAACTTTTCCTTCTTCATCGCGTGGATCGTTAACGCATTATCAGTAGTTTCTTTAAATTCAATTCAATTACGATATATCGTAGGCAATATAACATCATATAGCATAGAATAGAGAATAAAACGAAAAGAATAAAAAAGGGAGTCGATGAATTTTGTCACTGTGAAGGATTTCTGCTTTGAATTGAAGATTAAAGCCAATACGCAATTAGAATTCTATCGATTTTAACGAGTAATACCGAAATTAAAATAGAAAAGAAAAACACAAGAATTAAATGTTAAGGTATCTTTTATTTTAAAGATTACTATTTCCAATTTATAATTAACACTGCTAGGTATAACTATTCCTTTATCGATTTAACATATAAAGTAGGAAATTTAAAAAAAAATACAGGAAGAGTAAAAGAAAGTTACAGGATGCGTTATTTGAAGAGCTTCCGCTTTCGATAGAAAATTCACGTCATAATGCAATTATATTTCCATCGACGTAATCCATGAAATAGAAAATAAAAAGGATAGGAGGAAAGGAGCTGATGGAAAATTGTTGTTTAGAGCGTACCTCTTCTTAATTAATAATTAATATTAGACACCATTTACCGTAGGCGGCTACCATTCAGCGATCTAATTGTGAATTTAACTAGGGGATTCGATGCCATGGTTTGATTATCGTTTCCATGTAAATGCGATCGGCTCGCATCTGTCGGCTATCCCTGATCGCATATAGAATATTCAACAGGAATACACACCGTGATACGGTAGTCCATGGCACAGGAATTTCCTGGAATCGAAAGCAGGTGTAATATTCGGCAAGTGCCCCAGAAATTTCTGGATGAAAGGTTATCCGAAGTTGTTAACGCAACACGCCGATGACGATGAACTATTTCATGCATCTGCTTTCCTCTGTCGCAATTTAATCAAGGAATCGTCTACCTGCACTGACCAGCCTTACTTTTAATATTTGAACAGGTATGTCTCTGCATTGAATCGAAAATTTAATCGAAGTTCGAAATGATTATTTTAAATTTATGATTCTACTTAATTTTCTTATTCTTTATCTGTTATCTTTTTCTTAATGTAATTCGAATATCACACGAGAGAGGAAATCTTTTTATTACGTAAATATATTCGTCATCTTCACGGAATTTTTATATTTTTTATTACAAATATTTTTGTTGCAATTTTTTTCCTCGTCCTTGTTTTTCGTTTTTAGATTGAGTTTTCGGTACATTTATTACAAATTATCCTTTGGTTATTACACGTTTCAAGCGACAACGAGACAGTACCAGATAGTGGAATATGCGTACGTAAGTAGATACGTGCTTACGAGACAGACCATACGTGTTGGGACGCTTGTTAAATACGACAATCTTAAAATATTATTACAAAATTGTTGTTTTATACAAAAATATTGCAATAAAAATTCCATAGTGTATCAAAATATACAATGTAAATTAAATTTAATCATAACGAAAATTCTGAACGCAGTTGTCTAAATACCTCAGATACTTCATATAACTTTACATATTACATATACTTCGTACATTTTGCCAACGTGAAATTTTTCATAAATTCATAAACATTAGTGGTTCTTTAATAACTTTTTACCCATTTTTTTAAATCACTCGTTTGACGTTTCTCTTCATTGATTGGCCTAGGTGATCGAAAAAGAGCTTTCAAGCCGTAATCAATTCGTTATAATTTCATTGCTAGTCTTTTAAGCAATCTATATCTTCCATCTTGGAATATGTTGGAAATTGCAAAAATCAGAAATCACTTACGATATCGTTTGCAATCAACGAAAGTGGCCTGAGGCACTTAATTGACTCACGGGATAACATTGGTCGAGCAACATAGACGATGCGCAAAATCAACGGCCGATCGATTGTTCGGTCGATCATATGTAATTGCATCCATAATCTATCAAAATTGAACGCAAAATTGACCGCAATTATTGTAATATACACAGCATACATAAATATGCACAGTCACTTTAGTACCATCTACGTTGTTTAACAATCAAATATATTTTTAGAGAATTTATTTCAACATGCTGTTATGTAGAAATGAATTTACGGAATTTTTAGACATTCTATTTGTGCAACTCAAATGTGATAGAACATGCATTAGAATATTTGAAACGAGTAAGAACGAAAATATAAATCGGACATAAAAACTAACTTTCAGAATTAGCGTGAAATGAGACTAGTTGTAAAGTTACTTCATGATATTAATAATACTATCTACAACGTATCAATTATGCCTTAATCCTAAGAGTGAACCCATACAACCAACAATATCGTTAATATTTCTCAATCATTGCTGTTTGCCAATAAATATTCACAATACCTATTGATCCTTTTAGTCGAGAACCTTGAAATATCGACAGTATATATCGATAGTCTGAGGAGGACTCTAACATATCAAAAGGATTATTACTATTTTAAGGAAAGACATTAACGTAAAATTAAATGAAGAAATCGCAGATATTAACGATGGTTCTTTTATATATTTTTTTAAACCTAAGAAATTTTTTAACCTAAGTACAAACAGACTCGGATCGAAAATGATGCCAAGAAAGCAATTTGTACGATTGAGAAATAACTACAAGATAGTACAGAGTATCTATATACATGTATACGTATATATTCATTCATGAACTTTAGTTTAAAAAAGATTTAAAAGATAATTTAAGCACCGCTATACACTACTATAAATGCAGCGTAATAATGTTCCTAAGTTACAGAATGTCCATAAATGCGTTGCAACAGCCTGGGAGATCGGAACAAGAAACGTTCGACCGATCTTCGATTTTAATCGAATTATTCTCATCGTCCATTCGACGAATCGGTTGTGTTTAAATATCGAGCGTCTATTGTTTTCCGTGGACAATTACAGTCGTTCGTTCGAAAGCATACGCATCCCTTTGGTTACGGGCGTACATTGTTTCGACGATGTTCGTCAAGAAGAATGTTATTTTCGAGGTGAAGATCATCGAAAATTATCGTGCGATCTACACGGACATTTTGTTTCGACGAAATAAACTTTTGGTCATTTGAGAATCTAATTTAATTTTTTCCCTACCTAGGTCTTTCTTTATCTGTTTAACGAATATTTGAATAAATGTTTATGAAAGAATCTTAAAAGTTGTTGACACTTTCAGGACTGAATTCTTTCAAATTCCAAATAAAATTTACTACATTTCTCTAACGGAATCGTAGCACAAAATTTCTTTCGACTGCAACGAAGCATGAGATGAAAATGAGACATTGTTTATTGTGACCTAATGCAATAAAGAACGATGGACCTCACCATCAGAAATTATTGAAAGTTATTCAATACATTGAAAACAATTTCCTAAGCAATTTTTTAAATAAATGTTTTCAAAGATTATATCATTGTACAATAGAACCATTCCCATTAAAAATTCTATTGTTTTCAAAATTGAAACTTTGCTGTTTTATGAAGTAGAACATTGCCATTCATTAAAAAGAAATATTTATAAAAAAGACAGTATAATATCTTGTCGATAAAGCTTGACTTCGCATAAATATATATTTGGACCGGAAAAAGCCAGGCTAGGAAAATACGAAATATATTACAGCAGTTGCATAACGTGATGTTGCATTGCTGAGAGCATACATAACTGTTTTGTTGGAAATAGCAATATTTTGAGCTCAACAGCTACGTAAGAACTGATACTCCAAGATCGATGTCCACGTCTTCTGTACTATGTTGAAGGCTTTAAGAGGGAAAGGCAGTAGGTTTCCCTGGGAAATAAACGGGTCCAAATCATTCGAAGAGAATGATAACATCATCCAAAATCGTTCGTTTCTCGTCCCTGTTATTTATGATATAATATTTTAACCATCTCGAATTAACAGGCTAATCTTTTTATTCAAAGAGATATTCTTTTACTAAAAATTTAATTAATTCTAATAAAAAAATATATTTTACAATAAATGTCCTCCGCGCGTAGTACAGTGATCCTCCTACATAAGAAATAATAGACTCTTACAGAGATTCTTCCTGTAAGAGTATCGATGTCATAAGGTTCTTACTTTTCTTAAAATGATAGATTCTAAAAGGAAAGCCATGAGATACAACAGATATTTCTGGAACAAGGACAGCCATAACGGATGGCTCCAGCGACGGTCGTAAATGATTCGAGTTATATTTTCGTTTAACAAACTTAATAAAAAGCTTTCTTTAAAGTTGTTTCTTGTAGCAACATACGTTTCTCGTAGTCTCCGGATATAAAAATATATATTATTCGTTGAGAATCATGTTCGAGAAAAATAGAGATAATATCTGCATCGATCTTTCATACAACAATAATAGCTGTTTTCAAACAAATAGGGGCGTAAGTAAATAAAATGTTCATATTTGGAATAAAAGCAATTCGGTGATCAAAATAGTTTCCAGATATAACGATATAAAATATATTATTTACTGGAAGCTATTTGGACAAAAACAGAGATATCTGCATCGTTTCAATCTTTTATTCGGCAAATATAAGTTAATAAAATATATAAGCGATGCATTGGATTAAAAACGACGGGTTATCCAATATAGAATCTTCGTTTAAAAAATGCATTTTATCTATTATATTATTTACTGCTACATAGTTTTATATCTTTACAATTGCTTAAATAATGGTACTTTAATATTAACAAAAATTGCTGCACGAAAAAATACTTATCGTTTCTAGTTGAAATCACAGATGAGGATTAATGCGGCTCGTAAATCTGTCACTGATAAAATTATCACCTGAAGCGAATTAATTTACTTTCAGCGACATTTTCAAAAAAACGCTCGCCACTGGTCATAAACAGATGGCATTCAGCGTCCATGCCGATAGTGTAAGCGTAAATTTGGTTGAATTTCAGAGAAAATGCAACTGGCTGAGAGATCCGTTTGCTTTTTGTTTTGTCCAGTTACGGAGAAGCATTAGAAAGAACAAAAAGAATAAAGAAACGGAGAAAGAAGAAGATACAATTACGAACGCTTTCGCGATTTTCAAACAGGTGAAAATCGTAAACGCGATGAGATAGGACAAGTTATAACCAGAAAACATGTAACAAGTAGCGGAATAACGTTCACTGGAATGCTTTGTGCACTTCGTGAAGCTTTAAAGTTGGCGCGCAGAAATTACACTCGACTAGATGACACATGGAAATTGTGAAATACAATGTTCAACGGCGAGAAACGGAAAAGTTGCGACGATACGAGCCGAATAAAATTTTATTGTTACCGTGGATCAAATTTTCCACGCAACGCGCAATTTTCTTTCACAGTATTCCTTGCGTTCTTTGCTATTCCCTTTTACCTCTTCTTTTTCCGTCCGATGAAAATTTATCGGATAATTAATTTTTTACGTTGGTTTATTTAAAGGTGAATTACAACCCTACTTTAATCTAAACTTTTATCCACTTATTTTCGTAATTATCTGTAAATATTTAAATGACAATTTCACGTTCTATAAAAGATAGTTTACAGTATAAAACTGGCAAGTGCAATAATATTCAGTATCTTAAAATGGTTATTTTTGAATCTTAACTCTGAATCTTAGCTCTCGTTCGATCCAAACACGATTTTAAAAAATAGTCACAGGCATGTACCTATATGACTTTTATCTATCATTTGAAAATACCTTAGAATAACATTATATAATATACGTTATATAATATCCCTCCCTTTGAATCATTTTAGACTCAATCGTGTCTTTTATCGTTAACAAATTTTTTAAGCTCGAGGAAACTACGAATAACTACGAATGCTAAATTTTTCTCCTAACAATCAACAGTATTTATTGCTTGCTAAACCAAGCAGCAATTGCAACGAAGTTTCAAATATGAAACGAAGAATGAAACTACCCTAATGCTCCGTTATTTGAAAATATGTATATAGCGTACAGCTTTTCAAACGCAATTTTTCAATTATACTCGATGCTTTATTTTTCACACAACAAATTACGTAAGTAGATGGAATTGAATGACAGCAAACTGTCTTCAAATATCCATAGAAGGTTTAACTTCCTTAACACACTTAATCCGCACTTATGTACGTGTTTAAAAAATTGCTATTAGTTTGCACGATTTATCAGATCTCTCATGCGAGCAGCTCATTATCAGTAGTGCTTTAAGCTCTAATAAAAGCGGTACTTGTAAGAGATAATATCGTTAAACGAGCGGTTCTTTTGTAGATCGTGACAAATTCATTTAAACACATATTAGATAACGAATCTATAAATAACTAACTATAACAGTCACGAACTATAATTTTACAAATTTGAGTTATATGTACAATTTTGTTTTATTATTAACTTTGTTTTATTCACATTAAAGCGATCTGTGTTCGGTTACTTTTAACATAGCGCCAGAAGATGGTTAACTTAATTTTAACTTTGTTACATCAGACGATCTCGCGATTAGGTCACCATGTTCTGGTCAATTCGCAATTCTGATCAAATAGCATCATATTACGATGAAAAACCGTATTAAAATTCTCGGCGAATTCGGTCTCGCTATTGGAAACTTTACCGTCGTTCGTGACGCATTGAAATAGAATGATACTCAATTTTCAATCGAATACATCCAATCTTTACGGTTCCATTTAATTAAATTTTAATTTCATCGATCTCTTTTAAGCGACCAAATTCGGATAAATTCATCCGAACTGGAATGAAATATCTGATGTACTACTTTGCGATAAGTAATATTACATTTATAAGTCGTCATGATTTTCCAACATATTTACCTACGTTATTTAATGTTTCTTGTGTAAAAAAAGTTACCGTGATTGTCTTAAATCTTCCGTAGAAAATAATAGTTACAAAATTGTTACATATATTTTCATCGTTATGCTGCTCTCCAATCTAATTCCAAATTTTTCTAATTACGCGATTATGTCCAATTTCTTACACTGTCTTTACCAAAATCATTCTCGCACTTTAATTTTTCCTATTTCATTTGAATTACATTATTTATTATTTCGACGTATTATCATATTATTGATACATATATCTCATTTCATTCCTACCGAGGAATTTTTCAGTTCACAATTAAAAATATTAAACGTATCAACGAAAAACCAAAAAGCCATAGAAGTATCATTTAACAATCGTGTAATTCAGCCGTTAAGATTCCTGTCCAATCTCGTAGTTCGAAATGGCGAACGACTGCAGACAAGAGCCGAGTTTCTTTAGTTCGATTATCCCTAGAACCAGATCCCGGATTAAAAAAGAAAAAAAAAAAAAAAAAACGAAGGGGTACGTTGAGGATGGAGCTCGATGGTGTGATAACACAGCCGCATTGCGGCACACAACCACCATGTCTGAAGCACACAGCGTAGCCCGAAGCGGCTGTATAAATTTCCACTGGCTCCCCGCTCTTTCGACACACCAACGTTCTCCTTCAACCAGCAATGCAACTACGTCGCATCAATGTATCTCGCGGTACAACGTGCATCACGCATGGTCGGCTATTATTCAAGGAACGATTGAAACGTCAAAAGAATTTATCCTTCGACACGAAGAAGGATATTGTACGACATGGTTTAAGATCTTTGATAAGGTCGCTTTGGATGGAACGTGTTCTCCTGCTCGTGAATTTCAGGTTAATGTCTTCATCGCCGGCCTGAGGTATCTAAGAGACAATTGGAAAAAAATGAAAAATGAGAAAGAAACGTGAAGACCTGTAAAAAGAAGCTAAAAATCTTTCCTTCGATATTCAAGAAAATGAGAAACGTTCCAAAGATTCTTTTTAATGAACTATGTTGATGACTTATATCAACGATCTATCAGCTACTAAGATTACGGGTGTTTTTGCAAATTTACATTCTTTAGGAGCATAGAGTGCCCACTAAAATAATCAAACATCGAAAAATTAGTGGTTCAGTGGCTTTAGTGGCTTAAATTTGAATACGCGTGGCTCGTGTATAACTCGATTCCTTTTACAATTTTTAGATAATAATACGTTACATTTTGTGTAATTCGTTTTGTTCGAGTTACAGGTAAAATTTCTATAAAATGTCTTCCCACTAAACGCAGAATGGAACAAACTAAAAATACATTCCTTCTCTACGTAGCTATTATATGTACGCATTAAATACTCAAAGGATTAACTCTCACCCGTTATAGCGACCATAACCGGTATTTCGAGACAATTGTATTTTTCCTCCCTTTTTTTGCTGTTTTTTTTTTAGCACAAAAGTTTCTTTTATTTTTACTTTTATATCGTCAATTTGTATCTTTCTTGTAAATTAAAAATGAACAACATAACCCAAATCAAATCCAATTATCGAGCAAAGTTATTCTAGTCACCAGTGACCTATCGGTATCATTCGCACCTTAAACATCTACAATTCCTATTCTATCTTATCGATTTCGACAATTGTCGTACGTTTGCAATTCGCGTTGTTACGATACAGAAGGATTCGCCGATGTTTATCGCGCGGTTTGTCGCCTCGTTTACGCTCGTGGAATCGCCACTCGCGTTTAACGAGCGTACGAGACTGAAGAGGCTCAGTTCGCCGACGGTTTCAAGCAATTAACCAGCCTGCTCGTAGGTCGTTACGCTTCTACGGAGCAACTGTACGAACCGGAGGATTCCGTGGAAAACAACGAATAACGCGCGTACGCGAACCGCTGAAAGAGTTTTTCCACCAGCTCTGGCGTCAGCCCATCCGTGTAACGGCTGCTCCGTATTCCTGCCACTTCTTTTTTGCGATACATCCGTTCTCCCCCGAGGGATCGAGGAGAGTTGCACGCCTGCGAAACGATGGTTAAAAGAGCCGGTTCGATGGAACGATGGCGATAAATTGAGCGACGTAGTATGCGGCAGCAGTGTGCAGTTAATGAACGAGAGATCGGACCAAATGACTGTTATAATTCGCGAAAATATATGGGTCAGTTATTATTGATCGTTCGGGGTACAGCTAGTTTTTGGTCATTATGAATAACACAGAGTTTCTTAGTTGAAGCTGCAGAGTGTTTGGTGGTGACGGTGAAATTGACTGATTATTGCGAATTTAAAGATATCGTTTAGCTGAAAAATCATGATTTTCAAGGAAACGAGTTTGAATGCGCTAAAATGTTAAAATTTCGGAACACGTTAAAATTGGTGGCAAATCAGCGCGATAAGAGATTCAACAGAAGCGTGATCGTTGTTTCTGACGGAGTTATAGAGGCGACGTAGATTATTTCGATATAAAAGTTTTACTTGTCAGAATCAGAGAAAGAGAGAGAGAGAGAGGGGGGGAGAGGGAGAGAGAGAGAGAGAGAGAGGGAGAGAGAGAGAGAGAGGTTGAAGACGGATTAATTAAATTGCGAAGTTAAGATTAGAAGCTAGAAGGCTCGAATTTCGTGCCTGAACTAGGTGTTCGACTGCAGTTTGGAATATGCTACTTTTACAATTCGTTTGCCAAAGTTTGACGAAAGTTCATGTACAAACGTAGAAATTGGAGTAGTTTGCAAGTTCCCAGTGTAGATAATTTTACTCTCTGAAACCTGTTTAGACGCATCGAACCATGGCTATTTTGGAAAGTGTTTGAATCAAAATACATATAAAATCTAAACTCATTCTCAAACTAATTACATTTGCCTATATTCGAATTTGCTATTTCTGAATTATACTTGTACATACTTTTTACCAACGTATTATGCGTATTATATGGAACATTTTGAAAATGTATTAGTACTGTAGTAAGACTGCACTGCCGGTCGAGTTTGATACAAAACTGAAAAGATATATATAAATTACAAGATATTTGATACAAGTTCGTACTCCGCAGAGATATCGAAGGTATTTAAAAAGTCAATTAGTAATAAAAAGTGGAAAATACATAAATATATTAACAATAAATACGATATACACATAAAATTTTTCTATGGTAAATACTCAAATATTTCCTCTGAGCCACTGTATAAACATCATTTTATTATTAAATCAAATACAATTTATCTTCATAAATATATGTCATAACCACGTAACAGAAGCACGACCAATTACTTATTAATATTAAAAGACTTCAAAACAAAACTACCGGTATCTCCACGTCGAAAACTAAATGCTGTATGGATATTGCATTGAAGTCAATATAACAAACACAGTGGAATATTAATTATTTCTAGTTTCTAATTAAAGCGAATCGAGGGAACGCATGTGAAGAGATGCGAAAGCTCATTATAATTTTTGCACCCGACAAAGTGCGCGTACACGTGTAGAGAAACTCCGCGATTGCAAATAAATTCATAGAGAAAAACTGGTTCGTCCAGGTGCGGTAATTAAAATCGATTTATTGTTCGAGCGTTTGACTAATTAATTATTAGTGGGTAATTCGCTGTTTATTTCCCTGTGTCAAAATAACATCACCAGCCGGGAACGCGAATTATTAAACAGGGACAAAGAGAAACGAGATTGTGATGAACGCGATAATTCATTTTTTATGCTTTTATATTTAAAAAAGGAGAAGGGGAGAACAAAATTGAGAGAATAAATGTCGTTAAAGCAAGAGCTAACGTGTTAATTAACAAATACTTCCATTTATTTGAGTTGGAATATATAGACACGCGATACGTAACGAAAGGAATTAATATTAATTATATCAACACTTGATCAGCAATTAATTAGAGCATACGCTAGCGTGATATATGGTATCATCGTGATTTAATGTAACTAGAATACTATGGAAAGAGAACAATATGCGAATAAGCTGAAAGTTTATGTTACGTCCGATTGCGATTCGAAATGAGATATTAATTAGCGATAGCATAGTTACTGAAACCAACAATTTCTGCATATCGCGAAGGTATCTAATAAATACAATTTTGATTCAATGGTTTGTTTTTTAAATTCGGGAATTATAAATGTAAAACTTTAAATATATACGGTTTTGTACAAGTTTCTCATAACTCAAATTAGGTTAATGTCTCGTAAGTGTAAGGAAACGGGAAACTTCGAACGTTGGAGAGGTCGCCCTCGGGTCTACTAGGAGAAAGCGAAAGAGTGCAATAAATTTTATTAAGGTCTCTCACGTATTGCATTTTGAACTAGCGAACCCTAATTGTTTATGTTGAGGTTATTAGATGTGTAAACAGAGAAACGCGTGGATAAATTGTAAGGTAGAAAATATATTTTAATACAGAAGTGTAAGTACAAGTAGGAATATAATTTGAGCTGGTCCAGATCCGCACGCTAACAGTGTTACCCTATAACTGAAAACCCCGAAGCCAACGTTGCCTGTCTACTGTTTATGGTCTGCTTTCGTCTCAGTCTTTTGTCTATACGCTGTCGATGGCATCAGTGCTTGAGAAAACTAAAAAGATCAGATGTAGAGTTTTCTTAAAAGTGGTGACCACTTCAACAGTTTAGCGATGCCCTGATTTAGAATATTCCGTCATTCTTTGCGCACGAACGTCAAAGACAATTCTCCGCGTATTTCAAATTTTTAATCTTTCTAATATTTTTCTCTAATTTTAATCTAATATTTTTTCTCTACAAAATATTATTGTATTTACTACTCCTAATTGTTAACATAATCGAAATTTATATCTCGTATAGGTTTATCATTAGGAGACTTGTTGTTATTTCTGTATTTAGAGGTAGGATCACAATACCTATTATTTTCTTCCTTGGATAAATCTATCTAAGCCGAAAAACCTTTATTGAACTTTCTTACATGGACTAGGGATAAAAACAAAAGAATATCTTAAATCTATCGATTATATCTAGAACTATCTTCTAGTTACTATTTATTGTAACTAGCGCATCTACATATGGATGGCGAGCGCGAACTCACATTGTCATTTTCAACAAGGCTTTTAACGCATTCGTATTTTATTTCTATGTCGGCCGTGTCTAGAGGGTCGTAAATAAATCTTAGCGATTTCTACAAACCCTATAATTTATACTTTCCGCTTTAGGTTACACAAACGTTACGTACCCTAATCTCCATAATAAAAACAGCTTTCCCGTTTCCATTAAAAATACGGTTGCCCATAGATCACGTCGCTGAAAAAACAAACGTATGCCCGCCATCGATGATTCATGGTCCGTCAACAATCCCACGGACTCAATAGGTGAAACACGAGTAGCCGGATCTACGACGGATCGAATCTCCTAGTACGCGTCCCTCGCAGTAGAAAGGGGATCGGTACGACGTGATAGTACACGAAACGACGATGGTACGGGTGAAATCGCGATGGAACGACGGGGTAGAAGAGGATGGACATCGTTATCTCTCGTAATTAAACGATCTCATGCTGGCTATCGATCGTTACTTGCCGAATTAACCGCGCTCGACTGTGTTCTAAGCGAGCATAGCCACAGGCCATAGGCCACGTGTGTGTAACCTTTTCGCATCATCCGCGATGTGGTACATATATAAGGATTAGACGTTTATGGAAACTAAAATACATTTAGAAAATATAAAAAGCACTTTTGGAATAGAATTCATTTTTTAGACTGTGAGAAAAATAATCTTCTATTTATTATTAACGGTAGGAACAGAGATAGATTTTTCGATGGTTTTGTAAAGAAGATGTAACGTGCTAAATATAGAAGATAGCGCAATATAGTATGGAAGACAGTACGGTACTAGTGATATTCGTTGTTTAGTTGATTACTAATTTATGAAAGTACAATTTGGCATGTACGTACTGCATGTTGAGAGCAAAAGGATCAGGAATTTATTAAACTTTATGGGAATATTATCTTATTCGAGATCTTGTGATGTAAAGAATTTATATATCCCATGTTAAAATCAAGATCTTATCGATTCTAAATAACAAGATTATAGTTTTTTCTTATCCACGCTCTTCTCCTTCTATATGTGGAGTTTGGCTCTCGCGTTATTAAATGCTGCGCTGTATTTCTGGTTCAGAGTCAGACTTCTCTGAGTTTCTTCGTTCGTTTAACGTATGATTAATGAGATTTAAAGTATGAATATACAATAGTTGATTTATTATGATATTATGATTCTCGCGTATAGGCAACGACATATTTGAAGGGTCGTTAAGATGAGTTACCAGCAGTTATGTTGTAATAACATCTAGCGAGTTGCAACTTTCACGTTAAATCATATAGACTAAGCTACGTTAAATTTCAATTATTCTAGCAATGTTCATTGACTTTCGTTCGAATAATTATAAACGCGAGTAGCGTGTGAATATACGTATCGCCGTCATCGTTAACGAAATTTCCGCTAACGAACAGTTTGCTACCTAATCTCGTTTGAAAATGTCGCTGGGAGAAAACGAACCTTTCATTTTTTCGCTGCTCAAACGTAGAGTGAAATCGACTAGTCCGCTTTCGCGGACCAATAAATTTCCCTAGCTGATCGCCGAATTCGATTTCCCGTCCCGAATGTCGCGGATATATTCCTGTAAAATTAATCGACCGTCCTTTGTGAGAGCTGTTGGCTGATAGCTCTGCTACCTATGGCTGGTTGGGAATTTCGAATAGGCTGGGACCAGTCGCGTTACTCGCTGATCATTCGTTTAATCGCCAACGTACATTTATAGAGGTACTTTTTCATTCTTGGTAAACAATATAGAATAGCATAGTTTTGGATAGCATAGCATGGATATACGAGTCTCTCAAAAGCCAAAATGATCAATTCCATTCTCTGAAAAATATCTCAATTTCTCTCTTAATTTCACTGACCAAACACGCGGCTGATATTTATTTCTTAAGGAGCAAACGGTTCACTTCGCTTCGTGAATTCAATTGTAGCACGTAAACGGAATGAATAATAATAAATGCCAAAGCAATGTTTCTTTGCCGATTTTTTTTCCTTTTCAAGTTATAGAATTGGTCAATACGATTTCTGAACGACTGACATCAGATTTCAGAATATTTCACGTTTATTTCACTCTTCGTAACAAACCTGTTCGTTAGATAGAAATTGAAAAGAGAATACAGAACAGCGCTAAAGCGAGTGATCGCAACTACTAGATAAAAAATTCATATTTCAAATAAAAAGTATTCTCCGGTTTTATAAATTGAAGAAATCTAATCTCTTGAAAATCTATGATCTTGCGTTAAGTGTATACTCTTTAAAATCACGAGTAATGGGGACCGTGAGTAATGTCGCAACCGATAGCAGCGATGTTATAAATGTAATGCAGCTGGATATCGCTGCGAATGATGTTGGATCAATGTAAACACACCTAAGGTGTATATTTATGTATGCATTGAAGTTTGTCTATGTATGCATTGTCGGTTCACATGGTTTTGCATGCATTTGAAGCGTGTAATATGCTCAAACATCGTTTTGTTGTTTGCGTTAATAAACATGTGAATAATTGCTCTCCATGACACGAAGAAGCTTGCATAACGTTGCATAACGCTTCCGTTGGTAACAAACAGCTCCTCTACATACTCCTTATTTACTTCACGGACTATTTGTGTAGTTGTATTATTTCTAGATGTACATTTATAAATAAATAAATACCTACGGAGCTTTCCGTGAACGTCGTGACAATAGATATATTATATTGGAAGAGAAACGATAGATATATCTTAGATAGAATCAGAGTTCAGATAAATATATCTGGAATTAAATATTTTAAACGAAAATTATTACAAATAACACCGTTTATTCTATTGTTATTTTTATTAACTTCTATCGGAATCGATAGACTTATTCTATTCAAACAATGGTTTTTCAAACAAATCCTTCTTATCCGTTTCTTGATACTAAAAAACTAAAAAGTGATTGATTTTTGTGTCGATTCAGACGCATAAATTTCATATAGCACTATCTAGCACTTATATCTTTTCCATCGTATTCCAAATGGGATTTATACCTTCTCTGTAAAAAAATGTCTTTTATTTCTCCCAGCTCTTACATTATTTTATTTACCAATTTTCTTTTAAACAAAGAATTCGAAGAGGTCCAATAGAAAGTAATCTAAAGGCAACAATACCGGTTTATACAGACGACTATTAGCCGTAAAGCACCAAAATATCTCAAATCGCACGCTTGTTCCATTTCGTCGTTCCAATTTTACGATCAACGCAGTTCCACGACGATTTTCGATCCAATGGGCAAATTCATATCCAGATCCGTATTCCATCGTGCCGTTGTGGACTGGCAGCCAGTACGAGGAACGCAGATAAACGTAATAAAGCGGCGCTTGCTTTGCGATAACCCTTATCTCACGTTCGGCGAGTTGGCCGATATAAATTAAATTAGTCTCGGATTGTTTCGTATTAGATTATCGATATACCTTACCACAGGTCGGCCGCGCAAACCCTAATCACTTTTCCAAGCATTTGCAATCTCGCTACAGCCTAAGTCTACGCGATGCGGTTAATCAGGATCACCCGTTGCTACACGCGCATAATTAGTAGGTAATTAGTGCACAGGTGTAGGTGCACTGGGTTCACATAGTCACAGAATAGTCGACATGTCGTTATTTGACGCGTTTTCTCTTGTGAAAGTAGAGTAGCGGCCAGCAATCGATGGAACGATTCGACGAGGATTGAAAAGTTGCGGAGAAGAAGCGAGATTATGTAGAAATTCTGATTTTTTAATTGAATAATTGGCTCGCAACACGATGAAATCGATATTATGAAAAATACTCTACACCTTCGCGTATTGATATTAACATTTATAAAAATCATTGTCGTGAGATTCGCAACTTTGTGATCTAATTAGGCATTGGTCTTCTACGATATAAGAATAGATATGCTTACAGTTCAGTTTAAAAAAATTGATACGTACTGAAAAAGAAATGGAAAGTGCCAGACTATGTTTTTGCTCCCTTGGAGAAAGATAATCACGAGCATAAGTTGGTTTCGCTGTGATCTGTTAAATTATGATTAGAAATAGTACGGTAGAATTCCATTTACCTCAACTCGTGAGAAAACAGTTGGTGCAATTGAAGTTCATAGGTAATAATAGTTCACATCGTGGTAAGTGGCGTCAACGGGCAACAACTCATTAACTAACGTGTCGTTTCAATAAACGCGGTTCAAATGCAATCTGTACCGTGTATTGTTCTATTCATTATGATGTTCAATATCGAAATCCAGGGAATGTGGGTAATTAATTGAACAATTAGGTTCAATAGATCCCGAAGATTACGGTAATGTTCAATATTTTAATAATTCCTAGTCCTTTCTTTCTTTTTACGATTTTCCTCATCGCTTCTTTTTATTTATGTCGTTGTTGTATAATACTTTGCATAATTATTGCGACTAAAAGAATATTTTGTTTTATATTTCATCAGAACAATAGACGATGGGATAGGAGTTAACGAAGGATTGAAATTTCTAAGAGAAAGAAATATAATAATAATTATTATTACCAGCATCCTTAAAAAATACTACTTCCCCTAAATGGTTGAATGGGAGATTCTCCAAACAGCGGATTTTTAATTAGCTTCCGTCAAGTTTGTTTTTCCTTCAAGACGCTAAATATATTCCGTGTACAATACAGCTGCTCGACGACCTCAGTTACTCTTTTAGAAATGGAGTACTCTCGCTGTTTGTCGAGCAAGCCTAGCTTTCGCGGTTAGAGAACTTATCTCTCTATTCTATCCAAATGAATTGTCCTTTTGGAGAATGAGACGGAACCACACTTTGTGCCTGATCCATCGGTCGTTTACGTGATTTAACGATAAAGTTATACAGTTTGAAAAAATTCTTCTGGCAAATTTTTGGTAATTTTTGGTAAATTTTTGAAAAATTTTGATGGAAGCAGTTTTAAGATTCAGTACATTGTCGATCAATCCCACATTACTAAAATCGATTTTATATTTGGTTTCAAAGTTAGATATTTTTCATCCCCTCGAAAATTCTAAAAATACTGCTCCTTACGATATGACGATGTTGAAAATATTAAAATATCGCTCGTCTTTGTAATTATATCTTTGGATCCCATAAAACTTTTCCACGTTATCAGCTTTTTTGAAAAGATTTACATTTAAGAATCGATTTACATGCTGTAACATATGACTGATTGTTATATATTATAAAATATACTACCTGTGCTACACCGTTACATTCTCACACTTTTGAAACTACTGTGACAAAAATTGCTACATTTTTCAAAATAATAATTATTCTCATAAACGTTATATGATGTAATATAATATAATAATTCTATTCTGGAACGATGTAAATGATTTGTAAAGTATTAAAGTATTTCTTAATTTTCGTTACTATAAAATCGTCATCATTTAACGTACAAATATTAAATAATTATCGACGCAGTAAAACTCGGTTGTCCTTAAATTGTTACGCGGCTGTGTTCTCTCATTTTACCTGCAGTTGGATACTGACAGTTATTAAGAGAGGTATCTGTTTTGTAATTGAAGTCCAACGGTATGCTGCTATGGTCGCGAATCACTTACACAATCTGGAAGTATAATCAATGTACTTGTTGCATAATCGATACGAGCAAGAAGTTTTTTCGTCGGTGCTTGAGAAACGAGGAGTGATTGATCGATGCAGACGTGCACTTAATGGTTTTTTTAAAGCACATTTCCGTGTATCAAGCTAACACGTTCGAAGAACTGTTATACATATTCAGTTCGATAATTCATACTGAATATGCATTACTCGTACTTTGCATAATGTCACTTAATTATAAAGTTATAATTAAAAGATAACATTTTTCAATTGTAGATAGAATAGATAAGAAACGAAATTATTAGAACATAAGGTTTTTGTACTAGTTCTATTTCCAATTATTATTGTAACAGTTTATTGTAGAATATCGCTACATGGTGAAATTCATTTTTAGAAATTAATATTCTTTAATACCGATCTGTGAAAATGAATATAACGATAGTTATGAAATTCGCGTGCATATTGATGCCAAATCTTATGAAAGTATAATACTAGTAGAGGTAGTAGTATCGTTTATTGCAACATTCGTATATTGTTCAATGTTTTCTCCATGGGATATAGTATAGTCTCATAATATTCCCAGAAGTACTTACGTAAAATATAAAATACAAAAACAGGACAATATATTACATCATTCGGACAAATCGTGTAACCGTGCTTCCTGTTCAGTTGCTCTTTCTTACCTTTTTCCGTGCTTTGCCTTCTTACTTTCTTTTCTTCCTAAAATTTCCTTTGGAGATTTGTTTCTCCTATATTTGAACGTACTCACAAAATCTTATGAAAATATAAAACATTTCTATCTTCAGGATAGTTCTTGTTTTTGAAATATAAGTTATGTACGAAAAATTGTTCTAAATCGCGACTAATTGAAATAGTAATATCTATTATAAAACCAACAATCATTTTGATTGATTTACTTCTGCGTAAAATGTGTTTAATGATCACACGTACAGATACAACATTTTTTGATATTTATATATATATAACACAAATCCATAATTCCGTGTCTTGACATTGGTAATCGAATAGGTGATAAAATATATAGACGATAAATATTATAATTTGCGCTCTTGAAAATGATTTTAAAATTAAACATCGTGTCTTTTAGAATGTAACAAAATCAGATATACTGTATAATATTTTTCTGAAGTATAAATTTCCAATAATAATTTCAATTTAGTAATTAAATAAAATTGAATACACAAAACGTGCATAACAATTTTTTCCCTTTTTAAATTACGTTCGCTATGTTGGAAATGTATGCCCCTGGAATACATCGTTTCACGATTTATTGCGAAATTCCGTGCAAGCTACTCTAACTCTGTTGCGCGGATATAATTTTATTTATTCCTGAAGTTAATCGAAGTCCAGGCAGAAATGAGATTACCCGATAAATCGCGTATTAGACACGAAAGTTGAAGCACTAAAATCGCTCACGCGAAACGAACTGGTAAATTTATGCCTTGCACTTCTCTGGTTCATTGGACTCAAAGCTTGATCACGAGAACCGCCTGTTGGATATCAAACTTTCTAGATCGTTTCAACGAGACTGTTAACCAAGTTGTCTTCGAGGATCACCATAGGATTTCTCTTGATACGCATATGCTTTATGCTTTTTCCAAGTTACATACCACGAAACGAGTCCTTTTCAAGTGTACCTAATCCATTTCCGCGTTCTACTTCATTTGATCTTATAGAATATACTTTTAGGCATAAAAGAAATTTTTAAATCTTAAAATATAAATTACTTAAAAATATTAAAGAATAAAACGTACTAAGGATAAAAAAATGGGTCATTAGAAATATTAAAGTTACCCCTTTTTGCTACTTTTTTTAGATATACCATTCTTACACTTCAAATTTTATTTATTTTAAACAGAAGACAGAAACACACTAATCTCGCTTGCAAGTGCAAAACTTTCGTATAACCGTAATTGTTAGTCAAACCAATAATTTTTATTAGTCCATTAATACATCAAAATGATCAAACTAAACTAAAACTAAAAAATATTATTTTATCGTCGAAGTACGTGCACACACATATTCATCACACGTAGGTTTATTCTACTTGATTATCGATATTCACTGTCCGTAGCACGTCACACATTCTCCAAGATGAAATACTCAACAAGAGAGCAACTAAACAACCAGTTTTCAGCTAAAAGTTATGTAAATATTCTGGTGCTACGTTATTCAATCACTCTTTTCATTTATATCATAAGCTGACAATATTTTAGGATTATAAAATGCAAGTAAAATACAGATAAAATACAAGAATTATAGAACACATTTCCCTCCATCTGCTTTTCTTGCAGATCTTGATCCAATTTCTATTTTTATTGCATAGAGAACGTTTTCGTTTCTTCTGTATGTACAAGAGATCTAAAACAAGAGATCTGCTTTAAAGCCAAGACTACAAATACTACAGTCTGAAGTGACCTTTTCACTTTTTCTCAAATCCATGTCTTAGATAAACCTAGAAACTAAGCTAAGGAACTTTGTGAAATTACCTTCTTTATCTGCTTTGGGAAATAACAATCCATTTTTTGTCATATATATAAACGTGGTAAAATATTTCACAGGACAATAAAAATAAATATAATAAAATTACAGGCAAATTATTCACAAGAGTCTCTTTTTCGTTAATTATGTTAAATTTTCTGTTAAATATTTCCGAAGAGAGAAAAATCTAATTTAAAATATATTTAAAAAATGTTTAATGTTTATTTTATTCAAAATTCCATCGTAAAGTATCATTCTACTGATCGGTGTCGAACCCGACAATCAGAATTACTTTAGAATATGTATACATCGTGCAATCAGAAAACAGATACATTACATTCGCAATGACGTGTGATGGGAAAACATGATGGAAGACCGTTATTCAACAGAATGATCGAGTAAATATTTGCATGGCATATGAAGCTTCGTTAAATTTCTGTATACACGGTAAACGTGAAATTATTATTCACAGATACAGGATATATTCAAAGATTTATTCTTTTTTTCGCGTTGTAAGAATCGCCTTGCAAGTGATAATAGAACTGTACATATTTAAAAGAAAACGACCTAATGGAAATTCCGACGACTTCTTTCGTTTGCAAATATGTTCGTAAAGATGCTTTTTCAAATCCACAAGGGATTTTGAGCTATTCGTACATTTAAATAAGAAACAATTGGCTTCGATTTGCATACACGAGTCTGACGAATCAAGCTAGACGGATAAAATTAAATGGATCTGTCCATAGCTCCAAAGTTAGATAGGAAAACTTATCCTGATCCTGAAGAAACAAGTTCTTAAGGTTGTGCCTGGTACCAAGTTGGAGTTAAGTATATCGACTTCGACGGAATATCGATGGTTACGAATTTCAGTAAATAATCCGTATAACTTATAAACCAATCCTATATTCGTTAATATAAAAGAGAAGAACGAATTAATTGGAGGAAGACAGGATTGTTAAAATTACTTGAGAACTTGCAGAGAATAAATTATCCCTTAAATAAAAACGATGTTCGCAAAACCGAAGTTACGACGTGTCCTCGTATTTTCTACTTTTTAGAAAGAAGTTGGTAATTTCTTACATTTTAGCATACAAGCAAGAAAAATGTTTATGAACAGTTACAACGAATAAACACGCGGAATATTTAGTAGAAAAACGATTGTCCTCTAAAATAATAGTTTCAAATGCTTTTGGAACGTAAAGTACTAATTTTTCGAAATAGAAATTTACAAATTAGTTCCTCGTTACAAAAAGCGTTTGCAAATCGTTCTGTTCCTATGTCCAGATGTGTAGCTACATAAATGTAGGTTATAAGTATAGAATATACTTGCAGAAAATACTACATATATAGCAGTATAACGTACGAATCACGCGTAAGACAAAGTAATTATCGAGATCGATCCTGTAATTTTTTAAAAATCAAGCCGTAACTACGCTACTCTAACGCTAAAGTTTCTAAACATAGAAAAAACAGAGCTCGCAAAACTATTTCCTCTCGAATTAACGTAGCAAATATCCTTTACCCGAAAACCTTATACCGTCTCCCATGATCCCCATTTCCACCTCTTAAATCCAACCTCCTGATCTTCATTAAGAAAACTATCGTTAAAAGAGATCCCCTTCCATTCTCTCGAAACTCATTCACGAAAATTCTGATTTCACCCCGTCCCACATCCTTGACGGCAGCCGCATAGCGTCGAGCGGCGTCCCATCGGCGGCCTTCGGCCGCGAAACCGGAGCTCGATGACGTTAGTCGAGATGCAAGCGCGGCGATGCTCGTTCGCTCGCGACCAACCCCCTGACAGAGGTAGCTGCGACGGTGGTGGTGGCAGCAGCCGGAGCACAACGTGCGTCATTGTCCGGGCCGGCGTGTGTGAACGTACCTTAAAAGCGGCTGAATGGGTGCTGTATTTTCACATAAGAGCCGGGCGCCGCCGGTTAAAGGAGGGGATGCTGGCCTGGTTTCATTGAACCTGCACCGCGTACACCTCGACCGGCCGCAGTCAACCCTCTCGCCCCTCGCGGCGGTGTGTTCGCAGTGCAGGGAGGTCGGTGGTCGGTGGGGTGACCGGGGTGAGGCTATGCATAGCCCGCGACGTCTATATATAGGTCGTGCTTTCTATAAATAGAACTCAGACCGCCCCCACCAAGATACTAGCGACCGAGAGGGAAACGTCATGTACGCGCACGCATACAGTTGAAGATGCACCCGAAAGAGGGGAAATAAAAACCAGAGGAGACAGAGGGTAGGGGTAGCCGAGAGATGGGGAGAAATATGGAGAGAGAGAGAGGGAGAGAAAGTAGAGGGAGAGGCAAGAATAGAAGGAATGGAAGGCGGAAAAAGACAAAAGGTAATATAGAGAGGAAAAAGAAAGGCGGGGAAAAAAAGAAGGCGACGGCGAATTTCCGGTAAAGCGCGATGGCAATTTGCTGGCTAAATGTGTGACGGAGGGTAGCGCTCGTCTTGTTTCATCTCATTTCGTCTCGTTTTCTTTCAGATAGATAGGTAAACGGATAGAAGGAAACGGTCCCGCGAGTCACCACGCTTCGCGACCACGAGAGCCGCTGTAAAACTTTACGGCTAAATATACAGCCATCTCTCGTCCAGCCATTCCTTTTCCATCGGCTCAATCCCTTCCCGACTGCTGCTACTTCGTCGTCGCCTGTGGCCCCGCTACACCTTCTACCATTTTACCTTCCACCACTGCGGATCGACTTGCATGCGACGCAAAATACTTTTTACTTGCTCGCCTGCGTATTAATGGGCCGCCGACTTCTTTCTCTTTCTTTTTTTCTCATTTTCTCCCCTCCTCTTTTTTATCCATCCTTTCTCAACGAACCGCCGCGTCGTTCCGCTCCGAGTATACTCGTTGGCTATTGGGTTTTTAGGCTTCGCTTTGTTTCACACGTGTGTTTTTTTCCGGAGCACTTAGCTGTATCCGCAGCTCCGTTTGAGCTCTCTTTTCGCGTGAATACGCCTCGTTCTTTCAGTGATAATGGACTTCTTGGAAAAGAGCGTACGTGGACCCTTGGACACAGCGAAGGTTGCTCGGGAATTCTGTCGGAGATGATTATGATCTTGCGTGATTATCTTGGGCTGCTTCAAAGGAATTGCTTATCTATTCACGTATTTATTTATGTTTGTCTTTATTTTTTAGAAGTAGCCGGTTATAGTTGCGTGGTTAGAGTTGAAATATTGTCGGGTGATCTTTATACATGTACGTTTGCGAAAGATCGTAATTCTAAATTCGGTATAACAACCTAATTTTTTCTCCTTCCTGCCTCGTGAACCAGTACAGAAAAGAATAATACGGTTATTACATCATTCGAATAAACGGATATTATCATGACTTTCTTAACATATTTCTCGATACAGAGTTCTTGTCGATGACACACTTTCCACGTACTAGAGTTTCTTAAAACATTTTTATCGATTTCCTGATTTTGATGTCACAGCGTAGCTGAAAAAGACTACTTTAATATGACATAGACAAATAGAAGGAGAACAACGTGTTATATCAAAGACATAATTGTCAACTGATTGTGTCTTGAATTAGAAATTATCCTAGTACAAAAAGCAAGAAGTATTTATAATTTATCATAAATGTGGTTCGTCTTTTCTTTCGTCGTCTTTACTCGTTCCGAAGGATTTTAAAATCAAAGTCCAAAAATACAATTGTCGAATAATTTCACACAAAAATGGATCGCGTGTCAGTCAATTCATTAATTACCATCAATGGCTGGTCGCTAAATCGACGTTCAAGGTATCAAAGCGGCGAGTTCGAAAAACGCGGTGGACTCGGTATTTTCATCGTCATGGCGGTCTAATTTCAACACGCGTCACATATTCGTATTAAACGATCCGCCATGAATTCGCCACTCGCGCACGAGATTGACCCCGAAATCGTTTCCAAATCTACTCGCGCATCCTAACCACCTAATCCATTTTTTCTTCCTTCTTTTACTCCATCATCGACTCGCATTAACGAATATCGTGGTCGATAATGCATGTAATTGGCTGGTTCGGTGAGTTTCGATTTCACGAAGAACGCGAGGAATGTTGATTGCACGGTGTTGCGCGAAGAAACCAATTAATCCGCGAAGATACGACTATGCGATCGTTCGAATACGAATTTCGGTATTTTCCACATCGAGCCGCCTCGTCGTGTCAAGTAATTGAATCTCAAGCAATAAGTGCAGGGATTCGCAGACGAACTCGCCAAAGAATCAAGTTCATTAGCGAATAGAAAACACAATACCAGGCAAATTTCCAAGCTACGATTTCGATAAATACCGATTGTTGAGACATTGTCGAGGAACAGAGCAGTAAATAAGAACTACTGGCAATTCGATTGCTATATAGGTTTCAATGGGAAAAGTTGAATCGAGATTAGTTACAAAATTGTAGGCAAGATTTTAATGTTGGAACAATATAGCATTGAAGTAGGTACTAATAAAAACTTATAGTTCCCTTACTATGCATCATTCGAGAACGTTGATTCTGGATAACTTACGAAATTGTGAATAACTGAAATAATAATTAATTGTGGAATAATGTAGCATTCGTGTTACGAGTGAATTTAGATTTCTGTTACTAGATATCATTAACAAACTAGATAATTTGTAATAAGTAAGAATAATTATCGATAAGATAATATAATATTCGAGTTCTCGTTTATTAGAGCTATAGAAAAATTGTTATAATTTTCCAAAGCTTAGAGTTCGATTGTTAGGTATCGTTCAAAAAATTTGATTGTATATCATTCATAACATTGTTGAAAAACGATTGTGGTAAAACAATGTATCGTAGTAGTGAAACCGTAAGACCGCTTCTATTATACTGTAAATAGTTGATAAAAAAAGAATTTTTCTCACAGGCTAAAATAAAGTTTGATTCTGAAAGGGTCAAGTATAACATAAATCACATTTTACCGTATACAGGATGTCTCAGAGTGTTTCTACAATCAGAGAACAGTGGACAATAGGAATGAAATTTCCTCGCTTGTGACAGTTGAGACTTCGATTTCGAGAAAATTGAGTTTGAAAATCCGTCTAGTACGTGTGCACTCGCAACTGAACGCATTGGGGTTGTCGACGAAGTGTCGACGACTCGTATTTCAAACTCGATTTTCACAAAAACGAGACCACAAATGGAAAAATTTGATTCTACACCTTCGATTTGTCTTTACCTATAGAATAACCTCTTATTACGTTATATCACTTTTATTCGCCAGTTAGTCAAATGCACGTGTACTCGACGACTTTTCGAATTTAATTTTCTCGATAATGAAGCCTCAAACGATAAAATTTTATTCTACGTCTTTGATTTATCTTTGTTCATAGAATAACCCAATTACTTCAGACTCATTCAATCTGGATAGTCAAATGCACGTGGCTGGTCAAATATTTCAGTTGATTTTTTCCAAGAAGAAATCTCAGACGAATAATCTTTATCTTTTTTTTTCTTATTTATTTTGTGCGTAGAATAACTTGTAGATTATTGTATCATTTATTCTGAAGCATCTTGTATGTACACGATATATACATACGTACTTATGTAGTGGATTTTTAGGCGAGACAATTTTATTTTATATTTTCGGTTGATTTTCTCTGGCAGAACGACTTTTCTTTACTGACAGAAGAATTAATGAAAAATTCTGTGCATTGTCGACCGAACAAATAGATCATTGAAATAAAGATAGACAATGAGCGGTAGACAGACGATAGAAACTGGCGAATCAATCGGAATTACAAGAAATTTATCTAATTTATGCAAGTCAGCTTCAATACTTAGACACGCGTAAAACGAATGGTTTAAACGATTTACAAAAACGAATAGAAACAGAAATTGTAACAGTTTAATATAAGCCGACAATTTCTCAAAATCACATAATTACGCTGTTATCTAAATAACAGACTTTTATTGAAATAGACTGGACATATCCAATCGATGTTTTGTTACAAATTGAAATAGATATATCTGTGCATGTCTACAATTTTTGTAACACAACCCCGAAGTATTTCAAATGTGCTGCGTACGATTTTCAATCACCGATTATACTTCTATACGTATAATTCTATATAATTGTATGTAAATACACGTGATTTATTATTCAAAATTTTGCGAGAAAATTGTGATTAAAATGCTTCATCAATTCGCTTATCTAAATATTTTATGCTAATTTACGTATCTGAAATAATTATACATCAACGATCAAGGATTGTAAAAATTGTATATCATTTGATAAAGGTAAATAATTAATTAGTTACAATTGGAAAATTAATCGAAAATATATTTCTATAGTACATTCCTTTATCTATAATATGCGTGTTTTTTATTTAACCAAATATGTTTCATACGAAAAATAGTACGTTACCTTTTTTGTAAAATTTTGGACGATACGCATTATATTTAGCTCCTTGTTATTTCCGCGTTATACATATTAAACTCATCTATAAGTTTTAATATTTTTTCAATTTAGAAGCATTCATTAACTGAAGAAATTTTCAAACGCATTACTTTTTGAATTAGTTTCTGCCTTATGCTGATTTATTTAATTAGCGATATTTATCAGAGATAAAGAAGACAGATATTTATGAGTTACCATTAATTGACGAGAATTGCTATACGAACAGCGGAGATTAATCGTTACCAATTAGCGGAACGCGAATTTGTGTTCCACAACGACTCTTAAAACAAAAGTGTACTTTCAGTTTAATTGAACAAGAGTCTCCTCCGGGGATCTGAATTTTTAATTAAAGCCTGATTAAAACAAAACACTTTCATACCGTATAACTTTGTCGTTTTAATCATTACAGATTGCTAGAGTTATACATTACCTAAGGTTTTCGTTAAAAGAATTTTTTCTCGCGTACAAACTTACGTTAGTGACCATCGTTGACGAAAATATTAGTGATCGGTAGATAGTAGATGATCTTACCTGAAACAGAAAGGAGATCATTTTTTAAATAATTCAATGCAAAATCATTGTTTTTATAATTCAAATAATAATTGTATAATTAACGTACTAACAAGGCATTCAATTTTCCAGGAGATACAATAGCAGATATATCTTTTAATATTCATCATATTTTTTATGTTCAACCGACGTTGTACAAATTAACGTAGGACGTCAAACGACGAAATAAAATAATTCAATGTCTTCAACTGATCTGCAAAGTAATTACAGAGATCGCAACCTCAAGATTCAATCCTCTAATGTAAGTATTGTCTTAGAATATGCTAAAGAGCTGTATCTTGAAAACAAAATTGAAATTTTAATAGCAACGAGGATCACAATATGCCGAAACAATTATAGAAGTAAAATTCCAAAATTCAAACTAGAGATTTGCAAATATCTCGCGATTAAAATTCTACCCTCCGGTAAATGGTACCACCTTAAAATATCCTACAAAAATTTATCCTCAAATCAAGGTGAAAATTATTTCTAAGAAATACGATGAAAAGAAAACGAGAAGAAATAGAAATTGGATTTAATTCATCCTTGAGAAATTACATTTTCTCCGTGACATGTAATCGTTCGTAGGTGTTAGAAGTTACCAAAGTTGTTTAGCGGAGCGTGGCCCGTATGAGAGGGAAGTATTGGGAAAAAGTAACCTTGGGCTTGCTTCGGGATCGATTTTCAATTTTCTCGCGTTGCAAGTAAGTTCTTTTGTAAAGAACCGACGACACCGGTAATTTGTTACTGGCGTTCGATCGTGATGATGCCATCAAAATGCTCCCTCTTCGTCATCCTTCCTATTATTTACCATACTCTGAACAGTCTTCAAGTTTGAGGCTAATCTGTGGCGAACGTCATTCTTTAGCACGTGAATTTTCTTTCAGCTAATACGATTTTCGTAGGAAGCGAGCGAACGATTTACACGATGGACAGATCTTTCGACTTTTTTCCTGGTGTGTATCGATCAAACGTATTTTTATTTTAGGTTTCCTTATTTTGAGTTCAACATCTATTAAGGAGGCACGCGTAACTTGAGCGAGTTACACTATGTTACAAAGGAAAAATCCATATTTCAACTTGTACGTATCTATCATATTTCCGATACATGTAAATTTAATTTTCATTAATTAACTTCATCCATAATCGACTTCAAACGTTAATAGATACATGGGATATTAGGAGCCATTAATTCACGTACGTATATTCAAATACGTGAACGATACACATACCTAATCGTATTTTAATTTATTTACTTTATACGATACGATTATTTAATTGAGTAATATGTAGAACAAATTTTTAGGTTACACATAGTATTAAGAAATTGCAGCTTTAATTTCCCTTGATAAATTTTAATGGATTACTGTTATGTTCGTATCCAATAATATCAATAATATCGAATGTGTATTTTGCTCTCTATATTTGCTCTCTCTATACGTATATTGCATCCTTTTAAGATTAAAATAACGCCATTTATGGATAAACAGTGAAGTAATAAGTGAAAGTAACATAAACATGACATTATTCGTTTAATTAATTCATTTAAGAATCTTAATATGTTAAAATAATAGTTTCTTTATTAACTTCTATTATACAAACCAGAGAGAAAGAAATTGCTGTAATTTAAAATAAAACACTTTTTCGGCACAAAAAGTACTGTAAATAATAGAAATAAAATTTTTGGACCTAGATAGGGTAAAGAATAATAACGAAAAGAGTATTTCATAAAATTTAAAAAATTCACAAAAGAATTCCTTGGTTAAATACCTATACTGCCTATACATCCTCTAAATACGTGTCATAACAATATTTTACTTTGAATACTTCGGATATTTCAGTATATTATGTACATTCGTTGCATTTTTCCGAATTTAAATATTCTTCCAGATATATTAACATCTATAATCTCGCTTATTGCAGATTCGAAACTTTCTATCTCTATCCATATAATTAACATTCATACGATTTCATCCACCAAATTCATAATACCAGCACGGAACTCTCAATTCGCCAATTCTCCATACACTTCGCAACTTCAAAGCTACTGTTCTATAAATTTATCGTAGGAAGTCTAGGAATATCTCTGAAAGCATTTCTAACGAGCATCACTAAAAGCATCCCCCAGCTGGATCGATATTTCCGTTAAGGATTCTGATTTCATCTCACTTCGACTCGGTACCTACACTGGAACTCGCAAAAGTATTTGTATATACGTACCACTGAAAAACGTTGTGTCCACACTTGTATGGTTTGTATAAAACATTTTGACTCGACCATCGCATTATTATATTCGTAAAGTTTGAAACAAATATGGCAATATATATAAACTACGAGATATTAAGCTCAGGTGCATACTTCGACGAGGTCACAAAAATATTGTATTGTATTCAAAAGGGTCAATTATTCAATGGGCCATATTTGACATTTATTATACGCCTAAGATGACTATTCATACTGTATATGTCAAAATGAAATTTCAAAATAAACTTATAACGCTCATAATATATCCATAAGTGGCTGTGTTACGAGTACTTGAACGCTTTTGTCAGCCACTATATATCTTTGCAGGAAATTTTAGTCATATACCTACAATTGTTCGAATACTTTCGTGAGTGCCTACATATGTACCTGGGCGTTTTATGTTTCAAAAAGTTCGCAACAAAATGATTCGGCGAAACTGAACATGGGACGATGCGTCTCGTCTCGACGACGAAAGAATAGTGGAGAGCCGTGAATAACATCGGTAGTCCAAACTGTACTTTTATCGGCACTCGACCCGAAAATATCTGCTCTCGAATATATCGACTGGCTCCGCCTGTATCCCAACATTTAACGTATTGATCAACGAAGAAGCAATAAATAGAGGCACCGCGGGGCAAGCCGTGAGCCTGATTAAACTTCACTCTCCACTAATGCTTTATAAATAGGCGATGCTTTTTTTTCTTCTCTCTCTTTTACTCTATTTTTCTCGCTATGTATCTCACTTCCTCTGTTCTGCTCTTCTTCTGCGCGGTCACGGAGACGAACGATGTCACCGTAGTGCCTCGATTTATTGCTAGACTCGTTCGTTGATTAAGTTCCCCTCTTAGGAATTTAATATTTTTTATTTAATTGCACTGTCGATCGTGTTCTAATCAATTTTTCATTTACGTTGGTTAGAGCATTTGACTTGGCTAATTCTTAAGTATGTGAAATAAATTGTGAAGTATATTTAAAATATATTCGGATGAATATTGTTATACGTATTTGCAAGATTTCTGTAAAATTCTGATTATTTTTCAATTAAAGATTTTCTGACATATACCGTTTTTCCTTCGTACTACTTTGCAATTAGGTTCTACATTGAAATAATTGATGAAGTAGAAGCTAGAGAATCTGTTACGTTAAACTACACAAAATGTGGTAGGTCGTATATTTCGTTCTAGTATCACGTTCCTGTACTATCATGATTTATTAATATTATAGACATAGTTATAATCTGGTAAATGCAAGTATCACTATATTGTACACTTTGCTTGATTGGAAAGTTGTGTGTTGGTCAACGGTGAATGTGTTCAGAGATGATAGATAGGGGAGTAAGGAGATGTTGCATGATTTTATTGATTTTGGAAGCAGCATTTGCCATTCCACATTTTATACTGTAATAGTCATTTAAGATACTTCATCGATCACGGTAGAATATCTTTTCCTACTCTTCCGGCTTCTACGTATATATATGAATTATTAAATACTTCTTCAGAATTTTACTGAAAATGTTATTTATAGTTCAAGCTGGTATTTCATTCACTTTAGAAATAGAAGTCTTGGATGTCTTTAATTTAGAATTCTAGTTTTAATTATATTCGTTATGTCATTCTACAAGATGTTTCGTTATAAAATGACCCATTGACCACATGACCAATTTATCAATATAAATCAACCAGTACTTGTTTCTTATTCTATTACATTGTTTATTCTTCTATTACAATTAGAAGCCCAAGCTGCTCGATAAATATTTCATCTAACCTAAAATTCCTTTTTTTTTTTTTTACATTTTGACATTTGACATTTTCACATTAATTATAATAGTTAGGTCATATACGAGATTGTAAATGAGGCTTGAAAGGTTTAGAATCCATTTTTAAGCGCGTGAGAATAAATCGGTTAATTGATTGCTAATAATACTTTCCCCCTTTTCTATGTACAAAATAATATTAATATTTCGGAAATGTCCCAGTATTCAAATCTATATATGTATGTAGAATATTAAATGTATTTTAAAAATGGAAATAGAGATGTACGTTTAGAACATTTTTAATTCTGCTGTACAAGCGCATATATTTTTGAAAATGTTTTGATTCATTATTCGACTCTTGCTGCGAGATTTCGTGAAATCCATGCATGTCGAACGACGCTCTATCTCGAAATACGACAAACGCGAAAACATTCACCGCCTGGGTTAATAATTCCATTACGCCAGTAGAGAAATTTTAACCTAACAAGAGAAACGATGTGCCCGAAAGTTTGAAATTCACGAAATCATGGATATAGAAGGTATGTGTGGCAGAAACTGAAAATGGATCTGAGAGATTTGCTCCCGCTATTAATTTCGATTTTCTTCAAAATTGAATAATATTGAAAGAAATAAATTATTATTATAGATAAATTATTCTACAATTGCTCTTAAACAATTTGAAATTCAAACAAATATCCAGAAATAAATTATTCTCAATTAAAGCGAAATTTTATTTTTCGATATATTAATTGTTTTAAATTAAAAAGCTTCAATATGTAAATATGAAAATTACAATTATAATTGAAAAATTCCTATTTTATAACTTGCGTGTGTATACGTGTATCGTAAAAGTATGGACCGATCGGTAATTGTAATTTAATATACAAAATTGTGTACGCGTATGTTGGTACAAGTGGCTCTCATTAGTCAACTGTCAATCACATTATTATTAATGTCCTCTTCTTTCGCAACAAGCGATTTGTGATGAATAATTAATAAACAATCTCGTTAATCAAGAAGTTTGTTTAGCTCATCGATTCATTTATGCATAATATTTACATAGAAAGTTTTTCCTACCGTTTTTACAACCGCCAGCTTCGCCTGACAATGAATGATCGTAACCCCTCGTTGAACGTTAAGAAGTTGTTATAAGTCGAATACAATACAAAATTCAGTTCATTAACGATTCTTTGTCTCAGATACGCTCTCACTGACAAACCGATTGATTTTCATTCTTCTATAAATTAATTTTCTTTAAAGATACTCGATATAGCAAAAAAAAGTACGCGACATGGTTAACATAGAAATTGCTCGGAATTTACACTAACCAACTATATTGAAAAATAGAGGAAAGTAATAAAACATTACTTTTTAAAATTCATCTTTGAATCTAAGATTGCTTATCTGTTTATAATATACATATATGCTTATGCAAGTAAGCCATATCTTTTTAAAGAGATTAAGCGTTAATCACGTACCAAAATCAGGTACAAAATACTGTTATTCGTAATTCCCAATTAAATGCTTTAAACTGGATCAATTTTAAGAAACGAAGGAATTCATTGTTACGTGAGCTTTATCCCACGCTTTTCAAACAATCGACAGTTCTCAGGCTGTTCGAAGTCATCAGTAATAATTTTCCCTGTCGGCCGTTTCCCGTTTTCGGTTCTATCGGCGCGCGGAACTCCGAAAATACCTAGATTAACGGGAAGCCGAAACCGGATAGACGCGCTACCGTCGATAACTGTTTCGCATTTTAATTGAATCGTTCTTTATCGGCTCACGTGCACAAAAGAACGACGCGACAGTAGAAAAAAAGAGGGAGAATTTCGTTCGATGATATACTCCAGAATGTGAGAGTATGATGCATGAAATTGAATTACATCAATATCGCATTCCTAAAAATAATGACATTAACGGACACCCGAAAAATTCCAACTAAACAGTCTAATTCCAACTACGATTACGTAAGTATTCGATTTGAAAAAATATCGAAATCGTCGTCTCCAATTTCTAACATCCACGACACAAGCATCCGATCCAAAGTAAAATATCAAATTCGAGTCGAATTCATCGTGCCTAATTTCCAACGTCAATCACAAAGTATGCCATGTCAAAAAATATATCAAATTGTCGTTCAAGTCAAATCCATCGTGTGTAATTGTCAACCTCGACTAGGTAAGTATCTCGTCTGAAAAAATATCTAAATCGTCGCTCAAGTCGCTAATCATCGTGCCTAATTTCCAACTCTAAAAACCACATCCAATCTTGAAGAATACCCGAATCGTGTCAACTCCTCTCTTCTAACAGCGACAAATATCAAACGATGTACAGGATGATTTTCAAAAAAGGGACATTCATGACCAACGATGTGCACGTTGCAATCCAGAAACTGACGTAGGAAACGTCGAATGTTAATAGCTGAATGCACGTTTCAGTAGTTGTGCTAATTTTTTCACCAAGCGAACAAGCATTCGATGGAGCGACAGAGGCGTGCAACGAGGCTCGGTTAAAAGTCGAGCTCTCGTCAACCGGGTTCTCCGCCGCCCCTCGAGCCAGCTATATAAACTTGCAAATGTCACGAGAGAGTCGATACATCTTTCTCGTCTTTTTATCCCGCCTTCGGCGTGGCCTGTGAATAGGCTGTTCGCAGGGGCGTAGGTCGGATCGATCGCCGAGTAAAAGTGAAAGGACGTCCCACGGGCGGCAGCCGTTGGGGTTTGTGAAATCGTGCATCGAGGAAAGAGAACTCGTCCGGGTGTATAATCGAGATTTCCCTGCGAGATCCCGCGTGGTCTTTCGTTTTTCGTTCGATCTTCCGGGACGTCGAACGGCAAGTTTTTCCCTCCTTTCATTTTTGTCTGCTGTGTACACGTGCTTGTTGCTGACGAGGATATGCGTGCTAAAATGGTCCCCGAGAGATTGTAGAAATAGATGTTTTTAAAATGATAGGTTGTTCACCCTCGATTGGTATCTTTATAGGTGATAAACTAGATCGTGGATGTTTATGTAAATTTGATGTTTTTTGGGTTGATAAGCAAAGAAACGGAATCTATGCAGAGATTTCTCTCATTTAGTAAATATCGTAACGAGTGCTGTAGTTTGGGTAATTTATTTATTTTCATATATTTCTGTATGCTGTGTATATTGTACGTTTAAATTTTTCATTAATGCGTAAAATATTGCATACGTATATAGAATATTACAATATGCACATAAAAATCTGTAATTCAGTGATTACGATACTATAGGTTTAATTCTTCAAATGATTTATTTAGTTGCGGGATATTTAATTATTTCTTCTTTATCTCTTTTAATTTTATTTCTTTTTTTGCTATATGGTAAATAGCAGTAATTTTTGCCGTATAAATAAATTTCTGTAATAACAGATTCGCGAATATGCTGCTCTGTGGCGATAAATTTGAATCTAACGATAAATATAACATGTTCCTGAGAAGGTTAAAGTCATTACTTCGCTACTTGTTTCCAAGGCAAGAAACATTTTATGCAGTTATTCAGAAGAATGCTTTCCGCCTGCAATATCGTCTCGCTTTGTCATTTATGGCGTTCTGCAATTTTGATTTTACAAGCTGAGGAAAGTCACAATGAACGAGATCCGGTACATAGGATTTTGTCATGAGACAAACACTGATTTATAGATTAAACTTTCTACGAAATGCTTTAAAGTTTCGTTATTCCTTAATAAATAGGAAAAGATAGATGGTGAAATAAAAATTAAAGATATACGATGTATTATTTTTTGATGACACGATGAAGTTATTGTTTTAATGATTCAATACTACCAACTGGTTACATTGTACGGAAAATACGATTATAAGAAAATATAATTCATTTGAGGCAATTTTTAGCCCAACTGTTTCCAACGATACATTTCCAGTATAACAAACGTTCGGTGATTAACCTGCTTTATTTTCGCATAAATAGCGCGTTTGATGAAGTAAGTCAACTACGTGCAGCGAAGTTATTCAGTTAAGCCGAGGTCATTCGTTCGTACGCGTGCGAAAATGTCATTATGTTGGCCATAAAAATTACAGGTAAATCTTGCGATTTTGCGTAGTAATATGCAATTTATGGAAAATATATTTAAATACACATTGATTATTTAAATAAAGAATTTCGATAGATTCGAACACTTTTTTGATAATATTGTTCTACTAATATAAGCTAGTCAATTTTAACAGTAAAATTATATTACATTTGAGGATGAAAAAATTAAGCTAGTATAAAATGAAATTAATTTTAATAATCTCTTCTTAACTACTTAATTTGTTCGCCATTATTAAAGAGGATTTATTATTGAAATAACAGAGCTGTCTTTGGTATAAAAATATTTTTTTTCATCCTGTCTTATCCGGATTTAATTTTACATTTCTCTATAAAGAATAAGTCCCTAAAGAGTTAAAAACTTTTATTCGTAAACCCATCTTGGTGTTATATGTTAAATCTTCATCTTATTCTCCTTTTATTAGGGAATCGCATATACTGTATAATAATACAGCGAAGTTTCGCAAGATTAAGGAAATAGTCATAGCGGTAGAGAAGTTTCAAAGATATTAAGCATCGCACTTAATAACTTCAAGTAGATAACATTTATACGGTGTAAAAATGTTTGATTGTCCACTTGGCTACTATTCTAACATTTACCTCTGCAATCAGCTGATACACATGTTTGTCTTCAATTACCTATTCCAGTGTTAATCAGTCAAAGGCACCTTACCGCACATATTCAGATGACACAATCCCATAATGTCACACAAATTTGCGCACCAAAATTGTCCGATATTTGATCTTTTTTAGTCTTATCGCTAGACTTTTGTTATCTCTGTAGTTAAAATTAGAAACACTGACCAATTAAATCGTTAAAAATTTCAGAGATTTGCGATCAGTATTGAGCTTTTACTAATTTGATTGATTTTTCTCTAAAATAACTAAATATAAATTTGTGAGATAAATAACGATTAATATTATAACTTCCCGAAATTTTATAAATTTACAACAATACATTTTTCGGGGACTCGATGTTGAAATTTGGTTTGGAAATTTGACATCCTTTCGTAAAGCAAATAAAGAAATTTTTGTAAAATACATAATTGTTTCTCTCCTTGAATTGTACGATATTTTGATAGATACCCTCCATTCTACTTTGTGTTACTTTTTCCACTTTTGTCATCGATAGTTCCAAAGTTAATTTCCAGGTACCACGTCACTTTTACTCGCAGGTCTCGAATAATAGAAAGGATAGCCAATAAAAAAAAAAGAAAAAAACAACGAAAAATATAAAAAGAGTAAAAGAAAGGAAAAAAATACTCAGTTGCGTGGGTCATCCTCTATTTCTCCGAGTTCCATTTATTTCGCAGCACGATACACGGTTCCCGCCGCCCCGATGGCCGAGATACATCGTTAAAATCGGATCTGCAACGTAAACCCAATATTCGCGGAAGCGTGACTCGTTCCGGTTAGTCGATGCCCGATTTCGTCTTTCTCCTGTCGGTTCTCTTCTATGGTCGCACCTTCGATTTCCAGCCAATTCGAGGGTAGAGATTTTCGACCAGCGTGAACGGTGACGTGAAACCTAGTGGGAATGATAGAAATGTGGCGAATGATAGTAAGTCTTATGGTTAGTGGTTTACAAATCAAGAGTTTAGTTCGCTACGCATTCTGCAGAAATTAAAAATTTGATCAAATCGATCGTTTAGAATTTCGTAATCTGAGAAAATTCTTTAGTAAAATATTTTGTAGAAGTAAGAGATATTGTTATTGATAATTGCAACGGTAATTTTGAATTAATAATAAAATTAATTTTATTCATTTCTAAACTAACTTGCAAATCTACTTTTACATTGTGTTGAACGTAGCTAACAAATATCAGAAAATTTCTACAGCTCGTAGATTTTGAATTTAATTGAAGTTAGGGTATATGAATTTGCGGAATCTAGATGTTTATAAAAGTTTACAGGAATTCTGTAAACGTATTTATTCTTTGCAGATGAAGATTTGGTAATTGTATTTCAATTTTTCATAAACTGGAATTTTGTTTCTATGTACACGTACTTGTGTATTCTCGCTTCCCATTGATATTAGCACGATCTTCGTAAAGAAATACAGATTTGACTTGAAAAAAATGACAATTTGTTTCAAATTTATTGTTGTGATAAATTATTATATAGTTAATACTTTTACGGTCCATAAATCGTCAGGAAGTGTAACAGAAAAATAATTTTTCGTGGCACGTACAGCAAATGTGTCATTGTATTAAAAAATGTCTGATTCCTTTTACTAATATGTTACAAATATGTCTAAAATAAATCATTACATTCGAATAAGAATGACGCAATGCGTAATATAATATGTCAATTTAATTTTATTATTTATTAAGAAGATTTCAAATAGTTAATGTACGTAGATAAATTAATATAAAATATCACGAGAGAAATGATCATGAAAAATAAAATTTAAAATATTTAATATAATATAAAATAGTAAATATAAGAATATAAAATAATAAAAAAATATAAAAATAAAATTCTTTGCCCTACGTTATCGCGGTTCGCAATCTCCCATGAAAAACCGCAAAGCCTCGTATTGAATTCGGCTCCCTTCAAAGAAACCTATTACGTGACATCTAACTTTTTAGATATTTTTGAGATATTATAATTTAATTAGTTATTAGTTAATTGGTTATAATCTAGTTATTAGAAACTTTTTAATAATATGGACCATCTTATATTACGTAACAAATTTTCTGTTACTAAATCATACTTTATTATTAATTCCTCTTTGATAGAAGATGACTTAAGAAAATTGATTTTTTATTTACTTAAACATTGTTTACAGATATATTTCAAGAAATATTTAAAAAGGGATTGAAACGATACTCTTGAAAGACTATTTTTTTTACAGTGACAAGACAGTTTTCTGTGTATACTTATATTTCTTTTTTTTCTTGAAAATTATAAGAGATAAGACAAATTTATAAATCTTTCCTCGTAAAGTTTCTTGTATCTAAATTTAATCTTCAAAGTTATAATTTCAAATCTTTTAAGAGAACATACTTGGTTCTTAAAAGCTTGAAACAGTTCGCCTAATGAAAATGAGGATTAGATTGAGATTAATTAAATGAAATGCTAATTGCTTGATAATGTGTAATTGTACTTATGAATCTCTAGGTATAACGTATAATAATTACACTTGTGAATTTTTGTGCTACAGAAATGTCAAATAATCTTTGACTTATTATACTTAAAAAATCAAAAACAGGCGATCAGAAGCTTCCATTGCTTACATAGTTATACAAAATTTCTTCGTGACTCGCTTCCTTATTTCGCAGCTTAATTAAATATTTTCTAAATAAATTTGGATATCTAAATAAGAATAGATGTGGGATAGTGTGACGTCAGGGAAGGACGTGGCGTGAGGGGTAATTGTTTATTAACGTTGTCAAGATATGTTAATGTTGTCAAGGAGTATTGTGAGCGTTACCAAGGTATGTTAAGGGAAAAATGAGCATGGAAAATGCTGTGAGAGTTGACTTTATCGTGGTCGTGTGAAGTTCGTTGTGTTGTTGTGTCGTAGAATTAGTGAGAAACGAATACGTGAAACGCGGTATTATATTCGATTTCGTGTGAGTGCAACGATATTGTATTTATCATACTGTTTTTTATAAACTTATAATATAACATTCCTACATAGATATATTTACAATAACGGTGGAAAGTTAATAGATCAATAATCATCTTTTGAGAAACTATTATTTATATTATTATTAATCACGAGATCTAGTTGCAGTCACGTATAGATTGTGTTTCACTTTATACGAAACTACTACTATTACCGAAGTCAATTGAAAATTCGAGAGTATCATTCAGTGCATAATTTCATCGTTATCGAAATAACCGTCCTATTCCGCTATTCGTTATTATTCCGGCCAACAGAAGCTTTCATTTACATTTTAATCGCGTTGCTTGATGCGTTTCTACGTGGGTGATTGATCAATACTCGTATCACAGAAAGTTATCATTATCGGTATAAAATGAAATCCTCTAACTCTAGCTGACAGAAATATAATAAAAGTAATGATCCAAAACATACGAAAGCACGTCTGAAGCACATATCTACTTTATGCTTTATGCCTGAGGTGTTGAAACACGTTCGTAGAAGAAGTTCCACTCGTTTTAGCTTTTCCGCGGCAAATTTTTATTTTCATTAAATAATAGTAATATTGGTTTTAATGCAATTTTCATTTAATTAACGAAATTTAAATTAAAATTAATCAACGAAATGTTCCTTCTAACACAGTATTTCGTAAAATATGAAGTCTTTGGATAAACTCTATATATTATTACAAAAATTAAAATAAAAGTTGAATATTCACTTAACGTATAACGTTATATACGATTTTCCTTGAAAAGAAATCAATTTTCTTTGTCCAATTACGTTGGTAGTTTGCGTTTAATCAGAAAGAACGCGAGGCACAAAGGCATGCAAATCCTCGATTAATTATCACTTTTCTTCAATCCTCCCCAAAAGAAAGATCTTCTACCCAATGACGCATTAACCGAATCCTCTTTTTCCCTTTCACATTTTCTCTCCTACTTTTCGCCACTTTTTAACGATAAGTACTTGCTTCTTTTGTAGAACTTTTTCTTTCTAAATTGTATATCTTCTCCCCTCTTAAATATACCCGTACATAATTACACATACTTTGTAACTTGATCAAAGTGATAGATAGACCGCGAATGTTTATGCATTTATAGAACATTTCGAGGTGTAGAATTGCACAGGATGCATACAATGCATAAAAATATATAAAATATACAAAGTAAAATGCTTCGTAAAATTTAATAGCGAACAATGAAAGAAATCTTTGCTTACGTTTTATCTTCTCAATTGTTCCTACGTGGCTATAAATTTATGTAAAAATCCGCAGTCTGATCGTAAGGCATCCACAAAGTAGTTCAATACGTTCGTCTCTCGAACCTAAGATCTGGCCATTTTTACCAAAACAACAAACAAGGTTCCTCTGAAAACATCCCTCGCGAGTCCCATCTAAAATGCATTATTTTTACAAAACGACGATAGATGCAAGTAAACGAGCTTAATCGATCGAATGAGACTAAATTCTGCAAAGTGATCCTATTGATTGACTGGTTCCGGCGCGGCGCGTCGGTCTCGTCCGTTAAGCACTCCTCGTTGAATTAATTATGACTGCTCGCACAGATGTCGAGGAAACATTGAGTGAACTTGCAAGTGGGTCATGCCTTTGATTCAATCCCGAAATATTTCCCGGAGGAAAATTAATTCGAGAAAGGGAGAGAGTGAAAGGGGGTGGCGACATCGAAGACAATTTATACAGGGCGTTAAATAAGATACTAATTGTAATGCAATGTGTCAAACCACGTACACAAAGTACATCAGACGTACATCTGACCTGCAGTCGTACGTATACGAAGGATTATCCAAGTAAACGTATTTGTAGCGCAACGATATCCATCAAAAGTAAAACACCCCGAGACACCAAAGCCAAATTATTGGCGCATGTCTGAGATTCTATCTCTCGGAAGAAAGATCTCTCAGCTGCCTGTACTTTTTACAAGCACATACCAACAAATAATCGAGAAATGGACAGAACAGCTATTTCACGTCATAATGTATACGGCGATTTGGACTTCGATGTTGGATATTTCGTATTACTCTTGCTCGGAAATGACGAGGTGAATTGATTTTTAAAAAACGACTCTCTTAGCCGTTTTACCTAACATATTGGTTTTTTGACAACTTTGTAATTTATCGAAAAGTCATTTTTTTTCAGCGGCTTACTGTGACGATTACACGTCAAAACACTCAACTTTGAAGATGAATATCTGCATTTCGGTAAGGATAGATTCTACACCAAATAACGTATCGTCAAAATTTCAAAGGAATTGTAACAAAGTCAATTTATGCTACAAATACCTTGATGTTCTCAAGAACAGAAACAGCAAACAAAAATTCTATGTTTTTCACTTATTACTTATCTTTTTCATAAGGAGTTCACCTATTGCCCGGTTGTACTACTCCCACCGAAACACCCGGTATATTTCGACGATGCTACACACGATATTTCGGCTGATCAATTTTTTACTGTTTCTGGCAAGTTTATGGTAATTTATGGGCATTACGTGGATCGGCTTCGAAACGAAATTCGCCGTGTAAACCGGTGGAAATATCGTTGATTTAATGTTAGCAATTAACGTCCTGGTGTAATGATATTACTCGGTTGAATTTATTCTGATGATCGTAGCGAAAAACAGTCAAGTTGCATACCGGTGCAAATTTTACGAAATTAAAATTCTCGCTTGCGTCGGTGTTATGGAAAGGATAGGATAGTTGCTGCCTGAACCAGGAAACTACCTCTTTTTCTTTTTTTTTTCCTTATCGACTTTGCTACATTCTTCGACAAAATTTGTCGCGTTTTAGGCAAAGTTCATCGTCAGCTGTATAACAGCTCGGCAATTTTGCTTTTTTCCGCCTCGAAAAACGTATTATAAGTCCATCGTAAGTAGTGCTTCCAGTGAAGCGATAAACTAGTTATCCGTTTTGCAGTAGTCCTAATTGATGGATTGTAGCAGTCTTTATCTGAGCAATAATAACTTTCGTTATCTCGGATATATCTTTATATCCTATAAGAAGGTATTAATAATATCTACGACAAAAAAGTACACAATTTATTTATTAAATTTCGTAGCTTTTTTATTAGGCAATATCGAACACAAATTATTGTATAAAAAATAAAATTAAATTATCTTTCAAGTAGATATGTAGGTATGTACTGCATTATCCCAACATTGACTAACTAATATCCACGAAAGGTTAAAACGACTTGTGAAACTTTCGTGTGTAACAACTTTAAAAAATCAAAATATCTTTAGAATATCTCGATTATTCTCCCAATTTCAAACAACGAAACCTACATACTTAAGATATAACAATTCATCCAGGAATAAAACCTCTTCGAACGAGATTACAACTGACATGAAACAGCATATAGAAGAAATAGGCACTTCATATAGAGGAAATAGGGGAAAGCAACGCATTAACAGGTCTGAAGAGAAGCTACGGCCATTTCTTTTAACAGAGGATCTGGACAAAACTGGCTGAGGAACGTTCGTAAGTAAACTCAAGCGCAACTTTGCGAAGGTTGTTATTTCTCAGCTGGTAGCTGACTGGCACGAATTTCAGGGAGCAAAGGAAGTCTTTAGCCGCTTTTTCTTACGGCCGATTGCGCCTTAACGAGAGCAATCATCGCTCATTTTCTCCTGTCATTCCCGGAAACTCACAAGTTTGCAGCGCGACCTTATCTCGTCGAATATGAATAAAACGCCGCGTCTCTTATCTTCGATCTATCGATCTGCGAAAATCCTCCGGGGTTGTCGCTTCGCGAAACACGGCGAAACCGTCGTCTCCGACCCATTTCAAGGAGAAAGCTTCCCCGAGGAAATCTATTCGAATAATTTAATAGTGTCGGAAAGGACAAACCTTAGTTTTTTCAGGGGAATAATATTAAAATACGATTTGAATATGTAAAAAATATGTACAAGGAAAATTTAAAATATTTGGTCTACGATATATACCAGAAACAACAGTTTTCTATAAATAACTACCTTACTCAAAAGTCATATTGTATGAACTAAAATACATTATAAAATAGCAAATTATTAAATCGTTATCGAATCTTCATAAAAGGAAATCTCAACTTATGATCTCAACTAATTCAAAAATAATTCTTCCCTAAAAATTCGATTCATAGGCCTCCTATCGTCTTTAAAAATGTATTACCGTGGAAATTCGTTCTGAGACGGTACAAAAGAGAACAAAACCAGTCTCATTTCCTGTTTACTCCACACCCTAACCGAACTCGCATCACTTAAGGGACTGGTTCGTTCGGGTTCACTCCAGGGACCCGGATGAGACGAACGAAAAGACGAACGACTTATCTTACTCTTCTGCTCGGCTGAACGCCGTGTCTGCCCTGGCGTTCACGCTTCAACAATCGAATCGACGTGGCGTGATTTTCCTTCGATTCGAACCAGCTCCATACGAAGTTAGGAAATTGTGGATCGAGCTAACAATGCCAATCATGATTCTGGCAACGAATTGTCGATCGAATTTTAACAAATGTGCTCAGTGAATCTTTCTGAAAATTTCAAGCGCAATATCGTATAGATAAATGTGTGTATACAGCAACGAAGAATTTTGCAGTGATTACTTGAAATGATCATACAGATGCTTTTCTACCCAGTCCCAGATCAGATAAGACTAACGACGTGCAGCTGACTTCTCTTTAGAATATTGTATTTTACGTAGTTATTTCACGTCATATTATATTTATTGTAACGTAGAGGAGTTTCTTATAATTTTGAATAAATTTGTTGTTTCGCAGTTTGAAAGTTATCAGATTTTTCTTTACAACAGAAAATTCTAATTTAGATATATGTAGATTCTAGTTTATTTACTGTACTGATCTATATATCTTTTGATACATACGCGATTACCAATGTCACTTAAATATAAATGATTTGTCCATTAGAGTTTTAAAATCCGTTTAACAAAATATAAGAAAAAAATCGAACGAGTGAGAGATTTAAATGATATTTCTTTAAATCTAGCTTAAGAAGAGAGAATAGAATAATTATCACAGACGAACAAATGCAGAACAACGGTTTGTTTCACGCACTGAACAAAATAAGTCCCCAACTGACAAATAATAAAAAACAGAAATAATGCAAATTAAAATCTAGTCTGTTTTTCTATCATTCAACTTAATACCGTAACTTCTTCGGAAAATAACTTTAAAAAAAGATAGTCTGAGAAATCCCAACAGTAATGTAATACACTTCTCCACTGTTCTTTCAACAAGTATCCCTACGGAATATCTACCGAAACCACAGAAGCAAGTGTCCATCGTAGCGACTGCGGGCACTTCTTTATCCAGCGAAATCGATCCTTTGCCAGCGAAAACAATTTCGCATCAGCCACCGTGACGATCGCAAACAAGCAATGAACACTCTCGATAGCACAAACTTATTTCTTTCGGTTTGATTCCCATTTGCCGATATTGAAGGAAGATTCGAATTTCACGAATGACTAAAATCTTGAACAACGAGACGACTGTGAACATCGCCTTCTCGACTGTCTGTAAGAAAAAGAAAATAAAGCTACGGCCACAAGCTGTGCCTTTTTGCAAAAAGAACAGGTACAAGGAACTGTCTTATCGTTGAATGATACAAGTATATACACAGGAATGTGATAATTTAAGATCACGTTAATTTCCTGATTTCTATGTCTTTATAACCTGACAGATCGAATATTAGTCTAATGATTACGACAGTTTAACCGAGTTAAGTCTGCATGTAAGTAATGTTATTAGTATTTTTTAAATGTTCCAGGAAAAGTACAAAATCAGATATTTAATCCCAAAACGAAATGGGAAGATAGGATTCACGTGAAATTGATTGCTACTACGTTGAATTTGGAAATTGCTCTTCCATATATAAAACGCGAGAAACCTGATTCTCCGTGTTTTTCATTCGAGATCTTCAATGGCAATTACGTTCCTGAACTTCTCTTAAACTTTCAAAGCATCTACAAAGGTATTAATTTTATATACGAAACGACATGTTCATCGTGGAATAAACCGATACACACACAACTAAGACACCGGCGCGCGCCAAATTCAAACACGGCAGATCACATTGCCGGGCTGTCGAAATATTATTCCAGCGATGTCAATTCGTCGGTGAAGCGTGTATGAGGAGCACGCAAAAAAGAAGAATGGGAACGACGGTAGAAAAGGAAGTCAGGCCTCCTTATCATCTTTAAATATTCGGCCTGTCACGCGGAAGAAGGCCGTGAAGCGGGCAAAAGGAAAGAAAAAGGGGGTGAGTAACGCCGAAAGGCGTTCAGCTAAGGTGACGAACAATGCCCAGAGAAGCATGGAAACTTGCTCGGCCCCGTTGAAAACCCTAGCTACTTTCCTTCTTGCTGTCACCGTTTTTCCATCGTCGACTCCTTTGTCTTCTTCTTTATTTGTCTCTCTTATGCTCGCGACGCGTTCGAAGGGATGATCGAAGATGGTTCGCGATCGCGTGTCTACTTCTCACTTTTGACGTGATAAAAGCGAAAGGGAAGGCCTGAAGCAAACGACAGAGGATAGCGCGGTGTTGGTTGGTTACAGTTTTGAGCGAAAACATGTAGATAGAAGGAATTTGTGTCTTGGCGAAGGATTAACAAGTTTGGACTGACGAGTTATGAGTTCGAGTTTCGATTTCGGATCTTTGGAAAGGTATTTGAATCCCTGGAATGCGAGACTGTCTTAGTTTGTTGGGAAAGTTGTATGATAGATGTTCTATTGACCATTGATGTTTAAGCGCGTGTATTCACGCTGAAAAGAAAATTGAATGATTATTTATAAAGGAGAAATTTGTCTACTTTATAGTTTTACAAAAATGTAAGATACAAATGTATTTAATAACAGATGCATTTTATTGTGATTTAATAACAGTTGTATAACGTTGTTAATCGTCGGTTTATTTGAATATCGAGATATCGTTATTATTACATAAATAGGATTTATGCCGATAAATAACAAGATTCCAATTGAGGTTATTAATCGTTCTAGTCAAACTGGCGATACAGTATGGTAAAAATTATGTATGTATTTTGATCATTGAATATTAATAGCTGACTATTGGTTATTAAATGTAGCTGAAATATAGTCGGATACAATTCGTATTGTATTAATTTAGAACACGCTAATTCTATTAAAATAAAACACATTCTTCCTTGTATAAGTATTTGTATGTATACACGTATAATGTTTCCATAATGCTCTCGTGCACCAATTAATAATTTCATGATTATTTGCGTCTAAGATATAACTTGTAAGATACTTTTCATACTACGATAAGCTTATTACGTTTTCTTTTAATATTCCCGTAATACATTTTCCTTTCCATTACTCACGATTTATAAGAAAATACAATTTACTACCATGAAGACGTACGTTCGAGTCTAATTACCATTGAAAAAAAAGAGACGGAAGAACGTCGACGAGAAAGAAATCGACGATGTAAAACGTAAAAAGAGATCATGAGAGCGCCAGACTTGGATGGAACTCTTGTTCCGAGTATAAACTCGACCACCAACTCCTGTCAGTGAATGCACATTTCACTTCTACTACCCCACGTGTTTCGTGATGGTTGTATAAAACTTTTGGTCGCGTACTAAATTGCATTTCATACGGTGTCTCCCTGGTGACTGACAAGTTAAGTCATTACGTTGATAAATTATACTTGAATCTTTCGTTATTCGATAGAGTTTTTGCATTATGGATGATCTCTTCGTCTGGTCAACGGACCACAAATTCACGCAAGTTGTCGTCTAATTATATTTGACATGCAACATTCGCTCATACTTTTTCGAATTAATGACACATAAAAGCGAATCTCGCTGTGTCTGACTATGCGTAGTTCATACTATTGATACGTTCCATTGCATTCCGTTGTTACTTGTTGCCGTTATTTTTCCAACAATTTAGCGATTTCTGCGATGAATACAAGATCTTTGAATTTTGATATCTCAACTTCAATCTCGTGTTAACAAGCGAAAAGAATATCAATGTCTCGAGAGAAATAACTATCAGCGATATCTGATCTCTTTATATTTTTTAATATATTTTATAATATATAATATACTTTTATATATATACAACCTTGTTCTTAAGAAATACCTAAGTATCTTTTAAACTTCCTTTAATTATTTTATTTGACGTGTAGTACATCATACGTTTGCTGTGTTAGAATGTACAACGATGTCACGTACATCATCTGGCGCCATAGAGTTATCAAGCATAATCATACCGAAATAATTTTATAAAAATATTTCAATTTTAATATGACACGTAAATTACGTCCATTCTCTGACTACTGTGTATAACTTTCTAAATCTAATGTTATTGCATTTTAGAATATAATTTAATATTTTCCAATGTCAACCTCCTTGTACAATTAATTAAAAAAATAGAGAAAGTTAAAATTCTTTATCTTGGATTCTCAAAAAGCGAGCGATATATCAAAGATCGCTTTAATCATGGGACATCTGTTCGTCGTTAAATCGGAAGTGAAAGCCTTTGACCCGTCGAAAGTACTATCTATCTTCGTGGTCTTTACAGTGTTTCGAGACTATCATCGACGCTAATTCCTTTTCAACCCGTTTTAATTATCTCCCTTGTTAATTCCAGTTTTCAAACCGGCTTTGACTTGCGACTAAGTTTCAACTGAGCGGTTACTAGACCTTGGGGAATTTCTAGCGCCGGCCATTCTTTCCCTTCGTCTATGCTTTTCAACTTCCTTCGCCGCCTCCACGGACTGGTAAAAATTACATCAGACTCTGGTCTGAATTTTTGTTTGTATGCAAATACGAAATCACCCTCGTTTCTATTCTGTAAACTTCTTTATTCGTGAAATCTCGTTTCCCCCTTTAGTCAAGAAGATATTTCCCTTCGCTCTTTTTTATAATTGCGTTTATTTATATCTTTTATAACTTGCATAAAATACAAGAATGATACTCATTTTTCGAATAAAATAGAAAGAGAGAGAATAAGAATAGGGAGATATACAGAAAATTCGAGGTTGTAGTAATGCGGGCACGAGACAATTGGGAGTTTTTAAGAGAATAGCGTTTGTCTAAGACGAAATGGAAGTCTCGTGGAAGATATTTGAACACCGGGAAACATTTACATTGTTATTAAAACATAATAGCTTATCCTTTCTACACGTAAAGTTTGTCTGAAACTCAATATTTTTACAGAAATATATGCATTTCGAATATAAATAGACGTCTATTTGAAACGTGATTGCATTTTGCAACATGTTTGCAATTTATTAAATTCGATTGTCCTGTTTTTGTAAGGAAAAACGAATAAAGCGATGCTACTTCCTTCCTCCAATTTCTGTTCTGCGAAAACGATAAATGAATTTCTTTGTTTTATAAAAAAGAATGTAATTCAATATTCTTCGCGGTTTCACGTAATTTAATATCAAGTATCGTGAAGTTTAATTAAATTAAATGAACAAAAATTGGAAATCGATATTCATAGAATAACGTTAATAATAATAAACGTGACAGTATTTTTGCCATACTAAAAGCGATGACGAAGGAAAGATCAGAAAGATAAATTTACTGACTTTATTGAAAGGTCTACTCCTTATTATAGTGATATTATCAGCGATTCTGATTTATGAATCTCTTTATTCTATTTATTACGGGGTTAATATGTAGGAAAGAACATATAGTTGCTCATAGATGACTAATATAATCCGGAGACTATTACGCTTCATCGAATGCGATGAAATTTAGTTTGACGTGATCTTGGAGTAGCTAATTCATTGACCTGAATAGCTCTGGCCTGATTCAAAGCACCCCATAGAAGAATCAAGAGAGGTTTTTATTCTTAATGATCAATTTGTAACTGACATTACAGTATCAATCACAGGTAAGATACTAATTTTGTTAATGGATAAAATATAGATTGAAATTTTCTTTACTATGAAATCATTCTCTTCCAATCTCTTCTTATTTAATTATTATTATTATTATAACGATATTATAACGATCTATAACCACAGAATGTTATTTATAGTTTAATTTTCATTTCCAGTTTTACCACACGAAAAGGAAACGATCAATTGCACATCGAATCGATGTTCAAGAGGAATTACTATCTGAAACTAACGAGGGATGTCGGAAGCCAGGCGACTGTTAAAATACCGTGGCGTTCGAAAAATTCGGTCGAACGCGGCATGTCTGCATGTCCGTCGTATTACTTATTAAAAAATTTTCGTCCAACTAACGAGTCGAAACCTCTGCCGGTTTAGAGAAGCGCTTCTAATTCCTATCCAGAACTTACGAACGTCGTTTCAGAGTGGTCCATTTTCAGATTTTAAATCGTCGCTGAAGAGGAAACTGATCTCCACTATCCGCGCATGTTTGAATAATGCAAATGCGAATGTGTGAAACTGTGGAAACCATGTCCTGTGACGGAAAAAGATCGTTTTTTTTTATTATCATGCATGGCGAATTTTCATTATGACCAAAAGTAGTCATCAAAGTTCATTTATAATTCTATTTTTCACTTCAAATCCCGAGCTTTGTAATTTAGAGAAATATGGACTTAGAATAGAGTACTTACAGAGTGAACAGTATAATTCATAGAATTCATTGAAGATGAATATATTTATATAATAATCGCTGTAATTAATATAGCAGATGTAACATAGTTAGTATCTTTTGTTATCTATGACTATGATTAAAGACAAGTAAGTTAATGTTTCTTTGTGTTTACTACGTCTGTTATTGATTTCGGGTTCGTATATTATCATATTCTTTTATGATGTTTGGAAACAATAATTGGCACATGATAATCAATTTAATGTTCACTCATAAAATGATACAACTTCTTTCGGCAATATTTAATCATAAATTGTAGCGTTAATGGGGAACGATAACGGATTACGTTTTGCCTGATGATGTACTGACTTATACTACTTGTACATTCTATTAGTTCTCTCCACTATTTCTCATCGTTCTTTTTTTGAACATTTTAACGATTTCTATATGCAATTGAAAAGTCTACGATATTATCAACAAATATTGAGTGTAACATAATAAATTTAAAAACGACAAAAGTCTCATGACGTGAATTGATTAGCTGTAGATATTTACGCATTCCTGAGAAATTTAGATCTGCAAAAGGTATATAACATGCGAATATTCATTCTGGTATTTCAAGAGAGAAACAAGTCCCTATTCAGGTCTCAATTTTTCAAAAACATCCATTCCTTGACCATCAATCGCTCCTAAGTAAAATCAAAATTTCTGAAAAGATTTTAAATAAACGTAAATTTTCAACGCAATTATATGGTTACAATTTGTAACCATATTACATTACACTAGTTTACATATCAGTTTACATATCAACCTCATTTTTCGACTCCGAAAATGTTCCATACTGGCGACCATCGATCTTGCTTTTTATCGAATAAATCAGAGCGAAAAAATGTATTATCAACATCACCGTTAACTGCAGGTTCCGGTATAGGTCGGCGGCGATCAATCTCGCTCGTCCATCGACCAAAAATTTAATCAAGATCAATCAATATCGTACGAGTAAAGCACGTCGCTTCCGTGCAAAAATATGGCCCAATGTCAAGTGTAGATAACGAGCGTGACTCGGCAAAATTACCAAAATACACTGGAGTACTCGAACGCCACGATCCTCGTCGTCCAATTAAAAGACTTTGATCCAATCAATGTTATCGCCTCGTGGAAATCTCGAGTTAATCCCACCACACGTACCTTGAAAACGATTAGGGATCCATCAGACCTTCGACCTTCCAGACCGCACGTTCTTTTTGAGTTAGGAACCAAGGGGAAACATGAGATTTTCACATCTTTCTTCTCAAAGCACGTTTACATTTGGCGGATCAAATTTTAGTTGGTCGATCAAGTCGTTCAAAATTGTACAAACGAAATTTTAATCAAGTGGGAACGACTGTGATTTCTTAATTCAAACTTGAATTTTACAATTATTTATATTATTTTGTTAGAAGGCGTGCACGCCTTTTATTCGAAAATACAAAGCATAATTAACAAACGTATATCATTACGTTACGCTTCTCTGCAGACAATGCCAATTCAGATTACATTATGTGTACGTCCAATTATGTTTATCGTAACACGTTAGGTGTGTAATATATCTTATAATAAACTGAATGTAAGTGACCGTATCTTTCTCATTGTCCATGTTGCGTTGCCGATCTTCAGGCGCTCTATGAGCTTTCTAATCCTTTCCTTATAGGAACTTCGTTATTTCGACATAAAATAATTTTCGACAATTATTTTGCGTACCGACTTTTACACGGGTTTTGAATTTTGTTACAACGATCTGAATAAACAGTAATCGAATAACATTGAATCAAATGACTATGCAGGTTGTCTCGTAATTTCCCAATGTAGTTTAATCTTGCGATATGTTAACAAAATATTGATGATCTTTTAACATACATCCATCGTCACACATTTCGCACTACAATGTAGTTGAAGTGAAGGAGACAAAAATAGCTATTAACGAATTAATAGAACGTATTGGTAAATTAATAGAATATATCAATAGCATACCATGTACAACTTCCGTTATCGAAAACTTTTCCATCTTGAGATAAACCTTCCTTCGATTGAAGAACTTTGGTTCGATCGAATTGTTCGATGAGAAATTGTCCGACGTAAAGGTGGCTTTACAAACGCGTCTTCATACCACGCGTTCCTATCTTACTTTCTCCCTTTTCACTTACGCCGCTTCCTGTCCTTTTCTCTCTCCGTACACAAAAGCTCGCCACTTGCATGATCCAATTTGCGGAGACAGAGAGGCACAGTGAGGTAACGGACGAGTCGTGCATCCGTGCACGAAAGAAAATTAATGCGGCTTGTACCACTTAACGACATAATTGAAGTGCCAAACCCCGTTGCTCTATCCCTCGCGCGTCGCGACGCTGGCTTCCTCTTGTTCCTTTTTGCCGCATTCTACGTAGAATACCCCTTCGCGGTGCCGTGTTTAATTGCTCTACGTCTTCTTCTCTTTTTTCCGTAGCTCAGTTCTACGATTATTAAACCGTTTGGTTGTTTCCACCCGTCGTTTCTGATCTCATCCTTTTTGTCGTCTTCGTCACGGTTAGATTGTTGGTTTTTTTGTGTTTGTAGAAAATGTTGTTGTCGTTGTTAAGTGGATTCCAGAAAGTTTCTTGAAGAAGTGTAAAATTGCACGGAACGCACATACTAAGAAGCACTATATTATAAAATATCCAAAGTATAGCGCTTTCTATAATATTTGACAAGTAAACGAATTTTCTACCAAAGTTCTATTAAAAAAAAATAATTTAATTAAAAGAGTAAAATGAGCCAACTGTCAAATTGAAACGTATATTACCTATACCTGTATTAACGTGTCAACAGGGTGTGTTAGGTTGTGAAGAAAAACACCGAAACAAGGTGCTAAGGAAACGAAAGTAGCGAAATTTGCGTGATCTTCAGCTTTTTGGGGTAAATTTGCTTGACACGTTCTTTTTACCTACTTTTTACATTGTATATTAGTTTTCAACCGAAGCTCAACATTCTTCGTGAACAATCCTCTTAAAGTTTCACGTACATTATAAATTCTATACTCGTTATGTGGTGAGAATATATTCTTTCCAGCATAATTATAAGAAAGTTAAGAAAAAGCATATCACGAGCCACCCAGGGAGAAATCTCGAATAGGAACAGCGAAGAAAGCATAAAGAATCAGAGCTGTGAAACGAACGAATCTCACGAACAAGGAAGCTCTGTAATGACGAGAGGAATGAATAAAAGAATAAAAATTATAGACGAAGAATAGTGTTTGTTATAATTATTGCCACGAGATACTGATTACGACCGTAGCAATAAAATTAGAAATTAAAAAACAACTTTGTACAGGAAACTTTCATTTTCTCAATTGCTCAATATCACGAAAAGAAGGTTATTTCAACAATTTTAGAATATTTTTGCAATGTATCGAAATATCCAATTTCAATTACCATTCTTTCATACCTCGTAATAGACAATCGCAGACAACTAACAAAAACAACAGACAAATATTTGTAGCTACTAAATAATCTTAGAAATGAAAGGACTAACAGCAAGGTTTCATTGCGAAACAGCGAATACACTCGTACTACAATCACCTAGCGAACATAGAATATTAAAAAAAGGAAGATAAAATTAAAGACAAAGAACTTTCCCAGAAGCATTTTCCCTTCCCGTCAATTTCTACTCATTCCTTTCCTATTTCCCTGAATTATCCACTTTCCACCTTTATAACTTTCTCTATTTATATCTCAACCGTTATCACATAAAGTATATCAACTATATGTTATCCTCGTGATTCAGCTACCCTTCGCCATCGTTCACCGTAATTCCTCTCTCTTTTTTCAACCGACCGCTTTTTCTTCTCTTTTTTCGTCCATACGCTTCCGCGTTTTTTCCCTGTGTTCGCGATACAAAGAAAGTGGAGCGCCGAAAATAGTCCGACAGACCTGAAAACGGGGGTACGCGAGGGTAAAGAAAGTTTATTATGCTTGTACATGATGGTTTTCTGGCGGCAAAGACACGTGACGGAGAAGGGCGAAAGCGCTCGTTAGGCGAACGAACACGGAAAGACGAAACCACGGCACGTCAAAGAATAGTCGCTGAGGACCATCGGACGGTGCAAGGGGAAGAGCGAACTGGTATTTTTCAAAGAGCGACACTCACGATTCGTCTCCATCCTTGCGCGTATCAAAGAAAATTTTCGGTGAGAACGGTGGACGATTTTTGTAGTCGTAGAGATTAACAATCTCTTTATCGATTTTTTTCTTATTCTCGTGTTGATGCTGTGGGCAGGCAATCGAAGAAAAATGCGTCACGAAACAAATTATTTATTTCCTGATTAATAATATGACGGGTAGACAGACTCGCTCACGGACTGCAATATTCGTTGCTCGCTCGCAGATTTATAATTGCCGATCGACGACTTCTCGGGAATTTTGATGATTGATTATTTAGAGGTAGACGGCAGATGTTCATGTTATTCTACATTTTTATAAAGAGAATCAAAGAAATAGAACCTACGTAGTGATTTATTTCGCTTACGAAAAACCGTGACGAGTACTAGTTTGTATGTTTCGTTCCCTTTTTAGAGTGCAGATTTTGCACGCTGTTAACGAACGACCCATCCTGGTTAGGTTTCAGATTGAGCTGAAGTTTCAAGTAACACACGCCAAACTGTGATTTTCAAACGCTGAGTAAAATAAAGTGCTCTGAAAAATGAATAAAAAATTTCGAGACATGCGTGGAACAATTTCGAGCCGAGAAGAATTCCTTTGAAATAGTATACCTATTGTCGCTTGATATCATTTATATATAAAAGTAGCATACGTTTTAATTTTCAATGAATTCTAGCTCAATTTTTCAAACATTTTCGAAAATTGTTTTAAACAAAAATAAAGAAAACCGTAATAAAAACTTGTCAAAGTCTATGTTTATTTCTAATACTCTGACACAAATTCTTCAATTTAAGGTGTAACGAGATTTATCAATGTTGCAGTATAAAAAGAAGACAAAGATTTCATACATCGATTTTTAGCAACGCGCAATATTGCCACAGGTTTAAATAACTTTCCGAAACTATTTCTATTTTGCCGAAAGCTTCCAATTCCCTTGCTTTTTGTCTCGTTTTGCTTCTTTGGGGGCAAAGAATGCGCTCTGTTCGAAAATATTTAAAATCGCCTTTGACGGTACTGCAATTCGTAACTCGCTCAAACACGAGATGAAAGGTAAAACAAAGTGAAAGACGAGTCTTATTTCGCTAAAAGTAATTAAAAAATTTTTTGTTGATATTTCACAAAAAAGAACATATCGATTATAGACAGATTTAGTGAAATTCGATATTCGTCTTAGTGAATATTTTTTCGTCTTTTTTCTGTGTTGCAAAGGAAAATAAGCGATTCGACGTTTTAATTACATCGTTAATAAAATAAAGGTTTTTGCATTTACTATTGTGCAACAAAAGATACAAAACAATTTCAGTATAAAAATCCCTTTCGTTATTAATCAAACTTCCTCCTACATTTATTTTTTTATTTACTTGGTGTTTATCTTATATGAGACCTGTATAATATCAATAATTGACGAATGCAATTATTTTTCACAATGTAAAGCAAAATACTTTGGAGCAAAAATACCCACTCTTAAATAAATAAAAAATTGCGTTCATCCATTATATCTCAACATACACTCATACACTGTGCACTATAATATTAATACACTTATTAGAAAATATTAAAACACCTACTAGTTATATTTATTGAAAAAAACCAACAACATTAGCTATTATAAAGTATTATATGTATATATACAATGCGAATAAAAAAGCCAGAAAATAAAAGCATTTAATCTATACTAAATATCAGTAGGTGCTCTAATACTTATGACCGACTGTGTATATTACACTCTAAAAAAGCAACGTTTTTCATTCGTCATTCGTATAATCTCCAAAAAATATTTGCTTTCATCCGTACTGTATCGACGTGTACGTCAATGGAAATCTTCGACAGGGCGTGTCCTTGATTTTTGTTGGACGAAGGACTAAAGGTTTGAAAAGGATATCCACGTAGTTTTTGACTGATTTTCGTCTCGTTACCGCGATGAATTCATCGATCTTGACTCAACTACTTTTCTTCAAAGAAAGCTCGACGACTCTCTTACTAAGAGTGCGAATGTTTCCATGCAAATGCGTTTCATTAATTCCGCGTCTCGTCGGAGAAAGGAAGTGTTGTCAGTGAACGTGACAAGAGGTGGAAAGAGACTGATAGAAAGTCGAACGACGATGCAACGTTGTAACGGTAAAAGTAGACGATTCGTATTTGTTTCAGTTTTCATGATATTTTTTTCTTGACGTGTTCGCGTATATATTTTCATTCCATTTGTTTCATTTTCTATTTCTTTTACTGTGTGTTAATTCCATTTGACGTTCTGTTTGGTTTTTTAGCAGTTTTACATTCTTTGTCGGTTGACGCGTTGTAACTGAATTTTTATTCCCTTTGCATTGTTTCGTTTAGGAAATATAGTATTGCTGAAATTTTTGGACAACCGTTATCGTTGGTGACGCAGGCGTGGAAATTATTTATTAGAAGAGATTGTGAGTCAGAATTATATATTGCGCTGACATTACAAATATTTGAATTAGAAAAATTCTCTATTGTTTACATCATATTCTTTCGATGGATGAACTTATGTAAATAAATCATTTGTTTTTTAACAAGTTGAACATTATCGTAATAATGTAGATGAATAATGGAATTAAGAAATTAAAACGGGATTAAGAAAAATTATCCTGCTGTATCCTACTTTGGATATTTTATATAGTCGTTCTTTTGCACATTGAAATTTTCCGTAAATGCATGAACATTTGCAATCTCCCACAGATAACCGCCAAGAAAATTTTTTTTTATAGAAACCTTTTTACATTTAAAAAAGCTTTTTACATTTTAACGGGGAAACGTAAACGGTAAACACCTAAAACGGCTACCATAATGAACTGGACAACTATTTTACAAGCAGGAAAAACAAGTGACCTCTCGATCCCGGGTGCAGCAAACTCATTTTATTTATTCTGATGCTTAGCTCGTGTGCTCGACGTTTGGATCAACCATTTTTCCACCGACAATGTATTTTTTGGTATTTTTGCTCGTTGTCGTGCGAACGCGTTCGAATTTAGGGAAATACAATGACAATAAAGTTAGCAACAGCGATAAGTGCTTTCGCATCGAGTGAAGATTCATTGTAAAATGCAGTGGCTGTAAAGCCACGAGTGCTTTCATTCAAACGTATGTTTCTCACTTATGTATTTCACTTGTAACAGTCCGATTTCCGACACTAGCCTTTTAATTTCAACTTCTCACCTTTGTTTCAACTTCTCATTTTGTACCACGTTGTTCCTTCCCATTTTTATCTCTGTACGTATTAAAAATCCTGATTTCCTTCGATCGTTTAAAACATTCCTCCCATTCTCATTCATCGAAACATCGTTCGTTTACACCGTTCGTTATAATCGTTTTTACATCTGAACGACCAATAAAAATTTCTGTACCACATTGTAAATACCATGTTGTAAATATTATATATATTTCTGCATATTACATGCATCCTGCAAATTTTTGTATTTTTAATACATGACAATAAAACTATATATGCAGTCTACCTGTCTTTTTTCAATCTAGTTCCATAATTCAATAAAATCAGGGTTCAGAAGAATACAAATATAATTATCATATACAAATTAAGAAACTAAAGTAATTAGAATTCCAAATAAAGTATGAAAAGCAGAGAGAGAGAGAGAGAGAGGGAGAGGATATTTCTAAATTCAAAAGCGAGCTTTGCTTTTTAATATTATACATCACAGTCATGTTCCACTTAGAAACTTAATTTTAAGGTATTCAAGTACATACAGGAAGAACATCGTGCGTTGATTCCCACTGAGGTTTTGCATGCATAATCTAATGAAATTAATTCATCTTCTCAGCCGTGCACAGCTGTGAAGTCGTAATCGCTTTATCATTGTTCTTGTATGACTTGTAAACGCAAATATTAATCGAGTTTAATTCCATAACGCTTTGTGGACAGCAATTTCTTTAATAAAGGAATCAATAATGTTCTCTAATAACTCACACGCCAAGCGTTTAACGTCGCATCAATATTTATCCTTCGCGCTCTTGCAGAATTTCGTAAAATATTGTATTTGCTATTGCGAGTTCCAATTATTTTCGAATTACTGAAATCTCAATTTGTTTTTTCGCAAGACTGATTTCTTCCTCAATCAACGTGTGGTATTTAAAAATACAAACTATCAATCACAGAAGTCGAATGATTGATAGAAACGATGAATTGCGTTTTTTTTCTATTTTTAAACTACGAGTATTAAACATTTTTCGTGGAATTGTTCTAACGGTAAATGATCGATGAGAATTTAGCTCTGCGGCATTGCATCGAGGTTTGAAATTACAGAATTTCGTTGCTTTGTAAAATCATGCGTTAGTACACGATCGAACTACGGCATAACACAGCTCGTTGTCACAAGCATGTATTACCCTGTTTCCTCTTATTTCACACGATATATCAATCAATTAAGCGTGCGTTTATTAATTCTAAGACACGCCATGTTTCCTGTCCGATGGAATATCCTCGTTGTTTACGACGTTAATGGAAAGTTCCAATTAGTCGGTGGCCCGTTACATCGAGCATGCGTTTTCCGTGGATGCCGCTAATAATCCACTTTCCCTCTCACGAGTGCCGTGCCTTCGTCTAAACGTTTCCGTTTCATTTGCAAATAGTCACGAAGGATTGGTTTCCTTCGCCCGAAGCGCTATGCACCGAGGGGGCGGCGGAAATTTAAGTTCCACCCCATTATCGGTTACTTCCGATATCTCGTTGCTGCCTCCATTGTTACGACGACCGTCGTTTTGCTATTATTACTTACCCTAATATCGGAGAAATCTCCTTTCGACGATCCGTTCGATTCGCGTTTTCAGTGGAGTTGATCACTCGCCGGTTTTATGCAATTTCTTCGTCACCACATTTAATGGTATGCGAGTATTTTTTTTTTTATTTATAAATTATTTCTGAAAAAATGTAATTTCGGTAGAAAATTACTTACATAAGGATTCGTGTAGATTTTATTGTTCTGGATCGTTACAACTACGCGTTGTAGAATATTATGATATATAGTTATGTCGTAAGTAAATGACAAACAACGACATAGATTGATTCAATGTCACAATTGTTCAAGTTAAATGTTAGCCAGAGGAGTGAATATTTGAAATACTATTGTGAATACTATTGCGAATTAAAAATAAGGAGATTTCTTTCTATATTATTATTTTTTTATAAGTTTTAATACCGAAATTTAATATTATTTCTTAGTGAGACTCACGTGTGTTTCGATAAAACGTTTTGACTAAAGATTCAGCTTGTTAAGAGAAGTTTTATAATTGCACTGATTTTCCAATTTTAATTCTGTGAAAATGAAATAATTATCAATTATTTTTTCGATTAATGTCCGTTATTTTTACAAAGTGTACATAACATCAAATGGAAATAATTTTAAAAATTTGTACAACAGATTTGTTTGTACTATAGGTACTCGGTGCTGAATAACTACGTATATCACAGACCATAATTTATGAATTACTTTCAAAGAAAAATACACAACGTACGGTCAAAATTTGTGTTGCAGCAATTCGTTAATAATAATTAGATTTTACTATAAAGAAAAGATGTTTCCTTCCATTACAAATATTCTTATCGTAACTTGTTAAAATAATTCAATTAAATTAATAATTTCAACATCAAAATTTCTTTTCTACTTCGACTCCTAATTACTAATTAATTCATAGCCAAAAGAATCATCGATATTGTTTAAAACTTTGAAAAATCTATTTCTCTCATAATACTGAGAAAAACTATACTACCGGCTATAATTCATCGAACAAGGCGTATAACGAAGAAACTCCCCTGAATTGCTTTAAAAGAAAGTACACAACCTGCAGCCGAGCCAATTAGTAACGTGGAGCCCGTGTTGAGCAGTGTTAAACCAAGCGAATTCTCAAAGTGTAATTCTTTATGGTTCGCGTGGCAGTTGTATTTCTCACTCAAAAATCTCTGCATACGACAAACTAGAGAGATCGTGGAATTATCTTTCTCCTGGCTAGAGAAATGTTCACAAGCCACCTATTCGGCCGATCGAGTTTCTTTCAACGTGAATTTTCCTGCTGACTGTTACCTTCCCAACGAAAAATAGTTGACGTATCCAGCCTGTAATATCCTCGTTCCTCTTCTTTCATCTCTGAATCAGCAAATCTTCAATACGACGTTATCTTCAGACGCAACCCTTATTCATACGAAACGATTTCTGTCGCTTTGTCAATTTTACGAGATCATTCGTTCTATCGATGAGTGTAGGGACAATGAAGGAAATCGTCGTGAAGCGTCTTCCACATTAGTTACAAGTTACCTGAATTCACAATAGTTAAATTGGAACAATTGGATTTTAAAAGAAATGTCTGATAGAAAATGAAAAGGAAATAGTGATATATATTCCTGTTCACGGGTGTTAGGATACTCGTGAAAAGTTAAAAAAAAAAAAAAAAATGATTAACTTCTGAATAGCTCTGGATGAGTTTTACGAGAGATTTGTTTAATAATTTTCACCATATTGAAAATGGTATAGAATTTAATGACGAACAACGAGAACGTATACGGTGGTGAGTATGGCGCTTCTACATCGATTTATGGCGACAGTAGTTAACCCTGAGATGGCTTCTGCTCCGTTTGACCCTCGAGGTCATCGAAGACCCTCGACGACTTAGATTTTATCGGCCTCGAATCAAGCAGATCTGTAGTACCAGGAAACACGTAGCAGCAAAACCGCTTCCTGACTGTATGTGTTAAGTTCTTCCTCCGTTGATTGAACTTATTTGCATACGAAATTTCGATCTAGTATTTTAATATTTTTAACTATTAGTATATCATTTCTTTTTAATATATTATTAGGAGCTTTGGATTTTAATATTTTCTTTTTTAGTATTTTCTATTTTGGTATTTTGAACAATTGGTTCGCCACTCTGATCTCTTTTCTTCTCGTGACTTGTCCTACGTCTTTTTATTATACAATTTACAGTAATTAATGTGGGATTCTTTAACGACATATTTCTAAAAAATATGATTCTAATGATAATATAGTGTGGAAATATTTCCTAAGAATTAGGTTATGGTTACTATTATAAGATCGTCATTCTAAACGATCTAAGAGTTTTATATGTAGACATAGAAGTACAGAGTAAAATGATCTTTTTTTTCTACGTTGAAGAGTTTTTCCGTTTATTCTAAAGAACCCTATAAATCGCTATTAGAAATGGTCACGGATTACATAACCTAGAAAATTGGCAAACCCCAAGATTCCCATTCTCATAAGTCACCTTAACCCTCAGCATATCAAGATAGGGTCAGTTTATTTCTCTTCGCTGAAAAGAATTTGTCTTCGTTCGAAAAAATCCTGCAGGTTTCTACCAGAAATAACCACGGATTACATGGCCTATAAAATTGAGGAATGTCAGAATTCTCGTCCTTATAAGTCACTTTAATCCGCGGTATATCAAGATGGAGAAACTTCGTTCTTCTCCGAGGAAGAATGTCATTTTTCGATTCCAAAAATTGTACAATTTCTTATCCGAAACGGACACGGATTTCAGAGCCAACAATATTGACGACTTTTGAAATTTTTACCCTTGTAAGCCACCTTAATCCTCGGTATATCTTCTTTTGGAGAAATAAATCTTTCGTCGATTCCAAACAATTCTGCAATCCTCTGCCAGAAATAGCCACAGATTTCAGAGCCAACAATATCGACGAATTTTTAAATTCCGACCCTCGCAAATTCCCCTAATCCTTTAGAAAGGATTCGTTAAAAGGAATATTTTTCGTTCTAGAAGATATTACAACTTCCAACTAGAAAGCTATCGATTGTAGAGTCAACGAAATTAATGAATTCTAAAATTTCCATCTTTGTAAGTCACCTTAATCCTTAGTACACCAAGCTAGAATCACTCTCTTTATTCGTCTCCGTTGAAAAGAGATCTTTTCAGTTCAAATAATTCTCATTCGATAGTAGAACTAATTATAACTGCATGGACCACGAAATTGATAATCCCAAAAATTTCTACAGGATTCTAGAGAATCTACGAAATTTCGAAATCTCCAGCTTCTTTTATAACCGATCATTTATAGTTGATCATAGACCACGCTCGATCATTTCACAACTTAAATTATTAAATTATTATTTAAATTAAATTATTGCACAACTAACTATCAATCGAGTTATCAAAAAATTAATTTCCCTCATCGATATAATTGTTCATTCAGCAAGAAAAATCGTTCTCATCTCAAATAAAAAAAAGAAGAAAAAAATAAATCATTTTATGCATTAAAATTCGGTAAAACTGCGTGGGCTTGATCTCCTGGGTTTCATGGAGGATCAAGGGGGAACGTTCGCCGTTTTCGTAAGACATTTAGTCCGACTGTAATCGGCGAAAACTCGAGTTCCAGGTAATTCGTTTCTACTACCATTGACAAACCCATTAACGGGAAAGTTAAGAAGAAATTCACCGTTTAACCTTATATGGAAACTTAAGCTCCAATTGCCCCCTCCCCTGCCCCCCTCAGGGTTGCTAATGAAGTTAGGGCTGAATTCATTCTCGGTAAGAGTGCCACTTAATTTTAAGGGTTCGCTCAGCGACGTAAATCTTGAATGCTTTATTTCCAAGCTTCATCAACGTCGTTTAGCCGAAAGAATTCAAAGAAAGATTCATTGTCATCGTTGAGCCGTAGGCACCATTTAAATACCGATCTCGACGAGAAATTCAATCTCGCTCGAGTATTTTTGGTTTCACCGTGAAAATCGATGCAATTAACGCTGTTAATATTTATGTATCTATTATCAACGTAAGAGCACCGTTTCGTTTCGCTGTGCCGAGTGGCAGGAATTTGAATTCCCAAGTGGTTTATCCTTCCACTTGTGTACGCGAACATTAATCCGCCGCGGTGAGATGTACTTTTCCTATTTCGCGTCAGGTTATTTAAAACGCTAAAACAGCGCCGAATAAATTCATCGTAACGAGAGTTCGACGCTTTCGAATACGTCACGAACAGTTCTGCCACAGTTTCTCCAAGTTATATTGCGATTTGAATTTATTGCAATTGGGTAATATAAGCGTTTTTAGCGATTAATTTTAATTCGCGTTCGATAACAGGTAGAGTTTCGTTTCTAACGTATATCTTCATCGATCGATAAAAGTTTGAAATTTTCTTTATCAAACGTAGCAATTCTAAATCGAGAATCGTTAAACGACGATTTATGGCAGAAGAGAAAGGTTCGATATATTCCTGGTACAGATACGATCAAACTTTTTATTGTCCAAATCAGGAACATGTTCCTGGATTTTTATAAAATTTACGGAATAATATTAGGTTAAGTAAAAAGTTCTGAGCGTTTTTCGCTAGATGTCTTTAGTGAGCCATATCTCACGATGTGCACATCGCATCGAGTCATAGTATACACCGATTTCAAGGTGATATTACGCATCAAAAAGGTTCTTTGTCAGTTTTGTGTTCGGTGAAGCCAGTTGTGTGTTACAGCGTTCGAAAATGGAGATAAAAAAAGAGAAAATTCGATACATTCTTCAGTACCACTACGACCAAGGTGAAAAGGCGGAGCAGGCGGCCAAAAAAATTTGTGCTGTTTATGGACCCAGTACAGTATCGAATGCAACAGCAAAGCGGTGGTTCCAACGATTCCGTTCTGGTAATATGGACGTCGAAGATGAGGCACGCTCTGGTAGGCCAATCGTCGAAAATGTGGATAAAATCATGGAAATCGTCGAGTCGGACCGGCATGTGAGCACTTATTCCATTGCCCAGGAACTGAAGATTAGCCAGAAAACCGTTTGGAACCATTTGCATAAGGCTGGTCTCAAGAAGAAGCTCGACGTATGGGTGCCACATGAATTGACGCAAAAGAACCTTTTGGACCGAATTGATGCCTGCGATTCTTTGTTGAGACGTAACGAAATCGACCCATTTTTGAAGCGGATGGTGACTGGCGATGAAAAATGGGTCACATACGAGAACAACAGCCGAAAAAGATCGTGGTCCAATCGCGGTGGGCCGGCCCAAACGATCGCCAAGCGTGGATTAACGGCCAAGAAGGTTTTATTGTGTGTTTGGTGGGATTGGAAGGGAATCATCCATTATGAGCTGCTCCCATCGGGGCAAACACTTAATTCGGACCTCTATTGTCAACAACTGACCAGACTGAAGCAGGCGATCGACCAGAAGCGGCCAGAATTGGCCAATAGGAAAGGTGTTGTGTTCCATCAAGACAACGCCAGGCCGCACACATCTTTAACGACGCGTCAGAAGCTCCGAGAGCTTGGCTGGGAGGTTCTATCGCATCCGCCGTACAGTCCAGACCTGGCACCAAGCGATTATCACCTTTTTAAGTTTTTGCAAAATTTTCTTGATGGTACAAAACTGGCCTCAAGAGAGGCTTGTGAAAATGAGCTGGTCAAGTTTTTTACCAATAGGGACGAGGACTTCTTCAACCGCGGAATTATGAAATTGCCTTCAAAATGGACAAAAGTAATCGAACAAAACGGCGCATATTTAATCTAAATCGAATAATCTTGACTATGTTAATTTCATCGTCGAAATAAAGCGAAAAAGCGCTCAGAACTTTTTACTTCACCTATAAAAAGAAATTCGATGGATTACAACAGAAGGTGCCATTACCACTGTTGCATTCTGTAGCATTGTAGCAACGCATCGGACAATACGATTAAATTCGCATTTTGGAACGATGAATGTTCACAATACCATTCGTCATTTTCAGACAATTGTCACTAGCTAATCGTTTCATGCATGCAACTATACGATTCTGGATGAAAAAAGACCTACTACGTAACAAGCATTAATATCGAATTATCAGAAAAGCTTTACATTTTTCTAAAAGTTTAATCTTATCAATTAAATACCGATTAAAAAATCAGATCGTAGTAGAAGTTTCTGTCTTTATTTTTATCTACCAAATCTTAGCATTATGAGATGTTCCGAGCACCGAATTAGAAACCAATTCACCACTGGAAATTCCATCTTCTCTATCTATTAAATCTTCAATCTACCGAGCTCCTAACTTAAATAGCCCAACTCTTCCAACTAATATATAACCAGCAAAATTGTGATATTCAGTATGACATGTTCCATTACCGCTTACTCGACTGTAATTACAAGAACTTAACATATTGACATAAAGCTGGTATAGTCAAAATTCACGCATTATCGATTAATAAATTTCAATTCAGAAACTTCTTACATACTTGTCCATCGTAGGAAACCTGCACGTTTTACACAAATTTTCAAAGACATTTTCATTATATAATTGCTCCATACTTCAAACGTTGTTCATTGTTGATTTCATTGTTGTATGTAACATTAAAATCTGTTTATAACTCGACATTCCTGCACAACTGATTGAAATACCAACCATTGCTTCCAAATTACGATCGCACTGGGTAAACCCAGCAACTATGTATGCGATAAAGCGTCACGAAACCCCGATCAATTTTTCGTACATTTTTAAGATTTCAATTCACTGACTGCAAAAGTACTACTACCCCCATAAAGATGGTATTCGTGTTAGTAGTAACAATGAATATAGAAAACTAACAATAATAACGAAATAAATCTCTGCTTTGATTCGACGTTCATAAAAATACAGATTTTGATAAACATTAACAGTTTACTTATACTCCGCCGCATAATCTCCGAGTTCAAAAAAAAACCACACCTTTCCACGATCACCATCGCCAGAAGCGAAGTATTCAAAATAAAGTACTATTTCCATTCCATTTCTTCGAAATCTTCAAACAAATAATTAAAAATACAACTTTTCACGAACGTCCATAGTTTACTCATATTCCGTCACAAATTTAAAAAAAAAGAAAAGAAAAAAGGAGGACCCTCCCTTTCCACAGTCGCTGTGTATCATCAAAACAATTAATCCTACTTTTAATAACGTCCACTATTGCCACGGGTCCCCTAAATTGCGTAAATCTATTTCAACCCCCGGAGCAGTTGCGTTTGACGCGTGCGTAGATCAAGCACATGTCTTTGCGCCATCGACCAGCGAGAGTTTCGTTTCGCTTAAATGACACGGGGGAGATTCGGAGGAAGGCAGACCCTGGAATATGAACACCATCGAAATGGGAGGCTGGACAGATCGGTTGAAGAAGAGGGTGAAGTTCAGTCTCTGGAATATCGAGAGTTTCGTGACAATGGCCACTGGCCTGGCGTCGTATACACTCATCCCTTTGATAATTCACGACGAGAACTCGAGAACTCGTTCCTCCGGGTTCTGCCTTTCATAATCCTAACCACGGGAAGTAACTGAGTGCGAAAGGGAATCTACCGATTGATAAGTTCAGCCGATGGACTTTGTCACAGTTTCTGCGGCGATTTCGAACAGTTTCCATGTGGATTACTCGCGAGACGAGAAGTTATTTTTTCGGGGATTTCGCTTTGTCGAGGACTTACGTTTTTGGACGATGTCTCTTGGAAGAGATTTTATGGAAGTTTGCGAGATTATGTGGTTGATATGCTAGGAGGGTGATAGAATTAAGAGGAGTTTTTAGGAAATTGATATGGAATGGAAAGTTATTGAACATTCGTTAGCGAACAAATTTTTTTTGCTATTTAGCTAATTTTACAACTGACTTTGAGCTGAGCTTAGCTTTTATTTGGAATAATTAAGATTTTTAATAAATTATTGCCCATCTGTTTCCCTGTTATTAGATATGGAATGAGACAATTTTTGTGATCTGTGACGCGTTTTGTTAAATAATGTAATTTTGCTACATGCAATAATACGTTTATATTTACAGTTAATTCTTACAGGCATAAAAATTAATGATTCTTGAAGTATACTACTCTTTTAGCAAACCTTGTGGTGGATGTTTGTATTGGATATCTATAAGATGTGTCCAAAAATGGTCACTTTGAGACTTATTTGATTGAGGAAAAAATAAATTCTGAGAGAAATAAGAAAAAATTAATGAAAATTATAAAATATTATATGTTTTGTAGATTAAAATATAAACTACACAATATACAATATAAACTACACGATTCTATTAAGTATGTTTTATGAAAGTTTGATAGAATACTCTAAAACGTATCAAGAATGTAGTATTCGATCGTTTCTTCGTTGGAAACAACTTCGGAATGCTTGTAAAGTTTGACAGTTCTTAAATATTCCCCAACTCATTCCCGAACGTCATTTCTGTATTAAAACTTCCTAACGAAATGACAAGAAACTTCGAATCGATAAACTACAAGTTCGTTCGATCAGAAAGTAACGTAACCATTTTATTCTGTTATTTATCGCGACCCATTATTTTGTCTCACTAAAAGGAAATATATTCTACAAATTCGCACGTCTGCGTTATTCACTGACTTGATTAGGGTCCAACGACAAAGACATCAGCTACAAATCGCCAAAATCGTCAAGCTTCTACTGACCAGAGGAGAATGAAATTTGTCAACTTCCTCCTAAAGGAGCCCTACTGACCGTGAAACAAACGAGTCTGTCGTGAAAAATCTTCACCGCGTCTCACTGACAAAGTGGACGGTTAGAATTACGCTACTTGTCGAAAATTACCGATTTTCTTCTGATTCTTGAGTTTCTATATGTAGAGACGTCGAATATTATATTCAAATTATATAGAAATTATAATTTTAAATAAAATACAATCAATACAAAACAAAAATATTGAATATTATATTGATGTATGATCCAATTTCTGTAATAACAATGTTCTTGTGAAATAACTATTATAGATAAATTTTATTGATTATAGATAAATTTATCAATTAAACAGAATAAAATTTTTTACAAATTCTTCAACGAATATCAACTTCTCATTTTCTTTAGCTTGAAATTCACGAATTATCTAATTTCTGCTCTTATGAAAATGAAAATTTGCAGAAGGTTCGTAATGAAATGTATAAATTTGCATTATAGAGGAATTAAATTGCCGGTATCCCTAGAACAAAGTTCTAGTTACTGTGAACCAAACGAGATCGTATATACATATATATGTATATGTATGAGTAAACATGATTATGTATTTTCTCTAAAATTTCCTAATTTCCTGAATACAAAATTCTCCAAAATTGCTTCTAAAATTTCGAAATAATTTGTCTAAATCCTACGAAAATCATACAAACCAACCTTTCGATCAAATTTCTCAATTCAATTAAAAGGCAACACAACTAACAAAAATTCCATTGAAAACACACACGATGCTTCACCGAAACTCGATTTTCTTCTATCCTCGATCTTTAACTTACGCGGATATCCAATTTCTAAAATCGGCGGAGGGCCGAAGGTTTCCTAGAACTTCTCAAAGGAGTATATAAATTTACTTGGATGCATGGAATCGCCAACAACTCCGGAACAGTGTACCGGTGACCGTGAAACAAAACGAGATCGTCGTGAAAAATCTTTATGGCATCGCGCTGTTGCCTCTTCCGACGAGGTAGAAGGAAAAGGGATCGATTCGACGAATGGGATACGCTTGCTTTCGTTTACATCGAAACAAGAGTGGAAACAGACCCTCTGCGAGGTCCCGGCATATCGTCTTCCTTCCACCCTTTTTCCCTCCGTCACGACTTCTCCTTCGTCTCTCTGTAGATTTTAAATCACCACCAACAATAAGACGCCGCAATATGTATTAAGAAAGCGTTTCTCGTCTGAAATTGATCGTCTGACAGTAAATAGCTAGGGGGTGGAGCCAGGTTGGGCGTTTAGAAGGGTGCATTGGAATGAGACGGGATGAGGAAGATAGGTAATTGTAAATATTTAAGAAAATTCAAGCTTTTAAGAAGCTTCGTTTGCTCCTTGATTACTTTAGCGGTGATTTGACTTTTTTTATTTAAAGTAGAAAGTCGGAGGTTTATTTTTTATGTATTTTTTTTATTGCGATCGGTGGATAAATTTGGATAACGCAATGATAATAATCAAAGTATGAATCGTTTATCACGAAATTATAATAAAAATTTAGTTTCTTTGTATCTAAATATTAACCGTTTAATTCTTGTTGACGTAGGAAATGATTTAATATAATTTAATAACGAAATGAAAAGAGAAAGAAGAATGTAAGGAAATTCGAAGAAGATATTTTGACGATGATGCGATTGAAGAAAATTGAACTGGCAATAGAAAAAGGATGTACTATATTAATTTTGTCTCACATTCTTCGTAGAATTGTTGTACATAGCGTGTCTGAATATTTCGGGATTTCACGGTACCGAGAGAAGGAGTTCTCAAAGGAGGTCTGGAAATATCGCGATTTTACCGTTTCAACGAAGGCTCTTTTTTCTAAGCTAAGAATTTCACCTTGCATACAGTCCCTTTGCATAAACGCTAGTCTGACCTCCTTTTTCTTTGTGGAACAGTTACATTCTTCTGGTTTTACGTTTTTTTCACGCTTCCTTCCTTTCATCTTCCCACAGTTTCGTCTTGAACGCGACAACAAAGAAACCGCGTTTCGGTTTTTTAGTGCATTAATTAAAACAACTCACCGCGAACCTAGCTAAACAATTCAATTATCGCGCATAAAAGGCTAACGTCGAGCGTCATACAACAACGAAGAAATTAAAAAGAAATGTTTACGTAAATAATATTCGAGCACAGGCGAGAAATTAAATTAAACACTTTTTCAAACTCGATCTTCTTTTCTATAATATTTAATTCTACTTCGAGTTAAGAAAAAATCTTATTCTTAACTCTAAAATGTTATCTTATTATTCTTACGAGAAACATTTATAATTTTTTCATCACAGACTTCCGTCTGATGACGACAAGAATGTCATTTCACATTTTAAAATATCTCTTTTACAAAATATTTTATATCTAGCCCCCGAATGAATCGGCTACAAGATCCAAGTATTTCTACATATACAACTTAATGATCATCTACTCGATGAACCTTCAAACCTTTACTCTTTTGATCGCTATCGCAGAAAACCTTTTTTTTTTAAACTTGATTACACCTGAACAGTACCAAATCAGTCAAAACACATGCATATATACTCCAATATAATTCAATAATCATCCACAATACTATTTCACGTCACGCGTGAAACATTGCAATTATTCTTCAATGTCGACAAAGTCTGTCGCCAAAGAAAATTCTCTTAAAGAATCCCTTTATTCTTAGGCAATGTCAAAGAGATTGATACGAAAGTCCACATCCATGGTCTTAAGCAACGCAATGATAATATCATTTCACTCTACATCTAAGAAATCCTAACACGATACTTCTTCTTCGATTATATTCTTTCAATAACAAAATTCATCTACCATCGTACGATGTTCTCTTTGGATCTACCTATCTACGATATTTCCAGATAAATCGGTTTACAAACCCACTATCCATATTTCTATAACTATAACTCAACATCCATCGTTGCACTAATCAAAAAATTCCCCAACGTCCATTCGATACGCGGATGGATAGCGTACATCCACCGAAAGCTCGTATCAATTCAGTGCAGAAAGGAGAGATGCCAAGAGGAGAGATACGAAGATAGCTAAATAGGAAAAGGAGGTAACGCGAAAATTGGCCAGAGCGAAGTTCCTTGGTCAGATGATCGCGACGTGGAACGAAGGAAGCGGACGAGTTACGAGCGTGGCTTCGATATCTTGCCGTATCTGTACGGTCGTAACCGCGACCTTAGCTTTCCTTTAGTATTGGTCGGTTATGCTCGGGTCGATATCAGGCCACAGGGAAGAGGCAGCATCCACACGGGCGCCATTCGGCCTCCTACAGCTACGCCTCGACTCTGTGCCCTCTTTCACTGCGTCGTTTCGCCCCTTTTCCAACGTTCCCCTAACCTTCTAGGACGGCTTGAAAGCTGCGAGGAAAAGACGCCTCTCTCGCCCTACCTACTCGTTCCCACTCTCTCTTTTTCTGTCTATCTCTGTCTCTCACTCTTCGCTCGAGTGTTCCTCTTTGAGAGAAAGGACGTGAGTATGGCTCATAACGTGGTCATCTGACATTTGCGCCGACAGGAAACTCCGAACCAGGGAACTCTACGGTAGCGTAGAGGAGCAAGCAGAGGATGTAGCTTCCCTCTTTCCGTACAACCGGCGGCCTTTTCATTTAACCCTTGGCGTTACGATGCCGATGTGCTTTTCCAATCTTGCGTCCTCCCACCAGTTTAAATGAATTTCGAGAAGCATTTGTCGCCGAACGTTTCGGTAAGCCATGGTTTAAAGAAGACGAGGATCAATGTCGACGTTACAGTTGAGAAACACGGAGGGAGAAAGATGTGGCTGGGAGTAGTTGTTTCGAATAAACTTTAACTTTTCAATTTTCGAAGTTTCGGAGTTCAAAGTTAGGCCAGAGGAATTTCCGAATTCTTGAACTTTAGAAATTCAAGCTATTTTAATTTTGGAACTTGTCAATTTTCATATATTCGAATTCCCGAATGTTCGATCTTGGGAATTTTTCAATTTTGGAATATCTTGGAACTTTTAGATTTAAAGATTTAAATATTTCCATATTCTCATTTAAATGGGCCATAGAATAACCAACATATTTGCCAATTGCAAATTTTCCACCTAATTTCTCCTACCGCTTTCTCTTTTACTTTTACCGCTTATCCTAAATCCTAGAAAAGATACACATTATCCCATCGCTTCGTGTCACTGCTTATAAAATCAAAGTGTCCGATAATAAACTTGAATGCTCTTTCCAATTTCGATCACCGTCAGCAAAGAATAGGTCAACCGTCTAATTTCCTAAATTAGAAGAGCCGAAAAGAGGAAGAGTGATACGCTCCAGTGGCACACGGAAACGCTACCTGAAACGTGTACGTGTATGGATCCTATAGTGGACGTTTGACATTTGCACTGACCTTACGACACAGTACTTAGGCAGTCAGTGAATCGAATTACGCAACTGAGATACGACACCGCCAACTTGACGCTTTCCTTAATACAAGTATAGCGCGAATTTGTTGCTGTACTGTCGAAGTCATTTGCATTTGGTTCTAGAATTAAAACAACGTAGGAAGCTATTAAAAGTTATTTTGTCGAGTACCTGTCTTTGTAGAAAGTTTCAAGATCACACATCGACTAAGTGAAATTTAAATAAATAGTAGAGAAATTGAGGTTTCGTGAATCATACGCAATTAAAAATACCAAACTTGTCGGTGTTTGCCATTGATGCAATTGGTGGTGAAAAAGTGTGAATTTTTGGAGGAGAGACTTTTACAAATTTATAATGAAATTTTCTTGAGTAGTCTCAACGACGTTATAAGCTTCACTTAATACAATATATGACACTGAAAGCAGTACAACCTTTTTTTTTTTAATCCATTTATAGCGTCACAAAACAATCGAAGATGATCCAGTGTTGTACAGCCAAGGCCAAGTTGACAGCGGTATAAATAACAATCTCGACGCAAAACTGGTAAAATTATAGATATACCGTTTTACATGATAAAAATAGAAACATAATCCTCTACAAAGCTATATAAGTATATGTATATATAGAGGAATATGCATGAAGAATAAAGATATTCAATAAAAGGAAATTTGAAACTTTTTAAATTGTACCCCTAACAATGCCAAACAGCGATATGCAAAATTTGTAAAATTAAACAAATGCGCAAGTTTCGATTCTGAGAATCCCTTTGATAAAAGAGTAATCAGATACAATTTTATAATTATAATTTCAAACGGAGCTAGGCTTTTCTTATTATAGAAGATAAGATTTTTAAAGTAAGAAAATGAAATATAATTCTTACATTAATATCGCATATGTTTCCCATTTAAAAAACGTTATTGGTAAAAGTGCAGGCGTTAAAACGAAGGAGTAGAGTGATAATTATTTCTACATGCATTTTCCACACATCGCGAGTTTGATATACACAAATTCCAGGAACGTCACGTGCGATTAATTGGCAGTGACCAATTAGCGTACAGAAGTATATTACTTAATTAGACATTCAACTGGCTCATTTAATTCGTTCGGAACCGCGTGCCACTGTAATTCAGCCAAAGAAATCCATAGTGAGAAGAATTTCGAACGAGAACTTTAGCTTTAAGTGTTTTACTAGAGCAACTGCTAGAAATTTGTAATACATAGCTTTGAATAAAAATGCTAATACAATACACGTACGTATATGCATAATACGTAATTAAAACTAATTGATTATCTCGAGATCTGTTCCATCCACAAGATATTAAAACGAATTTCTTACTTTGAATATTTTATACATTTTTTTGATAAATTATGCGCATTCTGTATGTTGTGTGTTTTTATATTTTTAAATTTATGGGACAAAATTTAAGAGAAAAGTTGAATCTTTCCCGTCATAATCGCGAATCACGTCTCATAATTATTTTTACGTTCGTTAATCTTTATCTGTCGAGATTCCTACATTTACCAAAAATATCTATCTCCAATTTCATATTTGCAATATTTCATATTTCAACGATCTCTTAAATCTCACCGTTCAATCACCTTAAAGCAATTTCAAACAGTACCTGATTTAAATTCAAATCTTAATGAAATCTTCGATAAATTACAATATTCGCGAGAAAATCAAACCCGAGGAAATATAGTATAGATTCTTGATTCCAGAAATAACGAAGAAATCACGTCTTGACATTTCACATGCGGTCCGCATATTTCCTTTAACGAGAAGCCGCGGCAACGCTCAATAGGAAATTTCACAATACCGGAAATACAGAGACAACGCAATTTGGATCAGGAACGAGGCTATCTCGATTTCTTCTTCCACTATTTCTTATCCTACTTTTTCCACGCTATTCCATCTGATAATCGAAGCGCCGTCTGGACGTCTTTGCGGTTCGATTTAGAAAATTCTCGATGGCATTCTACAATTTTTACAGGCAACCTGTGGCGGAGGAGTACGCATCACACGCACGCACAGCTTCTTCAGATCAGAAGATAGCGAAGACGGATAGAAAGGGAAAAAAGAAGAAAGAAATCGATTGATATTCCAATGTGTTCGCGGCGTGCCGTGAAACCAGAAAAATCCACTTTGCATTTTTCATAGAAGAAGGCGGCCACTGAGGTTTGTTGAAAAAACGGGCACGAACCGAATATACCGGTCAAAAGGCGTTACGCGGTGTGACGCAAAGAAAATAGACGAACTCGAGCCGCTATTGCGATGCAAATGTGTGTACTTTCTTAACTATTCTCGCGACTTCACGCTATTTACGGTCTATTTTAATTTTCGGATGCAGCTAGTTCTCGCTTCAAAATTTTCGCTTTACGAATTTTTATTTTACATTATTGCGTTCATGTTTGTCTTACATGTAAATCTTTGGCTATTTTTATGCTTTATATCTTCCTTCTCACGAACATGATTCTCGATGATAGCACTATTTTTGAGGTCGTCAGGAATCAATTATGTAACTCGTAAAGGCCAGTGCTACCTGTATCACTTGAAGATCTTTTTGCATGCTACGTTGTTTGAAACGATCGGAAGATTATTTTCCATGTCACTGTAATTTGTACATCTACATTTTTGTTAATTTCGACGATTGTCTTTAAATTAAAATCGTATAGTAGAATAGAATGTAATTCTACATGCAAAAATGAAACGAAGATACAGAATAAAATTTTTCCGTTTCGTTATTTATTTTTGAGAAAATCTAATTTGAAAATGTGGCACACACAGGTGGTTAACTAGCAATTTAATAAAGTTGATATCATCATACAACAGTATGTGTTATTCCAAAAGCTAAGCTAAGTGAAATATGTAGAACAACAATTTTTCCAGTTAGAGCCACTTTTTTTTTTTTTTAGAAAAATGAGTTTAAAGATTTATTAAGTGTAAATGTACTTAACTGACTTACTTAAGTGACATGTACTCAACTGGATAAAGCTATTGTAATCACACAGAAGATTATTCTACGAACTAGAAAATGTAAAATTTAAATGTATTAGGTTGTACGAAATGTTTCTTTCGTTTATTCAATAAAATAATATAAAACAGAAATTGTCGTTCATCTATTATCACCTTATGAAACGGAATAAACTTTTCGAACAACCTAATAGAATAAAAGTATAGAATACAAATATGGTGCTTCGTTTTCGATAAAGTCGAACGTGGAAATCTATCGAATGTACGTATATTTGGTTAATTCCGGCTGGAAAGGGAAGTAAGATTTAAGAAAATATACTTTACCAGCGAAGATAAATTGAAAACGTACAATAAAATTTTTTGATTTGTCTCGTTTTCGAGAAAATCTAGTTTGAAGCAGCAATTGTCGATGTACTTCGTCAAAAGCAGCAGCAAACGCGTTCGATCGTCTGATTTTGCTGAGTACGCGTGTACTCGATAGATCTTTAAACTCCATTTCCTGGAAAACGAAGCTCCAAACGAAAAAAGGTTGTCTTCTGCATCTTCGATTTATCTTTGATCGTGGCATAGCTTCTTATTAGATTATATCATCTACGACGCCTTATACTATCGTATCACAGTTACACGATAATGATTTAATTGCAATTTCTTCTTAAAATAATCTTTTCCCTGTTAGGAGAAATATTTGAAAGCATAGGAAGTTGAAGAATATTCGAGACTATCGATTGATTTCGTTTAAAAATTTTTGAAGATCTGTTACGAGATTAATTGCAGAGGGATGTCCTCTTAAAAAAAATAATTGATTTTAATTCGCTAAGTGTAAACTACAAGATTGAAGAGTCGAAGAATTAAAATACACTCATGTACAGCGAAGCGTGATGTAGTGTTATTTGTTCGTTTCTCCGATCTTCTATCGCTTTCTTTATATTCTTCGACTACAAAATTCTAAGTTAAACATTTTTTGAAACTTTCTGTTACATCACGTTACATAGTGTCCGACCTACTACATCAGCGATAATAATGACAAACATTCAAATTCAATGCAAAAATTTGTTATTCTTGGTCAATATCAAACAGAATTTTGTAAAGAACGAAAAACAATTCCTTAATAGTAGGAAGCTTTACGAATAAATGATATGAGTCGTTTAGGAAATTTTACACATTAGTCGAGAAGATAATAACCGATAGCATTAAAGAATTTATAATAAACACAAATTACCTTAACTTCGTATCAGTTCGTTCTTCGATATTAATACGATAGAATAATTGCAACATCGATCTAACTGTTCCCAAACACTCGTGTATCATCCAAAATATGCAAATAAAAATTAAACAAATCAATTAATAGGTTACTGCACATTGTGCGTGTTTCGTTTGAAACAATTCGATATACCTCGATCTTTGCTTTCCATTTTCGTGAATATTTCATGATACGTCAAATTTTTGCAACTATCACACACGAGCTAGATAGCTCGATCTATTCATCCCGCGTTCGAGCAATTAATTTCTTAACGATTAACGATAAGTGATATACCAAAGGCCGTTCGAATTTGCTGTTCGAGTTTCACCGCAGTTTCGAGACTTTAATTTATCATCGCCGAAATCATTGGATGTTTTATGACAAAAAGGTTTGTCAAACGGAGCGGAACAGAGAGATATACGTCCCACTTACAAGGCCATTGATTTATTTTAACCGCAGCTCCGTGTATTTTGACACGAAACTGTCATTCCTTGTTAATCAATTGCTGGCTATGTCGTTACACGAATCAATGAAGCACCGGCACTCGTTTTATCAATCGTAATTTCCGATCCTTTCTTCCTTATTAATTATCCACTCTTCGAGCTTTCTTCCATCCTCCAGAAACTTTCTTCGCAAAAAATTCCACTCCACAGAGTTCGCTCAAAAATTCTCTCTGTAGTTTATTACTTTTTAAAGGCGGGTCTCTTCAAAAATTCTTCTCCTTTTCTCCTTCGCGAAAAAATCTTGCAAGAGAAGTTTCGTGTTTTAAGAAATCGCGTGAAATATTTAATGCCGTGGAAACTTAAATTTGAACGCATCATAGCCTGTACTAGTATACCGTCACGTTCATTATTAAATTTCTATGCAGTGGTTCGATGAAGTATATTCAATTTATTTGCGGTCCCTTGCGTCTCAGTCGCGTTATTAGTACGTTGTACTTTGTTCCGACGCGTCGTGAACATTCTACTTTATTTCTTCCGGGTAAACCTGAAATTTGCAGGTTGAGAAAATGAACGTCTCGGCTGACACCGACACCATTGAAGAAGTAACCTGGAACGTTTACGAAACGTCGAAAGAAAACGTAACGTACGAGTAAGGCTATTGAAATTGGAGCACTCGTCAAGCTTTCAAATCTAAAATATTAAGCTTACCAATTTTTGTAGCACCATTCTGCTATTTTTTTTTAACAAAATAGTCTCTTCTTTGAATTTTCAAGTTCCTCCGTCCTCCGTCAGGAATATCCACGAAGAATCAAATAAATTTATACGCAAACGAAGACGTAGGAAGAAGGTGCTGCAAGTATTACGAAATGAAATCTTACCGCTTATTGTTCCATCGACTGGATCTCGATTGCGGAAGATCGAGCGAATTCCCATCGTTGCTTGAACATGCCGACGCGATCGTATCCGCTCGCATCTAACTCTACAAATACTACCAGTATATCGATTTAGACCTATCGTTGACCTTTTCCTATGGCATTTTTTAAAGTTCGAGCGAACCTTGGCATCGACTACTCGACGTGGGAGAAAATATCGACGACGAAACGTCGAATTGAACCTTACCGATGCAGAAATTCTCCGCCGCTTTCACATCAAAGTCCACGGCGAAAATTGATCTCCGTGTCGGAACGCCTGCCTCGTTCTAAAATCGTTAACCGGCCTAAATTTGTATTTCAGTTCGTGTCGACGAAATGGTATATATATTTGCTTAAAAAAATGATTTATTTGACGAAGATAGGTGCTGGAATAGCGGAACATTGCGTTATATTGATCTTGTTTTCGTCTTTGAAAAGGTATCGTGAAGTGTGAGAATATGAGAGCTTGGTTTTATGATGTGTGATTATGCAAATAATAAATATTTATACTCGAACATATGTATATATGTGTCTCTTCATTATTACACGTATTTTTTAACACACTATTAAAGAACATCTTGTCAATCGTAACTTTGAAAATAATGCTCGCAAGAGCAGATGATATTAAAATATTACTGATCTTACTAAGTATATCTTTGGTTTCCACGAAACTGTGTCAACTCACCAGTTATTTTCGAAAGACCTACGTACATCTTTGAATCTGGCAAATTGTTTTCGATTATAATTATGTCATATTCAAATTCCCCTGTTTAATCATAAAATGGTATTAAAATCAGAAAATCAAAAAATATACACTCATCATATTCCTCTTCTATAACGTTCAATTACTGATATTCTTCTTACTAAAAATACGCAACGCTATCATCGCCAATAATCCATTAAATTCGACTAATCGAAGCATAAATCAGAATATTCGAAATTATCATAATACCGCGTTTTAAACAGCTGTTGAAATGTTCAACAAACAACAAAAGTGGGTATCAAGTTACGGATATGGCAAGCTCGTTGCATAACTCGATTCGACGGGAAAGCTATTGGATAGCGATCGGTATCCTCGCAGCAAGCGATTCGATTTCCTGTACCGGCCACCGGATTCAGCGAGGGATTTTTTGTCGCGTTGGATCCCCGACTATCGATCCGTATTCGCTCGTGCCTTTCGACAACTCGTTCGGCGAAACGGTCGTTCTTCTCGCTGGGAAGTCGACTCTGCAGAAACGAAATGAATTTCGTTAGAGAGAGAGAAAGAGAGAGGTAACGAGAGGAAAAAATTTTGGAGCGCTCCGGAAGCATTGTTTCCGCACACCTTCCGCCCGCCTTTTTTTCTCTGCCAACTTCGAAAACTTCGCGAAGAACGTGTCTTCGAAAAGTACATTAACTTTCATTTTTCGTTCAAATATCTTCATCCAAGTTCGAATAGACCTTGCATAAATATAAAAATAAATACTACGATAATTGTAAGTATCTCTCATTTCCTTCGTTACATTATTTAAAATTTTTGAGATATTTTTTGGTCGAGAGACTAATATACTTTTATTAAGAAAGCGTAGTATTAAACAATGTTTTCTTACTTCGTCAAAATAAATAAAAATGTAAATGAAAGTTTAAGTAAACACACTTCTTTTATGGAATCTCATATTTTGTTCAATTTCGTTTATTAGAGGTAGTTTTTTTTTTATTTTTCTCTCGCTTCAATATCGTGTTTTTTTTCTTTTTCTAGCAAGAAGTGGTACATCGCGAGAAAATATGGATAAGTATTGCAAATAAGAGTAGCGTGAAGTATAAACGATCTAGCTTTAATGAATATTCATCGACTGCTGTATTCCAGTTTATTTATACAACGCGATGATTAGCGATGGCCAGGGAAGAGCGTGCATTGATCCGTGTTTATTTGAGTGCTAGATTCTGGTAGCTTTTGAACACGATTGTGACGTGCTTAATTCGTACAGAAAACAAATACAATCAGACTAATGAGAAAATGAAACAATCAGTTTCAAATGCTTAAAAAATTCTAAAAGAATTAAAAGGTCAATTTACCTGCAATGAATTATACAGTGAGATTATTTCATATTCAGATTAACAGTCAATATCATAGATTATCGCTAGTATCTCGACATTTCGAGAAAATACAGTTTCTACCAGAAAGATAGTCCAGTAAAATTTTATTTTATGAAAGATCACGAAAGGGTACTAGAGAAAATCAGAAAACATCAGAAAGCGTAAGATTAAAAAAAGAAATAAATTAAAGTAGACTTTAGGTTCAATTATGAAAATTTCATAGAAGAATAAGAATTGAAAATTGAGCAAATAGAGAGCAGAAGATAGAATAGAAATGAAAGAGAAAAATTAGGAAATCGACGTAACGTTAAAGAATGTTTCAGAATTTCAATCGAATATGATTCACGAATGGTACAATCTCAGCCTTAGCCTCTATTCTCATTCGTCTTCGGCATTCGCGACGGAAAGCGTGAAAAGCGACAACGAATAGACCGTTTCACCAGTGACAGAAGTATCGACTTCTATTCATGCGCGCCGTATTTATATAGTTTTTTAGATAAAAGCATTTTATGCCGCGCACGCAACTGCAAAGCAAAGCTTTTAGCTGAAAGCCGCGTTTTCAAACGACAAGTCGCTCGCAAACCGATATATCTGTCTGATCTACCTCGATGATGGTCAACAACGTTAAAAATTGTGTACCGGTTTGGCGCTTCTTTGCATCTTTTGTCGTTGCTCTCGAGCAGAGGGAAAAAAATCCACGTACGCTTTAGACACATATCGCTTCGAATATCCACTTCGTTATAACGAAAGAATTGACAAATTTAAAAGATCGACGACCAAAAGTTCCAAATACGAAGTGAAAATACTCTTAGAAGCTCGAATAACTTGGATAGTTACAGAGGAAATTTCGTATCGAATGGAAGTAACGTATATCAATAATATAGAAGACACATCGTATAACTGTGTGAAATACGGAACATCGATTTAAATTGCATAATTCGAAGGATTTAAATGGGATTTTCAATGAAAATTTGTGTGATATAAAAGCATAACGCAATAATTTTGAATCGAGATGAATCGAGAAGCGAATTTATAATTGCCATTTTGCAAGTTCAAGTCAGAGTTTAACGCAAGAAAGAGTTAAGTATGAAAGAGGACGGCTAAAAAATTTCATACGAAAATGCTAAAGAAGGAAGAAGATATACGCGGTTAACTAGTTCGTGAATCTCGTAAAAAATAGAGTCTCGAATTAACGATGCCCGTAATTAATTTCGAGCAAGTGGTCAATTTCACGGAAACGGATCGTTGCACAGATTGAATATATTAATATTAATGAAATCATTGGAACAGCCAGTTTGCCAGTGACAATAATTAATTATGCTTACCAGCAAGAGCATCTATTCGGTTGTCTTTACGGTATGAATTTGTCAACATTTTCTGGATATTTTGATGCTGGACTAGGATTTCTATATGCTAGATTTGTTCGTTAAACTCAATCGAAAGTTCACGAATCAAAAGTATTTTCTTCATTTCGACTTTCGGAAATTGTAATATTTCACAATGAAAATTTGGAATTCTACAAAAGTGCCAGTGTATCGAATATTTGCAGCAAACAATACTGGCGAGTCTTGCAGTAAAACCACACTAATTTCACGGAAGCTTATCTTCCTGTTTTCCGGTAATTACATCTGTGGAATGCTGATCGATGACGCGAATGGAACCAATTAAAACAGTCTGCCGAAATCAGTGGACAATTCATGAATGAAAAAATTAAATCGTTCCAAAGTACCCACATATTTACTGGTAACTTATCTTTCTATGTATTGTCCGAAGGCTTTCAATTTCTTCTCCCTGCACTTTTTTTTAAATCAAATTACTCGTAATCGTAAACTTCATATACCAAACTTTTACTTACAAAGAATTTTGTGGAAATACGACGTCGATAATTTTACGAAGCAGCTTCATTTTGTAAATATTTTTTATAAACGGTCAACTAATTCGATTTTCTCGGCTAAAAAGAGACTAATGTTCCGAGAAATTGTAGAGTCTTCCCAGCAAATTTCTTTTCTCCTCCTCTTTTTGCCGAAGTACTTACAATTAAAAAAATTCCTCGTAAATTTGCTATGTAAAAAAGTACCGCAACAGTTGACAGAGCAATTCCAAACTTACGCCAACGAATTCACAAAATGTGAGTATCGTTAATACGAATGTATCGTAAAATGTACCGTAGATTTGCAACAAGTATCGAGGCAGAGAAACGCTATTACAAAGAACTTTGTTCACATATGTTTGTGTAACATCTTCTATCCTCAGTCTCCCATTATTTTACGATTTTACTTCATCCCATAGCAACAACATTATCCTTATTTGCATGTAATCGTCGTTCCATATACTCGAAACACTTTCGCCGTACTGTCAGAAAACATTATTCACAATGTGCCAAGCGGAGAGAATTATTAAGGAAAATAGGAAGGAGGTTGTACGATCCGGCAGGACAAACGATAAATCCTTATCGGCTTTCGACGTGGCATAGCTGGCGAAGTAATAAATACAACGAACAAAGAAAGCCTTCTGGCGCGTTCAATGGCGGGTCTGGTGCGGACCAATAAATATTTTCCGCATGGTCATCCTATAAAATGTACCTATCATGCCAACGACCGACACCGTGATGTTGGCTCCTTTTGCGGTGTTAACGAACGACGAAAGTCGAGACGAACACCGAAACTGAGACTTCACCGAATATTTTTCCCATTTCACGCTCAACATATAAGAAGTGCCGGGAGATATCGCGGGTTGACTTTTCCTTACTGGAAGAGAGAAAGTTTCCACTCGCACAGCTCGTATTCCTGTGATCCCTTATCGAATGTTAATCTTCCTTTGTCTCCGATGCTTTATCTCGCTGGTATTAAACGCGAAGAACACTTCGATATTAAATGCACAAACGAAAATCATTTCCATTCGCTGCGTGTTACTTTGTTCCGTTTCGAACATTCGATATTGACTTATACGAGAGGTAAAACGGATTTCTTTGTTCTACGTCGACTCCTTTGTCACTCATTTCTGTAAAATAACTCGGTAAATTTTCTAAAACGAATATCAATTTCTCGGTATAAAGAAAGTATAAATATTTCATTTGTTGTTTCATACTTTAACTGAATGTTTCTATCCGTTTCGTATCCGATTGTTTCGAGTACGATATTGTACATGAAACTGGGCTGCTTTCTGGAAGAAGAGCTCATAAGACGAAATGGTGAATCGAATAAATTGTATTGCAAGTTCTAGCCCTAGTTTTTTTTCGTACTAACTACGTTTCAGTTAATAATTATGACTATTTAAAAATAATAGGCCTCTCAAAAGTGGAGATAAATCCATGGAATTTTGCTTTGCAAAATGTCAACGATAAAAACGTAGTTTACTTTGCAGTATTCATTTATAAAATAAATAGAAATTTCATAATGATTCAACAATTTATTTCACTGGAAATATTTACATCTTTGGCATCGATCTATAAATTCCTGTATCGAAAATCTCCTCAATTATTCCATGAATTACAAAACAAAATAATTTGCGAATAAGAAATAAAATACGACTAACTATTCTATACAAAAATGAAATATCGGAGCATAAGGCGAATAAATTCGTCGACGGTGGCCATCAATCCGCATACGAGAAAAGGATTGCAGCGAGTAAATGGTAAAAGTGGCCACGATATGGCCCCGCTTTTCTGCTCGCAGCCGCGTCATCGGGTGTATCGCGTATTATTAAAAAAGCAGCTGATCAAACTGCTCGAGAGGATGCTACTCGATAACACAACACTCCGGGGTCGATAGCTATCTTTATTTGACGGAAAGCGAGCGGCAGGCACGAGGCCCGTGATGCTGAGAAAAAAAGAAGGATCGGGGAAGTCAAGTGTCGAGCTCGTCGACTGAAGCTTCTCGATACAGTTTTGAAAAGGGACCGATACTTTCGAAGATGAGCAACACGTTTCCCGCTGTTTCGTTGACGAACGTGTATTTAGAACGTTCTCTCTAACGGGCTGTATTATTTTTTACTCGTACTACTTTCTACGTATTTCGATGCTTATATGTAGTACACCCAGTATATCTGGTATATGATCTTATATATCTAAATATTAGCGGTATTTAATACATAAAGCCTTTTTGTGATAATATCAAAAAGGAAGAAAATTGTGACAAATAATAGTTAACGTAATAATAAAGATGTATTCAACTCTTTCATCTCACAGTCAGAAGATACACGGAAAATTACGAAAACGCGTAAATCGCGGAAGATTTCAAAAGGAAAAATATTTAGTTCTTTAAAGATCCAAGTTAAGCTTAAATCTAAGCAAATTTATTCGTAAAATTCTCATACTTGAAAGATAATAAAAAGAAAAGAGGGTAAATAAATTCAACAAGACGTCTCATCTTGAATGTTGGCCTGCAAAAAACTAAGAACAAAAGGCAGGAATACACAAACTTATAAATTTTCCCCTTGTTTCTTTTTTCTAGTCACCCTTTGATCCTCGGTTTTTCTCCCGTTTTACTACTTTCGGCGTTGAGAACTTGCTCGATCTCGTTCGCATGTGCGTAACATTCCACGATACGAATATAATGGGGACACGTAGAGAGTCACGGACTGCACCGGCAGGATCATTATGCAAACATATGCTAATGCCAAGCAGAATCATGACGGACAGAAAATGTAAAATATTTTTCCAGGCTTCGAATGCGGAAGCACGGAATCCGGTCGTACTTCGATTCTATTTGGTACAAACAGGAATAAAGAAATATGTAGCGAAGAGCGTGTATAAAACAGAATAGAGGAATACATACAAATTTTTCTTTCAATTTCCTGACCGTCGTAGGTTGTAACAGTTGTTAAAACTACCTCGTGCTCTTATTCCAATCTTTTACTGTTACCGCGCATATTCAATTCGATCAATTCGATTTCCTACAATTACCGATTATATATTAATACAATTATGATATACACAGAAAATTGTAAATGTTTATAAAATAACTTACACGGTAAATACCTCCTTTTCCATTTTATATCGACGAAGACAATAAAAAGAACACACCTTTACGCTATTAATATCACTGAAATACAACTCGTGGAATGAAACTTATGGACGAAAATTTTTTTATGTCGACAGTTCAGATCTAAATAAGGTAAACAGATAAAATTGACGAACATGTGTGACCTCCATACGCCATTCGACCTAAAAGCTTGCGCAATTTTGTGAAAAATGACAAAAGATTGTAGACCATTCTACACGTCGAGAATAATGTAAACATTAACCTACATTCCTCACCATTTTACACGGCGAAACAACGTACAATATTCTAAACCGGAAACACATATTCCGGGAAACGTACACACGGGTTGCAAATTTTGTAATTAAAGGGACACTTGATTTATTTCATCAGTGTTTTCAATAACGATATCTCTCGATTCAAGGAAAAAAGCGTAATTGTGTTTCCCACTTTTATCTTTTCCAAAACACCTTCGAGTACGTGTTTATCTACATGAATATTTTATTGTATAAATACCATCGTCAAACACATTATACGGGACAAGCTGTTCTTCGTCATAACAGCCATAACGTAATGCAACGAATACCTGAATTTTCGTGTACCTGGGCGAATAAATAACAATAGTAAAAAGTTGATATTTCCAGCATGACGTAAATCAGACAGAATCATGCTTGTATAAATAAAATTTCGTTCGTTGCGCGTTCGTCAGAAAGAAAATTTCGGAAGAAATGTTCATCGATATACATGTATAAATTTTTTACTTTACGTTTCCTGCTGCTTTTTCTAGGTACATACGAGAAAAATACATACTTTTGTTAGTTTATTAACAGCGCTTCGCTTTGATCGTGATATTTCTTCGCTCTCAATGTTAAATTTCTTCTATTATTGTTTTATTATCGTTATTTCGTCACTTTATCTTTATTATTTTATTAACGATATCGTTTTCATGGTTTTAGCTGTTTTTTGTCTCAAAGTTCGTATTCTTGCCAATTTATAAATGCGTTATCATATTCCTTTTTGTAATATTCTACGTATTTTTCTGCTTTTGAAGGGCTTTTTTATTATCAAATAATTAGCACTTCCCATCTGCGTTTACAATAGCTTTTAATTATAATCAGCGATATAATTAATCTTTTTTAAGAATATTTTCTACGCAATCTTCAACTCCTCGACAATATACATTCTCAACAGTTATTTCCTTTAATATCTTTAGGAAAGATTATTGAAAATGCGAATAAACCTGTCTGTGCGAAAAAGTTAATTGAATACAGAAGCGTAATGAATAAACTTTCATAAATCGAATAAACTATTATGCCATACAGAAAACCGTACAGTAAGTACAATAACAATTCGACGTTCGTGCGAGTGAATGTCGAAGCGTGTCATTAGGGTGAAAGAAACGAGGGCTCGTAACCACTGCGAATGGTGACAAAATACAAACAAGTCTCGAGTGAATGGTCGTGAATTCTGTGTTCGAAAGTTGCCTACGTTTCAACGAAACGGCAGCCGAGTGGCAGTAAAAATTTGTTTTCATCGTCTCGTCCTTACCAGCAAACTTTTACGAGACTTGACATTTTTTTCTGATTTCCCCAGCTGTAAAAGTCTATAATCGGGATGTTTTGAAACGTTGTTGCTTTAAAGAGAAGCGATTACAGTGTAATTTCTTCATAAATATACAGGGTGGTTGGTAACTGGTGGTACAAGCGGAAAAAGGGTGATTCTACGCGAAAAAAGAAGTCGAAAATATAGAATAAAAATTTTTCGTTTGAGGCTTTGTTTTCGAGAAAATCGACTTTGAATTTTCGCTCGGTACGCGTGCACTTTACCACGTCTCGTTATAACGGATCTCACTGTAGATCGTTGTCTCGATGGAAAAATTAAAAAAAAAAATAAAAAAAAATTTTTTTATTCTATATTTTCGACTTCTTTTTTCGCGTAGAATCGCCCCCTTTCCGCTTGTACCACCAGTTACCAACCATCCTGTACAACTATTGGTTTTCTAGTATTAGGTCCGAAAGTCTCGTATTATTCCGAAAAGTCTCTTTCGTTTTATAAGGAAATAATGGATGCACAACATTTTCCGTTTTATATTATTTTATCGAATTACGTATGATCCACTTTGTTCTATCAAAATAAAGATCAGACAGATTAGGTTTCATGTTTGTATAAAGATGCGTCGTTGTAAAGGGCGTGTCTGTGAAAGAAAGACACTTTTCGGACAACCTAATACATGCAAAAATTGTATCAAATGGATGAAAATAGTTTTCAGAAATTAATGATTTCTGCAGATTTCTGTCTTTTTTTTTGTAAATGTAATTAAAGAAATTATAAAAATTTTATCATGAAAATAACATTCGTAATATGTAAAAATAACAAATGATATTTCCTAACAACGATAAAACCCGAATTCTGCTTTCAATGCAATTGCCCATATTCGTTGGCCAAACAAATTTTTCAAACATGACTTCCGTGGAACGATTATTAAAATCTGAAAATTATACATAAACTGATTGTACATTTGATATGAGCTTATATAAACAATACTCAACTTCCATCATAAACAAAAAAAGAATTTCTGGTAATTTTACTTTTAACGTATGGAATTAGTTAATTCTACATTGATAGCTGGAAATTCTTTTAATTCAGAAATAGTTAGTTAGATTTTTCGTTTGTCTGTTAGTACATTTGTGGTTTAAAGAAAGTTTGATTTTCATTTTACATCCAACTTCATTGTTCACGCTTATTCCAAGAAAATTTTAAAAGTTCAAGTCAAGACATAAATCGTTTCTGCATGACAATTACGAAACGATGGAAAGATCGTTCTCGGCATCGGCACAACTTAGTTAAACGTTATCGTATGCGGTTAAACAAAGAAATAAATATTCAAGATATTTAAACCGCGCCAGGGAGTCGAGAAAATGCTAACAAAGACTTGATAAACAGACTTTTACTCGCGTCGAATCCCCTGATATCGGGTAGTAAGAAAACTCTGTCTTGAATCCTCGTTCAAATGCTGCGCTGTGGAATGTGGGAACTTGTGGGCATTTACCTGCGAACCTGCCCCGTGAATTTTGATTTTTATCCCAAATCCTCGTTCAAATGCCACGCTATAGTGGGGGCAGTAGCATTAACAAGACCCTAATCAAACAAGCTCGAGCCAAAGCTGAGAAGCTGGAACAGGGTAAAGCAAGGCAAAGCCTTGAACGCTGTTTGTTCCACTGGGCGAGGCCTGTTGACATTCGTACACTCCCAGTTAGGTTTGATAGATAGGCAAAGGCCATTTCGAGCCGACCAACTCGTCAAACGGAATGCCTGTTCAACGATCAATCGAAATTTCTTCTCTACAGAAGAGAACAGAATCCGTCACGAATAGAATCGTGTATCACGAGTGATAGTCAGAATCGTGACCATGGGTTAACGCACAAATTAGAATTCCTAAGCTGTTACGTTGAAAATCCTCGCAAAAGTATCGTTATTTCTTTCTTTCGAACGAAACTTCCATAATATCAATAGATAAAGATCGCATACCTTTATTTCTTTTCTCCGCTATTAACAATCGTTATTCGAAATAATTACAAATCACAGCAAACGTCTGAAACGGTAGATATAACACAAAAGTCTTGTAGCATTAAAACTGATTGTATAAACGCTTAGACTTAAAAAACGCGTTGAATTCCGACAAATAAATTCTCTTGATACGAGCTAGTGCTTTGCAATTATACGGACAGGCAGTTCCTGTTTACCACCTTAACATAAACAAGATAGAATGATGTAATTACATGCGTTGCTGGGTATTTGCTGGAACAAATCGGAGAATTCGCGAAGGCACCTGTTGCGGCAAAATAAAAAGAAGGAAAGGAAACCCGTCTCTCGAGCTTGGCTGGCTTCGAAGGGGAACGAATGGGATTACGATTGTTTTTTCCTCGTTTTGCTTTATGGAAAATCGGTAGTTCTTAGCGAACGAGGGATTTGAGGTTTTGTGAAGTGTTGCTGATATATCGGATTAGATGGAGATGAACGATGCAGCTAGGCTTTAGAAATATCTCTGAAAATAGTATGTTGTTGGACATATCGAAAAAGAAATGTTTCGAATTGTTCTGAAGCTTGAAGAAATTCGATAATTCTAAGTGTACAATAAGTTTGTCAAAATATACAATTAAAATTCTACCGCATTCGACATGCGTGGTGTATGGAAAACAGATTGCTACATTAGATACATATTTCATTGTGACAGATTCACGAAACACGTTGCATTATTTTGCTATGTATGTTTCAAAAAATGTCTATACGTCTTAGGTTAATCACATTGTTCCAAAATTGTTCTCTTATTACGAATAATTCATAATTGGAATAATCGAATCAAACGATTGGAATAAACAATAAATAGCAATAAGAAAATTTAATCAGTACATTCGACTAAAACGCCTAAGAAAGGGTAGAATTATTTGGAGAAAATATTCTAAAAGAAAGATTCCAAAATATCCAGACTTATAACCACAACAAATATATCCAAAACGGACAATGACAAATTTCGATCTTCTTTCTTTCTTCGCCGACCAAAATGTCACCTTCTTCGCTTAACGATCGCGACCAAAAGGACGAAAACACCGAGAACGAACGAAAAACAGGAGAAACTGCGATCTATTTGGAAAATCTATCTAGCAGATCGCGAATGATAAGTCGAGTTGTTGCCTCGTAGCGAGTTAACGGAAATGAGAAAAATATTAACATCGGGAGCACCGAAACGGAAATGGAGGACTAGCTGGAGGAAAGAGTGTTTACTGAGAGACGAGATCCAGCTACGAGTAATCTCGGAACAGTCGTATGATACCCGGGGAAAACGAAAAGTCACGATCAACGGATCGTTTCTCTTCCAGCGACGGAATTAAGATTTCATATTTCACGACACGAAATTCTGAAATTCCGCGGATATCTCGTATCCGTCGTCCCCATTTCCCAGAAAGATACGTGTTATGTGTTCAATATTCTGAATACATATCGGGGGTTGCTAGATAGAAATCTGCTGAAGTCGTAAATAAAACTTCGGAGTGTACTGTTCTGTTTGATTAAAATGTTCTATTTAACGGTTTTTCATTTTTCATAATATGTTGATACGTTGAAAGATTTTTTATCTTTACTTCGATCTTTCTAAATTTTAAGCAAGATAATTTTTACGATCAGGCTATTCTACGATTACAACCAAATATTTTTAATTGAACGGGGAACAACGAAGATGGGGCAAAGAGAATGACGAAACTTTAGTAGAAATGGTAGACAGGATATTTTAATTAAAAGCAGTGTATAAACATATGCGTATATGCTTTACTGGTAATATATTTTATTATGAATTTATATTGACTGGCAATTTATTTCTTGCTTGATTACACATATTATTGCGTTGTTTTATTTCTTTATACATTTAACAAGCGATCTAATTATCAACTCCAAAGCGCTCTTGCATAAACAGTCAAAAAAATAATTATCAATGGATTGAAACATTTATTCCGATTATACTACAGAGAATTAAATATAGTAGCTTGTCAGATTTTAAAGGATCAATAATTTGAACAATATATAATTTAAAAGTTCAAACAAATATTGAACATCACGAAATACACGTTGCATTAATAACAGTTTTTCTGAATTTACTTCTAAGAATAATCAAACATTCAAACACCTCTTTTCACAAAACCATTCAATAAAAAATTTTCAAACACGAATCTTCACGTACTTAGACGTAGAAAGAAAAAGAGAAAATAAAAAGAAAATAGGGAAACGAGGGAGAAACTACTTGGCAAGCTCCACTTATAAACGAAATAGTTAATCGGTAAGAAGCACACGAGTTGCAAAAACACGTCCCATGTTGCTGAATTATTTATTAAAAGTTGGCGGTAGGTACACACGACACACGGCAGCCATGTCTCGCGTTTGTTCAGTCCACGGCGGTGAATTTATTTTTCCCCGACACTTTGCATCCGCAAACTTCCGCCGTGACTGTACACCTAACTCCAGACTTCTTGTTTGAAACGAGACTTTCGTTTCTGCTAAGAGGAAAACTTCTTAATTGCCGTGAAATAATCTACGCCGGCTTCTGTTTAACGCGAGTTTATCAACTGCGACGAAGTTCCCCGGATACACTCGCTTTTCAGTTTCGTCCGGATAATTTTATTCAGCCTTCGACTAGGAAATTTCTAGCTTGAGCTTGCAACACGTTGAGAGCTATCTTTATCGAACAGTTATTGGGTTGAAAATAGATAATTCGTATTAGCTACATTGTAAAATTTTAGATATTCCACTAATGAGATCGAGTAACCAATGATTTAAATTCACTGATCTAATTAGGAGTTTTTGAAATATAAATTATTTGTGTTCAGATATACGTTTAATTTTTCGAAATTTTATCAATGCGATCGATTATTCAGTGACCTAAACTCACTAATTTAATTATATGTCTTGAAATATAAATAATTCGTGTTTAGTCAAATCGTGAAATTTTAGAAATTTCAGCAATGAAATTGATTGGTCAATAATCTAAATTAACTGATATAAGTTCTAGAAACTAAATAATTCGAGTTCGTGTCTCTAGAGATTTATAGAATAATCGTGGGGTTAAATTATGTTGGATTACTTTAATGACAATTGATAGAGTGCAATCTGCATAGATTTAGGTAGGTAGGAGTAATTTCGTATGGCGCTATTTATACCAAAGTTTCCATTCAAATGTCAGTGAAATATACCTACTTGTATGGTAAATCGCCGTAGTATGACCGAGGTAAAAACATTAACTGGTGCCATCAAAGCCATACTATGCCGAATGAAAAATTGTAAATTGTCAAAGCTAAATGGCTGGCTATTTCGAAACGAGGTCGTGGATTGGAAAAACACAGAAACTGCTTCATACGTGAAATTTATCATCTTTAGTGCCGAAAATTACCTAGCGTACAAAAAATAAATATTATAAATCATGCAAAATACTAATTCTACAAATATTCTACCATTCTATAGTAACTAATGGTCTTTGAATGAAAAAATCACCATATTATTTACCTTCGATTAAATAATTTATTATAATAATTTGTTAGTATTTCATATTCGAGTTTCGATAATTGTTAAGTTTCTTTACGATAATTATCAAGAGAACGATAGAGTGTAAAACAGTTAACTATCGCTACTCTTCGTAAAATATAAAAACGTGTTTCAATAACAATTTAATTTTTGCTATAAATAGTAAAACCTAGGCCACATAATGAACTCAAATTCTCCTATTTCAGTTACATCAACGCAATTTCACGGGCTATCCATAGCCATAAATTTTGGACTAAATAAATAGGACTTTCTTTATAATAAAGATTTTATAACAAAGCAATTCTTTATAATTTCCCATTTCAATATTTCTATAAATATTTTAACTTAAAATATCCTTTTCCATTCCGCCACACTATTCAACAATCGTTCGCCAAATCACTTCATACATTCTCTTCCTTCTATCGATTCGATTCAACTAAAACGTAAATCAAAATTTCCGAGCAGCGTTGGTGAGGTCCGATCAGAACGTCCGCAATGTGGAATAAATTATTTGAAGGCGGCGTCGTCCAGGCGCATTATTAATTACACCGAGGCAACGAGAGAGGGCCATAAGCGACGTCTTTTTCTCTCTCGTATAATTTTCAACGAACCGAGATTTATCATCGATGTAACAACTGTTCATTACGTAAGATCGAGTTTCTTACTTCGCTGTGTGCCTCCTTCACAGGCAATAAAACCGTATCGAGGAAACGCACCTGCGATTAATATTAACGCCCGTTATCGTTCGCTACAGAATACCTTAATGGCCACGGAGAGACATTTGAAAATTTATTTGGCTGCATTTATTCTTTGCAATGGCGAAAAGCTGCGATAATTGCAGCGCGAGATAGCGCGCGAGTCTCACGTTTTTCTTGCTTCTAGGTCGTTGATTAAATCACATTGGTTGCAGATTTTGCCTTTTTTCTCTTTGCTAAGCCGGTGATGAAAGAACTTTTGGCAAGGTGTCAAAATGTAAACAGGGAAGGTAACAGTGAATGAACTTGAAAATAAGTAAGACATTCTAGAATTTTTACATTACGATTGTGAATTTTTTAGAAAATTTCAACACTTTTCTTAAGTTTCAAAGTCTTATTCTTACTGCTGTTTTCAATGTTGTTATTAATTCTACGTTCCAAAAGGATATTTTACAATATTGCTTATCCAGGAATATACTTTACACTTGTATTATATCTTCAAAGAAGAACTTTTTTGTTATTTCTAAACAAACGTCAAAATATTACTTGTTGGAAAACGTTTTTTTTTATATTGTCTCCAAAGAAAGATTTTTATTATCTATAAAAAAAATAGAAATATTACGTAATCGAAATTGATGCACAACGACAAATTAATCTGCCTTGTTAAATTGAAATGTAAAAACTTAAGTACTTAGCCTCTAAAGATGGTTTATAGAGGCTCTAGATATTAGATCTTCAAAGGACCATCTATTAAACACGATGAACCATCCATCCATCCACTTCAAACCTAATCTTATGCATCCGTACGATGACGAATTAACCACTTGTACGACGCGACGTGCAGTGTATATTCCCTACAGTATATCTATCGATTATAATTATCATCTTATGCCATGAATAATTGCCAACAGTAAAACATTTGCATTAAAGTTCATTCAGAAACAAGTCACTGGAAAATTTATATTTAAAAAAATGTCCTTGTTCATTCCTCCAACTATATTCTGTTTATTCTATATGTTTTATGTTTCAGTTTTATAATCTTATGATTTATTTTGTATTTTACATTTTATGTGCTATTATATATTTTTATTCCTGTTACAACATTTAGGTAGACAATGGACAATTTTCTTAGAAAGAAATTATTTCAAACTAAAGTAACTGTAAACTCAACATTCGAAAAATTTTTATTGAAAATTTAAAAAATCTGGAATAAAGAAATTAATAACGCAGTGTATGATAAAAACGCAAAGAATTACATATGTAGAAATTATTTTGATTAAATAAATTTTATGTCGAAAATGTACGCGTGATCGAAGCAAAGAAGATCGATGTGTACATTGTGTTTGTGTGATTGAACAGGAGCCGCTGGTTTACTGCCCCAGTGAGTGTCTGTTCTTTTAAAGTGCTGTTAAAAGAACGAGCTCTTGTTACGTGCCAAGTGGCCTGTTTCCTTTTAGCGCGAACGCGAAGACCTTTATCATCACGAAAACGCAGTCCGCGTAAACGCATTAACTGTTTAATATATACTACGAATACCAAGTTTTTTATGCGTCATCTTCCTAGTAGAAATAATTATTAGAAATTACTTTGCTATCATGCTAAATCCTATAAACACATTTATAGTCACTCGTGACTATAAATCACGCCAATTGAATTTTACAGAAATATGGACAATATAGCGTATTTCTATATTGCATATATAATAATAACGCGTAACTGATATCATACTATCTATTAAACTGCGCAAAATATAACGTGTAATGAATTTTATACTTCTCTATTATTATATCTTTCTGTTGTTATCAAATATAACGATAAATTCGATCTTTGCACATACATTGCCATCGTCCATGATTGTTAGTCAAAAATATGAAAAAATTAGAAATAATTACATTTAGTAGCGAAAATAATAACCTTCATCAACCACATGTCAAATTGATTTTTGACTGCTGTAATAACAACCTTTGTCATATATGATAAATATTTTACAAATAGAGATAATACGAAGTTGAACAATACGTTTTGAAAATAATGTGTATTCTCGCGTACATGGATAGAATCATATTAAAATTAAATATTCTACAAACTTCCGCAACACTTTAAAGTCCAAATGAACAAATTTCCATGAATCCCTACTTCTTTGTCATTTAATAATTTAATGTCTTTTATTCTCGACGAAAGAAGCAACAATTAATTGCGAATAAATTACTTACGACATAAGCAAAGGTTTGAACGTTCGCGTATTTACGCGCGTTTCCGATCGCAGAAGCGTTGCGACATTCGGTCATTTTCGGACGATTTCGCCTACCAACGCAATCGCTGCGCGTCTGCGCGAAAGTCTGAAGACCTCGCGAATTTGAAAAGGCAAAATTGAAAAACGCAGAATGTCAAAAGTAAGATGTTCGCGTAAAATTATTATTTAATAACAAATGCAGTAAGGAATGAGAATCGTACAATATCAGAGCCCTGTATTCGATCAACGTTTAAACCACTTTAAATCCTAATAAAGAAACAAAGGTTCTTAAAAATTGCGATCTATCCCTAATTACTTATCGACTTAAAAGTAAAGTTGAAGCTAAACTTATTCAAAAATATGTAATAATGGATAAAATACATATATACGAGACAAAAATACATATATCTTCGTTTGTTCCTGTCACTGTATTAGCTCCATCTAACAAACAAAAGATATTCGACCGACTTTTGGTTCGATGTTCCTAATATACACAGTCCCAAAGGAATCGCGATGATGTATGAGAAATACAGCTATAATTCAAGGGAAAAATGCGGAGGGACGTCGAAGTAAACGATGAGGGGGAAGTCTGGTAACCGTACGATGATATTCATTGCTAATATCTGCGAGCTCAGGAGAAACTTCTTCCTTTTTTTCCTCGAACTACTTTTTCTTCGCCCGAGTGCCTTTCCCTTAATTATATATCGCTTCCGAGACAATCCCTATAATTTATAACTTTTCATCGATATTTCGAAAAGAATATTCCATGGAAGAAATCAACAAAATTCCACGTTAATTGACATACTTTCGTTACTGACTCTCGGAAGCGAGTCTTTCAAAAGAAGAGTCGTCGAAGGCGACTCACGTGGCTCCGAAATTACAAAGAAAAGCTCTCGGTCTAGCCGCGAGTCGCAGCGCTCGAGCTTCATAATCTAAATGCATGCGAAACTCTTTGCGAGCGGCTGGTTTTGCATAAAATTTTACCGGGCAGATATTTATGCAACGATTTGGCTAAACTCTTCTGGCAAAGTGTCTCGAAACAAGCGGAGCACTCGTCAGGAAGTACCGGCGCGCGTGTCAATGCATATCACGCCAATGTTCCAGCTAAGAGAGTGTGACGCGGGTTTATAGCTATCGTAAAATGATATCGAAAAGCATCCCCCTTTCGGTCCGTTTGGGGGTTGCGTTGATGACGTCACGGAGCACGCGCACGCGCCCGAACAACTTTACGTGTTGATCGTTACCCATCTTCTGCATCTTCTCGGCTAAGGGTGCATTCACGCGCGGTCGATTCATAGAAAACTCTTGCCATGCAACGTTTACGCGTGTTTCAGTCACGTTTGCGATTTATGTTCGTATTTGGATTTGCGTTTATAGTGGCACACACGAAAGTATTTGAACACTTACCTATCATGAAAAACTTTTATGTACACATTGTACGGATTACGTAAAACATTTTGGCATTTTATCAGTATTACAATGAGTAACAATTGTAAATTAAAGTTTAACATTAACCGAACAATGTATATGAGAATTGAAAAGTATTAAATAGGTACTAAATACTTTTGTGATCTTTACGAAATATACAAAATACTGAACATTTTGTAACTTCCATGTATATATTCAGATTTGTTTCAAGATCTTCCAATATAATCTATCTAACTACAAAAGTGTATCATATAACGCACGTGATATACTGGTAAAAAATTTTTGTAAGTACAGGTACGAACATCTATTGTAGAACATTTTTATGTATTCATTGTGCCTGATACCAGAAGACGCAGGAAACCTTAAACATAAAGGAACGATTCTGAAATTCTTCGTCATTTTATTATACTGCCGAAGGGTTAAAATATAATTCTCAAATATACAACAACTCAATATAGCAATACATTTGAAGAGAACAAAACGGCTGTATCATTCAACAGCAACCAACTACTCTGTCTCTCACACAACGCACGCAAAACTACGTACACTTACACATTCTCCTTTTCTCTAGTTTACAATCTCTTTCACTCGATCTAGGCAAACTACTCAGACATTTGCAGGATACAGCACATCTGCATATATAACTAAAACCTTGGGTAGCTATAGACTCTTCTTTTGCATTCCAACCTCGCTTGGTTTTTCCTCGCATCTCCCGAAACTCGGCCACACGCTATAAACATCCGCACCAAATTCCCTTTTTCGCGTTGCATGAGATAAGAGTTGTTTGAAACCTGGTAATTCCAAGTAACTCTAAATTCCGCTACCTGCTACCTATAAACATTCGTACCGAATACCCTCTCCTACGTTGCATTACGTGGAAGTAACATAAAACGTGATAATTTGAAGTTACAGTTTCGAGTTGCACTTTGAACTTTAGTGTGTTTACGCGAACTCTGATTGAATAGTGGCAATCGTACGTTTGAGACATGTTTCTCACGATTCGATTAGTTCCACTTTTAATTGATTAATTTTATTAAACAGATACGAAACAAAGAGCGAGAAATGAAAGATGTGTAACGATTATTATGTATTTAGTATCTATGCGAAATTCCAAGGCGCGAAAATACATAGAATGCATGCAATAGACGAAAATTCCTACATAAAATATCTACAGTACAGTACTCGTAATATTTATTTTACCCTTTATTATAACAATTTGTATACCCTTTATTATAACTATTTTTACCCTTTTGTATAACAATTATATTAAAATTTAATAAAACAAACCTCTGCTGAACTTGGACTTTTTTATTGGTGTTCATAGAGATGTTTGGATAACAATTCGATGTTCGGTAGGGACATTAGTATTCATGAAATTTTATTAAATTGCGATGCAATCGTGTTATTTTGCAAAGAACAAAAGTTCGACAGATTTTTATTGGATAGATGATGTTCAACAGGAATCGTGCTTGTATATCGTGGAACTGAGTTAGATGTAGCTTCCGAAACACCTGACCATCGTACATTCCGTAGTTTCTCGAAATTTCTAAATCCTATTGACCAATTACTGCAAGTCGAGAGTGTTCTATTGTTCACGAAAATTTCATTATTCTGTCGACAGTGTATATACCATTTCCTCTTCTGCATTTACACTTTACGATCACTTATGGGAATCAGAGGTAATATTAAATTTCCAGACTGTGGGTTACCTTTACAACCCAAAGATCTTTGTGCTGAATAATTTCGTATTCGATATTCTAGTGATTTCATTTCTTATTATGAAACGTTGCATATTTTATAATATTTGTCGGTATTTAGTTACTTATTTAAATGATAAAAAATGAAACGGAAGAGAATGTTAACTTCTTATGAAATAAATTTCGGAAGACTTCGATACATTTTTCAAATTATCTTCGTCAACTTGTAATTTAAAATATCTGGAAATATACATCAGCCACAATTTTGTAGACGAAAAGAAAATTAGAAACTTGGAACATGAAAAATTGAAAAGATCGAGATATAATACATATACGCGGAGAAGACGGATGGACATTCGACCTGGCGGACTATTAAATTGAATAATACAATCTGAATCGCGGCGCGCTTACGCATTTACATCGTCGCCTGATTAATAATTTTGAATTGTCGGGTACAATTGGAGCGCATGAGTTAATGCTGGAGTAATTAAAATTGATCCTATTACGCCCTTTGTGACCGCCAACTAGGCTTGACCAACGCTTGCATTTTGAATAAGACAATTACTATTGGTGCTGATGTGTATAGTTGGCTTTGAATTCTCTATCACTCGTGTTACTCATCGCGCTAAACTTAGCGTTCTACGAAACGCTTACATCTTGCGGTTAGATATGCTAATGAAATTAGAAATATTTAAATATATGACTCTTATTTATACAATATATGTATGCATGTAATAATCTATGTGTTATAATATGTATGTACGTTTACATTGTGTATATAGTTCATTTATCAAAACCTTTAAAAATGCTTCTTTCATTTGAAACGTTAGGCTATAAAGGGTCCATATATTCGATGTAATAATGTCATCAATTTGGTACAACGAAATTAATTCCCCTCTTACCTATGTATTATATATATCGCATCTTTTGATCAATCTTTGCATTCACGTTATTTCCGTATTTTTTGTTTTACATTACAGATTTAGATTTAGATCTTCGGCAGATTTTCTGCATTTTCGTATCTAATTCACATTAAAACTTGGTCTGTAGGATTTAAATCTGAATTTAGGATCGATACATAATTATTATAATTTATTATATCGCTGCGACTCTAGCAAACAATTAGAAGTAACGATTCTCGAAACAAATCTAATATTCGGAATTGAAACATAGGACTTTGCACTTGCGTATTTCTGAAATTTCAACAAAAAGATAGTCTTCATGAGAATACAATTGAAGAAAGAAAAAATTTTTTTCAAGGATCTACAGTAAAATATCTCCTTAGGCGTCTAGTTCACATTCAACGAGGACTGGATACGCTCGCAGCGTCTGGAAATTTCCACGGAAAATTTCAGCTAGCCCCAAGGCGTCCGGGACGCAATTTGACGGGTCCCAGACTAGTGCGAATGCAGTGAAATTTGCATCCCGTATACATTATGCAAATCATTGCCCTTCTCGGCCAGAGATATCTTCGGTGATTCGGTTCGACCCGCCATTCAATCCGTGGCAGAGATTTCGCGCGTCGAGCACAGTGAACACCTTCGTTTCGTCGGCTGTCGAAATGTCATCACGGTATCGATGTCGGCTATCCATTTCCCGCTAGGTTGTTCCCATTCGAGTGGCGCGGCGCAACCACTCGACACCGAGAAAGCCACCTTCGTGTGCGCTGTTCCGGGAAATTGTACCCGTTAGAGGGTTCTGTTCGAAATTACCGATGCTAATTGTGGCTGTTACGGCATTAAGCAGTCGATCAGATCGACTGGGACGATTAGATAAGCGTGGGTGCGTGAATAACAAATAGAAGAGCAGAAAGACGTCCGTCGAGGTCGTTTGTGTCGCCGGATTTGGTTTCATCGAATCTCGGTGTTCACAGATTCTATTGGGACGCTTGTGGCTAGATACCTTCAATAAATATATTATGGGTATTGCACGAAACATTTTGAAATTACATTAGCATTGTAACGAGGCTCGATTATCGTGATTGTATTGGTAAAGTTTGAAACAAATTGAAAATATATACGAGATATATAATGCAAGTTATATATATATATGTCGGGTTTACATTAGAATTAGGGTTAGGGGCGTGAAACGAATCTTCGTTTGGGTTACACGTTGTCGTTATGCAATAGAGAAGACATTGACTAGTGCAAATACGATTATTATAGAACCGGACAAGTAACCGTGGTAGTTAGGTACTCGAGAAACTAATGACAATGATCCTAGGTTCAATAACGAATCCGCGGTCGACGGGATGATAGACGAACGTGCTCACAAAATCTAAGTTGGACGCGTAATATTCACTGGTCGTAAAGGGTTACTCCTTTCATCGATGAGATCGCGAGCGAGAATGCCTTTCCCGTCCCGATGATGCCACAGAGGAAAACTATATTGGGGTGTGTCTAAGGACACGAAATCATCGGATTCGTCGAGAAAAGCCTTCGTTCAGAAAGTAAGGGAAATTGGCGTTGCTGCTAATTGGTCAATCTCCATACCGGTGGTTAGAAAAAGATGCTAGCCGCCCTCGAGGGAAAGTTGCTAGTGGGAGACACCGCTCGTTGAAAAATAGGTCTCCCCTATTTTCCCATAGTTGGGACAAAGACTGTTTGTCTGTTTGAGAGACTTTAGATAACTAAATTTTAATATTTATAACGGCCCTTGGGCTAGCTGATCATGTACTGTGAAGACGCGTCGGCATCTAGTAACCATCATACCCGAAGAATAGGATCTGCGTGTGGCGAGCCACGGGACAGAAACCCCGTCTTGGAATGTTTACTGTCGCGTGCCACTACAAATATTTCTTTTAAGGAGAGCTATAGAATTATTCCATGCCTTTGTTAGACAAAGCGTTCATCCCGTGACCGCGGCTACGTTCGGCGACTGGCTGTCGCCTCGAGCTCATTATCACAACTCTCGAACAATTATAATCGGATTGAATAACTACAATTGTTTAATTACAGCTATAGTAGACTCTAGGTTACAATGTTGCGGGATTAATCAAAATTCCAAAGACTCCGGTGTTCTTTCATCTCCGACATATATATATATATGTCGGAGATGAAAGGAGCCTTCCTTTTGGAACTTCGGGAAAATCCCTTAACACCGTAATCTAGATTCTAACATAGGCGTAATTAAACAATTGTCGTCATTCGATCCGATTGTATTTGTTCGAGAGTTGTGATAATGAGCTTGGACTCGAGGCGACAACCAGTCGACGAACCGCGGTCAGGGGATGAACGCTTTGTCTAACAAAAGTATGGAGTAATTCTATAGCTCTCCTTAAAAGAAATATTTGTAGCGACACGCGACAGTAAACATTCCAACGGTTTCTGTCCCGTGGTTCGCCATACGCAGACCTTATTCTTCGGATATGATGGTTACCAGATGCCGACGCATCTCCACAGTACATGTTCAGCTAGCCTGAGGGCAGTTATAAACATTAAGATCTAGTTACCTAAAGTCCTTCAAACAGACAAACAGTCTTTGTTCCAACTACGGGAAGTTAGGGGAGATCTATTTTTCAACGAACGACGCTTCCCGCTAGCAACCTTCCCTCAAGGACGGCTAGCATCCTTTTATAGCCACCAACATGGAAATTGACCAATTAACAGCAACGTCAATTTCCCTCACTTTCTGAACGAAGGCTATCCTCGACGAATCCGATGATCTCGTGTCCTTAGACACACCCCAATATAGTTTTCCTCTGTGGCATCATCGCGACGGAAAGTCATTCTCTCGTGAGGTCGTATTAGCAAGTTACTTAGCGTCTTTACGCTCGGTGGATATTCCACGTTTTAACAAAGTGTTAGTTTAGTTATACTTCCACAGTAGCCAAGCAAGTCGAGTACGATTTGGGCTTTGGAAGAAAGAGCATCCTGTTATCCCGTTGACCGCAGATTCGTTATTGAACCTAGGATCATTGTCATTAGCTTCTCGAGTATCTAATTACCACGGTTACTTGTCAAATTCTGTAATAATCGTATTTGCACTAGTCAATGTCTTCTCTATTGCATAACGACAATGTGTAATCCAAATGAAGATTCGTTAATATACATATTCAAAGTATCGAAGTATTTGAGCAAACAATTATTATATAAATAAGACTCAATAATTAACCATCTTTAACATTTGATTAGTTTTCACTAAATATGTGTTTGATTTATCTAACAATTGTTCTCTAATAACATGTGATACCGCGAAGTTACTTTAATACCTTGGTCTTACTTATTTTCCTATTTTCACACACTGATTTGAATGTGTTTAATCTCTTTCATCGTCATTCTGTAATTCAAAAACTGCAATGACATTCATGTAAAGAAATAGTAACGGAAAATAACGGAATTAATAATCGTAACGAAATATACAGAACAAGAGGCAGAGTAAAGCGTAAGTGAAAAGGGGTGTGCATGGTCAGACAAGCTGGAAAGTCCAACAAAATTTAGCTCGGAATCATTACCCCAAATAAAAATTTCAAAACTTTCTTGTATCGAAGTACGTTATCGACAAGAAAAAAAAGAACATAGTAGAAATAAGAATAAAAAGATGGAAATATTTTAAATATCGTTTTAAATATAAATTATTCGAAAGATGAAGAACCTATTTAGGATTTTTAAATTACAATTTTATCTCTGTAGAAAATATAAGAAATGCTGAAACAACTTTGCTTAACCGCATTCCACTGAGAAATTCATATATTCAGAGAAATGTAAGTAAATTATACGTAACATTACAAACGTATAAATCAAGATATGCAGCCCATAGTGAAACGTTATTGACTCTGTCGTTGTTAGTATACCGGAATGTTATTGCGGAGTGTAAGTTGCCCATAATTACGAACTTCGGAATCACGCATCAAACTAAACGCAAGGGGATTCCAAGTTTCCGTAGCATTAACCTGGAAAGAACTGAAACTAGTAACTTTGCTTTACCAACAATTCAAATTCGTTAGTGTTCCAGTTATTGAACAAAACAGTGAGATTATTTTCCAAGTTTACCCAAGGAAGTTTCCACTATAATACATTTTCGTAAGAAGCGGTGGTAGAGTCAAGATAGTATTTTTCCACGAAAATATTTATCGTTACTTTAAAATATTGTGGCAAAACAGAGTTGAGGAATATTGAGAAAATGGTGACTCTTGGTTCACTTTACCCGGCGTTTTAATAAACTTCTCAGTCTTAAAAGAAAAAAAAACCTCCCATAAATTCAGTTCTTGAAAAATTTTTAATGGTATAATTAAAGAACAATATTATGTAAATCCTTAATCCCGTTCCGAAAAAGTTATAAACGCAAAATGACAATGTTCTAAAAAATTTAATTAAAAAAATGATAGAAATATTTTCGCAAATTCTTGAAAACATATAAAAGAAATCTTTTTAAGTTGTTTAAAGCTTGATATAATGTAATCTAAGCCATAAAGTAATTTCAACAAGCTGCGAGAAATATAATTCAAAAGAAATAGTGTTAAAAATCCTAAGATATCCTTGAAAAAATATTGTAAGAATGTTTTGCGAAACTTGTTCAAGCTTCTTAAACGCATTATTCCATTTTCGCCATAGGATCAAACCACCGAGAACATTAAATTCCACAAGATATCGACACGAAGTTACAATATTAGAATATTCAATCAAAGAGATTGGAAAAAGAGATAGCACCTCTCATAGTATGGAATCCTATTCTCATGTAAAATAACATCAGACAGTCTCCTTTCCAATAAGAAAAAGGCATTTCCTTCATCTGAATGATTTTTAATTTATCTTCAAACAAGAACAGTGAACCTTATTGCGTTATATAAATTGTACTTCCTTCCTAGAGCTTTCCTTACGTTACATTTCCATCTCATCTCTATTTGAGAAAACAACCAATGAATTATAGTAATAAAGGTACAGACAATTTTCTTCCAAAAACAGTGACACTACGCGTGAGAAATGACCAACAATTTATTTAAAATATTTCGTGTCCCGAAAAAGACAGATCTTTCGTCAGAATTTTACTTTCAAATAAAAATTCATGTAAAATTTCTGCCACTTTGATATCCCGTTGTTTCTATTTTAAACGATACAGCAGTAAATGCATTTATTTACTCGAAACTTTATTTCTGTTAATATTATCATCAATTATAATTGGTCCACGAACCAACAGAACGTGGCAAAATTATTTTATCCATAATTCAACCAACATCCATTTCCACTATTTTCCTCTTTCCTTATACCATACACGTCGACTCTAAATAAATCCCGCTCGATTCGCTGCTGATATTATCTGGCGGACAAGTAAATCCTCGTTCCACTTTTCCCGAGAAATTCGTGGTTAATTCGCGAAACGCTTCTCGCGGGTGAGAACGATCTACGCTGATTCGTTCTAACGTGAGAACTTTCGCGATAAGCTGAATGTAAGACAGGTGCGATGAAAATAACTCGAAATGTAGGGGATAGTTGGCAAATCTGTTTAAAACGCGAAACGCTGTATTTTTAAACATTTAATTCGTATTTATTCGAAATACGGAAGAAAATAATGAGATTCAAGAGAAGTATTTTAGAAAGATGTATTTATTAAATTGCATGTAAATTTCAGGATTATATTTCATACGTTATTTATGCTTGAATACCTTAATTTCCTTACTTTCATTTATTTTAACGTTATTTAATTAAAACATGTTTTATTACTGAACTGCGAATTGTATTATCTAAAAGTATTCATATAACGTATTTTAAAACTGTAATATACGAGGCAACTACATGTATAAATATATTAACAATCGTAAAAGGAATTTAGAGACGAATTAATGAAACAATAATATACGTATGTAATAGAAATTAAAATTTCTACATCTGGAACGCATATGTTCACGTAAAAATCCGAGCTGTAAAAATCATAGACACCTTTTTCGGTTATTTTCAAGCTGCGATGTTTTAAAAGTGAACTGAAATGATATAAATGAAAAATTCAACGGCAATGAGATGAATGAATTGCCTAATAAGTAGAAATATTATATGGAAGACTAGTTAATAAAAATTTAAGTTCAAACAAACGACCTCCTCCTTTGAAAGAACAGAGCCAACAGAAGTTCCGATCAACCTAATACAATAAATAAAAGGATACAAAGGGATCGATAGTTGCAAGAGTCATAATATGCATGTGATCGCGTTCCATATAATAAAAAGGACGTCTCATAAGATATACTTCTGTTTGAATTTGTCCTGAAAATATAAGATGCAGGAATCATAAGGCAGAGACTGGTACGGTTCTATTTTCAATAATATCGGAAGTCGAATGTATCGATAATCATGCACACGTATGCCAAACGCATACACGATGAAAGAAACAAATCCTTGGCTCGTATTACTTCTACCATCCCTCGACAAGTATATGCTCGATTTACCATCTAGAATCATCATGAATATATGTCTATAGGCAACAGTGCCATAGTACTCAGATATTCGGTCTCGGGAACCTACGATAATACGCGTTTCTTGAATATTTCACGAAAGTGATCTCCGCAACATAGCGTGCTTTGTATTAATTGAATGCGAAGAAGAATGTTCCCCTGCATTTTCAGCGAACGGGCAGGAAATTAAATTACTACTTTCGAAGCGCTGAAATTGATACGGGAATTTCAATTCGGATGAGGACTGACTAAACAGTATTTAAAATTCATGATAGGGGGGTTTTAACAGTAAAAACAGTAAAAGTTTAAAAAAGGAGAAAGGTAGACATTTTAAAAAGTTTAAAAAATATTCCCTCAATGGGAACTGTAGATTCCCAACAAGTCTTCTATAGAAATCTGGCATCGTGTATTATTTTACGTTCCTTCTCTTGTGAGATGTACTTGACAAAAGTTATATTACAAGCATGTTACTTAAAAAGTAACAAAAGACCTTAAGACTAAATTAAATCTCAACGTAGAAATCCACAAGATTCAGAATTAAAGTATGAGGAGTTTACCTTTAAATATACCTTATATCATTATTAATTAACTGTTATTATTATTAACTATTATTAATTGAAATAAATACAAAAAATTTTTCTTTCCTTATAATCATTAATAATTGACCTATTTGACCATAACCTACTTGCATACTATAAATACACCATAGTGTTTGATCCAGACTATATTAATAAAAGCCAAATAGATAGTACAACGGTGGCCTTCATTATGTTAGTACATGAATAAACAAGTTATTTAATACCGGAAAACATATGTTGCTCAAATTTTATTCGTCAAACGAACAACCAAAGATTTTCTTCATACGTATATCATATACAGAAATATCTATATCCAATATACAGGAAACGTAGGTCCTCAGTCTCAATATTTATTACCTTAATCAACAACCAAATTCATTCACACGCATACACACACACACACGTATATGTACTAGAAGTAGCTGATTCAGTGACAGAATTGCAGGCACGTAGCTGATGCTAGAACGAGGTGTCGAGATTGAAAGCGCCGACACACATGTGTAATGATATCCTCAATGTGGAAATAGTAGAAGCTGGCACGGAATTACAATCACATAACGCACGAATCGCGGATAATTTGGCAATGATTTTTCCGTGGTCCGAGCAATGCAAGGATTTTTACAGTCGATTAAACCATGACAAACATTCAATTTGTGCCCAGAATAAGTTCTATTCGGAACACGGGTTCACGGGGATGGTTCGACGTAATCCGGAAAAGCTTCTCTAGACTCCTTTTTAGTTTTTCTTATTTCTGTTCCCGCATTTCGATGTTTCCAAGGAATAAAAATGAGTGGAACGTAAGATTCTTTCTCAATTTAATTTTAGATTACCGATATATTAATTCAAACGCCGATTATATTCATAAAAATCATTTATTTTATTTAACGAGTCAAATTTTCTATTTTTGAGAATTTTACCGTTAAAGGGTTTGGAGGAATTCTACTACAAAGGTTATCAAATTCTACAATTGAAGTCTGTTAATAGAAATTTTTTAACAGAAGATCCCGATTCATATAGAGATTACGACAGAATTTTACCAGAAATTTTATGCAAATGACTCCGCAGCTCATCGCCCGATAATTGTAGACTTGATAGCAAGTCAAAAGAACGAGTCCCTAATTGAACGAACGCGAAACAAGAAGAGAGAATCGGACGAGTTATTAGACGTGTTAAAATCCAAGCAATGCAATGTAAGATGGTTAATCAAGCCATTTCAATGGTTGAGTTTCCGTATCCAATGAATACCTCCTTCCTTGTACATCATATTTTCGAAAATATCACATTGGATCCCGTCACGGCGTTGTAACCGAATCGACTGAACCGTGTCTTTGGCAGGATTTCAACCGCGATAACACCCTTCCTACATGGAGGTACAAAGCCTTGCCAAAAGGTAATTCAGAGAGACACGAATGAATATATTGTGTGAGACAGCCTTAATAGACTCGTACAACCAGCACCCACTATACATAAAATGTTTTTATGTCATAATATTTAGAAGTATCGAACCAGAAACTTTAGACTCTTCTTAACTTATAACATATGGAATATTCGAGTACTTTAGATCTTTTACTTGGGTTGTATCAAGAAGTAGACATATCATTAGTTATATTATTAGTAGTTATATCATTTTAATACAGTTCGCATAAAATGGAATGTCGGTCTTTGCATTTTTCTTTGCAAACAATTTTGAAAAATCTTTAGTATTCGTTTTTGTAACAGTGCAATGAATATCAAGTCTTGTCCCTTGTGAATTTAAACATCATTTTTCATTCGCATATTTTTTTACATGTAGATACTGTTTATTTTTATTTAACGATATCAGCCTGAAAGAATTCTAGATTTTATAGAATAAAATCTTAGAATTTTATAGGATAAAATCGCACGAAAATATTTCTCGAGAATATTATTTAATAACAAAAACGTGTCAATTGCAAAAATTACATTAATACACTTAGTCCGATGAATATTTAACTTTAACCAGAGATTCCTGTGACCACACAATTAAAAATTAATATAGATAAATCAATTTCAATTCTACAGGTTGATCTTTTAGTCCTTGCAGGTTAAAAATGTGATTAAGATTTGAAATTTTATTTCCTATTTTAATTTGCAACAACTTCCATATCTGTTTTCGCTCGAAGGATCTGACAGAATTCATAAATGTGAGATTCAAGAAAATTTAAAAGCATACAAGCAATACATTCTGCGAGAACGAGATTGACTTAAATATATTACGTCGTTTATTCTAGAACCTCTTATAATAAAAAAGTACAAAATAATATGCAATTTATGTAAAATATTATGCGAATTATGAGTTAAAGTATATTAAAATCGTCCACGGAATCTAATTTAATCAAAAATGATATAATGAGATAATTATTCTGTGGATTGTAATAAAACAATGATTTCGTTACTGTGACAAAAGAAATTTCTTATTGATATATTCATAACAACGAATAAATTTGTTTTTTAACCCCGGTGTATTAAAAGTGCTTTCAAAGTTCATCGCAGGGAAAATTTTAATCCCTCCATAAAACAAGCAATAAAGTAACTTGATGAATCTGTGCTCTCGTATAAAATTGTTTGGAATAATTTTCTAATCAATTTACGCTCTTATTCGTAAAAGTATGAACAAAATATATTATAAGCGATTACACGATTGAAATACGAGGAAGAGATAACAAAATAGTCGATTGTAAGAGAAAGAGACAAATGGTACAACTGGTAGCGGACTGCATCTGATCAGACATTGCTTTCGCTAGACCAACCACATCTACTAACTTCTGATGCAAATATTCTACTGAAACTAATATTCGCTACAAAATTAGTTGAACGAAACTGATCAAAAATATCGATAAAATATCATTTCACAAATTTTTAAAAGTTGGTAATTAAAAATTCTTTAACACACAGCATTTTGAATAAAAGATTGCATAAGCAATTAACACATTTTTTCTTAACGTCTTTTAAGAAATATCGTAACCACATATATTGAAAATAATGAACGAATATACTAAAAAATAGTAGAAGAACAAGAGAACAAAGAAAAATGCACTTTATATAATACATTCGGCGTAATGCTAAAAATATAGGTCACTACAAATTCGATGTCGAATGTTCATTAATCACGTTTGGTATGAATCGATCCATCGATTGTGAAACGACAAGTCGTTCAAGCGACATAACGAATGCACCTGACGACCCAATGACGTTAGAACGAAAGGAATGGCGAAGAATAAGCTCGAAATAGAGGGATACCAATGAGAAACAGCTTTATTCAGATAGAAAAAAAAACAGCAAATACGTCTGTTGATAGACGCCTATCACACCATTTGTAACCACACGATTTTTTAACCGAGTGGATTTATTCGTAACCCGTAACGAAACTTTATATCCATGCATTTCAATCATATTTAACTATTTTGTAAATATTAGAATAGTACAGAAAGTATTTCCTTAAAACAAATTACCTCCAACAGTGATTTTTATCATGGAAACAATACAAAAATTTGTAAACAATGTAAGTTATTTAATAAATGTTTAATTAAAATTAATAATTCTTTTAAGTAACTTATTTTGACGTAAGGTAATGAATTAGTTATGTTACGATATAGTAAAAAATGTATAAACCCAAAAAGTTGCGACCTAGCCCTCCGTAATTAAAAATTTTTGGCCTCGTGCAACTAATATTCTTTTTACGTCCTGTTAAAATGTTCTCCTGGTTGACATTGTTTGGCTCACGTAATAAAAAGCTATACTACATAATTAAAAGGTCAAACCAACTCAAAGAGGGAACAAAAGAGCTGCACGATTCTCAACAGGCGATTAATCGCATTTAACGTGGGAATGGATCGATCTGCGTGAAAGCTTCTGAAACTACAAGAACGTATTCGTCGCGCAAATTATTCTTAATCGCGTAAGTATTCGGACGTATAAAATTTCGACATCTTTAAGAGACGATGTGACGAACGTACATCCAACCGTTTTTTTTTTCATTTCCACGGCTATGGCTGCATACAAAGAGGCACGATGCCAAGTTGAGAATTACATTCATTTGGACGAGCTGTGTTAAGTACAATTCAACAGCGAATTTCGAGACTGTCCGTGCGCTTCACTTATTTCATCGTTTATAAATTCTACCCCTTTTCGACATAGCTCGGCTGTTTGTGGACCGATAGAACAAAGGTGCTCGTCAAACAGAATGACTCCACTATTGCTACCGTCTCGTAGACAGTAAATATCAATTCACTGCCAGTTTACACGGTACAAGCTGTGTCAACGATCAATCTGTCTTACGTATATTCCACGTTGCCTTCAGTTTTGTTTGCCATTTTTCAATTTTCGAAATAGCATCCGTCAAGTAACCAAATTTATATTTTATATTTCATGGTAACAGCAAGCTTCTCTATTCTCTAACGGATATTTGATTATGAGCACAGATATTGCTTTCAGTAAAAAGAAAAGTTAATTCATCCATCGATTCTGTTTTATGCCATAGAAAAAATTTTTACTATTCTGTCCTATCGAAAAAGTTTCTTAATTTTGAAGTATGATAAAAACGGGAAGAATAAAGTTGCAGCTGTTTGGAATAAAAAATAAAGGACAAGTTTATATTATATATGTACAATATCTACAATGTTCTCTCATTGTATATGAATTTCGTAATTAAATTCGAGATACAATTGTGCCGAATATACGTATGATCCATGCAATATTGATACAGATAGAACGCAACTATAACTGATAAATACGCGATAACATTCAATCAGAATTTTCTAGTTCAATAATCCATAAAGCTCAATGTTGCATCTATCTGCTTCGTTTAAAATATGTGCAAATTATAGCTGAATATATATCTACACAAAATTATTAATTTAAAGGATATCAAATGAGTGAATAATAATATTCAATTATTCGTCTGCGTCACGAAATATTATACTAATTGTTACAAAGATGATCATTAGCAACAAATAACTGTTAAACCGCACAGGATAAGAAACTTGTGTATTTAGGTAAAAAACTAAGTATGTTCTTGCACACAGAGTCATGTGGATCAGTAACCTCATTAGTTGAGGTTTAACCTCTTTAATGTTCACGCAGCAAAGGAGCTTAAAGCAAGTATGTCCTAGAAAGATAAACCGCATAATTTTGGACGAACATCATAGGTCAAAAATGATCAAAACATAAATTTGATTTCACAAACATGTCAATATTTGACTTTCATCACATTCAACATTTTATCGCAACTAGTCCTCGCTTGATAGATTAAATTCGGAGGTTATTCATAACCTCGCAATGGCTATACATTTTTGTAACTAATAGTATATCTATGTCAATATATTTCATACAAAAAATCTACTTTATATATTAAAAATGAAAGAAATGGATCCCTTAAATCTAATCCAAAGCGTCACCTATGACTGAACAATACTAGGTGACAATTAAATAAATATTACTATCGGAACAAATATTATATTACGAAAAATTAATTGTAATTAAAAAAAAATGTATTAAAAATAGTTGCTTACGTTATGAAAAAGAATAGAAACGTAAAACGTATATCTTCTCTCTTTCAACATAAATAGAAACTGCAACTTTTTATCAGAATCATTAGAAAAAATGCGAGCGTTCGTTGAAAATTTAGAAGATTACCAAGGAAAATATGTTCGAGGTAAGCTAAACATCCGTGTTGGTTAACAACAGTGACGAAACTTTTGGAATGGAAATAATGTTCAAAGGATAGCCGCCGTTTTGAATTCAACACGGTTAAAGAAAGTTTGATAACGAAAGTAAAGTTTTACAACAACGCACGATAATCTCTGCAAACTATTTTTCTAACGTAAGTTCTTTTCAATAAGACCAGTGACCTGCCGCGGTCGCCTCGCTGGAAAGAGGACTTAAAAATTAATTTCCCCTCCACGACTAAACGTTACAACAAAATTACAAAGGATTACGCGTGAAAACGTTGATCAAACATTTTACAACATTGTCTCTTTTTTAATCGAGCTGTCCATCGATATAGAAGAATAATCAAACTTTGGATTAATTTAAGTAGTAAACTTTTTTAAAATTTAAATACACATGATAATGATATAATATCTCTAATAAAAATTACGGACACAGAAGCAGCTCGCAAAAATTAGATTTATCTTGTACAAGTATGTAGATGTATACATCAGTAAGACGCAACCCCTTATTTTAAAAGGTACTAAGACTTACACTAAGCGGATTTCTTTGTTGGTTATTGAAAGAAAGCCACTTTTCGATAGCATCTTATATATTCATAATTTTTTCTACTTCTCGAGCAAAACTTTTTCGTGTAACATTTTTATCAAAATCGATATAAACTTTTTCCTAACTTTTACTTACTTTTTCCTTCGTCTTAAGAATTCGCAATTTAGCTCTGTAGTCACGTGGCCTCTAAATATTGGCGTACTCATTTAGAAAGAAAGTTTTGATAAAGACGGAGATATCAAGAGAGGTTACCATTCAAGGGAATCCAGAGTGGCACATGATGGAGGAAAGATCTACGAGCTAATTTCAAAGCGATCTTCGAGATTTTTCATCGTCTTGCCTAACATACCGCCGCCTCCTACGTAATTTATTGGAATGCCTTACATTTGTCAAGTTACCTAAATTCAAGCAATTTGATACCCTTCTATTACTGCACACCGTGAAGCTGTTATTTACTCCGGAACATCCTTCTACGTTTCTACATTTGTTCTCATTAGTCAAACTACTTGACTTCGTGCAGCTTAAATTTGAATGATTCGAAACACTCTATTACAATGTAAACTTGAAATATTTGTCCAAGTTTTAGGTGAAGTTGAAATATTTTCGAATATTTCTTGACTTGAAAGAAACAACAGTTTCTTGATAACGTAATATTATTTACAATGATAATATTTGGGTTAGGTACATCTTGAAATATATCGGTTTATTAAACAAAGTCGACCTTTCTCGAAATTTTATGTTCCTTCATATTATACAAATCACTAAATTTGTCTACAGACATTCTAAAATATATGAGATATATTAGTAGGAGAATATCTTTTTCCTAGAACAAGATAAATGTAGGAAAATATACATTACCAAACCAAAAGTCTGGAATTATAAGTTTCGTCGCTTGTATCACTTTCACTATGAGCGCTTCTATTTTACTATACTGTGCCTATTTTTTATTAGCTCTCCACTTGAACTTAGGTCACTTCAACAGGAACGACTTCAGACCAACCAACGTGACTTATATTAAGACAAAATTCGAGCTACTCGAATTCAAGTAACTCAGCTAATCTGAACGAGTCTATATCCATTTTTTAAAACAGGACCTTGTGAAACTTCGATGCACGAAGTTCTTCCAGTATATACCAAGTATATACGAGGCAACGAACAGTAGATATAAAAGGATAAAGAGGGAAACGGTTGATCGAATTCGAAAGTGGAAAAGCGAAAACAAGGTAGCTACAAGAGGCATGGTAGATTTTTTGTTCAAATACAATTTTGTCGTGGACAAATAAAATTTCGATTTTATTTAACCCACGCGATTCAACGACAACCCCCTGAATTAAACGGAAAATAGTGAATTTAAAGTGAACGAGAAACAATTTCGATTTCGATAGCATTCTTTCAATTTTTCGCAGCGAAGCGCCGCAAATGTGACAAAACGTGATTTTTATTTCGTGAATTTTTCCCATCAATCTAACTCGACGTATTGTACCTATGTAATATACGTATGGATACGTTTGAAACTTTTATTAACCTGTTCCTGCGTGTTATTTACAGTACTTTGTAACGATTAAAGTTGGCTACTGCATACTGGACTCGAACTACTGCTGTCTGACCGTACGCAGTCTGATACCACTTAGAATATTATCCTCTCTCTTGAAATGAATTTTAACTCAAAATTCTGGAAACAAATTCCACATGACTTTCAAGTGAAACGCACGACTGAGGCCCGAAACAACGAACGTGTTAACAAATACAATATTTCAATAGTTCTATTGAACAAACTTAACATGTATATAGAACCAAGGTCACCATCGGTTTATTTTAAGATTCTTAAAATATATCCTTCTTTGCAATATTAAAATAGGTTCAAAGCTGTTTTTTTCGTGGTTCGATACATCCCCTCGTACAACAAAGTTTAAAAAAAGTTCATGCTAATGTTATGAACATATTAAGAACAAACTTCTCCTGCATGTGAGTTCATAACATAACGATATAAACAGTAAGTAAATTATCGTATGTATTTCAAATAATGTTTAAATAAATCCTCCAGTACAAAAGAATTATTTAAGACAAATCTCCCGAAAATATCGTTTCTATTATTATAAAACAACAAGTGATAAAACCAAATATCCATGTAAGAAACAATTTCGAACATAAAGTGCCCATCGTACCAATACGATGAGAGCGAAAGGTAAATTGGTACATGACAAACATACCTCTTTAGATTTCGTTTATCGTGTGTTTGTAAATGGCTATGTCAAAGTGCAATGTAATTTTAAACAGAACTCGATTTTCCTTCGGTTGAAGGGACACGCAATTTCGTTCAGGCCCACTAAAAGCATCAACGATGAGATGCTTTGAATCCTTCACGAAGACCTGTCTAACAAGCTTCCCGATTCGGTGCCACAACCTATGCTTGACACGTGCTTATCAACGTCACAAACGGCCAGTCAGCGTATGGTGATAACGCAGTTAGGGTGCATCCCTGGACGTAGTTTAGAACATATGCGAATACGTCCGAGATGTTGACATCTGTAATGGAGTTACCAGAGGGACTACGGATGGAACGCATTAAAATAAGTTGAAGAGGCGTTGATAAGAAGTCAATTCTCATAAGCCATTAGTCCAAATAAAATATATTACTTTGTATTCTAGATTTTTAAGGATATTTCAAAAACTATAATTTCAGCCCTCAATTTTGGTTTCATCCTTTTGATATAGTGTACTAATTGGTTGTTTCAATTTCGAAGTAAAGTAGATACTACAGTAGTGATTGTCATGGATTCTCTTTTTAAAAAAAATTTTAATTGCTATAACTATTGAATTTATAATGAATGTTAATGTTTCTCGTGGAAAATTTCAAATTATACAAAGAAACGTTTAAAATAGAAGAATAAAAGAAGAAAGGTTGGAATAAACAAAACCTTATTTACACTATTATTTACTCAATTATGGAAAAGAAAAATTAAAGAATATCATAAATACCAAACTTTATTGGAAAACTAATCATAATGCACTGAAATTAAAACCGTAAAACTAGCAGACAAGTACTTTCCTTCCCAACAAGGCTACTGTGTTTTCACCATTTTGTAAGTAATACAGTGTGATAGCTTTAATATCGCAGACCATTTCACAATATGACTCATATGGGATCGAGTTACACCACACGTGGAGCATTGAAACTACTTTCTATCTCCACCTTGTTCAACTAAAATGGAAGTTTATCTCATGGTCAAAACAGAACAATTTTTATATTATGTATGTATACCTCAAGTTATGTCAGTAATCTCAATTTCTAAATATACCAACAGTTTTGTTATTGTAATTTTTAATAATGATACAAAGCAAAATATCTTATAGTAATTCATCTTATAACCTATAATAATATTTTATTTATTCTTAAAAATAAGCTGTTTTTTATCCAGTTTTTATTTTCATTTCAACTTTGATGTATTCCAATTTGAAATATTCGATTGATAAATGCAATTGTAATTCTTAACTTGTAATGTGTTGAACTAATTAATAATTACAAGTAACAACATTATTGCTTAAGAATAAGACAACGCATAGAATAACACAACCTAACCCATCGAGTGTAATATGACGAAGTGAAATTTGAATACAAAAGTTTTTACTGCGACAAGAACGAACTTAAACAATATATCTTCCATTTTGAAACAACGTGTAAGAGGAATGCATAATCCAAAATGAAACTTCTGATATCTTTCAATATACTACGCGCATATAAATATGAACACTTTTAACTCAGTTTTCCCTGATCATAATATCGAACAATATTTCCAATTTTCGACAAATTATTATACATTAAATACAAACATAGAATGGACTTTATTGTATATGATTATATTAAACATTATATTAACATATTATATTAACAAATTATATTAACATATATACATTAACATATTATATTAACAAATAGAAAAAGAAAATCATTAAAGATCTAAAGATATTTCAATTTTTCAATTAACAAGTTTAATATCGCGCGAAATACGAAACACAATATAACACTTCCGGTAGAGACGACAAGTACCAATCAGAATACGAATCATTTATAATACAATACGACCACGCTAAATTTTATTACTCATTGTTAGTGTCAATTATCTTCTTGCCTCTAATTTCATATTTTTGCTAATATATTTTATTTCATTCACAAAATATTACGAGTACTATGCTTGTATCATGTGCGTTTTACAAATGCATAAACATCCGCAGTCTGTTCATAATCAAAAACGAAACTTCTCGTTGTACAAATAACGTGGACGATCTGTAAGTCACGCGGCACACACGAGAAAAAGATGATTGAACGAAAGAACGATATTCCGTCTGGCATGCCAACGAGCTCCATAGTAGTAGCAAAGAGGATAAGCCAGGCGATAGAGGCGCACGCGGTACCGGCGACTGACCGACAGACAGATCATCGTTCAAATCAAATTCAATTATCGGCTTCGGCGGGTACACTGTCAATCGAATAAGAAACTCGATCTTTGTGGCTAATCGATAGGGGTCGCAAAACATCGTGACATTCGTAATATTAAACGATGTCTATAAATAAACGTAGAAGAAAAAAGATAAAGGTTAGACAGGATTCTTACCTTTCCACGTCACGGCGAGGTACACGCGAAATCCGACCACGCCATTCTCTCTCTCGAGCACAGCACCGCACTGCACCATATATATACACAAGAACACACTTCAACACATCTCTACCCCTCCCGGACAGCTTTCCTTCCGAAATCTTTTTTCGCTGCTCCCGTATTCCCCTCGTTACTTGTCTATTTCCCTCACACCATCTTTGTTTCTCTATTTTACCGGTCTCTCGTTGTTTCTCTCGGTTGCCTTTCCTTGTCGAATCCCCTTTCACTGCCTCACTCTACCTTTCTATCTAACCCCTATCTCACCCTCTATCTCTCTCTCTCACCGACCGGCAGGAAACCTCGTCGGCCTCCCTTTTCTCCGGCACCTTTTCTTCTTCTCGTTAAGATGGTGAACCGGTGACCGAGTCGCACGATATCCGCAGCATCGAAAAATCGTGACGTCCACGGCGTTGTTCGTCGACCGATACAAGCGACGAGTAGGACGAGGTTAGGAGGAAGAGGAAGAAGAAAAGGAAGCACCTCCCTGCGACACGCGCGCGCACGAGAGAGAGAGACAATCCAGCATCCAGCTACGCCCGTGACAGCGTCTGGGCAACTACTGAGGACGATCTGCGCGGTTCCGGCACAACCATTCGTTCGAATTTTGACCGACAGCGGCGCCACTACTGGTATTATCCCTTTTCGTTAACGGGTTCACTATGGTGCGCACCACCCTCCACGATTTACCGCTGTTACTCCTCCTGATTATGGATGATTGTTCCCTTCTTTTACGAATGGTCTGTTAATAGTGTATCGTTCATTTTATTTTTTGATCTATGAAATTTAATTTTAATTGATTTGGAAACATATATTTTGGCAACTTGATTGTTCAAAAAATAAAAAATTGGCTAGTTCTAAATCAAAAGATGCGATTCTGTATTAAACGTAGAATACTTAGTTAATAAAAATCTTGCTTATTTATATTATGTTAATAAAGAATAGAGGAAGAAGTAGAATTTTATTATATTACTAAGGAAAGATAAAATAACTCTAACTTTTCCATAGAGTTGAAAGAAATCTGTGGAAATGATAAAAAGCAATTTTAATGTCTCCTACTTTTGGTATTACAGTTTCTTGTATTTGAGTAATTTCTATGAATAATTCTGTTCGTCTTATGAGCGCTAATATGCCATCTTTTTTACATATGAGCAATACGAAGTAATAAAATAAGTTATTAAAAAAATGATACGTTATTAATTCTTCATTTCAATAGCATATCAACAAACTGTCATTTAAAAATGTGCAATGGATTAATACTTAAAAAACAGTATTTTATATCCTGCATAATCTTTACAATTTAACATAGAATAAAGAATATTTCATGAACTTTATCATTAGACCTTTAACATTTCCGCTTACTCTTCTCAACGAAAATGTCAACGTGTTAATCAACAAGATAAAATTAACAGTGTATTAAACAAGAGTCATAGGTATTAGAAATGATGTAAGAACTTATTCTTATTCTAAGACCTGAAATGACTGAAGAAAGCAGAAAATTTATGGGCAGGTAAAATTTTTTCAATTGAACTGCATAAATTGCGCGGCGGTAAAACCGACAGAATTGTATTTTATCCATTGCGCCATGCCGGTACGTTCGTCGGTATATTCTAAGGTATACGAGACAGAACCTTTTTACGATTTACGAGGGAAAGCCAACATATAAATAGCGAGGAATCGTCGATATTTCGAGGAACGACGCCGTGACTAGAATCGTGAGCCACAAGGAGCTGCTTTTAGTTTTTATTTTATTTCTTTCTTCTAATCTCCAGCATGTAGTTATGAAAAGGTATTTCTTAGTATCTTGAAGTAGATACTTTCATTAATCATGTGTAGCAACAGTTATACCATGCAATTTATTTATATTATTTTGTTATTATTGGTAAGAAGATATTATTTATATGTAAATTAAGCAGATATGTATTGCTTATTCTTCATTGAAGAGAAAAAACTAAATAAAACATATGCAACGTAATCTAATAATTCATATGATAACGTATTGAATTCTCACAATTTGCAGATTTATAATTTTATTATTGAACTTAGAAATAAATATATTACTTTATTATTATTATATAAATATATTACGTTGTTATATCGAAATTTATATTTTTGTGAAAATTATTTCATCCTAGTTTGTAATATGACCTCATAACTAATTTAATTATTAAATAATTGTGTCAATTAATTAGATATATGTTGTTACTTACATTATTTATTATGTAAGATAAATCAATGAAGCTTGAAACCATTGGATTTATAGTAACTCAATAAATGCCTTTCTTCGTCGAAATGATTCGTGGTTTTATTACGACGTCAATTTTTTGCTTTTCTTTAATGGCATACATGGTAACACTCTTAGGTGGAAAGTTAATAATGGGGTAATAGACTATTACATCCATATCAACGTGTCGGTTCACGTAAAAATTCTCACATATCAAAATGATTATCGCGAAAACTGTGATCAACTATTGATTGAAATGTTTCTACTTACCGAATTAAGGTAAGAACAAAAATATTTTAAGTCGATTTATATTATTTAGACATTTATTTCTTATTTTATTTTTTATAAATACAAAACGAAAATTTATTCATTTCCCTTCAATAAAATGAGTTTGAAATGCTATATATGTAATATATATGTTAATGCATGTATATGTTATGTGACACAATATTAGAGATTTGACTTAGAATAATTTCTTTTTTATAATATCTGATAATATATGTGTCATCACTTGTTTCTCTTTATCGTTTTTCGTGTATTGCACATAGATTATTTTTCACTCTGATAGAGTTTACAAAGCTACATTTATTTGGATGAAATAAAAGTATCTCTGAAAATAAAATTCAATTTATTGTTATACTTAAACATACATTATCAAGTAAAACATTTTCACGTTAAGTATTTTATTACAAATTTTACAATCACATTTTTTACATCTCAGGTATTACAATTTCATCAAATACAGATACAAAAATAAAACATTTCAACATTTCATAACAGCCTCAAAAATGAAAAAGGAAAATTTTTATTTTATTACGGCTGTTAAATCTGGATTATATAATACTATAATCTTAATTTACGTATCACTTCGTATCGATTACATGTAAAAAAGTAGTTAATTTAAAATGCTATTCTTTTGTCGATATAAATAAGAATACATATAAAGGTATTATAAGTACATAACAGAACAGGATATAATCTAGTAAAAATGTATAAACAAATAAAAAATATAAAAATAACCAAGATACAAAATATTATATTTCCATGTATATAAATAATCTGAGTTACTTTTTCTGCTATCTTATATTAGATCGTAGTAAGAATTATTTTATAGTTACATCTAACGCTATCCTAACAGCATTAAAATAATATTTCCAAAAAGGTAACGTCAGCAAATAAAAAATAAATATAAATATAAATATAACATTTCAATAATATCTACTTTAATTAGATTAATAACTTTGAAATATTTAAATAGTAATATAATTGCTAGATATATTTGTTTTTTTGAAAATATCAGTAAGTTAAACTTACCAAGCGTTTTTATGGGTTTTCACATGATTTTCAAAAGCACCAAATTTGCTATAAACTTTTTGGCACACTTCACAAGTGAATGTTGACGAACGACTACGAGTATAGTGAACCTGGTGCACTGCTTTTAAGTGGTGAAGTAAAGACGACTTGTGTCTGAAAACAAATTTCTATGAATAAATCTAACAAATCCTGAGATTTGAAAGCTCTTATTCGGAAACTTTATACATCTTAGTCTCCCTTTTTTACCTATATTTTCTAAAGCACATGTCGCAATTGAAAGGTTCTTTCATACGGTGGCAATGAATGAAATGCCTATTGAAATGATATTTTCGATTGAAAAGCCTACCACAACTTTCGCAAAGTATTATGTACATACCTGAAAAGAAATTCGATGACAAACACCATACTTTATTGGGGATAAAATAGTACATTTACCTCCATGCGCTGCAGCTTGATGTATTGCCATTGTACGCGCGCTTGCGAACGATAATAAACATGATGAACACTGAAACCTACATGTGTATCTCATAAAATACAAAATTTAAGACAACAACAAAAATTTTAGATGCGTCTTTGCATTGTAAAAATCTCTTTTACAAAACTATCGCTATAGTATGATATATGATATACGACGAGATGTTCTACCAAGTTTGATTAACCTGAATGCTCGTTATTTTTAGAAATACGAAAAAACTTTATTTGCAAAAACTGTGTCATACAGAGGAGACCGTAACATATAAGAATTTTCTGTAACATCAGACAGTGATAATTTTGCTCTATAGATTGAAGATTTTCGAAAACTTCCAGATTACCTTTATTTTTTAAAATAATTGTTATATTTCTTTATTACTAATGATATAGCAGATATTCAAACAGTTTTACTGGTTTTTCATATATATATATATACATTTGTAACATACAATTTGTTGCATTTTATTACACTTATGTTATTAAAAATTTATTAGAAATTCTTTTATTCTTATAGTGTGTATTCCAAGCGCGAGATAAGGAACAAAGAATGATTGTGGTCTTGTGGCATGTACACAATCAATCCGGAATGATAAGTGAACAGACGTAAAAAATATGACGATTGTAATATCGCGTTGATGCAAACGAATTCAAATGTCCGCTCTACTATTAAGAATATAAAAGCATAACATATCATTTAAAAAAATAAAGGCAACCTAGAAATCTTCGAAACTCCTTCATACCATACAGCTTATTCAATGAATGCTTTGAAAATGCAATTTGAAAAAGAATATTTTTTTAATTTTTCACACTTACTGGAAATAACATGAAAAAATTAACTTACTCGTTCTTTTTTGTAATATGTTTATATTCGTTGCTGTCTTGAATTTGTAATGTTTCTTGTTGTTCTTGTGTACATGTAAATTGTTTGGATATTCCTTCTTCAATATCTTTTTGACATGAATAATTAAAAAATTTTATTAACGTTGAGTCAATATCATCAGTAATTTGCAAAGAGCTCTCAATGTCAATAAGCGGTGAGCATGTTCTACTGCTGTCCTCACTTAAAACATTATCAGTTACGTATGTACTATTCGAGGTATATAAATCTGTATTGTTCAAATTAGCTTGTGAATCATCATTAAAAATTTCTGTTGATAGTCTGTCTTTTGTATAAGTATTAATTTCACTAGTTGTAATCAAATTTGGAGCATAATCCTCATGGCAAGAATAATCACAGCATGAACATTTTGATTTTCTATCACTGAAGAGATCTTCAATCCAATAATCTGGAGACATTACAGGTTTTCTTATTGAAATATCTATTTCATCTTGTTCATTGTCTGTTAAGGACCAATCTGCCATTGTCTCATATGTATCTATTTCATTATAATTCATATCAAGTTCTTTTACCTGATAATTGCTATGTTTTGAACTAAAAGAATTATATGCATCATCAGAATTCTCTGTATACCCTATAAAACAATCTAACTTATTGCTGTCATAAGATTCGTAATAAAATGTATTAAATATTTCATTGCTTGAGAAATCAATTGAATCTTGAAAATTATCTGATTCAATTTCTTCCAAAGATGAAGGGGCCTGACCTTTGGAGGTACAATCTGTTAATACATTCTCAGACATTGAAGATACAAGTCTTTCTTGTTCACTTTTAAGAATAGATATTCCTTGTCTTTTATCCTGCTTATTAGCGTAATGCTTCAACTTATTTTTTTGTGCAGAACTGTCTATCTCTGTTGACATACAAACGTTTTTATCCAATATTTCCTTCTCCTTGTCAACAAAGGAGCAAATGTTCCAGGCGTTCACATAGCTAAACTTTTGTTTTCTTCTCCTTGATACTTTTTTATATTTAGCTTCTTTAACAAATGTATTTTCAGACTGAATATGCTTTGATGCTGCATCAGGAACAAGTAAAACTTGTTGCTCTGTTTTTGCTATATCTTCAAAGAAGCAATTTGGTTTTGTTGCATCTACTTCAGATATTCTATGTGATCTTGAACTACTCTTTAAAATATTAGGAACTGTGCGATGTGTCTTATTCAATATTAATATGTCTTGTTTCGTACTAGTATTATGTGATATTTTATTATGTAATATGTTATCAGATTCAAAATTATTTAATTCCTCAAAATGATCTTTTTCTTCATTCGTATTAATTTCTTTAGATGGTTCATTATCCTGCATTATATCTAATAAAACTGTGTTTTGGTACATATTTTCTGAACTTTCACTATGCATATTCCAAATGGTATTATAGTCAAATGTGATAAAATTACTTAGGTCTTCATACATTCTTAATAATATTGTTTAGATATTCCAATGAATCTTTTCATCTCTTTCATTTACATATTATGACTATATTGTACTATTCATTATAGCTAAAAAATGTAATAAAAAGTAACAATTAAAAAGATATACCAGAAATTCTATAACAAAATAGTTTTTATGTTTCGTAATAGAAAATAAATACCAAAAAAAGATATAAATTCATTACATTCTTTAAAATAAGCATTATAGAAAAGGAACAAATTATAAGATAAAATTTTTTTTTAATTAAATAAGTAAGAAAGCATAAAAAGATAATTGTAATATTAAAACGATGGCAAATATTTCTGTCAGAGGATAAATAGTTGCTTTTTGTTTTAATAAGCCGAATATCATAAAAAACTTACCTAGCTTTTCTGACCATAGTTCAAACGATGTTTAACACTGTAATCACAAATACAAACACCATCACCTTTCCAACACTTATATACCGATTATTACGACAAAAAATATATATGTAACTAATGTGACAGATATGAAACGTTTCAAACCGTACCGTTTGGCGACAGAAACTAAACTACGCTCCATGAAATCCTATAAAGAAACTTTAGTTGTGCTTAGATAAGAAGAACGAAACCTGAGAAGTCCTTGAACGATAGAATGTAAACATCCCTAAGAAATTAAAACTTAAAACTTCCGAGGATTAGAAATATGTACGTGCGGTTAGTATTTTTTTCAGTAAGCTTCCATTAATTTTTAAGTCTTCGTATCTTTTGATTTATTATTTTTTTTATATCTTTGATATAGATTTATCGAAATTCATCAAGAAATTAAAAATACAAAGGCTTCGAAATTCGAAACAACAATGATCATGAAATGAAGTGCAGATTGTATCGACAATGGCACACACCATACGTTCTTGTAAGTTAAATTAAATATATATATTATTTAAAAGAGAAATTTGGATAGTGTAGAATTATGTTGCTTTGTTGAGAATCTTCTTCAAATCTTCAAAATGCAAACAAGGTTAAATTTGCAATTTTTCGTTTGGAGGTAGATTGTGTGTTATATTCTACAATATTGTAATATTTTATAAAAGTGTAATGTGATAAAGGTGTAGAAAAATGGTAGAAATTATAATTTTTAAGTTGATAATGTGATAATAAAATATTTTATTGTGACAATAAGATTATTTATAATAATAAAATTTCAAAAGTAACTAAAGATGAGTTGTGTGTGATAAAATATGTGTGATATTGAAATAAATAAAATATTTCATGCTTAGTAATAGTATTCAAACAGTAGATCAGCTTCTGTGAATACCTAATATAAATAGGGTTACCAATCGTTACTATCAGCAACATCGTCATATTTGTCATTACTTTCATGCCTTAATACAGAAAATAAGACATCCCTGACTTTTGGCTTGGGATCTTTGGTAATTTTCGTTGGTACAGCTTCTGCCTGTCCTAACATCCATTCCAGTTCTATAATAACACATATAATAAGTTTATATGAATACCAATAGAATTGTGACAAATTACCAGAATAGATTTTTCATTAAATTTCCAATTATATATACCTGCTTCAGTTAATTTCATGCCTCTTAATTCTATTGGGCCAATAATTTGTTTTATCATATTTCCATTGTGGTAGATAAAAATTGTAGGAAGATTGCTATCAGGCCAGTTGGGAATGCAAGTAGTAGAAATACTTTTCAAAAATTTTGTTGCAGGAAATTTTTTTGCTAAGTTAGTTAAATACTGATTTATTAATGAGCAGAGGGGAATGCTAAAACAAAAGTTGTAAAGAGATAAGTTTCTCTTAATATCTCTATTAAGAATTTTGATATGTAATATCTAAGAATAGAGGTGTATTATATATACCCAGCTTTATATAAATGAAGTATAACCCAAACATCATCTCCTGCTTTATTTATTTCTTGAACATAATCTTTTGCTGATATTTCATTAACTTCACCATATTTAGATTTGCTAGCTAACTCTTTCATTTCTGCTATTCTCTTTCTTCGATATTCCAATAGAACTTTTTCATCTTCTTCGTCCTCTAGTTCATCCAATTCATCTAGCGTCTTATTTTCTAAATCATTGGCAGCTATAAGAAATAAGAAATATCTAGATTAATAAATTTTAGTTTGGAATTGTATCAACATGAGACAAATAAAATAAACATTCAATTACCACGCCCAGTTTTCTCATTTATAGTATTTTCCACAATGTCAACGATTTGATCTTCCGTAACTTCTTTCTCTTTCTCTGGTATAATTCCTTTTCTTCTGAGAATGTCATTCCACTCTGTATCTTCATTTGGATCTTGCTGTGTTAATAAATTTAGGTTAACTAGTTTATATATTAAGAACTAACTTGAAAAATAATATGAAAATCTTTTATATTTTATCTTATGCTTTATTGCATTTCGACCATTACAAGTTTATTTAATTATTTATTTTAATTTCTGTTCTGCAATATATGGCATCCCTTATTAGGAACCAGAAATGTTCAAAATGACATAACCTCTATTTAAAAAAGTTTTTCTGTGCTTACCATGATGTAAGATTCTTTTTAAGATATTATTTCGTGTGCAAAAGAATTAATTTGCGCTATGCAAATTGTCAGGTTGATAGAGTTAATATCGTTAAGTGATGGATTTCGCTTCTAATGTTAGAATACTTGTGATTAACAGCTGATCACGTTTCGCTACAATGAGATACGCTACGCAACTGTACTCTTGTTCTTGACTTACGTGCATTTATGGTATCATCAATGACGCATTCACATTCGAATCTCATTCTATTTAAAAACCATACAATTAGTCAGTGGCGCTCCTGTGGCATGTTAAAGTTCCAAAACATATTTTAAATTTAATGTAACTCAATTTATTAATTTCATTTATCAAAATTTCAGTTTTTTATTAGCGCAATCCATAAATTAATTTTTAGACAAATCTAAAAACCTATATATTTTATTCTGCTATGAATGAAATACAATAATGTAAAATAGTGAAATAATAGGGAAAGAAAATTAAGAAAATTACAATAGTAAAAAATGTATACACCTTTGTCTTTAATAATAAATAGCAAATGGTGGTATACTCGATATATCATTTTAATGCAATTAACACTTATATGGAATACAATACTTATTACGTATTTACGCCTATATTCGATGACTGTACATTCAGTCGACTGTAATCAGAGAAACCGGTTGATCGTGCAGCTGTGCTGGTCCACGGCCATGTTTTGTGTCCCGCACCAAATACCTAAAACCAGTTTGGGACATCACCTCGATAATATTTATAGGCATATGGAATAATAATTTCTGTAACGGTACAACGTTAGCATCAAGCTGTACGCTTACGCTTAGGTTTATGCAGATTAGATCATTTCTCGTTTACATCTTTTTCCTTTTCCTCCCCTTTTTTATATTATTTGTTCACGTTTTTTTACACCAAAATTTCGAGGAGTTACTAACAAAACCAGTCTCATTTAAATTTCAAATGAACGAAAACGAAGAACAGGCAATCTCGCGTAAACATATCATCTTGATTGCTTTTTGTTTTGTTTCAAGGAGAGGTATATAATAAGTTGCGTAAGGTTTACAATCAATAAAATTTGCATATAATATTCTGATTAAACGAGCGCGCGCGCTGTTTGCGAATTCTCGACTTCATCGAGCCTCTGTTTAATATTCAAAGTCGCGTCGAATTTCACGAGCATGGGGAAGAAAAAGAGAAAAAGGAAGAAAGTTGCAATCTTGCTTGCCACCGGAGTAAGAACGCGGATTAATTTTCCTTTGAGTATATATATATACGCGCGGTGTATAAAGCTTAACGCATATGTAACACCGCGAAACGTTCAATCCGTTTTCACGGTGCTTTCACGTCGCGTGCATACCTTTGTATGGAACAGTCTTTGTTGTTGGATCGCATAAAAGAAATACGTTTCCTCAACGGTGGCGAGTAAATTACAGAAAATATGTATTTGTATGTATACCCACGATTACTGATGGTTGAAAGTGAACACGTGTTTCTTTATCTTGTTATAATAACAGCATAAAAAAAATTAGTAAATTGAGTGGGCAAATTCCATTTATAATTCGAGCGATTGAGATCATTTTAATAAAAAATATTTTCTGATCGAAAGCGCTAAGTCGTGTAACGATCTTGATATATAGATGACTATCTTGTGATTGAAAATATGTCAATTTATCTTTTAACTTATCTATTTTAAAATTTGTTAGGTGTATATTTCTAAGAAATTATCTTATCGAATTATAATCCTTTTTTTTACAATCTTTTAGGTATATTATACCGAATGACTAAATTTAGTACTCTTTTAAATTATAATTAAATTTAGTATTCTTTTAATTAAATTTAAATATAAATTTCATCAGCTAGCTATTCTTAGAACGATACAAAAAATTCTCCTCCAATTGAGATTCGAATTTCATATTTTTATACGAGATGAAAGGATTTGAAGACGAGCTGAAATATTTATGCAAAAATTAAATTCTTCGAAAGATGTATCTAGGAAATTGACACAATGAGAACAAAAGCAGGGAAATACTGACCAAAGCTTCCCTTGCGTGAATGTATATTGCACGCACCGTCTGTCGTTATTGTTTTCCATTGTTATGCTCTTTTTTTTCGAAAGCATTGTTTGGCAAAGCACTCGTGTTTCCGGTTGCGTGCTAGATTAGAACTTAACCCTGTATTTAGGCGTGTGCAGCTCGATTCAATGGAATGTCATTCATTCGCGCTTATGTATCACGTTGGAGCTAGAGCAGATTGTCACAAATAAAATATCAACAACGATGTGATTTAATGGGATGCGACTATCATTTCATCGGTATTTCCATATTTCCACTATTTAAACACAAAAATGTCAGTCATGTGATTTCTAATATTTATTAATCGTTCCCATTCTAAACATTTCTTACGTTTTCACAATGAAGTTTTTTGAAACAAAAACTTTCGTTTCGAAAAGAGGAAAGTTACAAATATTTTTCTTCTCTCTTCCATTTTTCATCGATATAAGAAATAATTTTCGTGTTGTCAATATGGTCATAAATCATTATGTCAGTCTTCATCATTATAAATCAGTCTGTAGTGATAATATTTTATTCATTTTTTATCAATTTTTTATTCATAACGGTTTTCCCCAAAATAATTCGTAACCTTTTATCTGTATTCGTCCATTAAAATTGGTTCTATTGTTGTATTATTCACTTTTCGAACATCGTACTGGTAAATATGTAAATGCAATGCATCCATTGTCTGATCATGGGTCATCCGTCCATGTACCACAATCTCGTGGTCAACTCCTTCGTTATGTCGATACCTTTTTTGTGGTTAGGTATTGATGCTCCCCAGACCTTCTTTCCTTGAATCACGAAGCGAAGATCGAGCTTGCCAATTCTCGAGGCGTGTTGAAAATGGCAATTGCTCGCTACAAGTTAAATTCATGAGCACACGTAATGAGCAGCTTATACTTTCGTTGGCATTTGGCATTAGGAATATCTATGTGTAACATGAAATTATATTTCTCTTATCATCATACTATTTATATATAAGAACGCCAAGGGGATTATTACCATATGTGAAAACCTTGAAAGCAAGTGGAAGGAAAATTTTAAAACGGTTAACGCAACTGCGATTCGTGATACGAATAAAATGCAAGATCACAGTCGGGTTCTGACGCAAACAAGAAATTTAATGACAGTTCAATTAGCTAAGAACAGATCACTGATCTAATTTGCATATCTAATGCAATGTATCAGAAATCGTAACTAATTATGTAGATTCGTTCCTTTCATCAATTCACGCCACTGTACAATGTAAATTTTCATCAGCCGATATGAACGTGATTTGGCTTGTAACAAATACACACGAAACTTACTTCTCGGGGACGTTTAACGATAACAGCTGATATATTTACAGCCTCCTGGTTAGGTTCGTTCGAACACGGGTAGTAAGCGCGAAATGTGAACGCACGTAGAACGATAGCATGAGCGCAGGATGTGCTTGTATTTACAAATCACGGTGTGCGGCACGCACGCACTGCCGTTCGTAAACTCGCGTATCCTGGATCGTTGGTCTTTTTGCAATTTGTTTAATGATCCTCGCATAACTCTGGCAGAAAACGACCGCTAACGAATGCAAAATTTCCTCACTATTAGGAGAGAAAAATTATTCGTATCCTTGGAAGACGTGGCAACTAACATTTTCGTAGTTTCTCACTATCTAATGCTATTCTTTATGCAAGTCGGTAATTGTTAAATTGTTATATTTAGCGCTCTGCGCTGGACATATTGGTAGACATACTGTTACAGTTATGAGAATTGTCTGGAAGTATGCGTAAAATTTAAGTATGTACGGAGGTAGCTAGAATTCGATGATGTAAATTGACTGGAAAGATTGCAAGTAAAATTTTGTGTTAACTTAACGCTAATTTTTGCTATCAATTTGTAATTACTCAAGTTCACGATATCTTCATTAAAAGTACGAACATTCAAAACCATAAAAGAAGATTAAATTTTTAATTCATACAACATCCAGTCAAATATTTCACCAATGCAGAAAACTAATGTGGAAATCCAAAATCTTACTATAGTATCGAAGGCGCGTGTACCTAAGCGTTTCCTTGTTTGCTCGTCCGGCCAAGAGAATTTGCATAATCACGCGTATAGCACCACAATGCTGCGGAAGGGAAAGGGAGGCATGCAATGACCTTGTGGAGGCTTATGTGTGCGATAGGATCCTCAGTAGAGGCGTTAAACGAAGGTAACGATAGGGAATTGGAAAACGAACGTCTGATAAAATGTTATTCGCTTGTACATACATATGTACGTTCATTTTACCTAGAATGTGACCCACCGGAAATTTGCAGTTAGTTGCATTCCTTGCAGGGTCGACTAACCTAGGGATAACTCTATTCGTTCGTTAGATCGTTAATTGCTCCCCTTTCCAAATGAAAATGTAATTTTCACTCTGCCGCCGATTGGCTTCGATTCGAAGACTAATTGGATTTTAATTATGAATGTTTTAGTCGATGTAGGAGGGCGATTAAGATAAATGTGATATTAACGATTTGTCTATTCTTATTAGATCGAAAGATTATTAGACATTTATTTGAGTATTTTCCATTTTTTTCTGTGATTTTCCAATCATAGATTTTTGATGTCACGCGAACGTTTACACATATTACATTTTTCATTACGGGGGAAGAATAGGATTAACAAATTTACGAAGTTTGTAATTATATCTCGTGTTCTCTGATGTCAGAGGAACTGACTTTCATTTTTTGGAACAAAAATATAACTTGATTGAAAGGCGGACAGGAATTTAATTATAGAATCCAGTTTTCCCCCCTGTTTGGAAAGCAGCACGTCAAAGTAGAACATCTGTATCTGGTTGAATAACACCTTGTCAATCAGATGATAAAATGTTACAATGTAAAAATTAAATTCTAAAATCTGACAAAAAGGCCAGTTCTTCTAAAAATCTTCTGTTTCCTCAACTGCGTGTAGAGCGTCATCATAATTACAGTACCACTCGTATTTGTCCAAACAATACCTCACTTACATTATGAAAGCTCGGTAAGAATTCCTTAGTACAGATACGATTTCTTATAGATTCTTTGCTATATTCATTCTTGGGAAATGAATGATGTTTTTATTGTATCATTGATTGCAATTATTCGTATCTTAGATCTAAATTATTCAAGTCAAGTAAGACTGCGATACGATTCTTTATTAGAACAATGAACTATTTGTATTATATCACTGGTTGCAATCGCACGTATCTTACGTTTGAATTCATCCAACGTTCATCGACTTCTGAATTGCAAAAATACCAAATTTAAGTTGAATCACTATATATATATACGAGTTTCTCAAAATCCAAATTAATTAATTCCACCTTATAATTTAATCCCCCAAATACATGATTAACGATCGATTTTCAAAAAACCGATTACTCCTGCGACTTTATTTGTTATAAAGAGATGATATAAACAATAGCAAGTTCTAAAATAAATTTAACGAACAATATTTCTACATTTATAAGTCGTAACATATGAAATTTCCGATTTTTAACGATCCTATACTTCATCGAGATCTAAAAAAAAAGAAAAAATGTTTCGTGCGTAAAATTAAAAAAATTAAATTAAAAAAATTAAATCAATTTAAAAATAGATGATAAAATGATCTACAAAAATAAAGATATATATACTGAAGAAAATAAATGGTTTAGAAAATTAAAACTCACACGTAATATATCCATAAAAGATTTCTATAAATATTCGAATGTTTTTACGAGCCACTGTACAAAACGCTAAGAATCCTTGAACAATTCTACCGAAGGAATTTCCATTTTTTTGAGGTTTGAATGCAAAATAGTCGCACGGTTTGTTATCAGTAGGTTTCGAGTACGGCACAACGCGTTTTGCCACACGATAACAGGCGCGCGTATACCTGAGCGCCGCGAACAGCCAATGAAAGAGTTGGTTCAGCGTCGACCATCTTGCGCGGCTCTGCTTTCGAGTTCGGAGTCGCGTGGCGGCGACGTTCGGCTTGCAGTGTACGCCGACTGCCGAGCCGTGACTGACTCTGTGCCTCGTGGCCCTCGTGACTTTCCATTGTGACCGCAGGTCCGTGTCTTTTCTCTTATCGCTGAAAAATTAACGCGACCATTCCACGGGGACCAACCAGTCGATCGTTTTTTATGTGACTCGACTTTGCGACTGTCAACAGTCGATCGTCAATTCCGTAACAACGCGTGTGTTTACCTTCTGCTTCTCTTCGTCCCTTTTTTTTCAAGAACAGACCGCGTGACTGTCATTCGTTGTCGGATGACAAGACGAACGTGTTTTTTTTACATACACACGACTTCCTTATTAGAAGAATTTAGCTGAACCGTCTTTTTCAAGGCTGAGTTTACTAAATTGTGGATAATAGTCGTGTGTCGCGTGTTAATATCTAATTCGCGTTGTGATTGTATACAGACTACGTTTGACGTTAATAAACACTGAGGTGTGTGTTGGAAGAGGAGATTTGAAAGAATTTTGCTGGATTCAAGCTGCATTGTGTGTAAAGGTATTTTGTATTGTCTAATTTGACTTATTTTAGATAATTGATATAGATAGACCATATATTAATTAATTAATTAATTACACGTTACTAAAACTGTCTTTTTACTTACTTGTAGCAGTAAATATGTATTTTTGCAGCATATTAAACATTTCGAAGGTGTCACCTATTACGATATTAAACTTTTGATTGTTTACGAAGTTTTATAGATTTCTCGTGTATTTTTAGGAGATATCTTCGAATTATACAAATTGCCCCATCTCCAACTATCTTAGTGACATTAAAATCAATCAACCAGATTGAGCTAGCTTCTTTTTTATGTCATTCCTACGTATAGTTTATGAAACCTTTTATGATTAAAATATTCTATACATTTTCATGTGACGTATATAATAAAATAAATTAACACGTAGAATATGTAATCTAAAACATGTAAAAATATTAAAATTTCAAATCAGTGGACAATAATAATGATATTACACATTATGCAAATTTATTTCATCAAAATGAGGAAAAATGATAATCAACACCTTAACTTTTTTTTAAATAATACGACGTTTCGAATAATGATATATTTCATATAATATATCATATAATATACGATAGAATATTAAATCACCGTATAACCTGTTAAAAAGTTCCACAAGAACTTATCATCAAATTACGTACAATTTCTTGTCATTGATTGAGATCTGAATAACATTCGAGGGATTACATCACAAACAGTTTGTAAATTGCGCGAGTATTCCTCGTTGACAAACGGCCTTCGTTACGGTACGTGGCACTGACATCTTTGCAGTAAAGAAAGCGTGTCGTACAAGCGACGCGTAATTGCGTCTAGTATTTGGTGCAGCGGGACGATCTTATTCGATTTAACCTTGCACTTTCGCCAAGGTACCTTCGTGTCGTTCGTTTATTGCGCCTCTTGTTCAGCGGCAATTGACATCTCACTTTTTACGACTTTCGAAGTGATAGTAGTCTTGACATTACGCTATCAGCATCATTTGTTTGTCGGATAGGTCACTGAACTTTGCAGCACTACATCTAGTGCTATCAACTTTTTTATTCGCTTTGCTTTTGCTGTTATGTAAAAATTAGCCGTTGATTTATGGATAAGATGATTATTATTTGATATTGATCGTTTTCATTGATTACGAAAGATTGTGAGAAAAGACGCTATAAAAGAGATTTGAAGAAACTTGGGTAAAATTAAACTTTAATACGCGCACACACAGTCCCCTCTTTTTTGAAACAATGGACAACATATTGTAATTGTATTGGAAGCAACGAGATGATAGTGTACAGTATAATATATATACATTCAGATTTGTAAAAGAAAGGAAATACGTAATTCAGTAGAATTATATTTTTAATAGGATTATATATTTCAATAAATCTTTTAGTTTTAGTAAATGGCAGGAAAAATTATACAAGCGATAGCTTCTGTGAAAGTTATTTCGAAAGAGTTAAGAGAAGAATCTGTAAAATCTGCTTTCAAACATTAAAACGTGTTATCATTAAGGCTTGAAAATTTATGATAAAATCATTTAATTGATCACGAATTTTATAGGTATCGTCTTCTGTTGTATACGTATTGTTTATTATTTAATCTTTTGAGAATATTTGTCTGTAATTATGCCATATGACTGTTTCATCGTTTTAGATTGAGATATCGTAAATTTACAACTGAATTATTCCAAAGTATGTACATATCATTTTGTCGATTCATGCGTCGATACACGCGCGTGCAATTAATCTTTGACGAAGTTAGTCAAATACAAATACATACTGGTAACGAATTTATATATCTAGTGAAGAGAATACCATTGGTCCACGCGCTGCAATTAACAGGCTGATTAACTTCGTTTGTCATTGTTCAATTTGTTCATTACCCGCATACAGTTTTTATCGATTCAATGACAATTCGATGTTCGAGCGCCCTTCTAGAGAATAATTATTAAATTACTGTTTAGCAATGTATGGAAAGCTTTGTATTTGTTAGAAACTCAACCCCAACTTCATTTTTTCTTTGGAATTCTATTGATACGATAATAAGGAATCAACTTAATACAACATAAATAATGTTAAACCTAATGTAAATAGTAATGAAATAATCCCAAGTATATTTGCAAATTTTTTTTATCGTAAACAAAGAACGTGGAAGTAAATTTATTTAAGATATTGTATCTCGAACGTATGATTAAGCCACGCTTAATAAATACTCGTGTCAATTATGCGAAGTAGAAGGAGAATGCTTCCGAAAAAGAAGGAGATTAACGTTAATCATCTCTCTGGGCGCGAGTGTTTTTCAATTTTTCCACTCCATTGTTAAACGACGAATTTCGTCAGCTACGAGATCCGAAAGACCCACACGTTATTGTCTCTTTGCGAGAACAATGAACCATTTGCCATGTTCGACACTGCATTTTTTCTGTTGCACGTGCATACAAAACGCGAAAGGGAAAAACGTCCTCTATCTGCATACGATGCATCTGTTTATACATTCCCTGATGCACACGTTTATATGTGTATGAATCATATCGATAATAATGCAGGTAACTTATCTTAAAGCAAACGAAAATCGGCAATATGCAAACTTTTAAATTACAAAAAGCGTAGTTCAAGCGAGATTTTCTATCAAATAAGAAAAATGTAAATGTCATATCGTAGATTACATTCCATTGACAGTAACGTTAAATAATATTTATTAGGTACAAAGGAATAGAAATTCGAAAGGAAGTACGTATTCGAAATTCTCGGTACTTATAGAGCGCACTCTTGAAAGAAATAAAAACGATATTTCTCTGAGATACAGATTTGCAACCGTTTAACATATGAAGAAAGTTTTCCAATTTATGAAACGGAAATTAATCGAAATATTGTTTGTTTAATACAAAATGATAAAATACATCATGGGAATAATTTCGACGAAAAATATATTTCAATATTTGCGCTCGTTTCAAGCTTTACACTCGTATTTCATGTATCCACTCATTCTTTATCTGTTAGTAAAAAGTCGAATATGATCCGAAATCAAGATTAAACTTTGAAATTTCCGACAAGAAATGCTTTCAATACATTAATATAATGATATAAATACTTCGATATAAAAATTCTCGGTTTTATATATACTATAGAAGATAAAATAATTTCTTTAATCGTTATTCTATCTGAATATTCGATAAAACAATCAGAGATTACAAGAACACAGTAAGTTGCATTCTTCATTTTTTATAGCGATGCAGATTTAAACTTCAGTATGTCACTTGGATTTTTATTTGGTTTTAGGACTACAATTAAAATTAGGAAAATTACAAGTAGCATTAATACAGAAATGATTAATATTAACGAACGTAGCTTCAAAAAGTGATAGATAATACACAATATTCATTAAAAAAATATGATAAAATTGACACTTTTCAAAGTTACATATATCAACGTTACATATATGCAACGTTACTTATGAAACGTTCCATGATATAACACAATAAATTGATCTGTCCTGTTGAATGCTCCTTAAGATACAAGACACGAAAAAACTTTCTCAACGCCCTATACCTTTAACCTATTTACAGCCATCATTTTTCATCGCAGTTCTTTTTCGTCCTCTTCGTCCTCCCACGTAGCAGTTCGGAATATCCCGTTGCTTCATTCCGTGTTGTTTCTCTCGAAATTTGTCCGTGATGTATTAATCATTTTAATACTCGTTTCTCGCGTATCATTTTTACCACCATTACCCTTTATTTGATCCTTGCTCTGGTTTCAATTCCGACGCTGCGACGACCATGTTTTCTCGTTTAGCTACCAACAGTCCTAGCTTCTTCCTTTTACTCACGATGTTCACGTTTTTTTTCTTTTTGCGTGACCCTCGTGCAAACTCTACTATCAATATTTATGCGCCCTCCGCATTGTTGCCCTTTTAATAACAGCGACCATAGTTTTGTCTTGCTCATTACCTCGTCGCATTTTTTCTTATTAGTCTGTCTCTGACCTCTGCCTCCTCTTTATCTTCGCCGTTTTGACTGTACAACCTTTGTTCGCTATTTTCACGACTTTGCTTCTTGCCCTTTTGCTCTGTACCCACGCGACCCATATTTTACATCGTGCTCATTTTTTTTGGCAACCCCCAATTTGTATGCCGTGGTCGTTCTCTATATTTACGACTATATCGCGGGAGTTGGTGGCAAAATTAACATTTGCGTTTTACAAGACCGAAGTTACGACTCAGTATCAATAAATTATTTTGCGTTATAGTAATAATAAATGGACTTCTAGTAGTAAAAATAGTAAAAGTTACAATCGGCTGATTATCCTATTTCATGTAAAATTGTACAATAATAAAAAGGTCTATAACCTGCAGTTTATAATCTCTTAATTTACTAATTTACTAAACTTGTTATTGCGCAAAGAGGGTCTGGTATAATAAGGTTACAGTTTTCTGTAATCTGCTTGGGACATATTAGTTGGCAGATTTTTTATCGAATTCATCGTTTGTTATTTAATTGCTCATCTTAATACTAAGGTTATACCTCACGATATAAAAATGGAAATAATACTTCAACTTCCGTTCAAATCAATTATAAATGAACCGAAGTAATAAACGTACGTTATGTTTCTCCAAGTGTATGAATAACTTAAATGTTGGTTATTTCTCCTTATTAGAGATAGAGCGTACATTTTATTGCGGACATTCCTTCTTGACTAGCGTTTGATTATTAAATAGCATGGCGAACAGCTGGTTTGCAATTTCCTTGAGAACGTTTTGATTCAGATTACGATAAGTTTGTATTCTCTTCTGGGAGAAGTTGAATACTCTGTGTGATAGCACGCGTACTAAGATGTAGATTAAACGACTTGTACGTATAATTCTTTTCTTTGTAGGCCTACCAGAGTATATGTATTTATCGCAGGTATATGTATGTTATCGTGATTATCTTAAATTCAATATTATGTGAGTATTTCAATATCGTAGGTTATTTTGATTTAAAAGTGTATTTCTCATTTATTTCAAGTTGGATCACGGGTAAAATGACCATTGGTGTACCAATACAGACGCGCAATCAAATTATTGCAACATTGGCGCCGTGAAATGTGAAAAAGATTACGTGGCTTGTTGGAAGTTTGCACATGGTTAGAAATAGTCATACTTAAATGCTTTGAACGCAGATTTATTTCTGCACTTTTGCATACGGTATAATTATCGCGAGATTTATCTTCCATAAAAAAGCTAGTATAGCTGGTATTATAAACCTCCAGTCTGCCAAACCTGTTCTTTTATCCATTATTATTATTGATCTTCTCAATAACGAAGATATTAATCCCTGTCAAGTATCCATTGATAACGAATACGCTCTTTGTAGGTCGAATTTCTTATCATTGACCCTCTATAACAAAAATAGATCACTGCTAATTATCATTTTCGATTTTGATAAGAGGAATTGGAATTAATAGTTGTAACAAACGGGTTGTACAGGCAATAATATAATAATATAAATAAAAGATATATTACTCTGATAAAATATTACGATAACAAGTACATAAAATAATTCCTTGAAAAATACACTGTTCAATTCCAGAGAAGGTCGATTGTATGCCTTATGATGCTATAATACTGTTTATTAAAATTACCAATATTAATTTTAAAATTTATTTCAGAATTTAATATTATCGATGCTACGTACATTGTAATAAACAGTCTTGTGGAAGTAAGTCAGTTCTCTGAGAATTGAATATTAATGCGAGCAATGAAATCGCGAAATTTATAGAAAGTGAGGTTGATCATTTCGGCTTCTGGGAAATTCACACAACTTTCATACCTTATATACGTGGCGCTGTAAAGCGTTAAAGTTACAATCAAGAGTTCCCGGAATTAACATTTCACTAAGGAAAGTCCAGGATATTTGAAATATGAACCACGTACTTATGGCCTTCAACCTTTAGCTTTCTATAAGCCTACGCAATAAACTCGACCAAATAAAATCCCCAACGACGTATAAATCACGAGCACAGTCGAATACACGGTGGTACGGCTTATGGGGCACACAAAGAGGGTTACGCGTAGCGTCCACGGCGCACCGTCGTGTTTAAATAGTCGAGGTAACTAGGCCCGTCCGTTCTACTTTCCAAACAGGGCTCTGACTCAACGACGAGATTGTTTTGGGCAAAGAATCCGCGCAGGGTCTCCACCGACGTTCACCCCGACTTTGTCGAGACGCCTGTGCTCCCTCGTTGCGAGACGCCCACCCACGCATCGCGGCATCGCCTCCGGCTGCCGTTGCATATAGGGTGTCGTGAAAGTGCATCGATCGTCGCACCGAGAGCTTTGTGGAAGACACGACCTATGAAACCCTTCACGTGGGATAGGTCTGGAGTGATTTTAATACGCGATATTATTCAACCGCCTTCGAGCGACCGAGCAGAATACTCCTCGATCTCATTCACCAACCCTATTTTCTATGTACGCGCCGATGGAAGGGTGACTAGTTTTTAATTGAAGTACCGCGTAAAAGCCGGTTATTTCGTAAAAAATTAACTTGCGTGCTGGTGCTTGTCGTGAATGGATTTTTTAGTTGTTCGCCCATTGCTGGAGAAATCAGTAACTTTTAATTGTTTCGCGTTATAGAGTGGTTGAATATGACACTAATGATATTAATATCTTGTTTATTAATTGTGATATTCTTTATTGATTTTGCCAATTGACCTAGGAGTCGATTTATTACTTAAAAGTGTTCGTTGTATTGAGTAAATTAGAAAATTTGATTATCTAGTGATCAATTTCCTTCTATTTGAGTTTATTGCTACGTTCTTACCGGAAAGAACGCATTTGCTATGAACAAGTGAACAAGTCCTTTTTTATTTCATAACATGTAGTGAGACAATTAATAAGCTACAAATTTTTTAAGCTACAAACAGAAAGCTGCTATTCTTTATAAATTTATACATAAATAAACCGGAATATAGTTTGTTCTAAAACTTCAACAATCAGCAATATGGATATTCAAGATAGAGATAGTGGCAAATGACAAACTTCATTCGGTTATATGATCAGCTTGATTCATCTGGTTTTACATAAAAGCAACCGTACACGGTTAAGAAGTTGTAAGAAGACTAATTCACCTTTTTGTGCTGATTTCCACTGACGATAATCCGATTCGTCCAAACTTCTTCACGATAGAGCTTAGCATAGCGCGACCATTTCACGATTTAACTCAGAACGTTCTCGTATTCCACGATCTCCTCGTCGCTTCGCGAGACAACCGCGATTTACGATCCTTCGTGCTTCGAACAGGAATTAACGTTTCAATCAGAAACATTACTTTTTTTGGGAAACACGTTTCCCGGGTACTGAAACGCCCGTTTTGAGATCCGACAATCGATGTCTTCTGTTTTACATAGCGAAATATGAACCTTGAATGTGGTAAAAGAGATAATCGAACCCATCGGCGTTGACTTTTCATTTTCCGCTATGTAATCACGAATCGTAGATTGAAATTGCAGATATGAAAGATGTTTTACATTTATGAACGAAATCTCTTCATCGTTTATATCGGCGATGAATTTATACTCATTTTTACGATAATCGAAAGTTAGATGTGTGGGAAAGAATTGGAAAATATCATTTCACGTCGAAACATATCCACGGGCTAATTATTTATTATTATTTTGCGCCGTATGATTAAATCGAATGAACCTTTTTTTTATCAAGTTTATCAATGAAAATGTTGTTGCAATTTTTTTCTTTTTTTAATGTAATCTATATAATCTATGTGAGTGTACTCATTTAGAAAGTTTGTATATATGTAATGTTTATCGGTTTTTCAAGAGACGATAGGTACTTGCACTTGACAAAATATTTTCTCATGATCTGCATACATCAAGGCATGCTTGTTTAACTGCGCCAGCATGCAAACAAAGGGTGGGTTAAATTACGGCACGAAGGTGTGCACAATGGATTTGTGTCTCGCATATTTGATACAAGCTGTGATCTTTGCTAAAAGAGTCTTCCGATATAGGTAAATCAAATTATGTTCTTAATATCAGGATATCAGAATCGAATTTTTCTTTTCAAGTCATTATATAATACACGAAGTTTTCACTTTATAAAAATTGTTAACTCTGTATTCGAGTTAAAAGAAACGGATATAAGGAGAAGAAATCAGTGGCGTATATATAATAAAAGTTTCCACGTCGACGAAATGCTTTCGTCTGTCGGAAATGAAACGTGGGATGGAAAAATAAGTTTGAATTCCGATCACGGAGATTGCGGAGCGTTTGAATTTTGTATCGTGTAACTTTTCAACTTTCTCGCGGTGTAAAAAGTTCGACAAAGATGCGTGTGTTTCGATCCCCTCGAGGCTCTCTCCTTGCGATTGTAATCGACGTGGTGGCGATGCTTTTTCCGTCGAAGGCCATGAATGAAGTTTCTATCCGTATGCGTTTCACCGACTTGACCATCTCATTCACACGTTAACGCGATGCGTTTAACTCACCGCGCTGTCGTATCGATATACCATTTGTTTCATGATACCGCATCGCCGCGTCGTAAGTATGCAACGTACGCGTCATTGCTTCTTTCGTATGGTGTTCCTCGAGGTCGGAACGCCTATGTGATATCGCTTTGTTCCATATAGCAACTTCAGTAAAAATTCTTCAAGATAATTTCAATTTTTTTTTATAGAATAATATCGATGTTACAAAGTTATTTTTACAGCGAAATAGTTTCTTTAAAGAAGTATTCGTAAAATAGTACTGATACGATCTTATCGAGAGAAAATGAATGCGACCGTGTACCACTTTTAGCGTAATTATGATTAGCTGAAAAATAGAATTATTAGAAATATTAATAGAATTATTTTTTACGTTAGAAGTTCCTAAATTTTTTATTTCAAGATTATATATTTTTTTTTTAAATGAAATCTTGCAAAAAGATTGATAATATTTTCTTAAAAATTAAATTGTACGATTATTAGCAACAGAAATTGTCACGTTAAATAAATAACACTTATTTTCTACACAATGAACATTCGATATGTCTACTTTTTCAAAATATTTTGGCAGAGCCAAATTTAAAATTTCGAACGCTGCCAGTAAATAGGAAGAGCCACAGGGGAAAGTTAAATACTGACCTATATTACAAAGTGTAACTTTCTTTAGGTCGAGTATCTCACGTTATGGAGAACTCTTTTCCTAGCCTTCTCTTATTATGCGCTTTGTAGGATCTTCACAAATATATCAACTGTGAGATCGTACAGTACTCGGTGAAATTAGCTACTAATGTAACTCCTTAAGAACGATCTTTCTCTCGTCACCGGTGTATAGATATGTATTTTTTTCCCTCTTGCATAAAAATGAAGTTTGGAACAATGGAATTTAGATAGAACTTATTATTGAGAATATAACTTATCGTTATTGAGAAATAAATTTCGAAGCTTCACCACGTTGTTCTTTCGAGACACGTTTATCGTTGAACATTGAAGGGACAAACAGCTAGCTTCGTTCGTCGTTATTTTTTCATCGCACGCGGCATTCCGTCCATTGTAAACACTCGTTTGTGTTCTGTTCCTTTTCTTTGACTAGTGGAATTTTTACCAATGAAGCGAGGAGTTGGAATGACGAGCTCCATACGACTAACCTTGCAAATTAATTTCGTATGAAGGCAGAGTATCGAATATCAAAAAATAACATCGAGTACATTTTCAGATCTCTGAGTTTACGTATTCATCTTTTTTAAAGTTTTCTAAAAATACTATCAAATATTTCACGTAACTTTTATCTTTGAATATACTTAACATAGTTGTGCCACTTGAAGTAATATTAATTTAAAAAAATTTTTAAATTTGTTAAATTCTATGTTTCTTATCTCGAGTTACCGTAGTAAACATCTACGTATCCACGTTTTGTTTCTTCTCTCTGATTTAATAGGATGTTTTCCAATGAAATATTTTAAAATGATAAATCCAAAGCGATTAGTTTTACAAATTAATCTTCTTCAAAATTTCCATATTTCCATAAGATAATATTAAATATTTGCCTTGAATATTATCCGTGGACCAAAAATCGCAGTGCCCAATATAAAATTAATTTAGAGAACATATTTTCAAAATATTGAAATATTTTATTCCAACCTAATCTCAAAATTAGGTACATTAATTCTTTATTAAACTACATTTTCATTGCCAGTAAGAGAGACTTATAATCAACGCCAAACGATCAATATCGATCAGCAAGGGGCGTTAAGTTGACCGAAAAACCGTGCCGGAAGTGCCGTCTGGTAGGATGGTTTTCCGCTCCACTGATTTCCTGTTTCTTCGAGGTCTTCTTTTTCTTCGGTACCGACGACACGTACGCTGCATCTCCATTCGTAGGTATGTAGTTTCTTTCGCGTTCGATAATCGTGTATTTGCTACACACATAACTGCACACGTACACACGTGTAACACCGACAGTGCTTGTCTCGATATAGCTGCAGAATCACTAAAGCTTGGAATAGGAAACGCGATGTGAGAGGAATTTCTAATTATCGGGGGACTGTGAGAAGGTGAATCCTGTGGCTACGAAATCGGATTTATCCTTGATTTGACAAACGATGTCCTATTTTCTCAAACACTTACCGCGTTCCGCTTAATTGAATTTAACTATAGTAAGTTGCATCTGGTTATGTTGCAAGAATGTCTGCTGTGTTCTCCACGAGTTGTTGCGTGGTATGAGCGACAAACGAGAAAAAGCTTAAGATTTTCATAAAACGTGCAGTTTTTCACCAAAGATAAAATGGTTGCCTTTGCATTTTGTGATATAGGATCGTCCTTCTTGATGTGAGTTAAATTTTATTACTGTTGATTAGATTAATAAAAATTGTTCAATTTTTTCAACGATGCATTTTTATATCGTAATACTTCCTAATTAATATTTTGTATAATTTGTATAATTTGTTCCAAGTGCGGTTTTATTTTGCAATTAAAGTTCGTTTCCCGATAGTAATGTTATAGTGTATCACATACGTAATAGATAAGTTACTTGAAATTTTCATATTGGAAATTAGAAATAATTATTCGTTTAATGCCAGCATTCGGTACAATGCATATCAAACAATGTCTCGTTAAAATCTTTTTATACAATCATCTTTTTTATTCCTGTAGTATGTTAAAAGATACATGAATTATAAAAGCTCTGTTTCAAAGAGGATATTTTATTATGGGCGTAAGTCTTGTCTATATGGAAATATCTTCATGATTTCAAGGCGATCTTTGTATTTATAAATGGAACTATACATTTTGCTTTAGTTAAGCGTTTAGCTTATTTCAAGCAAATTTACTGACTTGCGATACGTATACATGTACACAGGGAAGTGGTACACTTTCATGAAACAATATCCAAAACACCTTGGTGTAAATAAAATTTCACTTGCTTGATTCTTCTTGAAATACCTTTCTTTTAATAAAAGACATACGATTTCAAGTGACTCATTTTATACACTAAAAGTTCACAAATTTACAAGGAATGACGCAGAATGTTCGATACAGCGTACAATGTGATACACATTCAACCGTCTGCTCGTGTTCATTTAAACGAACAGAACGTGTAAGTTTGGACGTGTCGCTATCGTAACTGGCTAACAATCGAAACGTTCGAAACGATTGCGCGCGACCAACAGATTATGGTTGGTACTCGCGGGTCTTTTTCTCGACAATCTGGCAGATACAAAGCGCATGTAGTTGTTCGAGCCGAACACGTAAGTGCAACTCTCCATCGACTTATGCACTCGACGCGCCCAAAGGGAAGCGAATTTGCATACAGAGAGCGCAATGAATTCACGACTTTGCGACTGCGACACAAAAGCTTCTCTTGTCCTGTCGAAGAACGTGAGCGCAAATTTCGTCTACCCTTGCTTGCTCCTTTGCGTAGTAGGTAGAAAATGTTCTTAGAATCGATGGTTGTCTTGTCAATTACTTCAACTTGTTAATCAGATCTTCCTTTAGGAATCAGGAACTTCCACATATAAATACGAAGTTAAAGATCACTAAAGATACATTAATTTTAACTATATGAGCTTTAACCCTTGCCAATGAAGGTTACAGATGAAAAATATGCAATCGAAAAAGTTTAGGATCCTTAAATGTTGAAATAGATTTATAATTTTCTCGAATTCTATTTGAATAAATGAGATTTAATAGGAGAAAAGTAATGATTCCATAATTGTATTATTCGTTCTGTTAGGATTTCGTTTTTCATGTTTGCTGAAATCTTCAATTTCACTTGTAAGCTTGCAACACTTGCTTGAGGGAATTAATCGTTAAAAGAATTGTTTTCTTTTATTTGTTTTGAATCATCATTATCTTCAAATTTCTTAAGTGTCACTACGAGTTTTTCTTTGCTCTCTAAGACGTTTTAAGATGCTATAAGATCCTTACTCTTTTTTAATTTGGTCATGATGCATGTTTTTGCTAGGTGTAAGTTAAATTCAAGAGTTTGGAGGTAGTCTTGTTCTCACTGTGTTATGAGTATCAATCTCGTGGCGTATGTTTTAAGTCCAACTTTGTACACAAAGCACGTCTTTCATGTTTGAGAGCAGCACTTTGAGCTTTTGAGTAATTCACGCAGGAATGACGCACTGTGTGTACTATAAATAAATTTTTTGATGCTAGTGTTACTTAGCTCGGGTGAAAATATCAAACACGACGTTTCTATATTAATCTTCGCTCCGACAAATAGATCGTTACGCTCTCCTATTTACAAATCTATTATTCGAATTAAGAGAGAATATATACGTACAGTATGGTAAAAGAAATAAGTTCATGTATTGAAATTTATTTAATTTTATCAAATTAAATACCATGATATAGTAATAATAATGATAACCTTCCTGTTAGTTAAGTAACAACTTCATGAATAGTTTCTCTGGACGATTTGTGCCATCGACTTTTTCGGATCGCCTGTTATTAAAAATATTTAGATTGTTAAATATTCCAAATTTTTATCTAGATGTTTAATAAATTATAATTCTAAACATGTTAACGAAACAAACCTCAAAGATTTCGTGAAATTCATTCGATAATACAATGTAGATTAGCGAGAAAATAGTGGGGTACGTCTTGGCCATGAAATAGAGTCCCTCTCTCTTGTCGTCTGTGCAGCACGATGCCTTAGGCAGTAAGAAATTGATCGCTCTAGCCAGTCGATATGGCGTTCGTATCAACAGGAAAGCGACTCCGATAACCACTGAAAAGATTTGTTTTTACTTTTAAATATGTGAAAAAAATTAATTTACGATTAATTAGACACTGAAATTTCAATCTTTCGTCTCTCACAATTTTTACATTGACTTATAGAATTATAACCTGACACCCAATTTACTGACCTAACATAATATAGTGCTTTAGCTTCTTTATTCTCCACCATCCCTCGATTTTTCTCAATATATACAATTCGTAAATAATTAGAGAGCCTAAAGCAATTGATACGATCAACGGCATAGTGATAAACATGAACGTGAAACACACGTAAATATCCGCCATATCCTCTTCAAAAAAGTCATATATATGGAGCCCAATAGCAAGTGAAATAATGCACGAACACCAAATCAATACAATACCTTTAATAGCATTTTTTTTCTTTAATACCACGTGTCCAAAATAGACGTGATCTTGAAAGATACTAATATACAACATGAATACCAAAACCGAAAATGTGATAATAGAAACATCAAAGCTGATCATTAGCACGTAATCCATGTTTAATTTCATGTTTATGTCGAAGAACCATTTAAGTACCTCTTCCAGTGGTTCGATTAATATCACCATGTTTGAACATGCAAAGCTTATGATGTAAAAATTCGGAGACGTTCTCGTGGACGATTTAGAAACGATCACTAGTATAATTAAAAAATTCAGACTGGTTCCCAGAATTAATAATATCAGATTTATCAGTCGTGCGTCAGATAGCGGGATACTTAGAGTGATGACATTGATTTTCGTGGGGCTTCCCCTTGGTGACTTCGTGGTCATAACAGGAATTACTTCCACGTTTAGAAAATGCGACAAATTTGGTGTTTCCATTTATTCTGTCGTTCGACGTTTGTACGTGAAACTTGCTTGAAACTGAAGGCTTAACTTGACTTTGTTAAAATTTGATCAACGTCATTACGTGCCTGTTAAGAAATGGCGGGATTTTTCGAGTTTCATCACTCGCGAGTTGTTCGAACACGATGTTTGGAGGATGAAATCAACGGGTATGCGTCTATTCACGAGTCGAGTTAACACTGAAGAACAGGAAGAACAGTAGATAGAGGTCTCGTTTTTAATATTTTTCACGTCCACTCCCACTTGGGAATTTACTATTCAGAGACAACATGGGAGAGCTGCTGTGGATTGACCATGAGGTTGGTTGACACGCGATATTCTCATTTTATTAAGTGCTCCTTGTTTCTGAGGTGAAATTAAACGTGGTATTATTACCGTTTAGTGTCCACTGTGAATTGTGGTATAGTTTATTCTATAGCTTTTGATATATTTAAATTTTCACACTGACTTCCAGAAATCTGATATATTCAGTTTTCTTATATCGACTTGTATCACGCGAAGATTCGTGGCCAGAAATTGCCATATAGTCGCAATTTATTCAGTTATCCTGGTAACATTATATATATTTCTTGAATATTCTTCGAATTACTCGTATTACACGAAGATTCGTATAACGTGGTCGAAAATTAGAGTCAGCGATGATCCTCGTATAACACAGTTCTTCAGTTGCATGGTTTTTAGAAAGCTCCTTCTTCTTCTTATTTTTCAGCTTCACTTTCAATACATAAGAGTAGGTATTATTCCTTTGCTGTTGACTTGCGTGCTGAATGGTATACAATCTGAGAGCTAGAATTTTATGCTCTTTTAAAAGCCATTAAGTTGCTAGCGTATAGTGCTCGTGTAACAGGATCTTAATAAAACGCTACGTGTTTTACTATTATTCAAAATGGAAATTTACCAAAAATCGAATTCGTCTGTTTAACTTCCAACTGATTCGTATCACGGTATATATCGTCGCGATATTGATCGAAGTGTGGTTTCTGAAAAGTCTAGCGCTCATCGCATGCTACGAATTAAAATCGAGTAATTTCTAGAAAATGAAATTAATTCGTTTAATTTTAAAATGTTCATTTCTCGGTATGTTTCGTTAAAATATCGATCGGTGTATCATCGAGTCGGCTTTGTCCATTGCGTTCTAGCGTTCATCGCGCAGAATATACCGCGGCGGAACCCTTGACCCTGACACCGCGACTGGAGGAGATTCGTTCTCCTGCCAGTAACGACTCGACAACCAGTGACGAAAATAGTTCTGCACGAGTAAATCATGTCTCGTCCGACACATTTATCCGTTGAGAGAAAGAGAATCGTACAGCCGAACAGAACGGGACAGAGAAAATATAGCCTCGCATTCGACTGCATATTGCAATAAGAGATGTCTTTAGAAGAGAAGAGAGCCGATGCTGTCTCTCATTGTTGGCAAATGGCCATGTGTGTAATATCGGTGAATATTTGTCCCTGATGGATTTGTCGTCGAATTTGTACACGAAGAACATTCGCGACGATCTTTCCTTCGAAAGTGGAACGATTTGACTGTTTCACCTATTGTATGTTAACAATGGATGCATTTTCGCGAGGAAAGGAGAGTTCGCGGGATGCTCAGGCTCTTCTTGAATCGCGACTCGTGAAAGGATACGTCGAATTCAAGGTCGGAAGACACGTGAGAGAAAGGAGTTAGGTAAATGCTAATCTTTTCTTGCGTTACGTTTATAACCAGGTGTAAATTATAGGATATCGTTAGGAATGTTTATTTTCTGATATAAAAATTATAGTAGCTGCAGTGTAAGGAGAAATACCTCATTGCCTTTTTTTTTATCAAGTAAGTACCCCGCACTTTGCGAATTACTTTTTTTGTAGACGTACTTAGGGTACGTTTTATGTTATACTCTGAAGTATAATATAGCATTTAGACCTTTCCTACTTCGATCATCGAGTGCTTATTACATCTTCTCGTGTAGTTTTGCTGTATTTTTGTCAGCCTTTTCTGTCAATAATTAAGTATGATAGAAGTAAAGAATTTTTTCCTCAAATTTCCCATAAATGCGTAAGTATCCACGATGTAGTAACAACTTCGTGACTCGTTACAACTTCGTATTTACTTCAAAGGAGATCGTTTTAACCTCACTTCGTCTTTTCGAAATCAAACACCAATCATTTCGTCGTCGATTTTTGGAAGACCCTTCTCACCTTTCCGCTTCACGCCAGAAAACGCTCGAACCTTCCCTCGATAGTCGGCGATTACAGAATCTTTCATGGTCGTTTCGTAAATTACGAATTTCGTGTTGGCGTTCTTGTGTTCACGATGCCTGGCCTCTCGCGCGTTTCGCACTTTCATCCTTGGACCAGGTGTGTGGTTCAGTTTTGTGGGTTCCTCCATGTTTTTTTTCTCCTTGCTTTCGTCTGGTTGGATCGGGTTAGGGGCCAAATAAGTGCAGTGGCAGGGCCAGGGCCAGGGCCACAACCGGTTCGTTGGTTGGCCATCATTACGGCGTAACTCAAGCGACCTCGCGGAGCCTTCGGACAGCACGATAATCAGGAGGCTGTGTATTATCATCACGAACGTCAGCATTCTTTCGTACTATCATCGTCAGGTTTATAAAAGCGTAGTACGTTACGGTCAGCGTTGAATTTAGACTGAATTTTGTTGTCTGTGTGTGTTTGTACAGTCAAAACTGGGCGTCGCCTTTGTATTAGCATTCGATGCATGTTTTTCTGTTGATTGTAGATAATAAACAACGGTGAGCATGCAAATAGGGAAAGTCCTTATTTTAAATTCACATTAACTTAGTTGCACGAAACAAAAATTTGAAAGTATATCTCTACTCAGAGTGCTTCAAAATGTAAAAAATGTAACGTGTTTCATAATAGAATTAAATGAATTTATATGTACGTGTTTCCCTATTTATAAGTACACCATTATACGTTTATCAATATCATGTAGGTTTTTAAATAAAATCTAGCGTTTCTTTTCTCGAGAAGGATGTTCTAAAGATTGGGTCCAATTTGCTGGATCTTATTTTTACTTTTTATTTTTTCACTGTTTCGTGTAGGAAGGAAAGTAGTATAAGAAGACAGAAAATTGTATGGTACTGCGGAAGAATAACCTGGTATTTAGAAACTAGCTCTATTCTTTTTTTGTGAATGATCAACTGGAAGATACAGGCTAGCTTGGTCTACGTTCTCGAACAATAGAATGAAATGTATATTACCTAATAATGACATAAGGGTAACATTAATCGAACTAAAATACGTTGATGTATTCTTCAGTTAATTAAAAGATGCAATACTTGGCTTAATTAAATATTATGTCAGAAGAACGTAAAATGAAGTTGAAAATAACTAAATAACCAAATCCTCGCGAACGTATTAAAAATCAGTGTTCGTTGTTGTTTTTACAAGTTTCGTAATTTATAGAATGAGAATATAAGCTCATTTTCACTAAGTAGGTTTAATCGTAGCTTGATTGCGGTCTTTACTCAAACATCACGCACGCTCGAAGCTACTTATTCCACCTGTTTGACCTGTTTCGTGCAAAGTTAATCTACGCGATGCTGAATTATTGCGTGCACGATGACATACCGAATGCAATATCACTTAGTACTTTTCATGTCAATCATTTAGTTGTCACGCATTTGCTTGTCTTTTGGTGTATCAATATCTAATTTTAACTATTTCGCTTCCAAAACGACGAAAAGCGAATTTGGAAATTTAATATATCAATTATGATAATATAATAACACATATGAACCTAAGAATATCAATTACCGATAAGACACGTTAACGGAATGAATCAATCATCTGATTCGCTCTATTTTATATAAGATAAATTAAGATATCGAATTGAAAGTTCAAAACTTTTTCCACTAAAAATAAAAATTCTTAGCAAAGAAATTTAAGGATGAAAATTTGCATGTGCATCATTGTCAGTATGTACATAAACAAAGTATCCCAAAATTACATCCTAATTCGACCCAAATACAGAAAAACGTCCGAATTATCGTTATGGCCCAACGATGCTAGAGTTGAAGATTGAAATAAATAAAAAATCTCAATCTCTTTTATCAAACATATTTATCAAATTATATCAAATGTACAATACATATTTCTCTGTACATACTCTACACATTTTGCCTAAAATTTTAATTTCCCTACAACCTAGAGCGTTGAAATTTCCTAAAAACACCGCAGAATGCTAAGAACCACCATAAGACGATCCAGTGTCACAAAGTATCAACATTGTCTCGCGAATGAAATTGTTTATCCGTGCTAGAGGAATGCGAGGCGTGCGTTGGTCGCGAGCACAAAACGTTTCTATGCATTCGATATCACAAAAGAAAGATCGATCGCGAGTGGACCGCGTCACCGCAACTTCATGCTGGTGCGACCACTTTGCCGCCGCTTGGTCCTCTTGTCAGAAGAGCTCGTAATATTTTACGCGTGACCGGTTCGGCGAGTTTTTCCCGAAGATCGCAATCGCGATGCGCAACTGGCCAACATTCGATACTCGGAGCACAGGTGCATCGTCAAAAAATTCGCGCGAGCGCACCCCCTTGAAAACGCGCGTAATCCCGCGAGACACGATATGTCCCACAAGAAAAGATAGAGCTTATGCCATCTCTGGCTGTGTCCTACAGACACCTCTTTGCTATTCTCTTTTAGCCCACTGTTTGTGTATTGGGATACGTGTTTGCGTTAGATTTATTATCCCTTGAGAAATCGAAGGGGTTGAAGCTTAATAATAGCGATGTAGAATACTTCTTATCGTTTTACAGGTATTCTTTTGTATTAGATAATTATGTTGTGATGTAGAGATGAAGAATAACGAGGCAATTAATAGAAGAAATGATTAATTATCGTTGCTACATAATTTTAGCAATAATTGTGACAAATATGATAATTTAGTGGTTGAAGCTTTTTCGTTTGATGCAAATGAACTTATCTTGAAGGTTATAGTAGGAAAATAAATTTATAGAGATTTATATTATTAATATTTGTATTATTTTTATGCGTAAAGTAATTTACTAGTAGGTAAACAAATGTACGTATTGATTATTTTAAAGTAAAGAGCTTTAAGTGCATAAAAGTAAAAGCGAAAGTATCTGCAAAATGAAATTTATGTATATAGATTAGCATTATTATATAGGATTATTGTGAAGACACCTTATGTAATAGAATTATTTAGTTTAATAATCTAGCAATTCTGAAACCGCAAGAACCACAAGGAAGCGGCTATAGATATTGTCTGCTATTTTTCTCGGAACGTCAATTATTACCTGAGCTGAGATTAGCAAGTTTCGTAGACAGAAAAACGTTACTTCTAATAAAAGAACATCTGTAGATAAAATTATAGTAATCGACGCTTTCGAACGTAAACTCATACAGAAGCGTCACAAAGGCTAAAAGATTAGAGCTGGAACCTGCTAATTCATGGTCGTATAGAAAGGAAAATCTCATGATTGATGCTTCAATATAGCTTACGTTACTTAATTAAATACGTAAAAATAAAAAAGTATTTCGTCCCTCCATTTAGTTTTTCAATTGTAATGTATTTATTTTAAAATAAAAATGTAGACATTATAAGGTAATTTATCCCATATTTATTATAATAAAAATTTAGTAACGAACACCGTGTTAGCAGAAATAAGGTAAAAATCAATAACAATCATTGAGTCTATATTTGTTACGGATGATTTACGTTTCTTCGCTGGAAGATCAAACTCTTCCAGTTTTATCGAAATGAAAACATTTTTTAATCTTACCCTTTAATGGAACCATCGATACGGCCCTGGAACGTGATGAATGCTCGAAAACTTTTTAGCTTACAAACCACTCAATGTGTTATCGGCGGGGAAAGTTTCGGAGGCGTGCTCATATAAGTGGAAAATCCTTAAATCCCCGAGGCGAAAAATGGCTCCACCAAACCTGGAATTACCACGTCGATCACCTTTTCGGAACGAAGGGTTAAAATCTTACTTGATGCATTGAAATTCTTCTCGGCGAATGTACAATAATGTACATACTATAATCGAGTATCTCCGATACGAAACGAAAGCTTTCGGATAGAAATGTAGCCTTCCGTTAATGTTTCAACAAAAGACTGTTTCATTAATTGGCGTTCTGATAATCGTGGTTTTACAGCAAAAGATTGTTATCTATTATTTATTTAATTGGTATTTATCATTTTCTTTTCTTATATTTTATTAAATAAAAATATATATATTCTGATTATTGCGATCCTTCTGTCGAACAAATACATTCATAATGATTTATTTCACTGATTTTCATTCTCTCCATTTCATCGGAGGAACGCCGCGAATTTTAAGCTCCTTACCTCCGATTTTCACACTTCGCTATCTTCTTTCTCTGCTTCTGTCATCTCCATTTTATATTCATTCGTTGCGAAGCATTCGACCGATCTCAGTCCGAATTACTTACACATCTTAATCGTGTTTTCATGCCACTGGTTGACAATGTACCGAAAGCGAGGTTCGATATTAAGTTTCTGATGGTTTCTCTTTACGTAAGGAGAAAATAACATTTTCCTAAGTTTATTCTCGTTTATATTCCCTTTTATGGGCTCATATTTCGTTATCCAAATCAAGCTTTGCTTTTCTTCTCTTATTCGTTCATTACTTAATTCATTAATTGACGAAAGCTGTATGGAATTATATAGATTTGAAACTAATCAGGAAAGTCCATATTTAATATTTTAAGTCATAATAATTTAATTAATTAGACTGGAGATTTAAACAGGCAATTAATAAGTAAGAAATTGGTTTCTAAAGAATAATGTTCGCGAAATTTTTAATCTACTGTATATTAAAGATGCTTTACACAAAAGATTCTCTAATATGATGGATATACGTGAATTCAGTGCAAGTTAGAATCTAATTAGTTTTACTTCCCATCATCGTTCTCAAATAATTATTAATTCTAAAATAAAATCAACTAACCATCTTACAAAATGATAAACAATAATCTTCTTCAAATATATTAAATATCTTCAATTAAGATTCAGGATAAATTTTTAATACTCGTTATTAAGGAAGGAAACGGTCTCTCACAGAACTTCTTTCGACTACATTTTTCTTACAATTTTACCCGTTCATCTTTTCATATTCCGGTCGCTTTTTCGTCCTATTCTTTAATTCAATGCAGAATACACCTCGAAAAAGCATAGAAAATACTCTTCTTCAAACATATTTTAACAATTTTAATTAGAACTCAAACTAAACTTTTAACGCTCAATACCAAGATAAAAAATAACCTCCCACAGAATCTCTTTCAACTACGCTTGCGTAAAAATTTCATTTTTTCATCTTCTTACCTTCCAAACGTATCCAAGAAATCTCGCTTTTACCCTGATAACGAATGGAAGCTTCTTCTACCTTTTTCTCAATTCAAACCAAGCTGTATCAACCATCTTAAGAAATGATAGATAATAAATTTTCTCCAATATATTACTACAATCTCGGTATTCAATTAATGCTCGATGAATGAAAACTGGGACAACTTTCTGAGTCAATTACCCACCAACTACTATAGAAGGCATTATACTTTTCATGAGTATTTTATATATCTTTTAATATTACGCGCATTTTTCGCAGAATTGCACTTTCAAATTTCTTACAATATAAATGTATAAAAATCCGCAGTATAGTTACTGTTAGAATTGTTCTTTTATCTTCGGTCTTGAGAGTAAATAGCGTTTATCTACGGCTTTTCGTTTTATCGTAACAGAATAAAACATTCAACGCTCAACTCTCTCGTGTCTACAATTACCTGGCCTTCGCTGCAGGAACGATTAAGATTCCAAATAAATTTTTAACACTCAGCATCAAAAAAGAGAATGACCTTCCACAGAGCATGCATTCCAACTCTCTTAAAATTTCGCTTTTTCATTCTCGAACCGCGTCCAAGAATCCTCGCTCTTACGCTGACGGCCAGCAGGCGCTAAATTTTTTTTCCATTTCGTCAACGATTCTCCTCTCAGTGAGGAGCATTGCCAACTTTCTTCTTGCGTCTTCGTGTAATTGTTTACGCTCGTGTCGAGCGGCTGCGGTTTGCGATATCGCGAAAGAAGAAATACCATCTACGGCCGCGCAACTCCGCATTGCGGCGAAACGCGATGATGCTGACGCGTATAAATTCATCAGTGCCCGTGTTCGCCATATCTTCGACCAGGAAATACTATTTTTCATTTCATTCCTCGTCGTGTTCGTGATAACGATCCGCGCGCGCGGCACGTGTTTTAATTATGCTCGAAAATTTCGTGTACGCGAACCACGCGTAAAATTGGAACTCTGCATATGGCGATGAACAAGCTTCGTGTTGATATAACCTGGTATTATTCATTGGTAGGGTCGATCGAGCAAAAGGTCTTTTAGTGCGACGTTGAATAAATGAGGTTGATGGAGGACCATGGCTTTGGAAGTGTCGCTGTTGGTAATGGACTTGCAACGACTGATAATTGTGAAAGTGATATGATAGTCGATGAGTCATGTAGATGTGGCTGATGGCTTTGGGAGGTAGAAATTATGCAACTTTCAGTTAGGAACACTTTTACGAGTATTCATTTAAAAGTCACGCTAAATCGAAAATGATGTGGTAATTGATGATTAAATTTGCATCGGTGAATTTGAAAATATGCGTTAAATTATCAAGTAGGTGTTGTGTATTGTTCATAGGAAAAAGTTCGATTTCTATATAAATGCAACAATTTGGACTTTTTTATTTTTCGTTATTAACATTATATCATTTAGGTAAAATAATTTGCAGGGCATTAACGCAAAGATAAATTAATTCTGTCCTCAAGTAGAGCACTCATTATCTTTTCACTGATTGAATCGGTACCTTAAGTTATTGTAATTTGCATATTAAACGAAATATACAGGAGCATCCTTTGAAACCAAGTAGCATAAATGACTTTCGTCTAAGGATGGCTGTTTTAACAACTGTAGGTAGTAGATAGTTCGAAGAACAGTAAACGTAGCTATTAATGAACTTTATGACTACGTTGTCAGGGGTTATACCAGTAGCAAGTATGTACTATGGCCCGTTTATATAGCAAAGTAATTTTATTTTCATGGCTGTAGCAGCGTGAGATTCTAGTATCATTATACTGATAGTAGCAATTTGTAATAACTCTGCATTATTACGTAGCAACATGTAAATAACATTACTCGCCTAATATCCATCGAAATATTGATTTACTTAAGTAGCATGGACTAACATAGATTTAACTAAAATTTAGTATTCATATACAATAAAAATTACATGGTGTATTATGGGATATACGTTTCTTAAAATTGCTAGTAATTATATTTGAGTTTAATATGATATTAAACTTGAGTAATGTAATACTTTCGCAATGTTTTGATAATACTGTAACAGATAAATTATATTACAAAAGTATTTTTTCATGTACCTGTATAGCGAAGCAAAGCACATTTCTATGAAATTTATGTTTAATATTCTCTAAACATTCACAATTTCGGCAATTCAAGATATATAAATTTTTACGTAAAAAAATTTTATGAATTCCAAATAGGTGATTTCTTAATAGTTCTTAGCTTCTATTATATCGTCGTTTTTTATTGCAAAAAGCGATGAATTTTACACGCGAAATAAATCAGTTTTTCATTGACAGGACCAATGATTAGCAGAAGCTAGCAATTTCTCAGTTTTCTTTTGAACGAGTTACGGCGTCGCGACGCCTCCCGCGGTCGATTCTTCGCGGGCGTCAACTTGTGCGTCGAAACGGAAATAACCTCGCGATAGCAGTTCGCGTTTACGCCATAACGTACGATCTCCCCTTCTGTCGTTTCCGTTTTTCGCTCGGTCCCCTCTGATTTCTTCCTTTCTTTTCCTCCTTTCGGCCATAGCGACGTCGTCTTCAGGCGGATTTTGCGAGAAAATACGATAATCGTTCCCGGTACCGTATACAGACTCCGGAAGCGGCCTCGGCGCTTCTTTTTAAACTACTTGATTTTCTATGAGAATCTTAGAGTCGCCAAAAATGGAATGGTGTTAAACGCTGTTGGCAGTATAGCTTTTTTAGCTTCAGGTAATTGTAATTCTTCCGTGTTGTGGTTTAGCTTTTTCGTTGAGAAAAGTTGTGTTATTTTATTGTATCTTTTGGAATCTTGAAATTATAGAAAGAAAAGAAAATGTCAGACAATCTTCGCGGATATTGAAAATAGAATAAATCTAAAACATAGGTATGCATGAAACAATAAAATTTGAAATAATTGTCAATATGATAATTACTATACCGAATACTGCGTGTTCTGTGTACGGGGAATAAAAATTTAGAAAAGACAGTTGGAAGTATTACAAAAGTTCACCACGATGAAATGTCAATTCTTGCTCGAGAAAGATAAATATTTCTCGACATTGGATGTGTATGTTTTGCGTTCAGTCTGATTGCAGAAACTTACCCATTATACCGTTAGAGTCGCTGTGAGTCCCGTAGAAATCTTGAAAAAGCGGCTAACGCAAGCGAAGGAACGAAAAGAAACTCGGCTGTCGTGTAGATGGCGGTCGTCTATAAATACGGTTGCGTACATTGTCATTCAGAACGAGGAAGGCTCGTTATGTCGGTACGCATAACACGTACAAGATAGTTTTGGAAGGAAAATAATGCGCCGGAGGTGGTAGGAAGGCTTAAACTTTTCGAATTTCCGAGGTTCTCAAACAAGGAATTGAAAATTTTTGTCCAACATAAATCACAGACTGGTGTTGTAATAATAAAAAAAAGAGGTTGCTATAGTATTTAATAAAAGAGAAGTTAAAGCAGTGCAATTGTATATTAAAGCAGATCGGGTGTTCCAATAGCTAATAATACGTACAACAATCCCGATCGAACTAATTGTTTTATTGTTTTTTGAGGGATTTTAAGATACATCTGATGTTATGGTAAACGTAATATATGATAATAACGATAATATAATATATAATTATTAATGTATGAAAAATGTTAAAAATAATTCATCTTCGTTACACGAAAAATCGTTTCATTCCACATTTAGGATTATTACCTTCATGAAAAAATGTTATTTCATAATATTAATATTCATTTATATTGTTAAGTATACTTATAATAAATATTTATTTAACACATTAATTTTCTTTCTGGTATTTAAGGAAATCGAATAAGTGTAGTTCTCGTCCTCCGGTATGGTCTAGTGGCTAGGATACCTGGCTCTCACCCAGGAGGCTCGGGTTCGATTCCCGGTACCGGAATTTAATTTTTTTTGTTTAGTTTTTACGCATAGATACATCTTGCGATATAATATATCACTGAGATAACATTCATACAGGTCTAATTTTTGCGATAAAATCAGGTGTCAGTATTAAACGTTAGTTGTTCCTGTACCAAATTCAGTATCATTTCAATAAAATAAGATTCCGTATGGCTTTTGCCATTTCTGAAGAACAAAGTGTTTGAAGGTTTTCCTTGAATTTGCAAAATCTGTTGCATAGTGGATGGAAATGATTTTAAGCGTATTGATATGCATGCCACGATGCCTCGCTATGATAACGCAATCTGAAATTAAATCTGAGACTCACAATGGTTAGTTTGGGAGCGGAAAATTGGTGAATGTGAATTTCAAGGCTCCGTGTCGCTCCGATACTGTTCACGCTTGATTAGTGAAAACGTGAAAAGCTTCTGAAGGAGTCTTGGTTAAGAGGTGTTGTGTAATACCATTTGATCGAATCTGAAGAAGACGGGAGTGCTCTATCTATAGTTCTCATCTGTGTATTGTAGTTCTTGGCTGCTTATGACTTGTTGTCTCAATAACGTTCCTGTTTCTTTCTACACTGTATCTGTTTACTGATCCTGTCTTAATTAAGCACGGAGTTTTTACTAATTTTGTACACAAAGTACATAAATCATATTATTATAATTATAACTATAGATAAATACCGTTTATATCAAAGAGATTCAAATATGTGGATTTTTATTCCTGGAGAGTTTCAATTTCATCTTTCGATATATACAAAATAAGATTTATATTTTTATGTATCAATACAATCAAACGGAAGCTGGTACACGCTAATAACTTCCAACTGAAATTGCATTTCCAATATACGTAGCTTAATGCTTATACTACTTGTATGAATCCATATTTTCAACCAGAAAATACATCACACTAATAGGTACTATCATATTTTTTTCTAATTTTTCCACTCAATTTCATCTCACACACAATTTTACCTACATCTTTTCGTTCTCGTATAATTGCAAAATCTCTTCAGCTTACTCAATCAGTTTGCAACCTCAGAATTATACAAATTCATACCATAATCCCGCCAATCTCCACCCTCCACTTCGATGCAAAACGTTCAACCACTCGTTATCGCTGGAACTGGATTCCTCATCAGCAACGATAAGCACGAACAACGAATAAAAGAGCCGGTAGGCTGGTGTATGAACGCGTAATCGCTTGATTGACCTGAATCTCTCTCGTGTGAATCCAGTCCGATTTCCTGCGATTCAACTTCTTTCTCTCTCCCTCTGTTGAAGAAACGACCCTCTAAAACCTTGGCTATACTGAAACGTAACGCGTATCGAGTTGCCTACGTTAGCGTGGGTCCCCTTGACAAGCGAAAAATATCGTGGTCGCATTGTTACCGAACCCTGAAAGCGACCACGAAGACAGCGACGCCAGCTTTAGCACTCGAGCACGTACTCGCTCCAACCACTTTTCTTGGCCCCTCGAAATTAACGCCGACCACTCAGCCGGTACCATTTAGCGTGTCGGGCTATGCCAGTCCGGCCATACTCTTTCTGCGTCCTACACCTTCCTTCCTGCGCCACCGATAGGTATATCATCTTTTCTCAATACAATCGTTTTCTTCTCTCTGTAATTTTCCTTTCGACGCGTGAAAAAATGTGCCTTTCCGTTCTCGTTGCAAGTGAATGATGGAAAGGGTGGCTTGGAAGGGGTCCAAGTTTCTTCTTATTTAACTTTGCATTACTTGTGATCCTTCATTTTTTATAAGGTCTTTGATATACCTTTTCTTTTTCTTTAATTCTCCTTTTTACACAAGGAAGAATGTTTATATACATGTACGTATATTTAGCTTTGAATTATTCGTAGCCTTTTCTTTGTTACATCGTATTCACTATCATTGTTTTACTTTCCCTTTAATCTCTTTTTCTATATATGGCAAACGTATTTTTTGCTGCTCGTTCGTGGAATTTCGGAATAATTGTGTAATCTCTCGTTTGTATCACTTTTGAAATGTACCTAACACGATGATCGAAGGAGATGACTTGAGAGATAAAATTCTTTTTAGAGATGTTTATCTTGATGATTGCGGGTTCTAGAAGTCGTTAGCTAGATGGTTATCTCTTTTTCAAGGGTAGATTAACTTTATGATTAGCGTTTGCAGTAATGGATATTCTTATTACAAATTGGCTTAACAATATTTTTTGCGAGCTGTTGAAGTGCTTTAACTTAGTTCAGTGGGATATATCGTAATAGGATTTCATGTAAAAAGAGCAACCTTTTCTTCTTACTTTTAATTTAAGACTCCTGTTCTTTGTTGCTGACATCAAGCATACGGTTGTTGAAAAAACTGGAAATTTTTTATTGAGTTAATAAGAATGTCTGCATCTGTGACGTACATATATCGTGGAAGTTTATTTGACGATGGTTTTAGTCGGAAAGATGGTAACCAACGCGTAGCCTGTTGAAGTTTATTTCCGAGTCTCCGAGAGAAAGAGAACGGCGGCAAGACGTTTTACTGGTATGGAAGAAGCCTATTTTTGATGATCGTCGAAGATGACGAGGCGTTCTACGACGTAGAGTTCGGGAAGATATTTCTGTGCTGTTTTTGGAGTTATAATGGAATCAGCGAAAAGGTCACAATGTTGGCCGACTTTTCAAGAAAATAAATATTCACGATATCATTTTCGATTCTTTGCAATTTTCCACGAATTCTTATTGCAAGAAAGCACGCGTTATTTTACAAAAGCTACAAAATCGTAATGCTACAACCTTGTTCTATCTGTTATATACCTAAATGTATTGCGCAAAATGTTCCATTTTTCCAATCTAATTCTGTCGATATAAATAAGAGAATAAAATGTTATATAAATATAAATATTTGTTACAAAATTGCAACAAAAGGAAATAGAAATTCTTCGATCTGAAATACCGCCCGGGTTCTGTGTCGTATCTCAAATTCAATTTAAATAATACAGCTTATCCTAAACCTAGATAAATGTTGAATCTGTTGATGTATGGTGTTTGGTAACTAATAATAACTATAAGCGAAATAGATATATATATTAATATATATGAAATATAAATATATTATGAAAGGAATCGTTTGAAAAAAGAAACTGCTGGTATGATTATTATAAATAAGTCGATGTACTATATAAAATTGTCTCAACCTCAATAAAAGTCAACATTGATCTTTCCAAAAACACAGAAGTAAAAAATCTGAAATCTGTCATTTTGACAGGTCTGATAGTTGTAGTCGAGCAATCTCATTGATTTTGACTGATATAACTGTATTCATACTCATCCAATAAACTACGGTTATTTCCACTATCTCTAAATTTACGTTTCCTACATCGAATATACATCTTCCAATAACAACGTGATCGTAGCGCAATGTTAACGGTATCAAACGCCAGTATCTACGATTATAATCTACTTTTAATCGACTTCACGCTCATGCATGCAACCTAAATTACTTTGCACATATATATATCTTCAATTATCCACGACTTTACATTTCCATAATTATATTTTAATCTTTAAACACGGCTAAACAAATAGAACCTGAGGCAGAAATTTGTTTCATCTACTGAATCTTGTAACAACTATCCTACCCTGGATAATTTATACATTTTTATCTTATTTTGGATATTTTATCTATTTCTATTCCATTTTGCATATTTTATTTATTTTCGCGCATCGCGTACACATTGTGAATTTTCGCGTATTATAAAAATCCGTAGTAAAATCCCCTAAATACATGAAAATCCGCAATCTGCTCGCGTTTTTTCTCCCATAGAAGTAAAAGACTATTTGCGTGTATCCTTACCCTACAATGAAGCATTTTTCTTATCATATTCTACGTATCATATTCATTTTCATAGCGTGAAGTTGTTTCTGAATGCTATAATAGATACGATGTCGTGTAACTATTTCTAACAGCCAGTATACATGCTCGCAATACTTCGGCGATGAAATTTTAACGATCTGTATTGGCAACGCTTATGAAACGAAGCTACTGATATAGCGAGAGGGAAGCAAACAACGTTCCGATCGGATTGCAATCATTTTCAAGAACCCTGTTTCAATTACACACCTCGGGAAAGTACATGGTTTACATCCTGCATCCTGTTTCTTACGAAGCAAATGAGCAGAGACGGTTCTCTGTCTGTCTCTCTCTCTCTCTCTCTCTCTTCCTCTTCGTATTTCAAATTCATATAGGATAACGGTGCCGAGACAAGCGTAAGCTAATATTGTTCGTTCGTGGACAAAAAGGGGACGTGATAGAGAGTGCGAAGCAAAGAAATTACCGGAGCCGATACGTGTGTTACGTGTTTACCGTTACCATGATCCCGTGTGACTCGCGTAAATCCTCACGCAAAAGTGGTATCCCGCTTTTTCTTCGCAATTCGTACGGAATTTTTATACGTTTCGTGAAACTTTAGTTTACTTTATGATATTTCGAGGAGAAACTGTTGTCGAGTTAAATACGCAGTTGTCATTGTCGTGGTTGTTTCTAGAAATCGAGATTTGCGGTGAAACCTAGACTCTGGTGAAAGGATTCTAAGGAAATTATTCCTAACCAGTATGCGGTGATTGATTTGTTTTAGAATAGGATGTTAATATTGCCAGATAGATTAGGGATTTCTTGCTTGAACGTTCGTTAATTGCATGTAGGTAATTTATTGTGAGATAATCTGTAATCAATGTACTGATGATAGATTATCGCTTGATAACAGTAAAAATATTAAATAACTATAGATGATATAATATTGAAAAAATATTGTTACGGCGCTATAATAATTTTGAAATTTTAAAGAATAGAAATCTAGAAATTATGAAATATTGACATTTTCTCTTAGATAATTTTTTCATTTTTATCGTTTAAAATTTTGAAATTTTTTACATTTAAATTTTTCAGACTTTAAATATTTGAAATTTTCAACATATCAAGTTCTAAATATTTGAAACTACTATTTCCAGAAAGTTAAACAATTTTTTACATTTGGAACTTAAAAACTTCTAGGTTATCAAATTTTAATACCTTGAAATTTGAAAATTTTTTGAAATTTTGTAACGAAGGATCTAAAAGGATTTGTATGGTATCTAGAAGCTATCAGACAGTAAACATCCAAGTAAAGTTTTATTAAAGCTTGCTACTCCTTCAACTAATTATTTTATGAAACTCCAAGGCTTGCTTTCTTCACGAATGAAGTCATAGTATAAAAGATACCTCAAATTATGCTTACTTACAATCAATTAGAAACGTGTTCTTGCTATGCCGTTTACCTTGAAGATCCCGGGTAAAGGCCGTGTTTTACTCGGCATAACGTTAAGGAATGAGGAGAGTGGCTGATGAATATCGATACGATATTCATTAATTCGTTGAACACGATTTCTTGGTATTGTTACTGTCGCTTGATACGCGTCGTATTACGCTACTGTTCGCCCCCACGATCACGTTCCCTCACGTGTAATACACTAAATGCATATGAAACGTATGAAACTGAAGTCGTATGAATTGTGGTGTTGACATTGATACTGTTATTACGTTTCTTTCAATGCAGTCGAGAAAACCGTTGTTCTAGTAGCAAGCAATTAACGATGACAATAACGATGATTCGAGTATAGCAGTTGTATCACAGAGACTAAACTGAAAGGTACATGAAAAGATGCATAAGGCAAGGCACAGAATAAATCTTTACGAAAAATGATTCGATTAATCGAATCGAGTGTTGCAAGTCTAGAAACTTTTTAATAAAAATTATGAATTTATTATTTTGACCATACTAAAAAATATAAATTTCTCTTTTTGCAAACATTTTTGTTAGATTTTAATTATTCATATCGAATGTTAAAAGGAAGAATACCAAAGTGTATTTAATTTCTTCTAGATAGTTGTAGATCCATTTATTTATTTATTTATAATTATTGTTACAACATGAACGTTGTGATGAATTTGATGTTTATTCGTTATTGGGCTGTAAGATGAAATGGCACGTTCATTTAATGTGAGCTTACATGCTAACTGTCGAATAATATTATGCACGTTGAATTTAGTCTCGGCACTATTCGCACATTTTTCTGCAATTTGCCTTAATCCGTCTAAGAAAATTGGTCATAAAGCATGACCATTGTCGTCCTCTTTATTGTTTCCGCAAAATTTGTTCCACGATTATGTAGCGAGACTTCCGTATGATCATGGTTTTATGAGCCTCTCATTTTCTACTCTGCAATTTACCTACATTCTGCCGGGAGGTATAAAAAATATTTTCTCCACTGAAGAGACGCGTTGCCATGAAATGTGCCTAGAACTTCCTGAAATTCGGAAGGGAATCTTCCATATCTTATTTCCGCCAATGTTATTCTATCCCATTTAAATTAATACGAACCGTTACACGGTTTACAAAATACGTATGATAAATCAAATTTATGAAAATAGCAGACTGTAGAATATTATAAAAATACCACGAGTTTTCGAAAAATTTTATTCAAAGAAATTAAGTTATTTCTTTTAAAGAACTATGATTCTTTAATTGAAAATTTGAAATAGTAAATCATATAAGTGCCATAAAAGTAAGAAACAATTTTTTCAGTGCAAAAGAATGTAAATTCTATAAATACGAATTCTAAGGACAGAGTGAAACAATTATAGATGGTAGAATAGTTTACTATATTAACATGTCGGAGAAGGAAAGACAGCGGGATTTCCCGTCTGGAATGTTGGGACAAACCCCAATATACTAGTACAGACTTTTACTATAGCCGCCCTTAAGTAATAAAAATAAGAAATAGTCTTAATGTTCCAATCTGACTTTATGACGATGGGTTTGGGCTCGAAGTGACATGGCAGGTCACCGGACGTAGCCTCGGTCACGGGAGGGACATATACCTGACAGAGGTATGAAATGATTATATGACTCTCCTTAAAACAAAGATTAACCCAAGAAGCGGGGACAGGAGTATATAAGGGCAGACTCTTTTGAATTGACGGAATTAGAGTGAGAGTTAGAGCTAGTCAGTTAGTTAGTGAGTCGTTGGACGTTATCGGGAAGTTACCCGAATCGAGTAGCACGTTGATACGAGTCCTCCCGTGGACCGTGGATTCGTTACCGAATCTGAATTCGTTGTCACCATCATCTCGACCATCCTATTACCATTCCTCATAGCCTCTTGTAGCGTCCGCATTCGTACCGATAAATATCGGCTACATTCGCGACGGTAAAGTAAGACGATAAAGGTTCATCGAACGCCCCAAACTGCCAACCTGCCTCCGACAAACATTTACAGAATAATTTGCTACAATTAATTAAATATTTTACTAGAATAATTTGTTTTAGCTTTTAACTGTAATTGCAAATGCTAACTATAATTCACTTGGAAAAATTTAAAGTATAATGCACAAATAAATAAATTTAACTGATTCGATGCACGTTTCACCATTTATTCTTCCTTCAAATTTCTAAAGCTATTAAACGCTGGAATTCCATAGTGTTTAAGTGATAAGTAATATAAATGGTAAAATTAACAGAAACGTGTTGAAAACATTTTATCCTTTACATTGTTTGCCATTTCCACTTCTCAATTTTAATATATATGTCGGAGATGAAAGGACACCGGAGCCTTCCCTCTGGAACTTCGGGATAATCCGTAAAATTGTAATTAAAGTTTACAGTCGTAATTAAACAATTTGCTGTCATCCTGCCCAATTGTACTTGTTTGCGATTTGTGATAATAAACTTGGGCTTAAGGCGACCATCAGTTGCCGAACGTAGCCGCGGTCAACGGGACGGTCGCTTCGCCTAACAAAGGTGTGGGATTATAGTATGACCCTCATTAAAAGAAATACCAATAGAGGTACTTGACAGTAAAACATTCCAACGGTTCCTTCGGACAATGAATACCTGATGTTGAGGCACGTACACAGCACAAGTCCAGTTAATCCGAGGACCCGCTATAAAACCTGGGTTTTTTCGGCAATCAAGATTTTCCAAACGGACAGACAGTCTTTGTCCCAAACTGACCAATTGACAGCGACGTCAATTTCCCTTACTTTCGGAACGAGGGCTATACCCGACGAATCCGATGATCTCGTGTCCTTGGACACACCCCATCATAGTTTTCCTCTGTGGCATCATTGGGACGAAAATTCATTCTTTCTTGAGATCCCACCGACGAAGGGAGCAGCGCCTGACGATCAGTGAGTTTGAGTTAGAGCAAGTATATCTTTCATCCCGTTGACCGTGGATTCGTCATCGAACCTAAGACCAACGTCACTAACATCGCAAGTGATTTGATTGTTGATTGTCGAATCAGTGGTGTCCATACTCGTAGCATCAGGCCGTATCTTCGTTATCACACAACGATGGCCAACTCTAAGGGAGGTCCATCAAACGCCCACAACCCTGTTCCTGACTCCTTCTCCGACATATATATTAAATACGTAGCGTCGTAAATATTAAATAACGCTAAAATGTATTTGATAGGAATCGAGTAATGAAATTTCCCTTTCATGCAGATGACACTGACGTAGCTGATCGAAGATGGCTTCCATCATGGGGTTACAGCAGCCAGCTGCATCCCAAGATACCGTGGATTATACTGGGTATTTGCAATCGACGCAGTGCCATCAAGTCCATGGAAGTCAGACAAATGGACAGATCCAATCTACACAGAAATCACCGTCCAATGATCATAATTCCAGTTTTACCAGCACGAAAGGATTGCTCAATGGACCTGGTCAAAACAACTGTTTTCTCAACAGCGCTGTTCAGGTAAGATGAATCTCTTTTACGGAATGGAAGAATGATTGCTTTGAATGTTTCATAGTCTCGGAATATGATTCTTTAACAATTTTTAGAGTTGTTGTGAGACACATTCTTACGATATTTCTTTTGTACTTGGCTATGTAAAACATAGGAAACCAAGTGTTAAAGCGGTGAAAATATATTTGTTTCTGAGTAATTCTTAAATGCATAGATACAATTATACAACGAAAAATATTATACAATTTCTACGATTATATCAAAGATATTACGTATAATATAATTATGGAGTTAGTGTAAAAAGACAATCAACGAAAAGATGATGAATTTGGACAATGATTCAACCAGTATTTAATTTGAAACAGTTCTATACTTTGACAAGATAAAATTTTGCATTTACAAATTACACATTTCCGTTGCCCTCGTAAAACACGTATTCAAAAAATAAAAAAAAAAAAAGAAAGAAAAAGACCCTCGAATAATGTAAACTACGACAAAAGATCAACATCCTACTTCAGAAATTACCCACATCACTGTCGTCTGTCACGCATCATCGATCAAACTGAATTTTCCTAGTTTCGACGTGATCAATACAAATTGAATTTCGCGCGCCTCGATCGAGACTCGCGCGAAGGTGGTTGCAGGGTTCAAGAATGGAAATAATTCTCGGCTGCGCGATGGAAAGGAGTCTTCTCACGTACCGTTAGAATTTGTGATGTCGATCAAAACTGTTTTTCCCAGCTTTTGTACAGACCACGACTGTGTTCGATCGTGGCGGCAATCGTAATATCCGCAGGAAGCAATTACACACGGCCTGTCTCGATTAGAACAATCGATCGGAACCGCGGTTGGACTAAACGCTCGATGACCGGGACAAAGGAGGACCCGATCAAGCTTTAGCTTCTCGTTTCAACGGGATTACGTAACGTTAATCGCGCGAAACGCGTTCGATTCAGAAACCGGGCTAGCGCTCTTTAGTAATTCGAGTAGTGGCTCGATTCGAGGTGTACGCGTGTCTAAAGTGCGAAAATACGATCGCATTTTGTTTGTCCTACGGTCGAAATTGTTTTCTTTTGCGTACCATTGGGAACCGTGATTTGATAGTCGAAATGTTACGAGTTTGAAAATTGATACGCTTGATACGCAAAATTGATTGAGGAGATAAATTTACTGGAGTTAAAGAATCTTATTATTACTTTCTCTTTTGGAGGAAAAGTGTTAATTAAATATTTCGATATCATATAGGCAACATTAATTTTCATTTACCGTTAGAATTATTGATCTGTAATATGCTAAATATAAATGTTAAATATAAATAGGTATTATAATAATGTCTCTTTTATCTGAATAAAAATCAATGTTAATTATATCAAAAGCATCTGCACTTTTGCATGTTTGTATAGGCATTATTGGATATTTGGATTCATATTTCTATTAATTTCAATTTTTTACTGCAAATTGGCAAATATAGATTTGAAGTTCATGTAAAAGGGAACGTTAAATATTTTATATAACTTTGTAAAAGGTTATCTTACTTTTATAACAAATTTCGACCATTTAATCAAGAGTAATTTAGCAAGCGTCAGACGAAAGGAATTTTTTTCGTGGCAGAGCTTTCAACTTCGTTATCCATCGAATCCCCGATATTTCTACCAAAGTTTGTTTTTCATTTTTCCCCGAAATCTGTTTACGTTTCAATATCGCTTGTGCACTTCTCGAGCTGCATTCCTCGGCGAAGGCCGCTATGCGCCTTCCCGCATGCAACCAGATAACCGAGCGTGCATTTCAGCGTTTTAAAAACATTCCCTTCTATCCGTTAGCAGTTTGATCAGAAATTTAGAAGCGATGCAGATAAGCCCAAAACAAAACATTTACCGTAAAGGAAAAAGAATAGTGCACCGAAAACTACAGATGAATACGTTTGTGATACCCAAGATCGATATGAAAAGCAAACCTTATCATCCACACAAAAGTCAGTAGATATAAATTGAGAAAGAGTTGAGCTTTTTGAAAAAAAGCTTGTAGTAAAAGTGTACTGTAGCTCATGAAAAGATTCGAGCACTTCTTGAAACCTTTCATGAACATATTACGTGCATTATAAAATATTATAAAATATCTTAGAATAGAAGCTATAAAATATTTAATATCAGTCGACCTTAGTCGAATCATGAAACCTAATTCATTTTCTAAATATAAAAATTACGAAGTTCTTTAAGATTATAATTATCAATTAAACGACAGCTAATATTGAAAAACTAGAACCAGAACTTTCATGTCACGTAATTTGCCAAATTCACTGTTTTGTCTCTGTCCTTTTTTTAGAAATCTTAATTTAAAATATGTACATGCATATATCTAAAGTAATACGTTACTGGAATCCATTTGTCAACCACGATTTAGGAAGCTCGCAAATCTCAAACGAACGCAGCAACATAGAGCAGGTATAATCCACGCCAATATCGTATCTCTACCCTTCAGTCTCTAAATCTCTTTGAAACGCGAATTCGTGAGTTTTTCTGAAACAGCTTAACAGCGAGACGCTTATGAGCTAGTACATTCATAGTTTATAGCCACGAGTAGCCACCAAATCTTGAAGACGTGCTATCTTCGAAAGCCTTCCAGTCAGACGTAAATATTCATGCCTAATAAGCGACAGGACACGTGGAGAATCTTCTCCTCAACCTCTTTCATCGCCTCGTTCGACGCTCGTTTTCTTTTTCCCTTTCGACTCCTTTCCTATCGTTTCGCGTACCTTTTTTTCGCTTTGTACCGGTTCCTATTTAATATCCAACTCCAAAAATACATCCTGTTGTTTTCTCGCTCACGATTACGTTGCTGAAAGGTCAGAATCTTGTTTGCTTCTGGTTAACGCTGTAACTCTTTTTCGAAGGCTCTTGAACCGATTGTTATCTCGTGACAAAGAGAACCCTGACCGTACAACAGACACTGTGTGTGAATAGGATTCCTTGAGTGTTGAAAGTATTTTATGTGCTTTCGTCGCTTGGATGTTTGGCAATTATAGTGATTGGAGTGCACTACTTGCGTAAGAATTTTATTGGAAACTGGTTGACTTTCTAGATTTTTATGAGTTCGTTTCCTGTCACAATGACTATTGTCTGAGAATTCTAGAATTTCTTAGATTAATTAAATGCCATTAATTGGAATGTCAATGTATGTTATAGGTTTTCGATATAAAATAATTTTTGATGTTCATAAAGAGCATTAAATGTGTAACGTACATGTAACTTCGAGTTGAAGCTTTCGTGTCATAAATTCCATAAGTGCATAACATACACCAAGCAGTAAAGTCAACGATTATAACCAAGCAATACAACTCACGTTTCCAATAACTCCATTCTCCAACTAAAACTATCTCAAAAAAAAAAAAAAAAGGAACGAAACCTCAAAATGCAATCGTATAACACGCGTCAATTAAACGGTGTACGAGATGATGTTCATCGTTGTCAGGAAATAGGAGACTCGAATGCAGCGATTGTGTCGCATTGCAACGACGCTACTTTGGTCTCTCCCTGGTGACGTTCGCTTTTCATTCGTGACACGAGACAAAGGAGTTACCACACCCTGGCTGCGTGCACGTTTTACGCTTAAAACACTTGTATCACGTGTCACGTAAATCGAGGTATTGGATACGCGTACCTCATGCCGAACGAACTATCGATAGCTAATAGTACGATCATTTTATTAGATTAGAACCGTCGTTTTCTTCGTAACGTATTCGTGTGTATTTCTCTAGCGTTGATTCCTATGCCTTGAAAATTAATCTGTTTCGTAGCCAGCCACGTTCGCCTGTTCCCGTTGATCGATGGGTTACTCGGTACATAATTTGAATATGCTGGATTCACAGCACCGTGTAAATCCTATGTAAATTATCATTTAGCTGATGTAACTACTTAACCAGTTTGCTTGTATTCCATAGTTAATCTTGCTGCGGGATAAGTTGGAAAGTTCGTTCTTTTTAGCGCGTTTTTATAATTTGTAATTAGATTTATGTCAAATATATGGTAAGCTACATTGGGATGTTGCAGGGAGTATCAATGGTCTATGCTTTTTACATTTTTAGATTATATGTGTGTATAAGTTGGGAAATATTTGTTGTTTTATATAATTTATTGTAGCAGTACTTTCTGCTGCTTTTTAAAAATTAAATTATTTGGTTTTCCTACGGAATCTTTTTACGATACAATAGACTGTACAAGTTCTTTGCTGAATTGTTTAAGTGAAAGTTACTGCGTGTCTTGTAACATAGAAACATTAGAAGAAAAAATTTGATTTTTTAAATAATTCTTTAAGGAATGGTGCTACTTGTTATTTGTTTATTCTTGATTGCATTAGGATTTAGAGTAATTTCTGTGTAATATACAACATATAATAACATACGTATACATGTGTACACAAATATATATCTACATAAACAACATTTTAACTTAAACCAGCTTATTCATTACTATATCCTAATATTTAGATTCTTATTCACATTTACTCTTTCTCTCTTTTCTTTTTTTGCCCATAGTTACGCATATTTCCATTTCGCGGGTTTCCACTTTCCATTCCACCAAACCAGCCGCCTCTCATCTGGGTTCAATTTAATTTCGACCTTAATTTGGTTTCAGTTTGCTTGAATTATGGCTGTCTGCATATTCGATGGTTTTTCGCGTCATTAAATCATTACGAGACTAATGGTTTTCGTTAATTCACACAAACATAAAAAGTTGTATTTATCTGAACCTTTCTGCAATTTTTATACTGTAATATTTATACTAAAATTCTTGAGCAGCGATATATAATTAACTAAAAGCAATTTAAACGTTTTAAACAGTCCATAAATTTGGTAAGCCCTTAAAAGATTCTTCTAAGAAAACGATGCTCTATCTAATTGTTTCAAGTAGCATACCATTCAATCGGTTCCGGCACGTCCTTCTATTTTCAAGTTTTCATTGTAATTTTACAGCAATGACTTTTCTCGTTCGATTGTTTCTTATATTATTAATGTTTTGCAATTTCGCTCACCAGTGAACGATGAAATTAAACAATCGCGGTCTGTATTTGTAGGGGCAGCGTTCGATAAATGGTAATTTTTATCGGTGCGATTTAATCGTCCCATAAATTAGCAACGTGGATTAATGAAACTCAGGAGTGTATCGCTGGAGGGTTCGTTCGTCGAAACTGTTTCATTAGCCGGCCGGAGCTAACGAACGAATTAATGATATAAAACTCGTTTTCGGCCCGCTATAATGGCACCTTGGGACTAACGGTCCATCGACCACTTTCGTCGCCGATCCTGATAAATGGTTAAACGTTCTCGTTATCATTCTACCCTACCAGGATCGCATAAATTATATTTTAGGTAATATCTCGTCGATATATACCTTTTTATGTTCTGTTTATGTGTCTTCTTCCTGTTCTTTACCATAAAAATGGTATCGAAGGGAAACGCTCGAGATTTCAGAGAAAATGTGTTTCTGAAAGAGAACCTAATGTATTATGAAATGAGCAGAATTAGTTTGTCCATGTCGAGAGAGAGAGAGAGAGAGAAACAGAGAGAGAGAGAGAGAAACAGAGAGAGAGAGAGAGAGAGAGAGAGAAAGAACGAAGTGATAATGAGATTTTGAACAAAAAATATCTCTTTATTTGATAGTGAGATTTTGGAATATTTTGAAAAAAAATGTTGAGCGAAATAAAGATAGTTATAATAATTAAAATAATGTAGTGATTTAATGGAAATTATGTTGTAATAGAAATAGCATGCATTGAAATGTTTTAAGTAAATTGTATCGAATATTACACAAAACCTTTAATATTTCCTTCACAACGGATAGTTCGTATTCTTTTAAAATTCCATTAACGAAAATGTAGCTGCAAAATATAACAAATAATTGTCAGGTGATTACTACATTAATAATGTAAAAATATGATAATCATTTAAATCATATTGTTTCATAATCTAAAAGAATCATTATAAATTCGTTCAATAGATTCTTAATAATGCTTGCGTATTGAATACAATAATTAAATATGAAAATATCAATTGATTCAAATGAAGACTGCCGTATTAAACATTATTCAATTTATCACGTATTTATCAATTTTTAGTCTCATTAATTTTACGATTTATTTTGCTAGAACCTGCACGGTTCTCGTTGTACACCGTTAATTTATTGATAAATCCAATTAAAGCAAAGTAAGTCGGATAAGGAGCTGGAATTGCGACCCAGTTTTTTGGATAATTGGAAACGATTGGGTAAAGGTAGTTAAGTATCTCTTTTTAACTGTTTTTCCTCTCATTCCTATGCTGTTAGGTTTTTCATTAATTGGAGACACTTTTCACTGGGCGATTGGTTCGTCGCGGAGGGACTGTGTCTATACAGTTAACGAAGAATTTGAAGCGACTCAAACGAATGGAAATTAAAAGGCTGAAAATAATTAAAGCCGTTCCCATTACTTCACTGTGATTGCTAGAAAAAAATTCTGATCGATTAAATTTTGAAACAAGCTACAACCTTTCTGAATAATAAAAAATTGTCCAAATCTATATATGTTCCTTTTTAAATACCATAACGATCGATAGACGTTGTCTGGTCTCTACGACTACATGAAAGTCAATTACACTTCAAATCAGAACCATTAGATCAATCATCTTACTCATCTGTCTCGGCAACAGACGCGTCCATTTCGTTCTTTATATGAAACAGTCTTAAGATATTAATATGACAGTCTAAAATATGTTTAGTGATGGTATGCATGTATGCATGTATGTATTTAGGATAATATATTATCATAATTGAAGAGAACTTATATTTCTAGTCGCGTGGCGGGGGAGGGAGGGGTCATTAAGATCATGTCTTTGACATTCAAAACCATTTGAAGGTTAGAATTGGTCATCGAGGTTGTGTAATTAAAGGTTAAAGCCATATAGAAGCTATGTGGGGCCATTGAGGTCGTGTCATTTGAAAGAAGGTTCAAGATGCTTTAAAAGAGACGAAAGAACGAAGAATCAGGGTCATTTGAAAGGCACGGAAAATTATCGAGGGTGTATTATTGCTGATTATTCATCGAACCATTCGATAGAATTAGACTGTCACAAGTACAAATAATTAGAATACCATAATATAAATAAAATCAAGTTTGAACGATATTATATTCTGAATTCTTATAGCTACAAAGTAGATGTCCATGCTTGTGAGAATGGTATGTTTAAAATTTATTTAATATAAAAGATCCTATATTCTTAAACTTGACACTAATATAATTTGTATCCCCTTTTACCTGCAAAATTATCCCACTTCGTCGTAGATCTCATTATCTATTCTACTAATGCATCTTCATCATATCTCATCACACTACGTCAACGTTGTTAGAAACGTAAGATAGACAAAGAACCAGGGAACAAATGTAGCAACGTTTTTAGCCCAGCGAAAATAAGGAACGTATTGTATTTTGTATTGTTCCATCGCCAGTTAAAACGCTATCTGGTGACTTGTATCGGTTAATGGAGCTAGGTTTTGCGCTATCTAAAAACACAACAACGGCGATGTCCGCGTATTTGCCGCTTGTGACGAGATAACGTTTCGTCGAAACGAGGCTGAGAGCAAACGTGTACTTGGTGGTATCCAAGACGAAGATTAGGTAACGCGTTACTTTACCTTAATCTCCGTTCGTGTGCTTGCCGTCGTTTTTTAAAGTTACTCGAGAACTAAAAAAGAGCTGGCCAGTCGCACGAGACATGCTTTCTTAGCCGTGAGAAGCTTGTAATTTGCACCGTGTAATTTTACAGTCAACGAAAGGCAAAAGTGATTAAAGAAGGGAAACGCGGATATTCAGCATGTTTAATGGTGTCGAAAGAGTGGATTGGATTTTTTATTACTCTTGAAAATCTCCAGAGTAGTCGAAATGACCAGGCAACTCACCCATAACTGGTCTAATGTTATTCCTGAAATTTTACAAGTCACAAGTTGCAAATTATCGAATAAGTTCTCTCGCATAATAGCAAGAGGTTTTATTAGGAAATTTTGTAAACTACAAGTCAGATGATTACTCTGTTTGTAATAAAGTAGTAAAATTGTGAAAGAGAAACATGTAAACTATAACACGTTAATTCATTAATACCACTGGTCGATAAATTGTCGTGTAATTAGGTAGATGCTATGATTTAATTGCTGATTTGAATAACATAAGATCTGAATGAGATTCAAAATTTAGATCTCCTAATGTTTATGATTTGTGTGAAATAATGTATTCTTGCTGCAGGCAGTTGAATATGAATAAAGGGGTTTGCGTTTTATGCGCATGGTATATCACTATGATGTTTCACTAATCAGATGGAATAAGAAAAATGCGGAAGTTAAGAGGAATGATTTATTTCACCTCTAAGCAACATTTCGCCGTATCGGTGCAATAAGAATATTCTTTCTGCTATTTCTGCTACGCAATACTTCAAAACGCAATAAAAAAAGCTACTCCATTAAAGCTCTGAGAAAATATGAATGAAAAAATGACTGACAAAGTACATCATTACAGAAGTTCTCAAGATAATTCGTTAATAGACGATAAAATTCCAAGAATCGCGCAGTGAAACATACACTGTACAAAGCGCATTATGCCTCTTAGTGTTACTAAATTCTTCATTCCCACTTTAATTTCAATTCTCATCCTCTTCTCTGTCTTCTCGTTAACATCCACTTTCATTAGCATGCACGCTTAATTCCACCCTATTCATAAACTACCTTGAAAAATAAAAATTTGACAAATACATACTTAGAAAACCGTGCACACACGACCTTACCGTATTCGTTAATTACCTTGAAGAATAAAAATTGAACACAATAGCGTCTTCGACAGTGCACACCGTGTAAAACAAACAAAACGGTCTTTTCTTTCCATACACCGCACAAAATACCTCGCTGTTCTCGCCAAGCTAACGCCAGGTAAAAAAAAAAACACGAAAAAAGAAAGTGTCTCGACTGGTTAGAAGGACCGAGGTGGTGACATCGGTATATTCATGGTTCTTCAACTCGCGTCACGTCGATCCTTAGGGTTCAAGGTTCCCTCGTGTCGGCACACCACGGAGGATTCCCTTTCATTCTCATCCTGGCGTAAAAAGTCGACTGCAGTAGCGATTTTCCTATCGATATCCCCACCACCTTTCAGAAATCTAGCATAGTGTGCTGATGAGGGGGTTGGGAGGGCGTTGTCGAGCTAGTTTGTGGCACAGTCTGCTCGTAATTAGCGCCACGAGATGAATCAGTTTCCTATTATAATTAGCCGCAAGCCGGAAAGAACGAAGTGGGTAGCTACAACACCCCTTTACACCTGCTCACAGGCTCGTCTTCTGGGTGTTATTGACACTGTCGCTCCCATCGTGCCGCCGTACAATGTACTTTTCCCTTTCCCCCCAGTCGACACCTCGGTGGTTCGAATTAAATGGGCATTTTTCAATTGCGCCTCGTGTTTTGTTCAACTTACGACGACACTGATTTTACTCTCGTTCTCTTTTTTTCGTGCCACGAAATGAGGATGGAGCGCAGTGGAGATCAGGCTGCGGATTTTTCTGCATCTTTATATTTTTATGAATGTCATTAAGGCAATGAAAACCTAAATAGAAATTTGTTTCATCGTGTTCGCGCCTTCGATTAACAAATAATTAGAGAATTTATTCATTTTTTCGAATTGATTCTACCTTCATAGAATATTCGATGGAATTATTATATTCGCATAATGTATGGAACTATAATATTCATTGTCGTAAATTTTCGACGTTAGCTATCATATATTACGTGAATCGCTAATTCATATTTCGACGTATTGATTTATGGTAGCTTCCTCATATCTTTTTTTGTAAATTACGTAGAAAATCAACAAATTTATTTATTTTCAAACTAGTTCGCGAGTGCAAACGATCGTGTGCTGCTGAATACGGATTGACTATGTTGGGCAAAGTTTCAGATTAAAGTGTACGAAACAGGAAAGAATCGTTTTGCTTCCGTAAACGAGCATGCTCGCGTTTAAATGAAGCTCTTGTGTCTCGTTAGTGAAGCAATCGTCTCTATCGCACGGCTCACAATGCGCTTTTCTTCTGTCTGTCACGACTGCTTCGTCGGCTGAATCGTAGTTTTGTATAGCTGCGCGTTTTTAAGCAGAGAAATTGACGCGATCGTCATGAGACGAAGGGCGACACTGTAGATTTCCTTTGTTGCAGCTGTTGCTTGAATGCAACGAGTTCGAGAGCGAAGAACTCTAAGTTTGATAAGACGTAGAAATTCATTACAAGTTATATATAAATTTAGACAGTTTCGGTTAAAATTAATTATATTATCTTTTACATCTCTGTAATTTGAATTTTATGCGATAAAGAACTACATATTTTAATAATAATAACGTTAATTTACGTATAAGTCAAATAATATAAATTTTTCCGATCTATACACAAAGATTTACATAATATTGAATTCTAATTAATATTGGACTTGTAACTAGTGAAGTAACTGAATGAAGTAATGGGAACGTACTCGCAGTTTAGTTTCAATTATTTTGCAAAAAGATTGCACGAAGTAAGAAGATATTAACAATCGAATAGAAAAGTAATATCACTCTATAGATGGAACAGTTGTGAAAAAAAGTGGTCTGATATCTTCGTATTATATATTTAACGTGAAAGTTATTAAGATATGTTGTAGATCTCTTATGATTTCATGTATAACATAAAGAAGATTTCCATACAAATTGTATTAGCATGAAATTTTAGCGTTAAATCGTGAGTCACTCGTCCGAAACGGAGAACTGGTTGGCCTATTTCCGTTTGGTTACAAATCCCACGCAATCTCGTAATTTCAATTAGTCCTACGCTTCGGTTTCCTGTTCGAATTATCACGGTGGACACATTGCAACCGCGTTTGCCTCAAATCATTAACGCAATTCCTCTGTTATATCCTTACATCAAAACCCCATCAATATATTACATTACACAACAAAAGCACAAAAATTACGATCAGGGTGGCCAGCAAATACCAGAAATAATTTTGCAAGCCACACGTTCCTCGTGATCAAGAAAACGTTGTTTCTCGAAAATATTCGAAACAAAAGACGACCTGGCTATCCATCTGGTGGCACGTGGCCGATCTGCACCTGACCCAATCTTCCTTCAGGATTTAGTCGTGCGATCGGTGAAACATTGGTGTAAGCAGTAATAACGACGCGTGCCTTTTCTGAAACATCTGCCTAGTTAGATGCACATGCACATGTTCGTTCTGCAGCGAGATTCGCTCGGAGACGATCTGTTGGCATTTTGGATGGTCCCCGGTGCCATTCGTGCACTCCCACTACGCCCACCCGATCATTGTTACGCAAACGAGATCAATTTCGTATTCATTGTGAAGTCTGTTAATCATTGTCTACATGACGGGGTCCTTTGTTATTTTTTCTCATCTCTGATTTATGTTTCAAAGTACCGTGATACGATTAATCATTGTTAATTAAAGACTAGGGCAATTTTTTCTTGTTTTCTCCTTTGTTTGATATGTGCTGTCTTCGTTAATCCTTATTTGTTGCTGATTGTATTATATATCTTTATTTGGTAAGTATTAAACATTGAAAATTTTCATCTTTAGTAGTATGTCAACTTTAATATGAAAATTAATGAAATATTTCGACGTAGTCTGGGTCAGGTTTAATTCGTATATTTAATCAAAAGTTACCGATATTGAAGTTGAAATTAAATTTGTACTTCCATTATGAAAAGGCATAGGCACAGTGATCTTCCCAATGAGAATATAAATTAAAAACCACATCACAGTATTCTGTTACACATGACCAGAATGGTCATAAACAATAAAATTACCTGCAATGTATTTTATCTGCAATTAAAGTACACCTTGTCAAAAATCAGCAAATATCCAGATATTTTTAAAGTATATAAGATAGCGTACAAACTATATAAAAATCACGGCATCTGTAAATCGCTGTAAAATAGTCCTTCGTTTCGGATTTCGAGAAAAATCCGCCCGCGGAATCTTCTGATAGACCTTCTGATAAACACTTAAATTATTCTAAGAAGTGAGCTACGTATTTCGTAAACGATTTAGGAAAATCTGATTGCTCGTGACTCGATGTACGAAACGAACCCTTTTGTGACAACGAATCAGTGAATGTCGGGGTCTGAAAGGTCCCGTTGATGTCGCAAATCGCTGGCCCATGAATCCGGGTCTCGTTTCGGGGGACAATAGGCGAAGAAGTTGCGTTTCTGTCGACCCGTGGCTGCCGACCTCGAGGAAAAAACGCGTGCATCGTTAATGGCGGATGGAACCTGCCGTACGCGATTCGGCCTCTCAGGGCAGCAGGTGTCTGGGAAGGGAATTACTTCTCTGACTCATCGCCAGGTGATGTCTACCACGGCGCGAGGAAGGAACCGGAAGCTCCTGCACAGAAGGCGAACCGTTCCTTCCAGACGTTATGGGGACTGAAAGTAGTGCTTTCCTCGTTATCCATGCTTTAGATCTCGAGACAACCATTGGAACAGTCGTTATCTTTTTATAATCGAATTAATTTGGATACTGTATCGCATTGATTAATTAGCTTCTAGATTGTGTGGTTTCTATTTTGTATTCATCCATTTGTTACATTATATATTTTTCTTTTGTAGATTCTGTGGTCTAATTTTAAGGCTGAAACTAAGCGGTGCTCCAATTGATTAATACATAATTTTTCGTAAAAATTTTATAAATGCAAGGGTTTGGGTGACTTTTTATGTATATTTTACACATCAGCCTCCTTTTCCGAAATTTTTGTGTAATTCTATAGATTTCGGTCAGTTTTACATATAATAAAATATATGGGTTTGGAGACTTTAATTATTACTATGAAATTTCTATACGTAGAATTCCAATCGTATTAATCGTAATTCATATCGTACGTTGTCCAAAGGAAGACAAATGCAGCTAATAAATCAAACTTAATTATTCTGTAATTTTCCTATTTTTCTTTCTTTCCTTCTTAGAATTTTGATTCGATTGTTGATTTATTTAACCGAGTCACTCGATATCAGATATTTTATAAATTGCTTTATATTTTTTCATGATCTCTAAAACTGATTTTTTTATTTCTCTGTAATTCAATTAAATCCAATGATACGTTAAACGCTCTAAAAATCAAACGGAAGTATCGAAAATTATATACGAAATTTCCCTATTATATCTGTCGTTCCGCAACAGCTCGCAAACACATGTAGATTACGTTACGTCTATCGTCAGCAGCGAAAATTATAAATTTTCTGGCAGCGTACATTTTGTACGTTCGATACGTACGAACAATAAAACTCGAGAGGCTCGATTGCACAACGGTAGCCCACTCGAGTGTTAGGAGGGGAACAAGGAGAGAAATAAGAAGAAGAAGCAGAAGAGGAGGCGGAAGAGCTGAAAGAGGAATATACAAGTGGTGGAAAGGGGGCTAAGACGGTGTGCTCTGGCAAAAGGGAGAAGAATAACCGTGACTTCGTCTACGAACCGCGTGTGGGAAAACTCCGCGATGCGAGACTGAGAAACGCGTGCGTTCGATCGTGAATTCGCACGTGCGTGAGTGCGTGTTCGTCGATGTGATCCCGTATACTATACACTGTACACCCACGCGAGTCGCATGCGTATCGTTGTTCGCCTCTCTTCGTTTTCCTATGCGACCCCGACAACCAGTCGCCGGTGAACGTGCCACTTGATTGATTTTTCTAATCAGTCGAATGAGTCGTGTTACGATTTTTAATTCAATCGAGGTTTACAGCTATGAACGTTTTGTTGGGCTTTTCTCATATGTACTGTATATTTATACGTACTATACGTGTATATATATTTATATTTTTTTTAAGGATAAGACTTTTAGAGATTAAGACTTTCGCAGTTGATTCTGAAATCTCTTAAATATGTATTTGTTAACCTTTGGGAGAAATATTTTATTGCTTTTAGTGACTTAGAAGATTGTTTAAATATATAGAAATCCTTGGTTATATTCTTTATTTTATTTTTTAATTGCAGAATTGCGAACGAACGGATCTGCAACTAATTCGTTGTTTATACGTTCTTTGTACGTTAGTGTTCGCAGTTATCAAACCTTGTGGATTTGCGTAGCAGCGAGCTCTTTGTCTTCGGGTTATTTAAATTACAAATTGCGAATGAGATAAAGAATGTTCTTCTAAACTGATAGAAAGGCTACCGCTATTAATTTCAACTATCTAAAACTGGTTGGTCACCATGTCATCATGTCATGTAAATCATAATACATATCTTTGTTAAATGATGTCATTACTGACACTAAATTGAATTCGATCATTGTTCTCCCATAACTAATAGTTTTTTGGGATAATACAGGGAATATAGATTGCAATTTCATGATTATGAAATATATACATAAATGTTATATCTTTTATTTAAAAGTTTTCGTTAGATTAGTTGGTACAATGGTAAAATGTATTGTTTACAGTACAACTTTATATTAAAAAAAACTCATGACATATTTCCTTTAACTCTTTGTAAATCTGTAAATGACATTGATTTTATAGAAACTGTTACATATATACGTTGAATCATACATTATAGCAATTAAACTGACCTTTAATCTCTCACTTATAAGTACAAAAGTATACTTCAATTCTTATTATCGCTTACGCTTTGTCAACGCTTCTACTGCAGTTTCCTCAACATTAATTCCTTAACACGGATACGATTACCGTACCGACAAATTTCCCTTCTTCACGGCGTATCAGCTAATCTTCTCACGGACGAGGTCCATTCACGCCAAGCCTCTATCTAACGTACTGTAAGCAACCCATAGAAAATTCCAAGTTCACGCATCATGTACCAGTATTATCTTTTCATAGTCGTCTCGCTGACAGAGACTTGAGTTCAGCAACTCGATATTCCACCCTCGCTCCTTCGCTGCGTTTCTCGTAGCTCTAAATTTTCTAGGTCGCAACTCACGCAACGCTTGCCGCGTTAATTCGACTGTCTTTTCACAAAATCCCTCTTCCTATCTTCTTGCTTCAGCGAATTTTCTTGCGCGGATCAGCCAGTGAAATCTAACGCTCTCGACGCTTCGACGACTCCCAGAGAATCTTTCCTGCGAGTCTTCGCACCTTCCTCCATTTCTTAGCGGACCAGAACTGTCTCACTGATCTCAGGTTGTGAGAATGTCGCCGATGATCTTGTATATCGTGTACGTAATACGCGCGTCTAATCCTCGTATATCATTGATATCTACGGTGACCGATTTTTCGACAGCAGCTTTCGAGAACTAATAAAATATGGTTTGGACATGTTTAGCGGCATACAGTTGTTTTGAATGTTTGAAGAATACGATATAATTAGGGAAATGCATGAATAGATAGGTAAATAAATAGTATAATACAAGCTTGTAGTATTATATTTCTTTTGTTTTACGATTCTGTAGAAGTATAGAGAGTATCTTTTTAAAATTTATTTGGTTGTTTAAATGGCTAAATTGTTCATCAAACTCTCGACATCTGTAATTATATAGTATTATTGAATTCTATTCTTTATTCGATTTTATCGACAATAACGTTAATCGAAGTATCCTTCATCAAGTTCAATAATTCCAGTGTTAAATTATCGATACTAAAGCTCGTTCAACTTCCATTTTCACTTTAACGTGCAACAAGACTCTTCCTCCACAACGCTCCATTATCTCCTCTATTATATTTTTTTCGCTATGATGTACGAGGTAGTTACAATTTATTATACTTAATTAATAAGTACTTCCTTATAGGTGGTTTGTGTTGCCTTTCGTACTTTTAGAACAGTAATCTAGACGGATGACTAACGATTGATTCATTACTGTGCCTGTGCTCTTCTTCTGGTAATTAGAAAAAGTGAGAAACACAAGAAACTTGAAAGAGTTGACGATGATAGAGCTGCTTTTAATAGCAAGGGGAAAGTAACCTGGCATATTCTAATTGATTTTGGGTGTCGAAAGCGTGACAGAAGAGGAATTTCTTAACTTTACTGTCCAATCTTGAAAACGAAATGTTTTAATCAGATTTATTTATTATTTTTATTATTTATCAGAGTTCCATAAAAGAACGATTACTAACAGCGTTTTGCTTATATTTACAATAAGCAGTTAGCGTCATCCCACGTCATCCAGCAGATAGCTAAAGGCTGGTTGCGGGATTTAATTCGCTGCTTGAAATAATTGGAGGATTATTTACTTGAGTTGGCCGAGTTAACAAGCCGTGTAAACGAAGCGGCATAGTATTTTATTTGTTTGCAAAGAGTCGACTGGAAATTGGATTTAATCTATCAAATCTTTATTTATTGGTACACTAATATTAAGCGGAAATTAAAATAAATTGATACGAATGCTATTGATTTGTTTGTCGATTTCACTTTAATCGATAGTACTTGTTTGAATTTTATTAAATCGCCAATCTAAGATCCATTAGAGCAATTCTATCAGAGGAACATAATCGAAATTGTTTATCTGCCAATTAAATATTAAAAGATTATGATATTAGAGGCAAAGTACAGTACAGTATATATAAATATAGGAAACGGTCTGAGAATATATGAAATATACGAACGTAAGGAAATATGTTTCATTATAACGAAAGATTATGAGAAAGTATAATAAAGAACACTAAACTTTATTTCCTGTAAGAGCGGTTTGATACTTTTTGCTTTAAAATATTCACATGTGCGTGAATATTCCATTCATTTCATTTCTGCTTCTCATTATATACACATGTTCTATCCATTCTCAACTATATTCGATCAAGTTGTATATACATGTAATTCCTCCTGACAAATGATATATTGCTTACCTATACAAAAAGGCAGTAACTGCAAGAAAGGGTGAAACGAATTTCTTTGTGCCTATAAATACTTAATTGTGAGATTTTACCTCTTGATTCAATGGACAAAGGCAGTACGGTATAATATTTTTTTTTAAGTCAATAATGTACTCTTATTACCTGTACATGGCAGAACATAGTGTGTTGAAGGAATTGTAAAAGTTTATATTAATTCTTCACGAATTGGTTATTTAATAAATACTATCTTTCGATTAGAAATTAATTTGTTTCTTTTTTTACAAAACCGCCTATCGAAATGTATCTCTACCGTTGATAATCGATTCAAAATAATTTTCTTCGCAAGCTGGAAAAAATTCGCGCCTAAAATCAGCCAGAAAAATTATATCTGTTAGACGATATTTAATACAAAACGATGTTTCTCGCAAACTGAAATAGCTCACTCGTTAAAGCGTTAAACAGCCTATATTTCTTTCGCTATCAAATAAATTCAAACCGAGCAACTCAATCTAATCCCGTATTTACGACTACACATCTACGTACGTTCTCCTAAATGATTCATGCAAAGTACTCAACAAACATATAAATCATCACGTCGATCGTGTAGATCAGACTTCGTCATCACGTGCAATACCAAGCGAAGGGTGTAGCGGAACGAATCGAAAGGTTAATGCGCTCGAAACCCGTTTCGTTCGGCCTAGTTCCAAAAGTATGTAAGTAACAAACGTTTGTCGAGTCCATTGTGCGACGGTCTCCGATCGCTTTGGCCTAACAAGAACTCACAGTGAAACGTGTCGAGGTCAGAGCGCACGTTTCTAACGAGGTTCTGCTCCGTTTCGTTTTAATCGATAATTCAGTTTGTATCTCTTGAACAAACTCATTCCCGTGGATGTTATACCTGTATATAAGTACAATGCACGCTGACTGCTACCAATGATGTCATCGTATCCGCGTAATCCCACGCCCACGCCTACCCGATTACCAGAAGCTGTTAGCGAGCCCTTGCCATTCTATGAAGAGACCTGGTTGTACGTGGTCGAATCGAGTCACGTTTTACGAGGATTGCATCTCGACCTGGCGAAACTGGATCGCCCCACTTTGTTCGGAGAGCTGAATCTTGGAAAACGTGCGCCGAGTTGCTCGTTTCGAAGTTGCAATCACCCCTAATGTTCGCGAAACGTTCTTGTTCTTAACACATTTTGTACCCGGTGATTTAACGAAACATAAAAGTGAAGAACCGCGAGCCTCTGCAATTAAGAGTAGAACTGCCGACGATTGAGGTGTAAATTATCTCGCAGCGAAATGGAAACGAAAAGATATGAAAACGATGCAAGGTATTTCCTTACTGATAATTAGACTCGGATAATCCGTTTACATAGTTATATTTCAAGTACTGTATTCCTGTTTTGTTTGATTGAGTTTTGAAGTAATTGCTCTGATAAGTCTTCCGTAAAATAAAGTTAATTAAGGTAGAAACATTTTTTTTTTTTTTGATAATATGTCAGCGAAGGGTAAGGAATAAGTTGATATCAATCAGAAATGTTTTAGTGTCTTCTTTTCAATTTAATTCAATTCTTTGTTTTACTGAAAATTACAAAGATATCCTTCTAAATGTGCATAGAGATCCATAAATTTTAATTACCTTCATTTCACGAATTAACTATGATATTCTTTCTGTTCTCAAAAAATATAATATGCTGCCAAAACTACGTGCTAATTAAAATGTACTACTTGCAGGTTCACAAATGTCTAAAAAGAGGCTTATCTTAATCTTTTATTGGATTGAGACCAAAATAAAGAAAAGATTGTTCGGCTGAACGCAATGGAACAACTTTCAGAGATTTCGTGAATCTCATTTCAAGAAATGACGTTCTGTAATCATTCTATTTAAGACGTTTATGCCACAGGTTTTTTTCTTCTCTTCTTCTGGTCAACTTCCGCAACAAAGTAATTAGCGTGCAAGAGACGAAAAGTAGATTTTTAACAACGAGAGCTAACGTTTACGCGGTATTTTCATCCGCGTCCGTGTACACTGTGGGTGCGGTCGCGTGTTCGAGCGTAGAGTCGTAGAAAGAAGAAAAAGAAAAATGGCGCAACCAGTAGTTAGCTGCTGCTTGATAGGCGTAGCACGGTTCCCTTGCGGTTCTTCTTGTTTCACGGTTATTCGATGCATTCCTTTAGGATTCGAAAGCAATATTCTTGCTCTACACTCGCAGATGCACGCATCCTGATGTTGCTCGCCTCGTTGTTTTTCAACGAACGTTATTTCACCTATCTCATCCTCAAGCGCAAGTCTCTCTGATTTGTGAAACTCTGACTTATCGATCATCGACTTGTTTCTTCCTTCGATTCGCTCCTAGTACACTTCCGCTAATACGATTATAACTTTCGAATTCGATTAAATTGGCCGTAGCTTAGAAGAGATGGTGCGCGGAAATAGTGGAATTTCTTGTTCGTTCTAAAGGATGTGTGTTGAGAGTAGAATGTACTATACTTGTTAAATCGAGTCGGAGAATTTATTCAGTGGAACTTTATTTATGAATCTTTAAATGCTCGTATATATGCATGTAGAAATAAAATGTAGAATAAAAATATGTCTTTGCTATTTTGGCTTTTAGAAATCAAACTTGATTAATACTCAGCTGGATCCTGCTGGGATTTCCATAAAATTATCTTAACTCGTAGTTTACTATGCCAGCAAAGAAATGTCCATTTGATAAAAAAAATTAAAGCTATAGTATTCCACAATTAAGACGCCATCGATTTAATGTTACCACTACGAATGAAGTTTGCAAAAGACCACGTACATCTCAGAAACTCACCAAAATTATCCCTCGAAATTGTATAGACAAAACCGACCACATTACGAAATCACTTTGGAAAGTTGCATGGAAAAGATCAATCACAAGCAGAAAGTCACTCTCTGAGATTACAGAAACAAAATGAAGTACAATCACAAAATCACAATCTCGAATATTGCACAGTCAGAATCTCATCCCTCGATCTCTCATCATCTTCTACGAGAACATCAAACGTAACATATACATAATACCTACATCGTCCTATATATAAGATCGACTTGGCAATTTCTTTCCACGAAACGAACGCGTTACCATTTCCGTGGAGCAGACTCGCGTACAAATCTTCGCAGTTGCTCTTCGAGGTAGGCCAGATTCGTAACGATGACTGTGGCAGGAAGACTCTGAAAAACGTTTCCTATACACGAAGAAAAAACAACCAGTGAGACGATGAGGCGTTCCAACTAAAGGGATCCGACGAAGAAACGGCTGGACAGTGCGCATTACCTGCGTGGTTTACGAGCATAGATGCTCTGTGAGACGGTACTAAAAAATCGGCATCCATCGACCAGAAATTACAAACGAGGGATCGCTGGCACGAGCTAAGAGCTTTAGAAGAACGCTCGAAACCGTTGTCATTAGTGGCAGCTTGTTCCCCGGCCGGGAAACATCGAAGAGACATCAGTAATTCCTCTGACACGGAGAATCCTGTTTTTCCTCGCGCGACCGTATCATTGCCGATCTTCCGCAAAGCTTTTGTGTAGTCGTCACTGACAGTTTCGCGTGTCGGTGTCTTTTACCAGGAAATGAGCAACAAAATATACATTTCGCTGTCGTAGTATTGTTACTACCGGGTGAAGCATAAAATTTGGAGCAACGAAATGAAAATGAAAGAGTATGAAAAAATATATAATAAGGAGAAGAACAAGTTTTTACTTTATAAATATACTTTACAGCAAGTCGTTCGGTCTTCTTAAGGAAGAACGCAACGTTGGAAACTTGTAAAATTTCTATGAAAAGTTATGGACCGGTCATTTTCAATTAATTTTAGTAGTTCGAGTGTTAAGTGAAAGATCGTTTGAAATTTGGTTTGATTGGATTAAAACGGAGAGTTTTGTATGATTAATAGTGGTTGGATGCTTTTAAACTACTTTACCGTGAAATTGGGATATATATTGGAATATATAGCGATTGTTTTTCGTATTGACTTCGCGTAAATTTAAATACATAAATGAAAATTATCGCGGTAAACTTTAAACTTCTGTTATATGCTACTTTTAAATTACTCTTTCACTTTGCGTTCCAACAATATCTACTCACGCTCTCGCTCAAAAGTTTTAATACACCTTTCGCTCTTAATACAACTTTGATATTTGATATGGATTATAAATCTTAAATAGCATGAATTTTCCAGCAGAGTTGTTAATGTATCTTCTTTATCATATAGAGCATCGAGCTGAACGATCTCTTCCTAAGAGATACATACATGTATATTAAGAAACGATTTTATAAGAGATTATTCCAGGATGCTTTTTCAAATACAATAACTATCTCGAGATTTTTAAGCGGAGATACGATCCCAATTAAATGCTTTTTAACCTCGAATTAACAAAATTTACCGTAATAACATAGAAAATATTCGAACGAGCCGTAATCCTAATCTCTAACAACAATTTTACCCTGACTCTCTCACGCCGGTAATAAACCCGGACGACACCAATGGACTTCCTCAGATTTTCAAAATTACTTCTCAAAACCTACAGTCAGTGTGAGAACACGCTGTGTTCTGACTCGCGCTACTTCACCACCAAGTTTCTCGAAATCATTAAAACTCTTTTTCCTCATTTTCGTTCGCATTGTAATTCCCCTCTGTCTCCGGTAACTACGGCCGCTTTGTATTGAAAGCTGAAGAGACCTTGCGTCGCGGACGTGTCTCATTATCGCGAGATAAAGAAAATAAAAGCGCGAACGGAAGGTCGAAATCTTCTCGACGCTAGCGAACGATCGCTTTTGCACGTGGGCGTGCAAACGCACAATCCACGCGTATACGACACGAACACACGCACAGTTTCGTGGGAATCGCCGGGGCTGAGAGAATCCTTTAGCGACTGAATTAACGGCTCGACGAGTAATGATTGTTGTAATTTTGTTGCTCTCACGGCTCGCGCGACGTATTTCGCCGTCAGAGACGATTTGGTAAGCTAATGTGCCGCGATTTCGATCTTAGCGTCGTTAACTGCATAGTTGCATCGCGGTTTTGTCCACGACTTTGCGCAAACAGAAAGCAGGATGAAAGTTATTCTTCGGTTTGTAGGATTTTGTGCCGTCGAACGACGAGCGACGAGACGTTGGCTCAAAGCGTTGCGATTTCGTATCGACGATGCGTATCGCGTAATTGGGACAATATTTGGTCGAAGAAAGGTAACTCGATTAAATTCGAAGGTATAAGTGTTTTAGAAATAAATGATAAAAATCCAGTCTAGTTGTTCTGCTAGTTTAATTTAATTAAAATTATCTTCGCGAGAAGGATATCGTTAAATCTTGAAACTTTCTATAAAATACGGGAAATCTCTCGTACCGTGTTATTATGTTTATTACCTGCAGTTTTTATATCAATGTTCTACTGTTTAATCACGAGATATTAAAATCAGGAAATCAATAATCCAAATTGTAAGTCAAATTTAACCATATTTTTCTCGTATGATCTTCAAACATAAATGAATCAAGTCACGCACTCGCAAATAGAAACTCGCAACAACGTCGACACGTCAAACGATGAGTTTTATTTCTAAGCATTGCTATCGAACCTTTCTGCTAATTCGTCTGAAACTGAGCGTGAAATAATTTTAACTCGTCGATTATCGCGCTTATTCTCTTGGTTCGCTCATTGCGGCGATACTTGTTCCCAGTTACACGCTGGATTCTCGCCGTGGAATGAACGGTTTCGTTTGTCTGGATGAATCGTCTGGATGAAGATGCGTCATCGCGTGTGGTCGTCCGATAAAACGTGCTGTCATACAGAGGAGATAATCGAATTTCTCCTTTTCTTGAGTTTCGATACGATGATAGACAAGATGAGTTTTGTGGCGAGAAAATTGCACGGTTTTTAAATGGTCTTCCTTTTATGCAAAAGATGTTGGTATCGATCGACACTGGACAATGTTTCTGTCGAATCGACATTAAACAAGTACGCGCTAAGACACATTTGTAAAATAAAAGGTAAACACAGTATTAAGTTAATTTCCTTTTTTGTAAGTTAGATTTTTTAGTTAGATTAGACTCGTTACACTTTGTTCTTTTAGTTGAGAAATAAAAAGAAAGAGATTTAGATCCGTCGGTATAACCAGAATGCTCGAGTGTGTTATCAATATTTCACTTCGTCAGCTTCGTTTTAATTTTATAAATCATACACTTTTCATTAGAAATTGAATCTATATGCATCATAAAGCGAACACTAAACAATGCAATCAACACGTTTTCATTTTGCCCCTAGTTGCATTCAGTAAAAGCTAGAAATGAAATTATTGTAACACACAATCTCGTCATAAAGCAGGTCCCAAAACGACGTACAAGAAACACATAAAATGTAACTAATTTTCACGCATTACATCATTAGCCCTGTGATCGTTAGCAGCAGAATATTTTTAAAAAGTTCCAAAGAATTTCCCAATAAACTAAAATTGTATCGTAAAGCTATGTGCATCTTCAATTACGCCTTGCAAGAAATCTTATTACTCTATGGATTATAATTCAAGAGCCATTCGAGCAAACATACCTAATCGCCACACTCATCCCACATATACGCCTCCGTACAGTTTGCAACATTCAACAAACGATGTTTCCAATTAGCGAGCCAGAGGTACGCAACAAGGGGACCTGTTTAAGCCCATCAAAGTGAAATTAAATCGCAATTAAACGGCGAAACAGCATCGACATGTTCCTAATTATTATTCGATACGAATCGATTAATACAAAACATGGAAAGTTCATTTCTAGTCCTGAGTTTGACGACCGGATCTCTCTTTCTCTCTTTCTCTCTTTGTTGTTTCTCATACACTGTTATGTTCACGTGTGGAAACACGCGATTATAAATTAATCGAGCCCAGAAATAACGAGCCCTGCCACCGACATGGTAGCTGCGTCACGTGGGAGTCGGCGCGTCGTCTCGAAGAAGTCTGGCGCCTCTAGGTCGATCTTCGATCACGACTCTCGTACAACGCGTTCATTAAACTCACAACTTAATCCGCTTAATTTGTCTCGATTGTAACCTCGTTTAACCCTTTCAGTCTGATAAAATACTCTGGTATGGCGAATATCGAATGTTTTTACGTAGACTGAATATTTTTTTCATTTTTACGCGTCTGATTACACATACGTTTGTTATGTACCAGATCATCATCCTGTTCTGATTAAGAGTTTGAGTTTTTAGTAATATAATTTTGATATTAGATGTATGTGTACGTAATGATTCTTAGTATGCAGAGAGTATATCCACAGGCGATTGTGAGCTATATATGGGTTTAGAGCTGTAAAAGGGTTATTAGGTTGAGATAGAAATCTTCCTGTCTGGTAGAATACTATGGTAAATACTGTGGTAAAGACTGAATATTTTTATATAGATGAAATAATTAAATTAAATTTTTATATGGATTAAAAAATATTTTGTAAGTTTCAATGCTTACGATTATATCTCCAACTATGTTTCCATTCTGATGTTGCGCTCAATGACGAGAAGATATTCAGTAATACAATTTTGGCATTGGTTGCGTATGTGGATTGTTAGCCTACAGGAAGTATATCTATAGTTGTTTGTATGGTGTAAAAGAACTATTGAATTGACACGGAAACATATGTAACTTTCAACTGGTATCGTTCCTACTGAGTGAGATGATTAACGATAGCCTGATCTAGGTTGATCAATTTTGGAATAATTGACTTTTATCCGCTAAAGTATTGGTAATATTTGAAATTTTACTTTCAGTAAGTTTCTTCATTTTTGTATCTGGTTACGTGATTGATATTCAGTTTTTCACAAAAGCAATGAACTTAGTTCCATATGCATATATGTTACGTACACAGAATTACATAGAATTCATATTATCGCAACATGCATTCTAACTATAAACTGAAGAGATAATAAAGTTTTGTTGGCGAAAACCTTAATAATATAGATTTTTATTTTCTTAAATACTTGATTAGCACATATAAATATAAAGGTCGACATTCGTTGAAATGATAAATTCTGTTTTCTCGTTAAAATAACATAATTGGTTATACATACTTACTGTTGGAATCATATTACGGTAATGTAAATTGCAGTTTTCTCGTAAGTGGAGCATCTAGACAATTAAATGGTAAGTAAGCAAAGGGAAAAAGAAAGGTTAACCAAAGTATAGTTCTTCAGATTATGTTAATTAGTTGCATCGTGTATACGAAGCGCCAGATCCCACGTTGTTCAACAACCCTGTTCGTAGTAAATAAGCGTGCTAGAACTCTTTACACGCTAGACGAAGAACCAATGTTATCTGCTTTAATGATAACATAATGGATGAAAAAATAAACCTTATTTTTAGCTTTGCACGCGAATAGATTCATTTTTAGATAAGTGAAAATGAAAGTCTTGATATACGGTTTAACAAGGCTCGAATAAAAGAAGGTACATCAATTAGGAAATTTACGTTAATTTAGTAGAATAGAATGTTCGTGTGTGTAAAAAAATCTCTTTCATTTCATTTATGGTTCTACATTAAACGCGTATTTATAATACTTTACCTGTACAGATTTATTTTTATACATCTGTAATATGGTATATTTGTGAAAGAACAGAATCAGTACTGTAGACAATAATCTCCACTAGGTGTTTCGTTACTTCTATTTTTATAAAATGCCCAGAAAACAGAACGTTAAGTAAATTTCACAAATCATCAAACAGTCCGTGCAATAATTGCATTTTCGAATATTACGATACTACCTGAAATTACAACAATTTTTACAAATACAGATACAGATGTCGTTCAAAAGTTAAAATGATAAATTAACAATAAACCAGAAATATTGTAATTCATCTACTAAATATTAATAAAATGTTTAAGAGGTGGAACAAAATGAAGCAAAGGTTATTGTTCGTCGGATTAAGGCGAATAAGCGAAAGGAGAATCGAGCGGGAACTTGGGAGGAGGTTGAGGGGAGGGGGCAACGATATCACGAAGACACACGTGAACTTACTGGTCCCACGTGGTTCAACGAGCGTGACCACGTGGCGAGCAATAGTATAGTAAAGTGGCCGCAAGATAGAAACGATGTCGGCTGAATGGGACCGCGAAGTCACAGGACGGAAGGCGAAGGAGGGTATAGGTTAAACCGGAAGCCGTCACCGGAACAACTTCTATGTACTACGTAGATTCACATGGTCGACGTTCACCGGGCTGGAGGTCACGGCAATTTCCTCGTGTCAGTGCAGGTGCTCGCATCAGATAAAAAAACGTTTTCGCACCGACATTGTAATGTTCTTGGTGTTTCTGAACTTTGAACTTTTTGCTTGGATATCGGTCATGTGGAAATTTAGAATAATATTGAGAAAATGGAAGAATACAATCAACAATTCCTCCTTGAATTTTATCATTCAGTTTGTACTGTGATGATTGGACTGTGGATATTTGTACATTTATGGGAAAATCGAGGAAATACAAAAATGTATATTTATTAATATTAATAAATAGTAATATTTTGGTCGCATTATATTGTGGAATATTCAGATTAAATCGAAGTATAAATGTCATGTTAAAGGACAACAGTTAAGTGGCGCAATTTCTAAAGTATGTAATCGTTATTTTTGCAGATGACATATTTCAAAAGATCTCCTACGAAGGAACTAAGTTTAAGAAACGTCGGTCTCGTTTTACATTTACTTATTAAGAAATATTTTTCTTTGTCATGCGCTTCGTGCATCCTTCGCTTTCAATGGACAGGCCGACACTTAAGTGACATTAAAGCGTTTAAAAAGACCTTGAACGCGTTCTTCGAAGACGAGTAGTATGCGACCAATTGAACGTTATGCTTTAAGAGTGATAGTTTTTATTTCCTTCGGTTTTATCTAAGGTAGACATAAAGGATTTCCGATCCTACCTATATAGTGTTGTCGATTTTTACGCCTTCGTCCTTTCCGGTGATCGAGCGTGCACCACCCCGTGAGAACACACCCCTTTAGGAATCGAAGATTTCGCAAGTAATGGCCCATGAAAAGTATACTACGCGTATATCTATCGGAAACGCCATGAATTAATTCAGGTGTGTTTCGTCGAGCGTTGAAAGGTTACGGAGATGTAAAGGTCTTCCCTTTGAAGCGTGACACTCTTTGAACTATAATTTGCTAAAGGTTTCTAAATGCTTGTAATACGATAGTTTATTTTCTTTTCGTGTCGAAAGATTCTCGACGAGATTCTGAATTATAGGTTTGGGAAATATTATTCCGATTTCAATTAAAAATTTAATTTATATTTAATTTTAATCATAAAAATTTTTGGGGGGATTTAAATAAATTTTTAAAAAGTTTGCTTTGCTTGTTATCCTAGATAAAACTGTAAGAAATATATTACTTTCAATTAATATTGTAACAAATTTTATGCACAATAATTATGCAAAACATATTTGTATTAAAATTTTACTCGAAATACTGCCAATGGTGTTATCAAGCAAAGTCTACTTGTACGAATTATTATTTCACATAAAATTATTCTATAAAATGTTCGAGAATGGTATGAATGAATAAAATAGGTTAAGTGAAATCATTTAAAAGAATCTTGCGGAAGAGTGTGATTCGATAGAGTTGCGACAGGTGTTCAACGAGTAGTTTTGTAATAGTTGCTAGAGGGTACTCGATTCAATCACGTGGAGAGATTTCACTCATTCATATACTTTTAAATCCAGTGAACGATTTTAAATGAAATAAATTAAGCTACTTCTTACTTCTAGATCGCTGGGTGAAAAACAAAGGAAACATAAATTAGAGTGTGTCGATCGGTATCGATCTCTACCACTACGCTATTAGCCAAACTTCGTTAGAATTCTAATTGTAAAATGTCTAGAACTAAAACAATTTCAAGATAATTATCTTTAGGGTAATTAAATGCTACGACAGAAATTTGTAATTTTACTTTGATAATTTCAAACAATTCGTTTGATTCAAAACAAATAATTAATAAATCTATTGTGTGATTTGAGTCTAAGAGGGATACATTTTGATGATATCGTCATACGATACCGATTCGAACGGTAACAGGAAACCTCGGACTAAAATTCTCAAAGTTACACACTGGAAATTAAAAATCATGGAATTGAAAAGAAACGCTATAATTATAACTTAATTATTTCTATAGTAACTATATATGTATAGGACATATGAGGTTTACCATATATAACTAAATTTTGTATGAGAACTATTTATTAGCATACAACATACATAGATATAACAAATAATACAGGTACATTAATATGTAGATATGTAGGACAATAAATAATAAAAATCCAGGTCAATAATACTCGTATTCAGAACGTAAAATATCGCAAACTACAAATTTTTTATTTCAAACGATGTAACTTATTGTTGAAACGAATTGAACAAATCGCGAAACGTCTTAGCATCTTAATCAACGAGAAAGCGCTAATATTTGTATCTAAATTCTCGATTGCATCGATCGTAAAGGCGCCTGTAGCAATGCAAACCGCATACGCTTGCGGGCCGCGGTAAATTTTTCAGGCGTCTTTCCTTTCACCGCCGTTGAATAAACGATAACACTATTCCGTAGTACTATTACATTCATAAAGAGAAATGTCAGTAGCAGACTCTCTCGATAAAAGCTCCTCTTAAATTTGCTCGAACAACATACGAACGTTCAACTCATGTCGAACAAAGCCAGAGACACTAAATGCACGTTAGAGAACAGAAGTAACATAGCTTCTGTTGGAATAAATAATGCATGAGCTTCATAATTCGTACTTTTCTCACTATCAGTCACGTTACGTTACGAACCGCCTTGCAATTACTGTTTCCTTCCATTATTGTTCAGTGGAAGGAAAGAATCGAATCTCCGATCGAAAAGCTGTGATGACAGTCGAGAGATCCATCGGTGAAGATATTCTTCTATTGTAGCTTTCAAGATGTTCGACGCGATCTAGCCGCGATAGAATAATAAACAGAGAATGCCGATGCTGATTTACGCCTACGCACGCACGTATCCACACCCCGCACGCGTAAACAATACCTGACGATCATAAATCATCCTGATAAATGAGCGATTGTATTTTTCAGTGGCCACTTAATATTCCTTTGTTTATGTACCCACACTCTGTAGTAACCCTAAGTAAGTTCAATTACAACGAACCTTTGGTCTATTCATGGATAAAATGAAATTTAAAAGGGTTTAGTTCAGTTTGTTATTGAGAGTTCATTATTGGAATAGTCGGGTTAATAAATTAGGGAAAAATTATTACGGTGGATAACATGGGTCACAGCTATAATTCAGAGGTAGAAATGATTATACAGTAAACGAAAGATAGCATCGATGAAAGATCATTATAACGTATTATACGCTTCTGTACCAAGATCATAGTTGACGTAACTACCAAAATTCTGAAAAATGTGTGTATAATGTCATCGAGAATTTGGACGAAAAATATGACTAAATATGTACTACTTTAATTCGCTGTATCTTTTAATAAAACTTCGGATGTCGCGGAGAGAGAAGATGAATCCGAAACATAAAATCTGAACTTCATCCTTTCCTACGTTTAAAATATACAGATCCTCGTATTAAAGATAATTTACAAAGAACTAAGTACCGTAAAACAACTACAGCTTCTAATTCCAAATACAATGAAGAATATCTTACATCACTGTACCACGTGAAAGCAATAATAGGATCACAGTCTTTACCATCTTCCATAAACGACGAGGAGTCAAGTTACGAATAAATCAAGATATATCCAGTCAAGGTTTCAGACCAGTCACTTAACTCGAACATGATAGGAACAGTTTAGTCTTTCGAAAGCGATCGCGAGTTTGCCGGGGCTACCGGGAACACGTACGTGTCAGCTGTGAGTAGTACTACGATCACGTAAACCGTGATCCAAGATGGCACCGGCGGTCGGGTCAATATCCTGGCTAGTTGGAGAACGGCGCCGTCGATCCTGCGCCAAGTCTCGGGGAAACACCGCGGGAAGGCGCCACTGAAAGCCTTTTTAATGGGAACTGGTTTCAGCCACGACCATGGACCGCACGCGTGCGTTTCGCTTGACCTCGGCTTCAACCGTCGTCGAAAGAACAAAGGGCCACGCTGCTACTGGTTTCCACGGTTCACGGGAACTACTTGGTTTTGTTTAACATTTGAGACCCTTTAGAAACAGCTACGAGTTGATAAAATAGGTGTTTTCCGACAGACATAAAAAGCTGACGAATAGAATGGGAAGTGGGGGTGGTTGAGTCAGCTGATTGAACAGACATAAGACACGTACTACTGTCTATAAGTATCTAGTTATTTGGATCGAGGGAAAAGTTATAGGATTGGTCGATGGAATGGAAGCAGTAGGAACGAAGTCAAAGTCTTTTGCTTAGCGAGATTGTAACAGTAAACGGAAAATGTATCTGTGGAGTGATTTGGAGAATGTTAAATATCCTTGGCGAAGTGTACAATTTTGCAACGACAAAATAATAAGTCGAAATCGAGGGAAAATCCTTGTAACGGTTCTTACAGTGAGTTTTAACAGATATTTATTTAAGATGAAACTCAAGGAACACGCAGATCTGTTTGCAAGGAACTTAGAAAATCCCTTTAATTTTAATTTTGCATACTGAATTAAAATTGCCTAAAAGATACTAAATAGTGAAGGAACACGCGAACAAACACGGTCGGCGAACTTTATAGCTCGTATGATTTTCACGATTGGTTGCTTCTGAGGAAACCTATCTTTCTGAAGAAACCACGCTTCCGTACCGCGTAGCTTGCGTGTATTTACGGTTGGTTTTACTATATAGCATAACAATTCAGTGTTTCTTGCTACGCCTTAGGGATCGTTGGCATTCGAGAATATAGGTTCCGGGAAGAGGGATGTTTGCAAGGAGATTTGATTCTCGTGGCGAGGTTTCAATATGGCCGGTACCTCGTCGCTTCCCGCCATAATCCGCGGCATTGAAATCTCCGGACTTACCTTTCGAGAAATCGCGGCATCTACGAGCCAATGGAAACATTTCCCGCGTTGACTGTGTTCGCCCTTGAACGCTGCATTTAAATTCCTTTTTACTCTTATCTTGTGCAAGAACGTCCAACGGCGAGCAAATACCAATCGAGTTGTCGCGTAGGTGTGTGATCATTCCGACTTATCTTAGTTACTGACGTTATAGAACGCTTTGTCAAGCGATAGAGGCTTTATTATTTTTATTATTATATATTTACTATGTAATTTTTCTCAAATCCATTTACTATTTTTCGGACACTGTGAAAGAATAAGAGTATAGTAACCGAGGATATTATGGCACAAGTCGAAGAAAGAAGGTCTTTGAAAAATAGTAGTTGCGGTACGATAAGATTTCTGTCGCGGAGGTTAGTGGCGCGTTGAGTCTAAGTGGTATTCTTAGCGGAGACAAAGGTTTCTTGATATGGATGACAAAGAGTCGCTTTTGTTGTCTGTAGAAACATCTCTCGACGTAATCCTGTTTCGAGGAATTACTCGCTCCGTTTCAAAGGATGCGAAGGAGGATAACCTCCCACATGTAGCTTCCGACCTACGCAAATTGCGAGTATCGATAGCCTGGATGCTCTGTACCGTGTAGAAATTGCTTTCCGCGTATCATAACTTGTTGAATATAAATTCAAACATACGCGAATGACTTTCTCGAGGATTTTCATTTATAGAGTTCCAGTTAGCAAACAAACTTGACTTTATTTAATATTTTATTATACGACGACGTACGATGCAAATAGAACAGTAAATTTATAATAAAATAGTTAGGAACTAAAAGCAGTGAAAAGCTTTCAATTTATATCTCCTATCTTAATAGTTACGGTCTGCAGTGTACATAGCGTATCTACTTTCTACCAAAAGTAGTATCCTTCTCTGAGTTACGCTCTACGTTTCTATGTGGCACATCTATCAATCGCTGGCTCCGCTCATATCAACATCGGCCGCGTCATAAACATGGAAGCACGCGGTCCGATTCGGCTCGTATGCAGCACACTTTTACTCCAGTTTGTATCGTGGAACCGGTTTTCTCTCTCGTAACAGGCCACGCTAGCCTCCTTTAGCAGCAGATACACACCGTTCCTCTTCTGGTAAGCAGCGTGGTGGTCACCGTGCTCCTTGGAGAACCGGTTTCAAATCTCGGTCTTCCTTCAACGAATTCCCTCTCTTCGTCACCGTCTCCCCGATTTTTCTCAAGTTCCATGGCCTCCTGCGAGCTACGAAAACAACGCGCCAACGGGTTTCCCTGGCTCCAATCACGGACAAACTCCTTTTGACTGTCTTCCAAACGCGTCATACTTACGTTTACTCTCTTCGCGAAGGATTCCCCTGGTCCTCTATTTTCTTTTCCATGGTACACGACGGGTAGATGCAATTAAGCCCTGTCGGAAGATTGATCGAGGGAGTTAGGGTTATGATCGTTGGCAGTTGATGGTGGAAGATGATGGTGAAGATGGTGCTATTGGTTTATGAACGTTGATGACTCTAAAAGTTTGCAGTTAGGTAGACTGTGCATTTTGGAAGCGCTTTGATGTTTATATTGGATCTTTAATTTATTAGGTCGTTTATTTTTTGAGAACGTAGTTGTTTTTTTCCGTAGGAATAGAGGGAATTCAAGGGATTAGTAACATATATTTTCTTGTTTCGTAGCAATTTAATAATATACGTATGTATAATTTTCCTTTATTTTTAATAATAATTAAGTGCGAACGTATATAAATTGTAGAACTTATATTTTCCAATTAATTAACCTTATACATAAATACAGCTATGAAATGCTGACATGTTTCTCTGACATCCTTTCTTTCTTTCCTTCCGGAAGCTCACTGCTTAAGAAATGCGTCCTTAGAGATTGATAATTAATAAAATATACGAATGTGGTGTTTGTATAAACCTGTTTCTTGATCAACGTTCTGATTTATTATATCTAGATGGAATCTAGCAACGATGGAATCTAGTCTAACGTATACTGAATATATCTCTTTAATCAGCATATATTTATCATTCCAGTGCTTTGCAGAGCTGCTCAGGAGTAAACAATTGATCTCGTTTCTCGTTTGAGGTATTCATAGAAAGTTGCGCAATGTAACACGAAGGATAAACTGTTCTTAAAAATAAAATTCTGGTACCTTGCTTATGTAAGTTATCTCATGTCTAAATAACAGCAATATATTTCTAATATTTTATTACATACGAGCAACATAATTTTTCTTCAAAAAAAAAAAATATATATATATATATTCACGCATATATTTCTTCTCCAAATCTACGATCAAATCTCGAACATTCGAAACAAGCTGTTCATCTAAAAATCAAATCTATTCATAAGCTTTCTCGTTGTCTTTAGTTCCGCTTTCCAGAATAATATATGCACTCTCCATTATTTCACTTTTTTACGCTTTGAAGACTCCTGCGACTTCTTGAATCCCAGTTCTATCATCGAACCATCGCTTCTTCGAGTTTCTTGCACTTCGATGGCTCTCGAGAGCAACCATTTCCTTCAGTGCTCATAGATCATCGGCTCCATCGTGCATGACGTTACCCGCGATACTCTGAATCCCATCTCTTCTGATCTGGACACACGTTCACCGGGCATTCATTGCAAGCTGTCGGCAGGATTGCAAAATAGCTTTTCATTTGCGCAAGTTCCGCTGCTCTGCACGACTATGCTCGCTCGGTCGGAACCGTTTCTTGCGTTTATGAATCGATTGTTGCATGCTGGACGAGTGTACGAACACGCTGCTCCTGATGGGTTGTTGCATACTTTGTTACGTAGCATTTGTTTCTTGTCGTTTCTTCTTTCCACTAAAACTTTAACCGTACGAAGTTTCTTCATAACATCGTGTGGTTAGTTAAAGTATTTTCCACATGATTCAATGCACTTTTTCAACAAGTAACTAGATTCTAGAGTGCCAAGAATGATCTTTTTTACAGTTTTTCGACTTAAAGTTTCTTTTAACCTCCAATTAGAGACCACCCACGTGTACGACGAGTCTGAATTTTTGTTTTATCGTTGCAATCCAGTAGAAAATGTTTGTACCGATTTCAATTGTAGGAAGATTTTACCAAATAATTATATTAGGTTAATATTTATATAACGCAGAAATTTGTAATAAATAAAATTATCAAATAGATAATCTGTGGTAGATACGAAAATACCGTTTATAATTTAACCCAGAAACAATTTATCTCAGAATGTATTGCAAATACCGTTTAAAGGGTTCTTAGATTTTTTTATGAATCATCCAATGATGACTCTTCAGAAAACAGTTATTCTTCTTCAGGTTTTAAATATCTGGGACAGCGATGAATATATGTACGTCATCATGGACGCCCATTTTTATACGTTTATGGTCTTTTTAATTCGTTACATACTTGCATAGTTTTCTAAACGCAAGCTTGCACTAGTGTGTTTAATAAATGACAATATAATATTGAAAAAGTAAAGGTTAAAAGATACTCTTCTGGAAATATATAATTAAAGTAAATATAAAAATTTTTAAGGAATAAAATTGGTTACCAACAAATTTAATCGAAAGAACACAATTATTTTAATAAACTCTATTATGATCAACCTTAACAATCAATTTCCATAATTAACTTTGACAAGTATAGAATCGATTATAATACAATTTATGCACACTGTCTCTATAAATGTATTTTACACATGAAAAGTAAATTTGGAATTTAAATGAAGCTTCATCAGCAGCAGAACTCATGTTTGTCACAGCCGAGCCATAATTTACGTCATTAATGTGTCTGTATATTATAGCGCAAAGGGGGTAACTAACGCTTATTTACTCGATGGTAGAGAACGGGGGCTCGTTCCATGATATTTCAACATCTACCATAGTAATCTTGGCGCGTACGTGCGCGAGTTGACGCTTTTCGTGAACCAGCAGCCGCAACATCGTTCGGGGGAAACCTGTTTCTGCTTCTGCCTCCTTCTCTTTTCTCCATCATCGTTTTTCTTCCTTTTGCTGGAACGAGCGGCGCACGTGCGACCAGCACCTCGATCAACCGAGAGTTAGAAGCCTCCGATAGAGGGACAAGAAAGCGAAAGACGAGGCGCGGGATGCTGTGACTGATTTCTGTTCGAGATCGAAAGCATTCGAGTCCTCTGTTCGAACCTGTTTTGACGCTTAGGGTAAGGAAGAGATGTTAGGATGTGGAAATTTGGAAGGTTTTCTGGGAAGATTCCACTCTTGAAAGATTGGCTTGAATTATGTTAATGAAAATGAACATAACGGTTTTGGTGAACTTTTCACAGAAATTTCGTTTGATTAGGTAAATTGATAGATGCCGATGTAACCTAAAGTTGAAGCGTATCTTCCAGAAATTTCAATGGACGAGAAATAACTCAAAATCAATAAAAATCGACTCATCTTCCGAAGTATTTTACAAATTCATAGTCAACTGTTATCTGTAGTAATAGACTTATTATTGTAAGAGTATTTTAAAGAATTATTTCATTGATAATACGAATACTAATGCTATTGACGATACTAATTCTATGAAATCACTTTGTCATCCATTGAAGGTCGTTCAATAGCCAGGAGGAATGCCGCGATATTTTCAATCGCGTTCGCAGTACCAGACGAATGCATCCGCGAAATAATTAATGAACGTTCTCCGTCGGAAGAAGAACGTCGTGGTCTCGTGATATGGTAGCCAGTTTCAAATAAAACGATGCTTCGGTTTGCTCTATTTATAACGAATCTTATCCCCTCGAAAGGCGATCATTTATCTCCACGCGCTGTTTCTGCGTCGTATTTCGCCTGGTTCCTTTTGCTTTTTGCGATCGGTGAGAGGCGCACGTGCGAATCGCGCCAGAATAAACGACGAATCGCGTTAGGATGAACGAAGAATCGTGAAAACATCGCGAAAAGAGCAGAGATCGCTGCTTGTGCTGTGTGTTCGGTGAAAGGTCTGCTCATGATTGCGCAACCGTAACGGTAATCATATAAATTAACGAGCAACGAGAAACGTTGGATTTTGAGAAAAATAAGAAGAATTTTACGTGGTTTTCCTCCTTCTCTTTTAAGAAATGTTTCAGAAGATTCAGAAGTCCTTTGAATGTCTACAGTGATTTATTGTATTTGTTACCATTAAAATACAGCTACTGCAGTTCAGCTACTGTGTGTCTTTTCCATCGCAGACTTCTTTGATTTAATCGATTAAATTGACAAACATTTTGCTTTTCTAAATCTCCGAGTTAAAACGGATATGAACAAAAATACGATAATTGCGCTAATGTTTACCGTTTAGAGTCAAACAACTGAGTTTTAGGTAATTAAGAAAACGCATAAAATTTCTTTTCCTTTATTTAAGAAATTTTCAGAAGATTTTGTGGAAAGATTTATTTAATGTTTAGAGTACCTTAGAAACGATACTGTAAGTTCTATCTTAGATTAACGAATATTAAATATTTAATGATAGCTGCTTCAAAAGAAAATATGAAATAAAATCCATCTTCTCCTCGTTAGGAGATATCTAGGAAGTTTAAAAAATCGGCTTAATACGTAGATAAATTTAGATACGAAACTGAAGGTTGTATGTTACACTAATGAACGTCAAAGTTGATGGTAGATAATTCAGAGAACAATATGGAGAAAAGCTTATCGTTGATGGTTTTCCTCTTTCTGCTTGGCAAATGTTTCCAGAAATCTCAGACGTTGGTTTAATGGGTAGAGAGGTTTGCAGATGATTATATGTTACATTGTTGAATGCTACGTCTGACAGGTATGGTGCCATAGTATTTACGTTTATAAAGCTAGCATAGTGGATTGTAACGCCGGAGAGCTTTCTTCGAGGAAGATGAATGTTGTTAAAAAATGTTTGATTAAGTTATACGTACAATATGAATGCCAGTTATTCTAATAATTTATGAATATTTATGTACATTGTATTTTGTTGTTGGCATTTCTAACTTATATTTTCAAGAGCAGTTAATTATCGTAAAATAAATTTAAGAAACATATACCGTTAATAAAAATAGAGCAGAAATATTGCTAAAATAGATCGAGAGAAACGAAAAAACAATTAGGTGCCGTAAAATTATAACACACTAAACGTCTCATGAAAATCAACATTTTCTATTTTCAACGTCGTCTCTAACACTTAATTAACATTTTAATTTAACATTTTAATCAACAGAATCCACGGTTACTAACATCATAATTCAAGAATCATATGCATCACTAATACTGATAAATCATGTCTGCCGTCGCGTCGTATTCAACGCAACGTGCACGCAGATCGTGAACATCTCTATATACATATGTATATTCAACGATAGAATACTTCGAAAGGTCAGTCGAGTCGTTTATATCGCTATTAGAAGTCAATGAATTAATCTACGATAGTACTGTCCACGATAATGTTCAAACGTTCGATTTAAAGTTATCTGTATTTCTGGAGGACACTATGGCTGCTCAGAGTTGGTAAAATTTTATTGAAAGCAATTCAGGTGCAGGTGCACGCAGATCCAGCGATTGCACTTCTCTCTCCACGGTGGCCAGGCTGATATCAATGCACTCGGTTTACCGCTTCTTCCTGTTCGCCAGCGAACAGCACGTGCGCACGTCCAAGAAGTCGAAATGTCAGTGGCCTGCGTCGCCGCACCTCTAATCTATCGAATCGTCGATTAAATCTTTTGATCAAACGATTGGTTCATCTTAACGCTTTGGCCTTATACATTCAATTTTTTCTTTGCTCGAAGGACACATAAAATGATATAAAAAGAATTTCGATCGAGAGAAGGAGAATTCGCACAGCGAGGTTTTATATTTCTTGATTCGAATTTTAACGATGCGAGTGAAGAAGCTATTAGATTACAAACGAAAACTAGAAACAATATAACTTAACAATTGAACTATCTATGCAGATATGAATTTATAGTTAGTCTAAAAAGTATTTGTACAGCATCTAATTTCAACAAAAACGTTCTAGAACTGCCTTTATTATGCAAAGTTTTGACAAATAACGAGTTTATAGATATTCTTGGAAGTCTGTAGAGTAATTTTTATTAGAACAAAGTCAGTGAAGAAATCTAAATTTATTACGATTAGGAAATTAAATAGACCAATGAGGTTAACTATATTATTATCAGTTCTTATCATTTATCTGAACACGTCGACTGGGCTAACCCCTCTGAATTGATTATCATAATTCAACAAACCTGAGCTAACAGGTACATACTTCGAACACGCGACCAGACTCATTGATGCGGCAACTTTGATTAACGCAGCGGTGTAGTTTGTCTTCGTTACGATGCCAGCAGATACGCGATTCGTTGCCGGACTCGAGGTCAATCAGCCGCGTTGCAGGTGTTCTCGGGTCATCGAGTCGGGAATAAATGTCAACGTAGGAGCAGAAGCGCTACGCATTCCCGGTGTTCGTCGTCGAATCACGGTGAAAGGAATGAGTTTCGCATGCAACGTGTCCAACCAAATACGCTATCCCTTCGTCTTGTACGTCTTTGTAACCTCTTAGGTATCGTTACGTGATTGTAGAGATTAGATCGAACAAGAAGTTAGGTTCGTGTGTATGCTGAGTCGATAAGAAAGTTCATGGCGAAATTTAAGAAGGAGGAAAGAAAATATATTTTTATAAAATTGGAAATATAATAATTATTAAAGTAGCGAAGTATTTTCTAGAAGAATTCTTCATACTACTTAGCAGTAAATTCGTTTTTGAAAAATATACAGTTTTCATGATCGAGAGAATGTTATAAAAGGTAGAATAGATGATAGTGTAACTGAGTTATATCCAAATCAAACTGAAAGAGCTCATCAGTCAAGAATTGAAAAAAGAACAAATTTTTTTACAACTTAAAAACGTCTTATACTTCACGAAAGTTTAGTTTCATAATATCAGCAGCTCTTTGAAAGATTCCTGAATAAAAGTCGCTTTTAGAGATGCTATACAAGGATCCAGAGAACGATGCTTTTCATAGAACTCGAACATTAACCAGACAACCGAGAGGTCTAGCTTCCAGTACATCTCCAGTTCTCATCGAACGTCTGAAAGCAACTGGATCTCCACTCTGCTACATGGATATCGTTTCAAATGTAAATGTTGGTCGCATAAGATGAAATCGAGATGACCACTACCGGTCACGTAAAATTAAGGCTTAGGTTTTAAAGACAAGAAGGTTGAGCCGTAGCATAACTTTATATTTCTTTTCTATCAAACTTTATTAAATAACACAACTTTATAAGCACAGTTTAGGCGACTGATCTGAGAGATGTTGACTGATGAGAGTTTGTAATTTCAGTCCCGAGGTGTTCTCGTATTATTACGGAGGAAAGCTCGGTGTGGGTGTGCCCTTTGAACTAACAACGCGGATTCGTTATTCACACTTTTCGTTAGGAAAAGTGAGCTCGTTGGTGACATTGTTCATGACGAAAACCAACTTTCCCCTTAGGTAAATACCCGCTTTTCCCCCGTAATTTGTAGGGACGTATAATATATCTAAGGACTGTTCCAAGGACCATCCATAAACCAATTATACTTACAGGATTAATGAACTAAAAGTTTAAATTTTTTTTTTAAATTTTTTTAAATTTTGGGTTCTTGAGGTTCTTAAGGGTACGCGGTGAGGACCTCCACATATCTGGCCTCAGATGTGGATTAACGTCACAACCGAGAAGTCACAGATCGTAGATACGAACGGAAGATAATCTCGGCCGAGATACCTGAACGTTAGAATGATTCGTCTGGGACGTGCTTTGAAACGCTCTAGGTAGATTATACGACCCTTGCACCTATGCACCGGCTTGAAAAACTTTTACCGGTCTCCCTTTGTACCTCAACGGTGAACCTGTGCTCCCCTTATTCAATGCATTGGCACTGCTGAACCTGACGAAGCTTCTATGGCACCTGCGTTTCGTCGATCTCACAGGTTGTAGAAAATTTCGTTTCTCCAATTTTTGTATAAAATAAAATATTCCTGATCGATTTTTATAGAGAGTCTGCCTTTCGTGACAATCTGTTAGGTACGTCTTTAATTTTTATCGTAAATTTATTTAAAATAAAATTGAAATTAGAATTATTATAATTTTTAGAAAATTCTAGTTTACATTTTTCAAAGGTAGAATCTACTTCCTAGATCAGAACATATTTTTTTTTGTTATTATTTAATTTGTACTTTACCATTTGTCCAGGTGGACATTCGGTAAATTTTTCTAGCTTCAATTTCAGTTATACACCTAATTATTGAAATGAAATTGAAATACAAATCACTGTAGGAATATTCTTAAAGATATTCATTCGTTTGACAGAACGAGAGGTATACTTTTTATTTTAATTTAATTATTGAAACGAAGTTGAAATAGAAATATTCGCTTCCAAGTGTTGTCTGATTGGTAGGTTAGTCAGGAAATTTCTGAGAGCTAGAATTGCAATTCGTAACGAATTCTTCGTTATAGCTTATGCTATATTATATAGAGTGCTTCTCGAAAGTATCAGCAAACAAGTTTGCAATTGCTGCAGAGTGTGTAGTGATTGAATAGGCCAGTTTGTTTAGAAGACTGATGTTATTCTTGTGAAAGTTTACTTGCGTTGAGTTTAGTTTGTTATTCTAAGAGTGTGCTAGAGTAATTCAGCGACATGAGTAACCTTTGGATTCTCTAAAAGTAAAATCCATCTCTTGTAACACTATCTAACCTGTATCTGTGATTCTTTATTGCAAATTTAATCATTGAAACGAGGTTGAAACGAGAATCACTAGAAGGGATGGTCTAGTGTACAATTTAATAATACGAGCAGCTCTTCCATTTTTAAAAAATAGATTCTACGTTCCGTAGGACATATATTAAATTTAAAAGTAGCTTTCTAGTGAATTAGGGCATATTTCGTTTTTCATACCACCCATCTTTTTTATGTTACAAGAACACACGAATGTTTCGTAAAAAATTCATGAAATTGCTATCACAGACAATATAGTATCAATTCGCGTGCTATCGTTACGTGGAAAATGAAATGCTAAAGTTGCGAAAGGGACGAAACTTCAATCGAAGGACACGCACTTACCACCTGCATTGTATCGAAGGGTGTTGCATGGCGACAGATGCGCAAGTGAAACCCTGCAAGGGGTGCACATATCGAGAGCCAGTTGAATTGCCGCCTGGAACGTGCGTGCCACGCATTTAGCTATAATATCGATGAAAAAGAAAAAAAAAAAAGAAAAAAGAGCGAGCGGCTGCGTTTCGTACAAAACAGACACCAACTGGCGAGGAACTCGGTGACAAGGTATTTGGTTGCTTGAATGGTATTTTTCAGAGTGAAGAATTTTGAACAGATTTCGATCTCTTTTAGAGGTCTTCAATGACTTCTTCTACCATATTTGATTAAATATATTTTTTCCCCGGTTATTGTTATTGGCAAAACGTGCTGTTGTATCATCTATTCGAGAACAATCTAATGAGAGAAAATGAAAAAATTATTTTAAAATGAAAATAAATTATTTTAAAAAGAAATTTTATAAATTTCTGTATTATTTTATATATAAATTTTAAAGTGGTTTCTGAATATTATTAAATATTTATGAGAAAACATTTTGATAATTATTCGATAATTATTTATCAAATCTATAGTTTACACAAAGCTTAAATATCAGTTTACACAATGTTAAAATATACAATAGAGTGAGAGTGTAGCGTAAAATGCAACATTTTATATCACACATTATTCTGATGTACGTACACTAAGACATACATTGTCAATGAGCGAATTAAATATAAAAATGTAATATCATCAAAAGTTCATTTACAATTCAATGTCGTGACACTTGGAATACGAATCGTGTCAGCTGATACATATGACATGACATTTCCTTCATAAAATTTCGAAGCTTGTTAGTTTCATCAACACACCCCTGCACGTCGATTCTTTCACGCATCGGATATCGTAATATCATTCGCGTTAGAAAGTACTGTTATACCTTCTTACTATTGCGTATCGCGTTTTAATATTACCATTGTGTACCAAGAGCTAATGAATAAACGATCGTCGTACGCGCTGTTAGCAATGCGATACAACCGTAATATGCGTTTCAAATCGTACTGATTCGAAATTGAATAGTACACCATGGATAGCCGAGGTCAATTGATATCGGACTTGTTCCTTTGTGATTAACTCCTGACATTTTATAAAATCGTATCGTGTATCTGTATTTGTTAGAACGAGAGAACAAATTCAAGGGATTTGATTTATTGCTAAATTTATTGACGACCAGTCAAGGATTGGAATTAATAAGTAGAAAATTATTTTCAGCAGACTGACAACTAATTCTCGTATATATCTCAAGATCTTTGAAAAATATCTATACTACAGTTATAATTTTGTTAATTGAAGAAACTCTATGCTATTCTCAACTTCAAAGAATAAAAATTCTTTCATTGTTCGAATTTTGTATTTACCAAATGTCCAGCTGGACAAATTGTAAAGTACAAATTAAATAATAAAAGAAAAAAAACCGTTCAATTTTAAAGCGATGAAATAGTTTGTATTATTGAGTTCTGAAGAACTATCTTTCCATATATTGCTCTTTTTTATCTGATTGTATAATACATTTCTGCAATTCAATTTAAATTCTGAAATTATAATTTTATAGCTTTATACCTCATAAAGCACACATTGCATCGTACTCTACTCAAATTTATTCTTTACAGATTAGGGTGCGTTAAGGTTCTATAATTACACAACAAATCACATAACACACCAAAGTATGCGGTAACACAGAAGAATGTATACAATAGTTGCAAACACAATTAAGATTAACATTAAGTGGCATAGGTGTGTAAATACTTTGGGATGTATTTGCAAAGAATCTGGGGGAGTGTCGATAAGTAGGATAGTGGGTTGCGCGTAAAGTTCGTAAGCACGCGGTTCTCGATGACATTCTCAAACAGACATTACAATCGGTCCATCATCCATGCTTCGAACTATTCGCGCGTCTCGAACAAAGACTATTGCTGTTGCACATACCGCCCACGTTGCTTTCCCGTGGAAAATATTACACGCTCGATGAAGCCACGTGTTCGTATTATAATGCGATAAACTGTGATTTCAGGCAACCTAAAATCTTGAATTTTATTATAACCTTTTAGATTTGGACATTTGGTAAAATTGACGTAGATCTAAATAAGATCTTTGTTTATCTAAATTTATATAATACACTTCAAATCATAAAACTTTTTTTGAAGATAAATGATTTTCTGCTATCCAATTTCAATCGATAAAAGCTTTTCTATATTATTCAAACTTGACAAAATAAAATACCTCGTATTATTGAATTTTTTTTATCATTATTTAATTTGTGCCTTACAATTTGTTCAGCTGGACATTTGGTAAATTTTATTGAATCTTGACAAAATCTAAAGGTTTCCTACTATTTAATTTACAAGTATGAAAAGTTTAATTCTTAAAATAAAAATTAAATGAATGAAAATACAAATTTTGTTAAAGGACTCCAGTTTGTATCTGACAGAGGTATGGGATAATTATATAGCTCTCCTTAAAAACTAAGATTGACCCGAGAGGTGGGAAGAAGAATATGTAAGAGCAGTTCCACTTGGACTGCAAGTTAGTTCATTCAGATAAGTTTTACTTGTACGTTGAGTCATACGTGTATCACATCGCATTTGTCATCCCTTGACCGTGGATTCGTTATCGAACCTGAATTCGTCGTCATCAACATCTCGACCATCCGATCGCCGCTATTACTTGTAGCCTCTTGTAATAACCACATTTGTATCAATAAATATCAGCTATAACTGCAATGGTAAATTCGAGTGAAGGTTCATCAAACGCCCAAAATTCCAACCTTAACCCGACATATATATTCTTTTATATATTCTCTTTGGAGAAACTTCTTTTGTACATCGCCCGTAAAACTCGGAACTTTAGTGACGAAAAGCAGAACACACGTTATCCTACGGAAACAAAAAAAACATTCAGAAGTTCGTCCAATACTTAAGACAATTGTCCGTTGGATATCGTTATGATGCTGGAAGACCAGCGTTGGAGGTCTGCAAAACATCCGAGTAAGGAAAGGAGAGGCTGACACGACCGTGAGACCGGCAGTCTCTTTGTTATCGTTCTTCCTTTTACTCTCCCGAAAAGAAAGTCTTTCATTGTTGTTGGACCCGACAAGTGGTGTCTGGAAATCCTCAAACCCAGCGCCAGATCTGTGAAAAGCCGGCGTCCTACGTACTTAGGAATATCGTCTTCTAATTGAAAAGACCACCCTCCGGTTAGATCACTGGAAATATACTGCCGCAGTTGTGGTTGCATTTTGGTGCGTTTTAAATGTGCACTTTCGAATTTAAAAATAGAATTGTTGAAGAAGTTTAGGAAAGTTGGAATTACAACATTGAAATTACGTTTCTACTTTGTTATCTCGAGAACTTTTATCCCATTATATATGTATTATAATATTAGACAAAAATTTGAATGGGAAGTAGAATTTTTAAAGAGATTTGAGGACTGTTAGAAAAATTTACCAAATGTCCAGCTAGACAAATTGTAAAGTATAAATTAAATAATAATAAAAAAAGAAAGAAATTGGAGAACTTTCATGCGAAGGTATTGGAACTCCATTTTTATTCTAGTACCCTATAAATATTGTATTAATATTTTAATATTAATTGTGGTGGGAGGAATTTGGATTTGAAATCGAATTTCTAAAGAGGAATTTTATACAGAAGTATTTGAATTTTATTTCTATTACACTATCACGTGAATATTATCTATAATAATATTTATTCGAAAGGGGAAAACTTCTAAAGAACGGGATTTAGGCATGAAAGTATTAGAATTTCATTTATACTCGATTGTTTATCTTTATACTCTATTTTTATCTAGATAGTACGTGTTTTACTACTTTCCTGTTCACGTAAAGATATTTAGAAACGAGGTTTCCCGTAAAGGATCCGTTCACTTCGCCAAGTACGAAACGGTACCTCTACCAATTATCTCCAATTTCATACGTTACTTCGTACACTAGTTTATAACATTGTGGACCATTAAATTAAATTAGAGCAATTACTGGAAATTTTTCAGGGCATTTATTCGATATTATTCTTGTAGTTTTTACGTGGTTATTGTTGTTAAAACCTTTATCAAACGTTTTGCAATAACTACTTAATGCAATGCATTTTTTATAGATATCAATATACATTACGTGTGATTTATCATATAATAAAGGTAACATGCTAATTCATTAAATCGAAGATACATATAATTTGCATTAAAAAAACAAAATTTGCCAATCTGTTTAGAATAAAAAATTCCTTTAAACTTTTTACATATGGTATCATAAATTCCTATATGATTCTCAAATTTGTATAGAATATCACAGAATTTCGTAAATTATTCTTGACAAATATTTTTCCATTTCACTTCAACGTTCTATTCTGATTGTCGTAATTCTTAGATTCCATATTTAAATAATTATAATGCTTCGTAATAAGTTACGAAACAAAATTGCTGTCCGTCTTTTTCGATCCATATAAATTCTTCTCAGACTCTAAACTTAGCTTTATTTTGTTGGAGACTAAATACGCGCAGAAACGATCCTGAATCTGAAGCTCGGCGCCATGCAAATCTAAAGACCGGTTGCGAGGGCGTCAGCTAAATCTGTTTTGTATTTCCAGTTTGAAACGAAAGGACGCTTGAAAGCAACTCAACTCCATTCTCTATTCTCTGAACCACTAACCACTTTATTCGAATTAAGGTCTTAAATTTTTCCAAACACTTTATGGATCGTGAATCACGCGAATGACAACAACGTCTTCAATCCTCTACTTTTAAAAATATCAATTTTTTCTTCTATTGAACACGTGCCAGCGTTTCACGCGCCGAAGGGTTTACGATTATGGACAAATGGAATGAGCTCTGTTGCAAGGATCAGTAACGCAATGATTCTTAGCCTTCCTTACGTTCTATGAGTATTCAGAAAAATTTGCTGCCGTTTATCGATTCGCCACATGAATTTACATACGGCCTGTAGAGAGAATAATGCGAGTCCTTTGGATAGTCATGTGTTACGAACAAATGGAACAAATTTGTGTCTTTTGGACATTATGAACGGTGTTTTGGAAATGATACCTTTTTATGGATACTGTGGTAATGGGTTAAAATTACAGTGTTTTACTGTGGTAAGGAAAGCGCTCTCTATAAAACAGATGTTAATTTGCCTCGTTCTTGACATGGAAACTTTTTATAGAAAACTTACATAAAAACAATATAATTCGAATTGATCAAATTCGTTGAAAAATAATAAAAATTAATTTCTAAATAAATGGGGATGAAAATATTCAAGTTACATAATCGTACACTTGTAATAAAAAAGGACAAAAGAAAATTCTTTTGAAGCTCCTCTTCAATCTACTATACACGTACATTTTCAAATACACATCAAATAAGGAAATAAAGGGAAATTGTTTAAAATTCGAGTTACGTACGCCTACACTTAAACATAATAACAGAGTTAAACTACTGAAATCATCGTGAAAACAAAACTTCAATTTTTGACTAATATCATCTATAGAAAACCATGTACCAAATCCCAAGAAATTGAATTTCATTGATGGTTAAAACATCTCGCCGAAGAACACACTTTCTGATTAATATTAATGTAGTAACATGTACGCAAATAGTACGCCCATTCACCGACGTAACGAACACAGAAAAATCTCGTATACACGATTAATAAAGTTGGTTCACGATTCACACGCCCACAAAGGAACAAGTCCCTGGTGCAAATTGCCGCGGGACGCTAAACGTAGAAATTGAAGGTAGATACGAATCGACATAGCCCTCGAGGGAAAAAAAAGGAAGGGAACGAACGAAGGAGAAAGAGTTCCCAAAATTACTCATTCTTTCCCGAATCAAGTTGCGTAACAATCTCGTAGCATCGTAGCGTAACGTAAAACGTTGTCAGTGTCGTGATGGGCTCACTCTTCTTCCCTTCCCCTTTACCCCTTTATCACCCCTTCCTTCATCTTTTGTGTCACTATACGACTATACGTTCATTGGCGTCTCCCTGTTCCCCACCACATTGTGAGTCTTTTCTGTGGCCCTGTTCGCCACTTCCCCTTTCCGTCCGTTCGAAAACCCGATTCTCCCTACCCAACCGCCCTTTTCTCCCTCTCTTTTTCACGTTACAACTGACCCCGGCCCTCTCACCCACGCTGCAGTCCTCGTAGTAAAAATGATGGCTGTGTGTAGACTGTAGTAAACAACAGGGGCGCACCCTCCTATATTTTTGCTAAGATTCTTCCTAGGGCCTTTATTCAGGTTGATGTTTTATTTTTTATGGTTTTTTAGGTTGAAAGAATTAGTTTGTCTAAAGTATTAGAATATCTACAGTTTAAATGAAATTTAATATTTTGTAGAAATTATTAACTTTCAATTGCACCCATATTTTTATTATACGTATTAATAGCGTGTGATGTTTTTGGCATATAAAAAACGAGCAAGAATCATCAATGGCGGGCTTTAAGTATATCATACAGTTAGAAGTAATTTATCGTTCTCTAATTGCCAGTTCTCAAACTTATCCATACGCTGGAAACCCAATTCTTTACGTTTAAAAGCAAGCACAGGGATATCAAAGGACACTGCATATCCGACTTTTATGCGAAGACAAATATCAATAAATGTTACATTGTAAAAGACACAATATTTGTCTTCACCAAAATTATGAATTAAAATCACCAACGACACGCCTTTATTTTGATAATTCCCTGAACAAACGTCCAAACCTATTCAAACGTTCCAAGATCAATCTCCCACCCTCAAGAATGAAACGATTCCATAACACGCTAAAAACATCCAATACACGTTTATCTTTATCTCAGTAATTCCCTAAACAAATCTCCAAACCCATTCAAACATTCTCAAACCAATCTTCCGCCCTAAAAAAGAAACGATTATACAACGTGCTAAATAATGCTAAAACATACCGTAAAATGCTCAATGTACACCCAATATGTAAACTGGGACTCTCAAACAGAACTCAAGGAGCCTGCGTCCCTGGAGTCTCCAACTCCATCCAGAAACTTCTTATACTATAGCGTACTACGATCTTACTATACCTCGTACGACAGTGACTGTAGCTTCGTAGCACGAACGCAGGTCCGTAGTGGTGATCACCAGGTTTGGCGCGTTTCCCAACCTGTCCGCAGGAGTCCCATGGGCGCTGCTGTCGGCGCGGTGCGGTCCCAGCCCTATCCGGGCATTGTTGCACCGACGCCCGGCTAAGAGAGTACTTGTTGCTTCACGCGCGACCCTTGTGTATCGTCCTGTGCTCTCGTGTTGTTCATCAAAGAAGCAAAAAACAAAAAGAACGGCTAAATCATGTACAGTGCTAGCGTCCTTAATCCATTGAAAATCGATCGTGGATGATCTCGAGGAGTTGTTATCGGTGGATAGTGAAAGAGACGTCTCGCAACGCCCAGAGAAGGATCATTCGTATTGGCACCGTGCCGAGAAAGGACGAGGATGAAGCAAGAGCAGAGACCAAGGAGGCAAGCCCTTTTCCAGATCGCTAAGGTTTGATCCTTTTTCACGTTACTTCATAAAATATCGCATTAGATCGTTTGTTCGCTAACTTGCCCTTGATTCCCGAAAAATGTTACTAGACTGCGCATGTTTATGCAGATTGGTACCTTTATAAAAACAGCTAGGGAAATATAACGCTCGGAGACGTTTGGTTCACCCGCTATATACCATAACAAATACTATACTTGCTCTCTTAATCGAGAAGATGCGTATTTTTGGTAATATAGTAGATATATCAATTGTAAATGTTCGCGATCTAAATATTACAAAATCCAGAAGTCGTACCAAGTAATGCGATAACTGTGACGAAGAGAATAAAGCACAGAGAAAAACTGAGTTCGAGGACGCTGCCTAAAGTATATTTATTATACAGTACGTTTGCGTCTTTCTGTGAATTATCAAAATCAAGATATGTAGAACCTGCGGCACACCTAGACAACGTATTCGTTACTAATGGCGATTTATAGCTATCTATGTAACTACGTTATCGTTCATTTTGCAATCATAGACCGTAGATCGTGTAGACATATCTGAGTGGTTAAGATCAACTTTTCTCGGATGCAGTTCGATACGCTGGAATAACGCATATACCGTTACATGTATCTCGATCCCGAGGCTGTGTACCTGTTGATTCGATGTCTGGTCGCGCTCGTTTAAATCACGTCGTGTATACGGGGCTTGCTTGTATTCCGTCCCGGAGGATTTGTTGTCTAGATGCGTTTTGTAGTGTAGCGGCTTTAAGGTTTCAGGAATTTCACGTGAGGGATGGAACTAGAGGGTCAGGTTGTGGTTGTGGTCAGCGGTCTGACCGTGATGGATTTTTAGAGGAGTGGAAATGTAAGATGAAACGGCAGGTAAAATTCGGGGTATAATATATTCAAACTTTCAAGTATCGCCGAGATGTTTGTTGTATTTTGGGATTTATTTTTGTCCGTAAAATGTTCGAGTATTGACATTATTTTACCATCGATATATTCAATGTTTAAGCTGGAAGTATCTAAAGTTACAAAATCAACAATAAAATTTCATATTTGATAATAAATCGTTGAATCGCCGTTAATACACATAAAAATGATATTGTCTTTTAGAAATTTCTATTTATGGATGCGTGAAGCTTTCTTTACAAAGTTTCTCTTACGCTTAATTCCTATGGCCGAACTTTTCATGACAAAAATTATGTAGGTTCTAATTTGTAATCTACTAATAAACAAACGATCTATACACGTGTTATCGAAGTATTCAACATGGGTCTTAATTGGCTATCAAAATATCCCAATTTTGCAATAACAGCTTATTCAAATCAGCCGAATACCTTAAACAATGCAAGAATTCCGAATAGTTTCACCGTGTCCCAACTTCTCGCGATCCAAACGAGGCGTTGTCACGTGTGAACAACTCTCGAAATGGAGAAAACTCGAGTTGACACACATTTAATGGAGCCCGGTAGCGGCGGTTGTTTCGAAATGAGCGATTAAAACTTCGAGGTGGCCAATATTCGTGCGGTTTGTCGATAATAGCATAAACGGTGGGCAACAGCAGCGGTTCATGGAATCGCAAGAAACTTGAAACTATGCGGCGACTCGCGATCGATTTTCCTCTCGTTTTCCTGTCACTCCTCTCGTCGTCTGTGAATGAACGCGTTTCTGGAGCAATGCGATCAAACGCGTTTCCGCGCCACTACAGCTTTTCTATTTAGATACTTTAGCGATTAGTGCATCGCGTGTATGGGGTCGATCGCGTATGGAAATCGCGTGAAATTGTCGGTTACGCATGCAAATCAGATACGCCGGTGGGAAACGAGGCACTTTCGTGATGAAATCAATGACTTATATACAATACGCTCACCGCCGCTATGTGAAGTTAAAGACTTTTTTGTAGGATTCTGAAGAAGTGAAGGGAATCGGGTGAGAAGAGTAATATTATGACGATTAATTAAATGTAAGCAGCGACTCGAAAATGAAGCAATTTTACAAACATTGTGGGTCGCTTATGATTCGCATGGCATCACGTGGATTGACTTATGACCAATAATAATTGATACAAAGATGAAATCGCTGTTGCATTGTTATATCGCATCAGTGTATTGTTAGAAAAATTTTCCGCTAGTAGATCACGCTTTAATATTAATTCAGAAGTATTTCTCATCTTTTTTCAAAAGAACGATTGCAAGATAATTTTGTTTCGTTTAATACGATTCTTTTATCTAGACGTTAAGAACAATAAGCAGTAATTAAAAGCTTGATTAAAACATTTAATTCATCTAAGAAAAGAAAACAAACAATTTTGTATTTATTTTGCGATTTTTAACAGTGTTGCTGATATTTAATATTATGTTGTTACTAATAATCCATTATATTGGCTAATACGATTATGAAGAGTTAGTAAAGAAAATGATTGATAACGATAGAAAGGTAGACAAGCTTTCTTATAAAGAGATAAAATCAAAGATTGAATTTGCACAAGAGTGTCTTTTTAATTTATGAAGAATGCAAGTTTCCAGTTACTTGTATCTTTATTTTAGATTAATCTGTATGCAATGAAATTCCATTTTACGGTATATATTGAATTATAGCATAACTTGAAAAAAGAAAATTTAACAAGTTTGCAAGTCTGTAGAGGAATACATATTTCTCTCCTCAAGACCGGTGCGTTTCATGAAGCAGTCCTGAACGAATGCTTCGGAGTCATGCAACAATAATTAGGTATTTAGCACAGTTTGCAATTGTAAAGAGTTAATGTAATTTCTATGAGACTTCCTTTTGCCGGAACGAGTTAATAAAAAGAAACGCGTGATTCAATTAAGAACAACTTGAAAAAATTTGGGAAAGTATAAAGATATAAATAGAAGTTTCATTGATCAGTTGAAAGGCATAAATGGAAAATTTGGAAAATTGTAAAAGTGGACAATTTTGAGATAAAGGTTTTATGACGCTTTTACGCTACGTTAAAAGATACCGCATCAGATTTCATTAAGTAAGAGGATATTGATTGATGACTTTCGCAATGAATTATTCCATTTTCTTGTAACAGAACGACCAGTCATCTCTACAAACAGAATGAGTAACTGTTACCGTAACGTTTCCTCACTAATTGCTTCACACATTGATTAGTTGTCAATTAATATGTATCGAGGTGAGACCAGTAAATATTACCGTTGTTTTATAAACAACGGACCTATAGTTATTTCATTTTTCAACGATTTATCTCTACAAATTCTAAATGATTTTCTTTTTGTATTCTTGGATAAAAAAGAAAACTAAACATAAGAGGACGTATATGTATAATCTTATAAAATTGATATAATGGCAATGTCACAAAAGTTTCACAGAACTATTCTATTTGCTTAAATAGCTTTTGCTATATAATTTTTATCTAAATATTAATTTTACGGATAAATTGCCATTCGTATTTTACATCGTCGAAATACTCGTCTTCCTTTGACAGGGGAAAAAATGAAGAGGCGCATTGAAGAGGGAAACGATTTATAACAACCAAATCGTGCACTTGTCTCTCGAGCACTGTATTTTGACTTGACCTGGAAGTCATGTTAATACGCTCCTACCAGAGGAAGGACCCTGATTCACCTGTTGGGTCTCACGAGTCTTTCAAAACACGTCCATTCAATGAAAACACTTTCCCGCATATACGTGCACACCACTTCTGGATCTTCCTTTTATGATAACGCTGCAGAAAAAAGAGAACGCCATGGATCTCGTAATACGAAACATGAATGAGGCGGGTTCAATGGATTTCTTAGGTTATACAGATCCTTTGAGAATATAATATCAGCCATTACTCTTATATATTTTATTCATTATTTATCCATATTATATTTAATCTGTGACTTTATAAAATATTTATTTAAAATATATTTGTTAGAATTATTTATTTATGAATACATTGCGGATGTTAATGTATTTCTGACAAATTTAAAGGTATATAATACCCAGATATAATGAAATATTCCAAATAGAATGTTATATCAATATAGAATAGAATATTCAAAGTAGAATCGCTATAATATTTAAAATGAGGAATGAAATAAACATTGTTTATATTATCTAGCTTAAATATTATTAATTTAGAATATTTTCCAAAAGTATCGTACGTTGAAACGCAAGATACACGGAATAAACCAATATTTGATGTTCTCAATTTGCCACATTATCTCTGACACACTCATAAAAATTTCTGCAGTAAAACGAACAAGATCAGATTAAAGAGTTTAAAATCTCAGAATCTGAATTAACTTTTTCTCTTCATTTCAAGGAATCAAGGACGTTACCAAAACTTGTTCTTAAGTAAATATTTTTAAAGAATTATGCAAGCACACTTTCAATCATTTCTACATTTTGCTTAACATTTGTCCTCGACTCAACCAGAGCATCGAGACGTTTGAGGAAAAAATTAATTGGAATTTACAACGCGCCGATTCTCCGTGTTTAATTGAATTAGCACAGTTTCGTAAATGAACTTCGAATCGAATTAACTTCCAATAAATTCGGAGGGAACGCGACTCACAAAAGTAGGTAGCTAGCCGCGTTCCAGTCCCATGTTTCTTCCTCCACGCAAAAATACATTACAGCTAATTAAATCGGATCCATGATATCGCGATAAACGCGCTTTATTGCGATCTCGAATTCTGCAATTAACTTAATTGCATGAAAGGCAATTTCTTTCGTCGTGTTTTTCGCTCGTCCAACAAATTATCATTTGAAGCTATTAGCCGAAAATATCGCGTTATTAGGCCATCACAATGTTTCCTCGTTTTTGTTATATTTCACTTTAACGTTGCACAAAATCCCGCTTAATAATTTTGAAACATCTTTTATTTTTATCATATAAATAGTATAAATAGAAATGTATTTTATTTAATTAATTAATGTTGAAAGAATATTATAACTAAAGTGATTTTTTTGTACATTTACGATTTTACACAGAGAATTATTACTAGAAGTTCGATTTTGATTTTAATAATTTTAATTTTAACAGTTACACGATACAGTCAGGTGATATATTAATTTCGTCATTTTATTGCTTGATAATTTACCAAACGTAAGGTGTATGATTTTGAGGAGCATACCGGATATTTTAGCCTCCCAGACCGGAAAGGCGAAAATAATGTTCCGCTATGCTGCAGGACATGGCCGCGGAAATTGTGATTTACTTTCCCTCAGAATAATAATGTGCTCACGATACTGTGGACTACTATCGTGCGTGGTCAGAGTCGCATATCACACAGCATGTTGTTGTATTTACATATTACTTCCTCATATTGCATGGACATCCACACCATTGTATTTTCCATTTGTTCGATATGTCCGGATCTCAGAAATTTATTATTAGTTACTAAATCGCGATAAAAAGGAGTTGCAAAGATGTACAAAAACTGCGTATGAGATATGGTATGAACACAATTCTGTACAAAAATGTATAATATTATAATCGTAGGAAAAATTTCCATTATACACGACCTTCGTTTTTTCAACACTGATTAAAGATTATTAGATCTGAACTGTTTTAATTTGATGTATATGAAACATAAAGAATACCTCTTTTGTTTGAAATTAGCAGATACAAAATGTTAATTATCATTAAATCGGTGATGACTTGCAATTTGAATTTTTTAAACAGAGGTACTAAATGACTAAAATTAAATTAAGTACGCATATAATACAACTAATAAATAAATATAGAAAGTATGACAGAAAATAAAATAATTCAATTCCAATATGGTTGCAATAAAACAGAAATACTATAAATTGAATCATAGAACGGTATTCCTATTGATCTATAAAAAGGTTATTGCAGAACGTACGGAACTATAAAACTTCTGTTGTTTACAATACTCGAGGAGAAAATCCACGAAAATCTACTTTACAGCTATAAAATATCTAGTTTTCAGAGCGAAAACCTCGCTATGGTATTTTCTCAGAGCTTTACGATATTTTGTCAGCGTGTACGAGTTATCGCCGTGGCGCGGGCTCAATTTTACACGCCTTTAAAAATTCATTTTCTCTTGTTTCAGGTGTTATGGCACCTCGATATCTTCCGGCGCAGTTTCAGGGAGCTTTCCGGGCACGCCTGCATGCGGGAATCCTGCATCTTTTGCGCCCTCAAGGTAAGCCAGATGGATCTTTTCCCAACATTAAAACGAGAAAAAGAGCGGGAATCTCATTAAGAACCGAGATCGTAGGACATGGCTAAATGCGTTCCTTGTGAAAGAACCTGGATAGTAGGCTGTCTCTCGTCACCGGATATTATTTACTAAAGCCCGTGATGAAACGAACAAATTGTCCGTGAAAAAAAGTATTTTTCTGAACGTTCCTTATTTACCTTGCATCTATTCCAATGGAACAAAATTACGTTGGCCTATTTGTAGAATTGGTAGCAAGAATGCGTCGAATTGAATTTATATTGTTAGTGCCTTAAGTTGTTATCTTGCATCGATAACTATATTTTGTATATTAATGTGAAAGTTAATTGCAAGTCGTAGAAATTCTTGCGTTTAATGTTTTGTGTTAATGTTTCTTCGAAGATAGATTTATGAGATTGATAATTATGTTTTGAGTCGTAGATTGGAACGATCGTGATTATACCTTGTAATAGGCGATCGAGTAGTTTTGAATGTCATACAAGATTTTATGTCTCTGGTGCTCATTTATAATTTTGTAATAATTTTTTTGTCTGAAGTAGGAGCTAAAATATTTCTATGTATCGCAAGGAGAAATTACTAATTATTATTGCTAATCTTAAGTAGAGATATAGAAAATGGGGAGTAGGAAGGGCTCGATAAAGAAGCAAGTATTATACTTGCATAAGTGCTACGTTTTCAAAAACGAATGTACACATGGTATCTTGTGATAATAATGATATCTAGGTTTTTAATGTTTGAAAGCATACATAGGTCTCTTTTATAAGTTTCACATTTGCTTTAATCTTTCCTAAAGATTAATTATCTTTAGCTTGTCTCTCTAATTATCTCAAATTGAAGATTTTATTTACATATATCCTTTGAACCGAATTAAAACATGAATGGTCTAAACATAGACACAAATATTAATCTTCCTTATAAAGCTACATTCTCAGGAGCAAGATTTCAATTTTGACTCATCCAAACTAAACTCTTCTATTCAATTAAATATTAATTGATCTTTTCAAAATCCTCAAAATGACACACAATCCACAGATCAATCTAACAAAGACGATGATAATCCTAGGCAGATCTCGGTTTCATTAAAAACTGCCTTGACATCTTTACGTATCGATGAGCTTCGATGGTTCGCCAACAAAAGCGGACAGCCTTGAGTGGTTTTCGCGTGCAACGGCGTGTCAGAGACTGTGTCGCATCGAGTGATGTCGCTCGTGCGATTCCCTGGCTCCCACGACGATAATGAAAGCGCCGAGAGGGAGGAAACGGGACGCTCGAGATAAAAGTGCATACTGCATAGCCTCCGAAGCTCTCTCGAGAGCTTCAGACGAATAAGGATTGCCTTACGGTTGCCGTGTACCGTGTCCACTTCATGTTACAGCACCTATCTCCCGTAGGTAATCTAATCTTAAAGAAAAGGAGTACCTCTCTCGGTTTTATTGCCGCAGAATGAAGGTTGATGTTTACGTCGTACACATTGTGGCATTTGTCATAAAACACGAAACATCTTGGAAATAATTGTAGCATTTCTTAGAAAAGCTTTTAGAGACGTTTTAAGGAAAATTTTGAGATTGTTCGTTGTACCAAAAAAATTCGTTAAAAAAAATTAAAAAGATTGCAAACAAGATCTTAATCTTTAGTGAATGGAGAGGAGGACGACTAATAACGTTGTTGCATTTTTTAATAATTAATTATCGATTTCGTCGAGATTTTTTTTTAGGACCGTAGTGTCGCTTGTTATTCTAGTTTTGTCAGAGAGAATTCAATGATATTGGCCGATGACACGATGCAAATTGAAAAAAAAATATGATACCTGATTCGAGATTGATTTTCAAAGGTTTCTACAGCGAAAACTTGCAGAAATGGGAAAGGTATTACTAACGATACGTAGGCATTGAATTTTGACGACGATCATCACAATGTGGGAAAATATAATACTTTATAAGTAAAGTGCTGTGACATTAGCCTTTCTTGATCGTACTCTCTATTTTTGGATAACAATAATTTCTTACTATACGTACGTATATTCACTGTTTCAACACGAATGAGTTGCGGTTCTCTAGGTTTTGTAGTCTCTCATTGGGCTCACCGATGAAACCTGTTTGTTCATTAGTACGAAGGTGAAACTGGTAGACTGAAACTGGTTCTTTTAAAGAGTAATTGTTAGTTCTACTAGGAAATTGTAAGAAAGATTTAAAGTTGTTGAGCAGTTCCTGCATCATTGTAGCGACAATGAATAAAACTTTATTCTTCTCGCATGCCAAAAGAACATACTGCCCTGAAAGGATTAAACTTCCAACAAACTGTATCAAACCGCCTCTATAAATCGCAAATAAATCGTCAAAATCTTCACGTGATCGAAAGATATTTGCACATGTCCCGTGCAATTGAACTTCGACAGAGGCAGCGATCGTAACGGGCTCTCAGACCTTTCTCCTGCGAGAAACACGTTCTCAGGTGTTCCGTGATTGGTCGAAAGAGCGGAAAGTGCCCCTCCACGTCATTACAGGTTCATTGTAGTAAACGTACAGCGAGTAACACTTCTTGGAAACCCTCGTCCTATGCATGAAACGAAACGTCGCGTCCGATGTTAGGACGTGAAAACCAAAGCGTTGGATCCTCCCAAGTGTTCTCACGGGGTTAATTAGCAATCTCGTGAGTTAATTGCCGGCAGCCAGAGGGTACCGTGTTTCGAAGCAAGTTCGCGAGAACATGTAGGCTATCCTCGGCTTGGCAGCGCTGTATAGTTTCGTGTGTCTTTTTGTTGCCATATTCTTTTTCTTTTGTTCCGTGTGATTTTGAATCCAGTAACATGTTGAAGCTAGGTTTGATATATTGTATCGTTTCTTGATCCTTTTTTGGGAGTCTTTAAACGATGGGTTAGAAGATTAGAAAGCGATCGTTAGGCAACAGAAATAGCGAATTGGACAGTTAATGGTTGGGTTCTGAAGATAGGACTAATATTAGAGAGAGTTTAAGGTGAAGGTTAGGACTAATGGAACTTTCGTGCAAAAATTTTCGTTTTTACCATTTACTCTGCTTATATCCCGTTGGTGTTGTTTATAATTTGATAATTTGATAACTGTTTCTCTTATTGATTCTACTGATAAAAAGTGGAAAGGGATAGAGGGCTACTGTAAATACTATAAATAAATTTATAAATATTTGTAATGTTTTGTATATGCGTTACTCGCATATGATTTATATAGAGGAAAACACCTACTACATGCTGTAAAAGTTAGGGTGAAATCAGCAACAAGATGCTTCTTTTAAATCATAAGTCTCCAAGGTGTATCGAAGGTTTTAATTTAGAGTATTGATAGTGTGGCACACGAGCTACCCACAATTTCTAGGTTAAAAAATTAAAAAGGAAGTCATACAGTCCTGTCACGTTATGGTACACAAGCATCAAATATAAAAGTTTCTTCTGAGAAGAGGAAGTATCCCTGCATACCAGAGAAGGGGTACGTGTACCATCCAAGAATTTGACCTGACATAGCTCACGATGATTCACCAGAAACGTATTCGAAGGGTCGAAACTTCTTCAGGGTTAATACGAACCGAGACGACCCTTTACTCAGCATTTGCGTTACTTCTTTGACTTTACGACTCCGAGACCTCACATACTTACATCTCACCCCTCTAAGGCATAAACATTATTACTGTAACAAACGATTATTTAACGATATTAGACCACAGCTTGCCTTCAAGCTATGAGGTACTTATTCAAAACAATCTCATATTCTAACGAAATTGAGTGCACGTGTAAAATATTATTTCATTTTATTTGTTTCTCGATTCCTACACTTTAATCTCAGACTAACACAAATTTCCTAATTCACGAAGAATAAAATATGACTAAAAAATAGGAAAAAATAATAATTTAGAAGATTTCAGTATAATTATCATTTTCATTTGCAATTTAATCTCAAAAGAATATCGTACCCTTTAAATAAAAAGTCCAACCTAACGTCGGTGTTATATCACTGTCTAAAATTTTTCCAACTATCCACACAGATATTTCCATTAAACGTCAACTTTCTTCTGAAACTTATCAGGGTACATAATGCTTAAACGCATACCATTTTTATCAAGCAAGTGGAATCACATTCGATATCAACCTAAATACATAGATCGCATTATGCTAATGAATTTATTTATTATGCCAGCACGAGCGATCCGTTATCGATGCTATCTGGAAGAAAAACGATTAAGGGCTATGGCAGTTACTGTCATCAAGGACAAGGATAATGGCCAGTCATTTCAGCCATTGGGAACTATTATCAAAGACGGTCATTCTTAGAGTCGATTAGATGAACAGTTATATTCTGCTAGACCCTTGTACGTAACACTAGAGTCCATGGAATTTGCTCTCATTTTGTCCAGCCTCGGGAGTACGATTTGTGGCCGTGCGGCGTTGCGGCCGCACTGGTTACTAACACCGTGTAACTTTATTTCCGGATGTCTCGAATGATTGAACTTGTACCTTCTGACTCTGCAGAAAATCCTCCCCACTTGGTTCTTCAGCTTCGGATGCCGTTGCGCAATCGAAGTAATTTTATTCGAAAAATTCTATGAGTTACGAGTTATCAGTATCAATAGATTCTTTTGCACGGAAAATGAATTTCTAACTTCTGCGAAGTCACTAATATTAGTAAATATTAACTTATCGTAGAGAACCTTAGATCATTAAGAGCCTTAGTCGTTGCAGTACATTACTTTTGTTTTTATCGCTGGTCAGATGATATTACAGTGGCACAGTTTTCATGGTACATGGTCAAGTATTACTGAGATTTTTGTCGCTATTAACGGACGCTTTTTGAACAGGTGTTTTCTATCTCAAGGAAGCACATAAATTCTTCCTGTTTTCGGTGGCTAATGGTTTTTTGATGTTCTGCGAGTAAAAGGTGGGTCAGTTTTTAGAAAGTTCATGGTCGAAGATCGTGGTCTAGCATCACACAATTGTCAAAATCGTGGCTTCCATGTGTAAATCTTGTCCTTTTGCAGGCATATACCGGTATTCGTCCTATTAGCTTTGTAATTTCGTCATGGTTCGAATAATACATTAATAATGATTAAATAAGCTTGATTTTGAGTACGTGAATATAATTATACATCACGATATTAATAGTATCATATTAGTAATTATACGTAATAAATTTCGCAAATTTAAAACAACATACCAATTTCCTGACTGTATATTACTGATAATAACTATGATAATATATCTGCGAATAACACGGAGGAGAAAATTTCATAACTTGCTCCATTTCATAATAAACTGGTAAATCTATTTATCAAGAAGCAAGTATTAGTCACTCATAAAGTTAGGGAACCACTTATGATTCAAAGAAAAATCAAACGGTATAAATGAATTTCCTTTTTTGGTATTTTCTTTTTTGCGCTAACCTGATAATTAATTTCCGCTGTTAAGGCGCACGTTGTACTCGTAGGTGTCGTATCATTTTCCGCAAACAAGTTCGCTCGTTCCAATATTTTAAACTCGTATCTTACAATGAAAGTCTCCTTATCCAGCTCTATTCACTTCTCGTTATTATTTAATAACCGCGAAACGTGGGCAGCCACGCTCGTACGCGTAACTCAAGTAGTCGCTTGAGACGCGTAGGTTTCGTAGTATGTATTTCCTTCTTCCTAAACAAAATAGCATATTAAACGAAGTCTCCGCACGAAACGCTTGTTGTATGAATATTTAAACAGAAACGATGCTTCCTACGCTTCGAATCTCGACGATCGTCGCCGGAAACCACGCTCGCTTTTATCGGCTTCTTGAGAATTTCTTCACGATGATTTCGTGGATTGTTTTTATTCGTGTACGAAATTCGTTGTTCCAGACGTTGATAAGAACGTTAGGTCTTTAATCTTGCCCTGATCTTCGAGTTTTCACGTTCCAATTTTGTTCTTGCCTCAGCGAATAAAAAAGGCTTTCAATATTTTGAAAAATGCTCAATGCAAGCGGTTTGAACGTCTGAATATTTAAAAATTTGAATACTCGGATATTTTTTAATCGAAGTACACGAAAATTAAAATATTTGGAGATTCGGAAGTTTGTACAAGTTTGATAACTTGTAATTTGGATACTTGGAAATTTGAATATTCAGAAATCCGAGTATTTGAAGACAGTGGAAATTTAAATATTGGGAAAGTTGAGACTTTGTAGATATCGACATTCGAAAATTCAACATGTTAAGAATTTCAAAGTTTGAAAATTGAAGAATTCAGAGATCTGAAGATTTCAAAATTCGAAGATTTATAAATCATTGAATGAACGATCAATGGCAGAATAATGCTACCACAACGAGAGGACGCGATTCGGTCAGGTATATTCAAGCGTAGCTGCGACCACCTTTTCCGTCCGCTATACTTTTTCGTGTCGAGGCTCTCGTAGGCCCCGTTCCTTTGTGTGTTGGTGACACAGGGTCCAATCGTATCTTGTACATCGGGGCCTGGATACGTAGAACTGGCTTTTGTCCCAGTACTCGTAGTACGGGTCTCTCGTATTCTCGTACGATTCACGTACACCTTCAAGACCACACGGAACCGTTCCTCGTGACTGGAGTAGTTCTACGAGAGGAGCGGTGGACCGCAGGCAGGGGCGTACGGAGTAATTTCAACGCGTGGTCGTGTAGAAGCTGGAGCACAGAGCTTGCTCTCTCATGCAAATAAACTGCCTGACCCAACGGGGCGAGTCGTCTCCTTTTTTGCACGTCTGTGTCGTTATCTAGAACTAAATGTCATATTACATTTGCATAAATGTTGCAAGCAAACTGTTCAGATTTTCTTAAACATATAGTAATTTTAGATTATGAACGTATGAACATTTGATAGGTCGATATTCTGCCCTGTTCAGAGAGTTACGAAGTTTTTGCGTTAATAATATTAGAGTTTGTTATTTGGACATAGAAATGGGGGAATAGGAATAAAACTTAAAGGAACATAACGATGATAATTCTCAACGTGATGGCCTCTTTTTCTTTGGTTAGGATTACGGGCTATTAAGTCTTTTTTTTTTGTACTTCAAGTATGTCGAAGTGGATAATGGTAATGTAGTTTAAAAATTCTTGGAAGAACAGGTACTCTTTGATAGTATAGTTCATGTTGGTCAGAATAGTTGTTTTAGAGATTTATAAAGGGGATTACTTAATTGTCCAAGAGCTGGATTTATTTGTTCTTTGCACGTGTAGGTTACGTGTGGTAGATAAGGAATTGTGTCAGCGTGTTTTATGTGCTTTGATAACAACGCCTCGGTGATTAGAACTTTCTCCGATGATGTAATTCTTCAGGTTTAGTTTAAGTTACCTAAATCGTACGTGTTTGCCAAGAATCACTTCGCTGCTACATTTCCTTGGTGAATAATTAGATTGCTTTTCATTTTTGTAAAATTTATACTCAGTATATTTTCTATTTAGTATACCAGTTAGACAAAGCGTATTTGCTTGAATTTTTGAAAATTAGCTTGATTCTGTCTGTGTTTTAGAGCTCATCCTTTAATCTAACCTTCGCGGCAACACCTGTTCCCAACCCCCTTTTTAAACATATGTCCTGGCCCTAGAATAGTCTTCGATAAGAATCATCGTTGTACAGACACAGGTTACTACAAAATTTTATTACAAATTCACTCTCCCTTTATCAACTTTTTTCTTTGACAAAACAATTTTGCTACCTGCTTTTCGCATTTTGAAAACTTCGATTAAGTGAAATGCCAATAAAACACAGTGAGAGATAATAATTCTTTGCTTATTCAACGCAAATTTAAACAAATCCAAACTTAAATAATCCCCGAATTCAACACCAACTTATCTATTCAAAATTCTATCAAACTCTCTAAAATCCTTCTTTCATCCAATTAAAAATCTTCCGATCTTTAAACCAATTCAGAAACTAAATAATTCAAAACGGATACGTGAAAACTATTGTCAATAGTTCATCGATCCGGAAGTCTGCCAAAATCTCTAAAATATTTCACATAGCAAACAAAAAAGCAAAAGTGCTTTTAATAAAAATTATCCAGTCATCGAACCATCTTTTACAGAATTTTTTAATAATCAAACTATCACTCGAACAATTCCACCAAATTTTCCAAAATCTCTTGCCGAAATAATAATTACGAAAGGAATCGTTCAAACAAGAATTGTCGAATCATCGAACCATCTCTCGAAAGGAGCACAAATCTGAAGAAATGAGGCCACTGAAGAGCCTCAGGAATACAGTCCTGGTTGGGCCGGCGGTCGGCCAGGTTGGTGAACGTAGGACAGCTAACCAGGTGACGTCATTGGCTTCTCGGATCTATGTAGGGCCCGTGTCGTCGGTAGGGGAAAGAAGAGGGGCCAGCGTGGCGAGAAACAAGAGGAAGAAAGACGAAACGAAGGGTGGGAGTTGTTCTCCGGCACAGTGTGAGCCGTTGCTTTCAGGTACGAGCGCACGGCGCCGCGTGCAGGTAGTCTCGTGTTCGTCCTCCACGTTTCTCGACGCGATCGAACCTTTCCGCCCGATTCAACACGATTCCTCGGTCTTTAACGTCAACCCTCGCGATATCCAAATGTATATTCCATATTCCATATATATTCCATATACTCCATATACTGAAAACATCGAATAGAAGAGTGTTGAAGCGTCAAACGGTGGTATTGTGCTTTCTTCGTATCGCGGGCTGTTTCGGCTACTTTCTTCAATGAAGTATAAAGACGAAGTTTCAACGCGTGAAAGACTGGCGAATCTAAGAATCTAAAAATCCATTGCATGGAAGAGCGTTGTTGCGTGGAATGTTGATACCGTGCGTTCATCCTATCGCGAGGTTGCTTCGGATACTCCTCGATGAAGGATAAAAACGAAGTTTCAACGTGCAAAAGACTATTGAATTTAAAGAAACGTCTTCGGAGAAGTTGATGTTATTGTATGGATCTTTGTAATGGCAGAGTGGATGTTTTGTGGAAGTTGGCGAAGGAACAAGTTACCGTTGATCGTGGTTTCATAGTGTTTACGTGAGCTGAGTCGGCTGCATTTTAACGGAGGCAGCGATTTTTCTGTGGTTTGACGAAGGAAACGCTGGAGATCTCTTGAATAAGTAGCTTGATCGCTGCCAAGCGCGTCTTAGATTGTTTAGAGCGAGGCTGATGCGTCGCAGCTAAGAGACAGTAGGATTGAAACGTTAACCGTGAAACTGGCTTTTTAAAATCTCTCCTGGACTTTGTACGTCAATTTATGAATCTTTTATAAAGATTGTAAAGCGAAATTGACGTGGACGAAGCGTTCAATGAATAATCTACCACTTCTCTAATTTCTATTAAAGAGAATTTGTATCTGAAAAAAGATGTAGATTGCCCTTTGTGTTTAAAGAAGATCGACAGACAAATATCTAATACGTTAATAATTATTCTCAAGAATTTGTGAATCTGAGATTATTAATCGATTTATAGACGCTTACTATCGTTCCTAAGTTTCATCAAGGGGCATTTACATTTGAAGAGAACATAAACAGTTGGATACTTAATACAGGTTTTTCTTATGAATCTATGAATTCTCGAGTGTCGATCGAGACGTGCCAGCGAGAATTTTAAAGAAACCATGTCGGGGAAGGAACGGAGCACGTGGCACGCTGAAGTGGAACGAACGAATCGGGGGAGAGACGCAACGAGTCGTTAACGCCCGGAAGAGAGGTTTCCTACCGAGTCAGGTAGAATATTCTAAAACGCTTCCTCGTTATTACGAATACAATACTCGATGATTTTCTGTATTCAATTAGAAAAAAATGCAAAATTATTAAACATCGTATTATCGTGAGCGGAGAAACAGTTTTATCAAAGAGAATCTACCACGCTCCCTCGAAGAATATTTATCTTGGAAGAAAAGTTCCCAAGCTAAAGGGGAAAGAAGCTATGCGGGATTTATTCAGAGTGTGAAAGACCACTAAGCTTCGTAGATCGAAGCGGTGACTTCACTTGCCAAACGAGTTTATGTTTTTAATCGAGTCTACGACTCGTCTGGCAACGGGTTCTCCCTCGGTACATCCGGCATGCAATTGCTGGATACGAATCCTCCTTGGGTATTCGCGGAGGATCATCTACCGGGCTCCCTTTCACGACGTGGCCACCTATTTCCCGTCTGTAAACGCGTTTCTTTCTTGCCTTTCCTTCCGTAAAAAAGCACCAGCCTCGTGCCATTCAGCGACTACGGATGTTCTCGTCAATATCGTATCCGATAATTGAAATATCGCTTGATACATTGGCCCACACGTAGCAGAAGGTTAAATCGTTCCAAATTTTGCAGCAAGAACATTGATTTATAGGATGATACTAAATTGAGAGCTACTAGCGAAGAGTAGCGTCGAGAATAGCCGAGAAGTGGAAGTTTTGATTAAGTTTTCCCGAAATTATTCTTAATTTATGGAACGATGCTAAAGTAAGAAATATCAGGGAAAGTAAAATAGTACTCGAAATATCTGAAAAAGGTAGAGAATTAATAATTGAATTACTCGAAACGTCGCAGTAAGTCATTTTTAATTGAGAGACGCTGAAGAAGCTAAAATAGTATTAAAAGTATCTGAAGAATAAAAAATATAATTAAGTTGTATCAAATCGATTTTAGTTTAAATATATCAATTTATAAAATAGGAAATACTAAAAAGATTAAGATAGTACCCACCATAAGTGGAAATCTTGATGAAATTGAGCGAAAAATTGCAGTAAGTCGATATTAAACTAAAGATTACTAAAGAAGATTACTAAAATGATATCAAGAATATTTAAAAAGTGTGAGTTTTAATGAAACTTGGATTTTATTTTCAACATGAAACTTTTATATATATCTTGTGTTGCTGTAAACTATAATAACATTAGAAGAGAGGTAGAAAGTCAATAGGAAGAATTACAAGGTGTTATTGGAATCGAGAGGAAAAAAGGGATCGACGAGGGACACAAAAGGAAGAGAAGGTCCTGCGTGGCAAGTGCAACGAGCGGATTAAGCGGACTAACGAATCGCGCGTGTAGACACTGCAAACAGAACTATCTCTCCGAGAGAGGATCAGAGAGAGGAACTCGGCAGAGTGAGAATTTGTATTTGCTCGTGACCAGTCGTAGAGGCATGACACTCGGCCCGAACGTCGCTCTTATCTCGATTTTCAAACGCAATTTCGCGCTGGGTGTGTTTCCACCGTTACGTGATTCCGTGTGCTTTGCGAACTCTAGAAGAATTTCGTTGACTGTGCGTTGAGTTTCAGCAAAAATTTTTACCAGAGACAATCGTATAGGTTTTGTTGGCAGAAAAACAACTTTTTTAATTTCGATATACCTTGAAGATTCATTATTTACACGACACATACGATAATTAGAGAGAATTATTTTCTGAATTTTATTCTTAGAAATGATTTTTGTCAGAATTACTGTGAGAAATGTAGTTGCTTATTCTGAACGTTGTAGAAGAAGATAATAATTGAAAAGCAATTTAAAAAACTATATGAATGGAATAAAAATGAGAAGTGACTAAATGAGAAAAACAAATTACTATTAAATGTTTGAACGAATAGCAATTTAAAGAACGTATAATATATTCGATTAAAGAATGCGTGAACATTCTAAAGAAGTGACTAAAGAAAATAGACTCAGTAAATTTTTAAAAAGGTGATTTTAAAATGAAACGACGAAGATCACGTTTCGTTTTGCGGACTGATCATCGCAGAAGAAAGTATAATTAATCTCAAAGGTTTTCTGGAAGAATATCGAAACGAGGGTGCTCTTTGAGCATCGTTTAGTAAAAGATGAGACGAGTAGACTCGAAACGATTTTGAGAGGTGACGTTTTAAGATGAAACGGAGACACTTGTAGTCAGTTTCTGCGGTCGAGAGATATTGCGGAAGAAAATGTTGAAGTGGATAAAAGTTCGCCAGGACGCGTCGGCGACGCCGACGTCGCTCGATCACGAAAAGAAAGACGAGGTAGTGGCAAAGGTCGAAGTTGAAGAAGCAGCGAAAGAAGAGGAGGAAGACAGTGGAATGGAAAGGGAGGATACGCCATCCAACATCGAGTTGAACGATCTACGAAAAGTATGCTAAATCGTATAATTAACGCAACATTTCCTTGAAAGATCCCGTACATTATTTTGTCACCACTTCTTGGAAAAAACTAAAATTGGCTTCAACTTTTATCCTGTTGATAGCTGCAGATCAAAATATGCAAATTTATAAACTTCTTTGTTAAGATAAAGCATACAAATTTTTGATTTTCTCACAATTCTCTTGCGTTTCCTTATGATCGTTATTTTCTTAATGCATCGTCGATTTGTCAGAAGGATGACACAACTAGGAGATGTAAATTTCTGAAGAATTCGATTTGAAATAGAAAGTTGGAAATAGAAAAAGATTAATAACTCAGTCATCTAGTCATGAAAAAATTCTCTTTGTTTTAAATTATCACTCTTTCATCGCACCAACGACACAGATACATATTCTGGAAATGTTGTCACGTAACTTAGGTCTGTATCTGTCAATATTTTTTGTACCTTCTTAAAGAAAGTTAATGGACACGTCTTTTTTTCTTTAAAATGCATTAAGACTGGCAAGATAAGAATTAGTGGTTCTGTGCACGGAAGCATTCGAAGCAATACACATGGCTCCTCTTTAAAATGTCGTTAGCGTTCGATTTCTTGTGCTCCTAGCACTTGAACAGATTTCCCATACCATTCACAATTCTGTCTTCTTTCGTCAAGATTCGATGTAGAGATTGGGCAATGTCTAACTGAAATATTTAAAATGGGATAATCAGTAAACCTCAACTCGTAAGAATTTTCAACTCAAAAGGGAGCATTTATTTATTTCTACTTTTGATACAATAATTCTCTAAACGCAGTATTAAATACGAATGCCATCTTTTCATAAAATTAAACGAACAACTTCTTCATCGATAATTTCTTTCAAATCGGACTCAAAATAACTTTCAACATTCTTCCACTCGTACTCTTATGAACTTCAATTGAAACAACTTTCAAGTGTCAAAAAGCACATCAAATGAAACTAGTGTGCCATTTTCCTGTAAATCAAGCTCGCATTGGATCTCTATTAGTTATACTCATCAATAGTTGCTTTGAAATTGCATCAGAAAGAATTTTCAATATTCTTTCATTCCCATAGCTATAAATCACAATTAAACCAACTTTCAAGTGTCAAAAAGCACTCCGAACGAAATTAGTCCATTGATTTCCTATAAGTCAATCTCTAACAACTCGTTTTCACCAGACTATGCGATCAATCACAATTAAAACAATTTTCAGATATCGAGAAATACAGGGAATGAAATTAGTCCATCTATTTGCTATAAATCAAATTTACGTGATAAATCTTAGAACAGTGTCGCTTTCATTGATCGATTTCACTGACGCGGCAAAGTAGTTTCAGCGAGCGGGCTAGTTTTTTTTCGACGTACCAGACTAACAGGTAACCTGCTTCCAACAGGTACGATACCTTTGTCGATGCACGTGGTGGACGTCCAGACAGACTATCGTCGTCTTTATGTCGACCAAAGTAAGCAGAGTCGTACCATATCTGTCACTTCCATTACCGCCGTCTTCCTCTCGCGGCACTCGATACTCATTGAACGACTTTCATTGAAAAATTTCACCAGGCATTTGCGGTTCTTTGGGTTTGACGATAGCGCGTGCATCGAGTTTCCTTGGGGCGAGTAGGAGTGACAGTTAAAGGACAAGGTTTGCTTTCTCCTGATTAATAACTAGTTTTGTGCCGGATCTTGGATAGTTAATATCTTGAACCACAATAGTAGATTTCATTGGAACTCGATTTTCTATAAGATTTCTATGATGATGATTGGGTTTCTATCATGTATTGAAAGTATATTAAAGATTCCTTATTTCTACATTTGTAACCATTTTTGGTTGATATAGTTGTAATAATTCATACTAATGGATGTTAGTCGTTGTAACAATTATTCGATCTTTAGTAGATAGTGGGAAGAACAGGGGAGGAAATTCTGGGAAATAGAATGTTGATTACGTTCTTGTTTCTATTATCAACTAGGTGCAATAGAATTGAAATGAAATAACTATATAAATATAAGTAACAGAATCATTGGTTTGCTGGTATGTAGTGGACCGATTCAAAGATTAGGAAAATTAAAGTAAAATTTATTAGATAAAAAGCCTAATGTATATATCAAATTGTTTCTTGTGAAATAAAAGAAAGATATAAAGATTAAATTCTGCTATTTTTATGAATCAAGCTTACAAAATATTTTTAGAAAATCTATAGATGCATTTTCTTAATTTTCATTTCAATTAATACAACACATCAAGATCGTAACACTTTTTATCCAATTTATAAATATATTTATCTTCGTACTTCGTAATGAGAAGTCTTTACGATTCATGCTATTACATATCAGATATCGTTTTCCATCTGAAACCAAATGATCGATCGGCCGATCGATCACAAACATCCCTCACAAAGAATCTTACGCTACGCAGCTATTACACGGTTGCGTAGCGCTGTTTGCTTTTTTGTTTTTTTCCTTTCGTTAACATTTTTCTCGTCGTTGCGTCTGGAAGTGCTGCACGCGTTGAGCAAGCAGCCCGAAGCGGTGCGTACTACCAACTTTCTACGTATGACCACCAATCGGTCGAGGATTAGTTACGAAACTAACTCGTTTGCCATAGTCTCGCGCGAAATCGCCATTTATTCGCGGTATTTTTGCACAATCTTTCAGAGAACACATCTTTGGATACGCAACGCATACACGACAAAAAAGGCGATTAACATATTCAGCGCTAAAACATTTTTCGTAACGTACTTACTGACGCGTCTAGAGAAAAAGCTTCGTTTACTAATATGAGAATCTTTTTACCGCGTATTTATAAAATTTATATCACATGTGGCATAGAAATGACTTGTGTATCGGAATCTGGAAATTTCTGTTGCTACGTTTTAAGATAATGAAAAAAGTGGCAAGATATGGTGTACTATGCCATAATGTTACGTTAAATAAGAAACTACCCGAATTTATTAAAATTCGAATATTCAACGTTTCGAAATTTTTGTTTCCACGATATTTCTCGAAACACGAGCGAACGCACAATGCAACATTGCACTCACAATTTAACACGATCATTTACAATTTACAACATTTTTAAGAAATGTCATTTCTTTATCAAGATTAATAAATAAGCGGTATTAAGTCTGAAAGTCGTGAAGAAACGATAACAAGTAAATACATAATAAATTTCTAGCGAATTTAAATGTTCAGAAATTTATAGAATGCATGCAACATACAAAAGTAGATGAGATATCCAAAGTAAAATATCTAGAAATCTAAACGAGTCTTCATTTAGTTCGCATAAGTTTCTTTAGCTGCATTCGTGAAAATACGAATTTGCATAAACGTTCTTAGTCCATAAACAACTATGTACTCCTACTTATACTCTATTTGGCTTGCACGCGTTCAATCGTATATACCCAAGCATAGTGTGGAAAAGAGTTCGCCAAAATTGGCAATTGATGACTCTCTATGACCGAAGACGTTCGCAGCGAACGTTTCGAAATTCGGTTCTAGCTCGTTCCTTCATTCATGTCGAGGTGATATGCTGATTAGGGTAAAGAAACGGATCGCTCGTACGATCGTTTAAAAGTACGAGGATTTCGTTCAGGTTGCCGATTTGATTTACATACACGGGATTTGCATACGTTTACGTAACGGGAAATTGAGAGTGCGTGGGCGTTATGAGTTTCCTTTTACATTCGCCATTCGGGACTTGATGCACAGTGGAACAACTTGGTGCTGTACTTTCGTCAATTCTGCGTTTGCTCATGATACTTGTGACGTATTTTGCTGGTGAAACAGTAACGTTGCGTTGAACGTAATATAGTATTTGACAGTACAAAGTGGTGGCGTGAATTAATATTTGTACAATGTATTTGTATTGTGTTTTCTGCGTGGCAATAGAATTATTCTCGTGAGGTAAAGTATTTGTATAATATGTCATATATTCTCTGTGATAATAGAATTATTTTTTTTAAGGCAGAGTGTAAAATTGATTAGAATTTGCCTATAGAACTGTATAGAACTGTATAGAATTTGTTATTTTTCTCGCAGCAATTTTAAACTTCCTGTCCTGTTGCAAGGGCATATTTCAATATTATTCAGGATATTTAAGAAAGTAAATTAAGATTTGTATTGAAGCATCTTTCTAATTAGGATTCACAACCATATATATTTTGATATACGGACATTTGAAAAACAACATTGATCGATTGCTTGTCATTAGAATATTTTAGAACATGTTGTTTGGGTAATTAATCGACATAGTCTGTTTGAATAATTGAATACAGTCAATTGACGCATACGAATGTTCCGTGAAGTTGTATGAAACTTAAGGTACAGGAAGAAAGAAAGGCGAGGAGAACCTGTCGCCAAAACGAAGCTACTTTAGTATGGAAATTTGTGGTCCGAATTCATGAATAATAATAAATGACTTGAAAAAATGAGTCTTTTATATGGCTACCAAAAAGCGGAAAATTTATTTCTTTGACGGGGCCTACTTTACCCACGAACAGTTTATCTCTTTCCTTAAAAAATTATTTTGAACTCGAACGATTAAGTATTATTTTTAACTCTCGTTTGTAAAAGATAAATCGCATTGGATAACAAACGGATGTTAAAATGTTAATTTTATGCACATAATAATTTTATACAGATTTCAATTTTTTATCATAATCAGTCTTGCAATTCAGACCCTAAAGTATCAATTTGCATAAAATTTATGTACTGTTCGCACAGTCGCGATATCAATTTTATAAATAACATTGCACAACGTTGCCTATACTTTTATGACATTTGTGCCGTAATTGTTATCCGATGCTGCAGGGCAAAAGTTTCATACGATATTGCACAATATTTCTTCATGCCTTCTGGCCAGTGCATCTTCTGCATCGGTAACGCGATACGTGTGTCCTACAAACAGAGATATTTACACAGTCTTCGCGACACATGCCAGGCTCTTTGCTACTGTTCATGTCCTATTCTGTCCACGAAGCGACTGGTCTCTTGTCTCGAACGTTCTTATTCATCAGAATGTTCCATCGTTTAACGCCATATCACCAGAGAATTGAATACTCGAGTTAATGGTAGTGAAACTCTTCGTCATATAATATGTTGAAATACTTACAGTCTAAAGGAGGACGTCTCTTGGTTTAATTTAAAGAAATTATGTAGTGTAACACTTTAGTCAAGCGATCACGTTACTCATCATCTAGGCTCTCTTTGGTAATTTTTTATTTCACTTGTAAGTCTTTTCCAATACCCATATGCAACAATTTATTAGTAACATACAAGTAATTACATCATAGACTTGCTCGGATGTGCACATTCGTCTCAATTAAGCTTTTCAATTATCGTATCATCACATCAACAAGCATTCGCCGAGCGAACAAAATTTAATTACATTTAACAATAACATCACAATGAACAATAAAATACACAAACAGATGCATTATATAAACGATGATATAAATGGCACATTTATTAGCCATACAAAAACTCCTAAATCATCAAACTCTTCATTGAACATCAAAATCATCTTAGCTCCGATCCTCTAATGGCTCCGACCCATTCACTAACGTTTCCTCCACGCATCGCGCTAATCCTCCAAAGCAGTGAAACGTCTGTTACCTTGAGCCACTTCGACAATCAACCACAAAAACTCTATGGGAGTACGACTAGCCATAAAACAATTCTTTTCAACGACACAATAGCAACGTATGTATACTAATATCTCGTTAGTTCGTGCCGCGTAATATCCTAGCGAAAGGCTAAGGCGATATGATCCAAACAGACATTGGAGAGACGCCATTAATCACTGAACGCGTTAAACAATTTCTCGAGCGTGTTTCTCGAAGACAAAAGCGGCCGCCCTCACCCTCTCCTTCTCGAACCCCTATTTTCCGATCGGTTGGCATTAAATTCGTTCGTCATCTTGTCTGTTACAGGACCTTTTCTCGCAGCTGCAGTTTTCGCAAGAGAGCGCGCTGCCGCCCGACACGCTGCGCCGCGCTCTGGCCGAGAGCTTTCTCGACCAGCAAAGGTTCCAGCTCGGATTCATGGACGACGCTGCGGAATGTTTCGTAAGTGGCGATTACCTAGTTCCCTTTGGCCTGTTACGCGCGCGATCAGCCAAGCTATGAGCCGAGTTGAGAGTTTGAATCTAAGCGAAACGAGTTTGCAATTTACTTGTACACGGGCGCTTTGCGATCTTAATCCTTTGGAGATGAGAATCCTTTCGGTACAAAGATCAAAAGGGAAGCGTATATAAACATATATTTCGTAGTTTTGATACAGAAACAACTTTCAAATTCAGTATCTTGTTAAATAATAATAAAAATGTTACTAAAATTGTCATTGTTATTCGTAGCTTTTTGAGGTGAATTTCATGTAGTAGAGGGATGAGGGTAGTTGAAAGTCTGTGAGGTAAATCATGGAAAGAATTAGAAAACGAAAAAAGGTGGGTGGATTTGGAGGGATTTTATTTCAGGGTGGATGTAGAAGGAAAGTTAAGGGATGAAGGGATGAAACGAAAGGTAAAAGTAGCTGTGATTACGTTGCACTTTCGAAGTTTTAAAATCTGGAATCGTTGGAAAGGCGTTTTTTAATCTTCTGCGTCTTAATTTTTGTAATACGATTATGGAGATTTTGGAAGATTATGAATTTCGAATAGGGTTATTGGCGATAAACAGACAGCGGATATTTACATACCTGTAGGACATTTAAAAATGTAGAAACATATAGAATGTGCACATACTATTTAAAGAATCAAATCCTTCTTTAGATTCTACTTCTTTAACAAAAAATTTGAAAGAAAATGCAAGAAAATCTAAGTTCGCATAAACATGCGCAGCCCAGTTATAAACGTTCCAGTACCAATGATCATAACCAAAGTCTCGATACTTCTTACAAATCTTACAGCAACCTTTCACGTTGTTTTTGTCCATTCATAAGAACGATTAGCCATTACTAGCGACTATAACGATGGCAGTCGCATTAATCTTTCCGTTTCGACATTCACGCCGGTGTGTCGCGGTTTCCTTCGATTTTCCAAGTGGTTTACGATCCTGAATATTCCATCCTGCAAACCAGTTTTCCCTCTCTGTTTCTCCTCCGTCTGCGTAGTCTGCGTACTATACGCAGTGACCAACTATCGCGGATTGCCGTAACGTGTTCGTAGGTGAGCCTAAGCAAATACACACTCGGTAGTGTTCACTTTCTCGTTTACACCGGAGTCACGTTTAGCCGGCTGCCGTTTGTACGCGTGCGTATGTCGACACGCAGTTGGAGCTGGATAAAATGAATGTAACGTCGCGAATGCAGTCCTCGGGTATAATAGATGTAAAGACTCGGCGAGCATGCTACTTAGCTATCTGGAGCGTTCTAGACTTCCAAGTACCCATGCTGATTGGATTATGTTTCGCGGTCAGCGGTAATTAAGCGATTCGATCGTGACACTGACGATTTAGAGTCCCTGGCCTTCGAATATTCGCACGATAAATTTTGAATATTTCAATACTTCCATTTCTTCAAATTTCACTAAATTATCGGGTCTTTCGTGATAAAGAACAGAATCCCTTAAGCTGAATTAATTGAAAAAGGACTAGTAGACATATCGATAGGTATGCTAGAATTTTTTACATCTTTTTGAAAGACTAGAAAAATAAATAAAATTATACTTGCATAGAAATGAACCAATTTACTTATGCAGAGTTTAAAGGATGCTATAGAAGAGTTTGCGGAGAACGAGTTTAGGTACACTTAGGTAGTTCTATCTATCTAGCAAAGTTATTTTGTTGCAGTCATTTGAACACGAACAGTTGATCTACTATTGAAAGAATAAATAACTAAAACGATGGTTATCTGCCTGTTGCGAGAACGAAACCAAAGCCGTTAACATATGCATGAGGGAATTAATGTCAATAGAAAAGTACCACAAGTACACTCTTTCCTACAAACGTGGCGAATATAAAAAAGAGATATATAACATCCATATTCATTTAGAGGATCTTGTTAGTACTGTTAGTACTGATAACATGCAAGTTCTTTCATTATATTAATCGATAAAGTATATGTTTCGAAGTGGAAATACACAAAAATGATAAAAATTGCACATTTTTATATGACATTTTTTTAACTTTTCACACTAAACTAAATAAAATACAAAGATCGATTTTAGTCGATGTATATCATTATATGAAAGGGATGTGCATTCCTAACCTACCTGTAGATCTGCAAATGGTAATTATGCTAAACAACTATCGACTAGAAGCTACAAGCCCCATAAATTGTGTCATGTGACGAATGAAAAGGTGTAAATTTTAGTTACGTCAAAATGTATGCACTTGTTGCTTGTTCGCAATTCACAACATTAATACTCACTAGCTAATTTTCTTCTACCAAAGGATTAAGATTGCCTTTTTGTGTAATAGAAAGCGAGTTGTAAATTCTGGTGTTAAAAAAATTATTATTTACAGTCTCGATATGAGCGGTGTGTAAGAAATGTTGCAAAATGGAGTCTGAGGGCTGATTTAGAACCGCATGAATTTTAACCATACTGATCATCCCATTACTTATATCTCTGGCTATGTCTTTAAATTTCCAATACGGAGCGCTTATGTTTCAAGACCTGCTGCCGTTTGACATTTGCCTAAATTTACGACTGGCTTTATACCTCTTCCAGCAACAGTACCTCGAAGAATGACGTAGAGAAGAATATGATAATATACGACGTTCTGGGCTTGCGCGGTTGCTTTTTATGATTTCGACTCACTGCTTTTTAGGTTTCATTTGGTTGGAGTTTTGATATATTGATTTTCCACTCGAATAATATATTTAGCTTTCATTTGTTAATAGTCACGCATACAATATCATTAATTCGGGTGTTATTTTGCGCTATTTATCTGCGATAAACAGAACCGAAATATAAATCATTTATCTGTCGAAAATTTGATCTCTATTTCTACAAATAAATTTATTTATTTTTAAAAAGATATTCACAAAGTTTTGTTCTGTTTTTTTTTCTTTTTTGGGGGGGAAATATGAACGCTAACTATTTATTCAACCAATCAAGTTGGAACATTCACAGAAAATAGAGTGGGTGTTTATTCTAAGAGATTCACTTTATTCATTGTTCTAAGAGATTCGCAAGAAGCTACTGACAACAAATTGATTTTACATAAAAACCCAGTTTTTTATACAGAAAAAATTACAATTTTTTACAGAACGATTAAAAAGGCGCGATAAATCAAGCAAGTATAGAAATGCACATCCTGCTAGTTACGCTTTGAAATTACAATAATCGATGGCTGATTACCAAGGACTCTTCTATTTCTAGCGGTGTATCATCGAGGATACGCTAATAACGGGAGACATATTTACGGGGAACGTGTTGTTTCAGGAAAACATTCTTCTGCGTATACATCTTCACATAGCCAGCGGAGAGGCGGAAGACATGTGCAGCGCGAGACACTGCGTGCCACATCAGAAGTTCGCCATGACGTTGGTCGAGCAAAGCGTTTGCGGAGCTTGCGGCGCAACCTCGGAGCCTCTGCCTTTTACACAGGTCAGTTTAATCGCTGACACTTTCCTCAAAGGGAATCGATGTTTCCAGTGAACCGCCCACTGAACAAATAACGACCGAAGCTTTAGTTGCAATTAATCAACTTTCAAGGGACTTTTAGTTAAACTGAGATTTACATAATTGGATAGAGTTGGAGGTAGAAGAAAACTTCAACAGAGAAGCGATTTTGGTAGATGAATTTAGAGTTAAATGCTTTTTCAACGTTAAAATGTTTTAATTTCTAATATGTATCTGGATATTAATTATATAAAGTATATATACAGAATTAAAATCATATACTGAAAATAAACTGATTGTGATCATGCTTGTGTGAGAACAAAAGTCAACATTTTTAGTAATTGCATAAGAAAGAAAAAATTTGTTATTCGTTGTTATCTTGAGGAGCTTGATAGTTCTAATCTTAAGTAATTATAAACTAGAATTACGAATATATATGGAAAGGTATAAGATAGAAATAACATTGACAGTTTTTATGTTTAATGAGCAAGATATTTAAAATCAAGTATCCTCAATAGTTAAGACCTATTTTTCTACAGGCCAGGTAATGAAGATCGCTTTTCTACAATTGTAATCTTATCTTCACGTTTTACAAAAACAGGAGAGAAACCTACAAAAAAAGGTTGAATTCTCGTAAACATACGTAACACAAACAACATTAGTACTACAACAGTAGTGTCTTCACAACATCCTAATTATATTTCCAAGTCATTCTTATCATAATTCGCAAGATCACCGACAACAATTTTCTCCATCATCACTTCCCTTCGATCATTAGATCATTATCATCGACCACTCGTCTCTAAAATTCTCTCTCCGCATTTAAAAACACGACATTCATGACAAGCACTCATATACATACGTAACGCAGAATCTGTCGATAGCGTGTAGTTCGCGGAAAACGTGTTTCTTGCGAAACGTTCCATTACGTTTCAAGGATAATCCAGAGAACAGTTTCCTCTTTCGCTCCAACCGTCCGATCCATCTGACCGTACGATATTTTCTTACCATTCAACGTTACTTTTCTCACGTAGCCCACGCAGGTGGACCCATAGAAAGGACCTAGAGAAAAAATATGCTCAGGTAGAACTTTTCAAATTGAGGGCTTGGGACAGGTTAGGGTTGGTTCGTAAATAAAGGAAGGAAAATTTAAAGGTAAATAGATGGGGATGAGAAGTTTTTTGAGGATCAGGTTGAGAATTTGGAATTTTAGACGTGGAGTGGGATTTTTAATTATTTAGGTTCTAGTTTCTTAATTTTTGTAGTAGGAATTGGAATTACTATGATTACTAGACTATGGATATTTCTGGAATTTTGTAATATTCAGTAATTTTAATCATTATTTTTTTTAATAGTAATTTTATAATGTTTTAATAATTCTATTATATTTCTATTATATTACAAACTCAAGTAAAATAACGGAATGTAAATAGAAGTTTGTTTCACCTTGTAGATATTATAATTAACCTTCTATTTTGGATATATTTTATATTTTTCCATGTTATACGCATTCTGTAAAGTTTTAAACTTTTCAATTTTCCAAAAAATACGTAAATGCCCTCAGCGATGGTTTAGAATTCGAATAAGTTTATTGGTGATATTGGCTTATTGATAGTAGAATTCCATACAGTCCGTACTTATTGTGTTTCTGTGAAAACGAGGCAATCGATGAGTTTGAGGGTGGTTCAGGTATTTTAGGCTGATAAACGGGGGAAGCAAGCGGAAGTTGGCCTCTTTGGCTAGGTTTAAGAGATTTAAGCGACTTAGCTAAGAAACCTTAGCGCGTCGAGAAACTGAACGAACGATCGAGTCGCGCCGTGTAAACGGATTAGTCGATCGGAATTTGGCGGCTCATTGGTCACGAACGATGAACAGGAACGGAAAGGGATGGATTTTAGGGGTGGATTAGAGTATAATGTTTCGCCCAGTAAACTTGCGATATGATTGGAAGGGTATAAGAACACTTGGAGTTGGTAATGTTCTGTTCAATAAGTCGATGGGATTGTAATTGATGTGAAATGAGGATTTGTCGTAGATTGGAATTAATTACTAATTGTTGGAACTACTACTTTATATGAGAAAGGGTTAATAAGGGAATTAATGCTTAATTTCATATAAATAATTATATTTATAATCTGCGGTACCAAAAATTAGGGAACGAAGAAAAAAGCTTTTTATAGAGAGTTTCGTAATAATTTTTTCTCCTATTTAAAGAATTTTATAAATAAAGAGTTAAATCTTCATAATATTTTACAAGAGAAACAAGAATTATTTAAAATTCACAAACTTAAATAAAAACCATTGAAAACTGTAATAATTCCTTCCATTTTATTCAAATTGCCTACTATTTATGATCTTTGATATTATATGTTTATTCAAAGTCAGTTGTCTGTTGCACGAGCACAGCTGCTACGCTATCGAAACAAATTTAACCAACGTAACATTACGCGAACAGCTTGATCAGCATGCGCAAAACGATAATTTTTATTACAAGAGAAGAACCGCAAGATTACAAGGAACCTATTAGCAGATACCGCTGTATGATTTCTTGTTTCGATCTTATTATAACCTTCTTTTTTTAAATATTAAGAATTTTTTTGTTTGGTTAAACTAGAGGAAAACTGTGGCATAAAAGTTCGAAGACAGTGTTAATTAATGAGAAAAATGAATTGCGGAGAAGAATGTCGAACAACAAAGAGAAGGGAAAAAATTTTTGCCCTAAGTTTCACGGTTTTGCCAGATTTAATCACCGTGAACGTATGCCCGTGCAACTGTTATTGCGTTTCTAATAAACTGCCCCCTTGTTCGACGAGGTTGATTATTTCCGCCTCGACGAGGAAAGTGAAACTCTCGATTATTCCTCTCTCCGTTCTTGTCACTCGCATTCTACGCTGGGCTATTTGCAACCTTTGCTTCACTCGAAAACGTGTTCGAGTTAAACGCTTCCGCTTATTTATGGAATAAGAAATATAGTTGGTAAATTGTTTCCATTATGCGACAGGTGTATAGGACAGGTTAGATAAGGAAATAATCTCCATAGATTGATTGAAATAAGATTTTCTGTTGCATAATGCATGCAGCATATTTTTTCTTTCAGTATATTTCCCTTAAAGGCCTAAAAGCTGATCTTAATTAATACGGGGAAGACTTTCTTCTTAAAATTTATTGTTCTGTATACAAAATGTACAATAATACAATTGGTAAATTACGAATAACTTTACTTCGAATATTCTATATGTTTTTAAACGTTATTTGCATTTCGTACCGTTAAATTTCCCATAAACATATAAAAATTCCCGATATAATGATAATTCATAAGAAATTATTATTTTATTAATTTCTAGTTTAAACGACTTCATTGATTATGAATGTATTAAATGAATTAACACAGAACAGTAGAAGAAGCGGACACAAAAAGTTCTTTATCGTGGGAGTGAATATATATCTCACGGTGTATGGAAGAGTTAATTAAATTTCTAGTTAGCAACATGGAATTAGTTGTGGCAAAGTTTCGATAAGAAGGGAAGACCGAGAGCGCGGTCCTGAACAAATGCAATAACGAAAGTCGTATTTCGTTCACGGTACTTCGTAATTACTCCGTTTCTATGATAAAATTATATAATTTTCTGGGAACTTCACACTTCGTTGTGCTTTCATCGTACGCCGCCTGTTTTCCCTTTCATTAAACCAACCCGGGTGATTAAATTCTTTAATCTGTTTCCTTTCACGAGCTATAGAGCTTTTCGCTTTATGAAAATCATGTTCTTAACTCACTAAATACACTTCCTGCAATAACACTCATACTCTTATGTCGCACTTGATTACGAAATTTTCAAGACTTTAGTTTACGATTTCATACACGATATATTCCATATATTTACATTCATCAAAGTGTTGCAAATGTTACAAATTTGAAACGTAGTAAAATTAATCTCAAAAGCATTTTTTCAATAATTTTTTGAATAAAAACAACAATAAGAAATTGTTGAACGACCGCCCCAATTTATTTCCTACTAAATATATATTAATAAATATTTGTGTACGTTAACTAAATTCTACTTACTGTTAGCCAAATACCATTAACCGCGTACGTTATTTATGATAGAATTTTCCTCTGGCATTGCAAACGAAAATCATATCCAAACCATACTAAATCGAGCTACAGGAGATAAAATCCGAAACTCATTGAAAGATTGAAATTTGCGTAATATATCAGGACAAATCGAATTAACGTGTTTCTTAATCTTGTGTTCAGAATAACATGAAAAGTGGACGTTTCTTAATGCAGGGTAGGAACAAAAGCATGATCAGAGCGCATTGTGAGCATAATCGAGCACAGGCCACGAACAGTTCACGTGGGTGGAGTTGGTTCTCCCTTCGTATCGGCTGTTGTCGGCTGTAATTGTAAAAACGCAAAACTCATTGCAATCTGGTATCGGTCATGGCCGATCGCTTTTACCAGCTGGCTACTATTCAGACTCGATGGAACGTTGTATAACATAGGAGAGAGCATGTATACGAAACTTTTACTTTGTTAGAGAATAATGGATACAAGAGTGGCATAGATCAGAAATTGCTATTAGATATTCTGTACAATATTCGACAAAATAATGAAAAATTTCATTTGTTGTATAATCATCAGAATAGAGAATTTATGAAGAATTTTAATGTACAGAAATAGGCAAAATGTACGTGATACGTGATACATCTAAAGTATCTATCTAAACCAAAGTAATTTCTATATGATGAAAGAAATCTCTGGTTAGGTCTTTTTTTGGTTGTGTTCATAAAAATACAAGTTTGCATAAATGCATATTAATGCAGATTAATAATCATACGTCAATCAAGTTTAATTCAAATTTTGGTTTCTATAATCAATATTATCCATCAAAGGTTATCATGGCATGAATCAAAAACAAAATTGATATTCGTGTATTTATGCCATCACGAAAATTGTTACAGAAGTGTATCTATTTAAATAAAGGTTTATTCGTAAAACACATTGATTAATAAATCATCAATTCAATAGTCATTAGAACTAACTGTAGGATTTAATATTTGATCCATTAGCGCAAACTTTCACATTGATCATGTTGAATATTCTTATTTCAATATTAACAAAATGCAACATCTAATTTCAGTTACTAATACTCGACATTTAAATCCGATAATACTAATGTTTACTTTTTTCCCTTTCATTTAATTCCAACAAATCATTCGTCTTCCTAATACACGCAATCACGAATCGAAATTTGTTTCCAGATGGTTCATTACGTGTCAGCGTCGGCACTGACGTCGCAAGCTCGACAGACACCTCCGAATTCGCGAAACAGTCCGGATCTCTTCGGTCAGCTCTTGCGAAAAGCCGGAGGCATGGGCGACATCAGGGACTGTCCGGTGAGTAATTTCGATCTTCACTTAAAAGTCGACTTTCTTCCTATATCCGCGTTTTTACAATTTTATGAATCATTTTCTCTCGAACGATTCACAAGTTTGCACCTTAAAACAGTTCCGGTGACTCGCGTTTGATTCATCCGTCTGACGAGATCAGGTACACTTTCCGTTGGCCTTTCTTGGAAATAATATGCCGCGGACTTTCTCTTTGAAGTGGAACGATAACTATCGTTCGAGCGCCGTGGGCTATTTGGTCGGTCGTATGGAGAAGCTGCGGATTCAAATGGAATCCGATGCTACCGAGAAACTCTGTCATTTGCTGGGATTTTTACGACAAAGCAATTAACAAATACTATGGGTCATGGTTAATAATTATAGGACGAACGATTTAAAAATTAGACCAATTAATCATTCACTTTTATAATTGCTGTTGAGTAATAGTTACTGCAGTTCTTCTGCTTTGTGGTGGATTAAGATATCGTTAAATAATATTATAATTAATATTATGACACACTGCCTGTTTTGATATTTATGTATTTATTAATCAAATCAACTACCGCGTTGGAGCACTCATAAATTAATTATCAAGTTATTTATTAGCGAATTTTGTATTTATTAACTAACCGTATCGATCTAGAATTTGATAGTTATTCCTTTTAAAACTTTAATATTGACCAAACAAAATGTAGAATTTCAATCAAAAAGAGTTTCATTTTGAAAACTATAAAAGCGCGTAAATTACTTTCAACCAGGATATTGTAATAATATGTCATTTTAATTTTTTACCATCCAATGACAAATGAGGATTGTAATTACAAACAGAATTATGAAACATTTTATTTTCTATTTGTAGAGCTCCTGTGGTGCGAAAATCCAAATCTGTCGGACCCTGATGAACCGACCGGAAATCGTTTCCGTCGGAGTTGTATGGGATAGCGAACGGCCGTCGTTGGAGCATATCATGGACGTTTTCGCAACCGTGGGAACGTCCCTCAGATTGAGCGATGTTTTCCACAGTGTAGTGGACTCTCGATGGGGTGCCTCGACCGTGCACAATCTCGTTGGAGTCGTCACATATTACGGGAAACACTACTCCACCTTCTTTTTTCACACTAAACTGAAGGTTAATAATAGTATAGATTGCACGATACACTCTCTTCATTATGCAAATGGATCAACTTAATTCTCGTTTACGGAGGAACTAATTTTTGATGCCGTACATATAAAGTGATTTTGCAATTTAAATAGAGCATAATTATCAGAATTAACGTGTGCTTTTTAACGAAACATGAAACGATTAGTATTAGTAGCGTTGATATTGATACATATGAAATGTGTATATAATGTTAATTTTCGAACGAAGGTACAGATAAGTAATGTCATTTCTTAGCGATTTCTTCGATCAATAACAAAAACTTGGTCATTGTGCCTCAGGTATGGATTTACTTTGACGACGCAACCGTCAAAGAAATTGGACCACGGTGGGAACAGGTGGTAGAAAAGTGCAGAAGAGGCAGATATCAGCCGTTGCTTTTGCTGTACGCAACTCCTGGAGGAACTCCGGTGAATACAGAGAATGCCCCGAAAACCGTGACGCCTTTTCCGAACGGAAATGGACTGAAGACACCCCCGAAGAATAATGTTCGACGATCGATCACGCCCAGCCCGGAAAAACCATCGATCAACAGTACCGCCAGACGTGCCATCACACCAAATCCTGATAGTCCTCCTCACCCTTACACGCAACGCAGGATTTATAGTGATTATCAGAATCTGACAGACATTCAGAACAACATCTTTGGAAATCAGGTAACTTTTCTACTTCGATATACGATATTGATCGCTATATTATTAATTATCCTTAATTAGAGATGGATAGTCTATTTATTAAATTACAGTGTTGTAGAAAAATGGTGTAATATATTTATCTTATTCAATAATTTTGACCAACGGAAAGATTTTGATAAAGCCTCCTTTTTTTTAGAATTGGAAGTATATAGATATTTAAATGTTGGAATATTTGGAATATTTTTATTGCATTATGATACTCGAATGACGGTCTAAAGTCGAATGATCTACAGTCAAAGACTAAATGTTGGATCGAGATTATTTAATGAATCATTTGCATGTTAAATGATTGGGATGAAGGAGTTGAGAAGAATCCTTAATTTGAGAACACTACAAATACAAATAAATTTTATAATAGAATCTGTATGCTTCCAGATATTAAAAGGAACGATTGTATGAACTCGTACAAATAAGATATTCTTACTTTTGCAATAAAATTTTGACTCTATTCCAAAATATATTAAAACGTAAAAGATATTAATTGTATTTTCGCGATATAAAAAAAATATATTTCTATTTTCTGTTGAAGGGTGTTGATACCGTCGACGGAGAGGCGGAATCCAAGTATATCAGTCGACGTGCCGTGGAAAACGTGATGCAACAGCAGAAGAAACAGCAAATGCAGCTGACACGTAGTCTAAGCGCAGGATCGACACCACAGGATGCTATCAGTATTCCTGACCACTTGAACGTACCACGGAGGCGAGATTCTGGAAACTGGTCTGGTGACCGGAACAGCGCTTCCTCGAGTTCCTCCACCACGATGGATAATCCGTATTTGTACATCGTCAATAAAATGCAGAGGAACTCGGGTGTGCCAAAAAGCCCGACCAGCAAATCTGGAGAACTCTCAAGTAGTAGCAGTGGCCATTACGATGCTGGATACGACTCGTATTCTTTGTCGTCCACGGATAGCCTTCCGCTCCAACAAGGGCTAAAGCATAACCTGCAGGTGCGTGTTACTCTCAACAATATTGAAATAATATTAGTAGCAAATGCTATCTTCACTTTTGATTTAGTTTTTCATAAGAAATCTGTTCTTTCACATTGTATATTACTCTTTCTAAGATTACTCTGTACACTGTGGTAAAAGATTGCTAGGATATTTTTATTTAATAACTCGACTCGTAGAATTTTTTCACGTTTTCCTTTGTTTTCGAATTCCTATTTTTTTATTCTATTAAATTTATCTGATATTTTTCCAATACCGTAATATTATTAACGAAAGGGAACGTAGAGTTAAATCGATTTACTTAACATAGCTTGCCCAGATTCCGGAAGGCTACCAAGCTTCTTCAGGCGACGACTGCGAGCGCCTCTGCAAAGAAACCGATGCACTCTTGGACAAATCTCGAGCTGCTGAGGACGCGGGCGACCTCAGCACCGCGGTCGCTTTGTGCAGTGCAGCCAGCAGCAAAGCTAGAGCCGCCATGGATGCACCGTACAACAATCCTCACACTATCAGAACAGCAAGGATGAAGCACAATACTTGCGTGATGAGGACCAGGAGTCTCCACAGAAGAATGTTGCAGGAGCAGGCAACAGCGAATGGAGAAAAGGAAGGTGAGTCGTTTTATTTTGTGCATTTAGTTTCATTTCTGTTAAATATTTATAAGAACTAAACGGCAGACTGAATGAAAACTGATTTATCATCATTAACTTTTAAGAGAAAAATTCAAAGAAAAGTTTCTCGGCAGTGTAAGAAAGACCATTGATCCTAGGCTAGGATTAAAAAAATGATAGGATATTATATTTTATACAAAATCATCTAGAGAATTTATAAATCAATTTATAACATGGATAAATATATATGTTTCAGAAGGAGCACCGGAAGGTAGACATTCACGAGAGAACAGCAAATCTGGCCAACACTCTCGACAGAGTTCCAGGGACAAAGGAAATCATTCTCGACAAAACAGCCGAGAACTCCTAGTAAATCCTCCCTCTATAACTACCGACAAACCTGCCACAAAGAGCATCGAGATCTACGCCACGTTACCAAAAAAGAAGACCTTACGCAGCAAGGCAACAGCCGTGAATGTGATCGAGGATGAGGAGTACATGTTGTACGATCGACCAATGCAAAGGACAGGATTATTCAGTCGTACCAAACGTTGTGACGATGATAAGAAAGACAAGAAGCGAGCTCGAAGTGAAGAAAGAAACAAGAACGTCTCTAAAGACTTCTCCATTGCTCCCTCCCGTTCTTCTCCCTCGCCAAAAGGAGCTAAAGTGGAAAAATCTAAAGAAAATGACACGATTGCCAATAATGTACGAAATTCTCAACCGAATAACGCCAATGGTGAACAGAAACAAGGCAAAAAGCAACACAAAATTAGAAGAAAATTATTGATGGGTGGGTTGATCAAGAGGAAGAATAGGAGCATGCCAGATTTACGAGAAGGCCAGGATGGACAAGCAAATGCCAGCGTGGAGGGTACCTCCAACACTTTACCGAAGCAGTCAGTGGACGATTCAAGCGTTGGTTTAAAGGGCAACGAGGTGTGCCAATCTCTAAGCGGCTATTTATCAGAAGGACACCTAGAGTTTACTGGAAATAGTAATGGTAGCCCAGGCAGTACTAGTAATCCAAATTTGGAGAGAAGTCGTCTAATGAGGAAGAGCTTCCACGGCAGCGCCGGCAAAGTGTTACACGTAGCGAAGGTTCCTCCGCCTCCTCCGCTCAGGACCACTTCTCAACTTAGCAAGTCTAAGTGTTCGGGCGAAGTGCACAACGAGCAGCAATCTGAAAAATCGGTCTATCCAACATCAGAAAGTCAATGTACTTCTAATCCACCTCAAGATCAGAATGGAACATATTGGAATCATGTAAACGCGACAAATTCAGCTGGTGGAGCTAATAGAACGTCTAATTACACCGATTACTCGTCCGAGTCTCATTCTCTTCCATTCTTACCCTCTTATAGTATAGAACAAAATAGCGCGAATGTACCAACGTCCTGTCCGTCGAATTATAACAGCAAACCTAGAATTCAGGATGACGTGGTACAGTATGCCAATGGAATCTTGTATGAACCCACGTTTGTGGTTACCAGAGCGGATGTGCACAATGAACAGAGTCCTGTAAAACAGCAAAATCAAGTGGATTCTCTGCCTCCATATCCTGAAAGTGGAAATGTTTCTCATTCGAGACAACCCAGCGAAGACTTTCCTCCTCCGCCATATCCTTCTATTCATTCTGTATCTCATTCGAGACAAGCTAGCGAGGACTTTCCACCACCGCCACCTCCTATTGCTGAAAGCTCTAACCATGTTCATGATCAACAACAGTATCAGGAACAGTATCAACATCAGTATCAGCAACAACAATATCAGCAGTATCAACAACACCAGCACCAGCAACAGATCGTACATATGCAGCAGCGTCAACAGCAGCTGGATAATCAGCATATTAGTAGCTTATTGTCCCAGTTGCAGATGAAAAGGGATCAAATTTTAGCCTGTGAAGCTTCAAGAGAGGAAAAGAGATCCGAAGAACAGGAGGAAGAAGAGAAATCGTCTGGAGAGACTTGGTTACGTGAATTGCAGGCAAAACAGGCAGAGAGGAGGATGAAGAAGCAGGGTCCTCTTGAACAAGATATTCCAAAAGTTAGATCATCTGCTCCAACAATTTCAGGACCAACGATCGCCAGGAGAACGAGCGATTTGATGATGAATAGTCTTGGCCAAAGTTACGATCAGTCCAGTCGGGATGTGCCCGATTGTCCAAGGGTCGTTTCTTCTGTTAAAGACATGGCTGCTAGATTCGAACAAATTAAGTTGCAACCAGTGCCTAAAACAGAACCAGACCAGAAAATTCTAATGAAGCAAAATGTGAACTGTGTTTCTCCTTCTCCACTATTAGATGCTCCTCAGGATGTACAAGTGGAAGAATCGAGGCCAATGAAGCTATCTACAGAAAATCTGGCGAACTTTACTAAAACTGACAATTCCTCGAGTCAGTCGATCATGAATTCGAGCTTCGAATCTAGTTCCAGTCAGAACAGTTTTATTTCCACTACAGCCCCGAATAATCCCATGCAAATACAGCAGAGCGGATTAAATCAAGCAATCATGTCGATGTCTCTTACGCTGCCACACGAAAACGGCTTGCCTATTGATTATCCAGAGGATGATATCAGCGAAGTTGCTATGCAGAATACCATACAGAATACGACGATTCTACCAAGTGAGGACGATATCGCGCCGAGGAAAGTGAAACGACGAATAGGAAAAAAGAAGAGCGTATCGTTCTGTGACCAAGTCGTTCTCGTTGCAACTGCAGAGGACGACGAGAAAGATTCTTATATACCTAATCCGATTCTGGAAAGGGTTCTTCGATCAGCGATGAACAAGCCAGAAACTGCTCAAGTCCTTCGAGAGATTAGAAGTCTTCAGGAAGCGGAGATGAATAGAGAGAATTGCACTGCCACCAAATTCCAACAGCAGACGCTGCCATTGAAAAGCGAAGCGGACAGTGTTCCTGCAACTCCGTATCAAGATCAGTTGAGAAGCGTGAACCCTATACCTATACCAGACACGATTAAACCTACTTTTGGAAGGCAAAATTCAAACGAGTCGGTGGGATCATTGTCAGACAAGAAGTTATGTAGCTCTTATGGTAATGAAGGGCAGGATGTTGTCAGGGATACCTACTCAGGACTTCCCAATGTATCCAAACCACCTACATCGTATTCTCCGCAACTCCAGCAACAGATAAGATACTCTCAGAATGGATACATGCCATATTTGCAGTCTCAGTCAACGTATCCCCAAGCACAGACGTCTCATCCAAGAAACCAAGGCATTACTCTGTCTCAAACCCAGAAACCAGCCAGTCCTTACCCCACTCAAATTCAGTATGTACAGAACAACGTGCAGCAACAGAAAGGAATGTCCCAAAAGAGCAGCTATCAGACTTATTACCAGTTAGAACAACAACATAATCAGATGAACAAGCAGATGTCTCAGCAACAGCAACCTAACATAAACCAGAGGATTACGAATCACAATGCAAGTCCCATAACTGTTCAGCATTCGCAGCAGCAATTTGTATATCCACCAACTCAATCTCCAAGCCCTTATCAGAACCAATACAGCCACAGTTCCTATCAAGGCTATCCCTACCAATCTGTTCCTCAGCAGAATAGAATAAACCAACCTCTTCCACAGTATCAACCACCACCCAATCCTCCAACTTCCTATCAACAACAACAGAGCATGCAGAATTATCAACAAAGACACGATAATTATCAGAGAGCACCGCAGAAGGCCGATCAACAAAATATTTTAGCACCAAATCAAACGTATCCTAATGCATTGCAAAATGGCCAGATTCAGTCGAATATGAAGTATCCTACGTACCAGCATCCCCCTGTGTCTAAACAGAGCAAACAAATGCATTTTGTACCTACGTCAAAGGGTAACCCAACAGTGACACAATCTACGTCTCCGTTACAAAAGCCTACGGTTGGTGGCACTGCAAGAACCGCACCGTGTCATCTCTGCCGGAAGAAACAGGTGTCTGAACCTGCTATTTACTGTTCAGACTGCGACTTTTACATGTCTCGTTTCCGGCCAAAAAATTGAGGTCTCTATCATACATGTTGATAGACAACATATTAATGAATCGACGAGTCGATTTGGTAGCATGTTCTTTCTAGGAGATGTATAGACGAACTACAATTAACGCGTAGGATAGTACTGTCTAAGCTAAACTTCTTTTTTGGTATGTTAATGATATAATAGGGGTGAAACGCGCCCTTCCATTTTTGTACAAAGTTAAGTTAGTCGTAGATTTGATGTAATGGAAGACCTTCATCGTGCAGCTACTAACTAGATGTATTCATGTACCACTGACCGTGTACTTAGCGACGTTTGTAATTTATAGTGAATCATATATGTAGAAGGAGACATGGTCTCATATATGTATCAGTCGTGTTCTTATGTAACATCATTTCGTGGTTTGTACGTTAGGCTAACGTAACAGATATGTTTCTCAAATCTTATATCATTTGTATTCCTCGTGATTCTGTTGTACATAGATTATTTCTATGTAGTCTTTAAGTTTCTTGTAAAAAATGTCGATGTAACTCTCTTAGGGTTAGCTTTACGAGGAAGCGTTTCTGTTTTTCACGCATACGCATGTATGAAAATGCTGCGATTGTATTTTCGTTCGGGAGACAGTTTGTCAGAATTGTGATACTAGCCATGCTACATAGAGTCTTATCGTTAAACATTTAGGAACCGTATCACGACGAAACGATACGGATAGTCGCACAAAATCGTGAGAAATAGAGGAAGCGTGGAGGGAACATGATCTCTGATGAAAGCGTGAAGTTTATATTTTATGTTGATAGGTGTTGATGTTATATATAATTATTGTGTACTTAACGGTTACGTTGTATTGTAACGGTTGTCTATGTGTACTAGATCGATGTACAAATCCACACACCCCCTTCCCTCGATTTTATACGTTTTGTATAAGTATTTTGTTTTAAAAATACTTGATTTCCTCCCGAATGACATTGAATAAAGCGCTGTCGAAATATTTCAACACGTGTTTCACAATCGGATTCATTTGACACCTGAATAGCCAGTATTACTAGAAAAATGTGACGATGGAACAGGAAAGGATATTTTAAATATTTATTTATGAAAATGGGAAAAATTTTAAAAGGAAAAATCTGCAAAGTTGAAAAAATAAACGAAGATGAGCAATTTTTTGCATTTGATATATTTTCATGTCAACTCTCAGCAATCATTTTTCACTACTATTATCAGCAACGATAACCATTTAGATCTAGTGGACTTTAGATCTAGAAGACTTTCTGGATATTCTAGATTTTTAAAAATATCTACAAAATTTTTGTTATTCTTCAAAGTCTCTAGAAAATTCCACTGATAGGAGAAAATTTTTAAAATCTTTTTGCGTTAAAACAACATTCACTTTATTGCTTATAAATAGTAAAATAATGAAAAGGATACCTTTACTTTGTATTGCAAACCAACGTTAAAAAATAACATGTCATTTGAATCTATACTTTGTACAAATTCTACAAGTGCTTCACAATTAGTCCCACAAGTTGCACTTGTGTTGTCGATTCATGGAACTGTTTTGTGGGCAATTGAAGACTTCGGAGAACGCGGCCATATTCGACAGGGCTCCTACGATGCGATATTTGGGAGGACTGTGTTCGTCGAGTTCTATATGTTCGTCATATCCTGACTTCGTCGTGGAACACCAGTACTGTAAAGTGAAATTGTGTTAATTAGTCGCCAAACATTTATGTGGTATTTCTTGAGAGACAAAATTAAAATTCAACAATAGAGAGACGACAAAACATTGTTTTATGATATTTGGCTAAAACTTTGTTTTTAACCGACTGTTGACACTTAAAATATTCTTATGAAACAGTAAAAATTTTCATACTCGATACTTCAACGAATCTGATTCCTGATTCTATTCTCTAACTCTCATCTCTCTTTTCCATCTTCCCACTCACTATCCTATCTTTCTCTTTTTGTCTCTCTCTCCTTCCTCTATCTCTCTCTCTCTTCATCTCTCTCCTTTTCCCATCTTTTCCTCTCTTCCTCCCTCTCCTTATTCCACCTTTCCCTGTCCTCTTCTTGTTCCTTTTCCCATCTTTCTCTCTCCTCTTCCCTATCCCCCCTCAACTCCTCTACTAGCTTTACTATCACCTCCAACCGTCTCTTTATTTTCTCCGTCCTCTCGGCCCATGCTTCTTTGCCTCTCTCTATCTCTACTGCATCCTTCTCTGTCACGCTGTACCTTTCCAACGTGTTTCTGCGTTCCTCCTCCACTCCCGTCTTGTCCGTTATCCTCGGCCTGCTTCTTGTCGCCATCTGTCTTCTTCCTATCCAATTACCTTTTATACTTTCGTCCACCTAACCTCTTCTTTCCTAACTTTCTGTTCCACACTTTCTCCTGTCTTCTTTGTCACTTTTTTATGCTTTTTATACCCTCTCTTCGTGCTTTCACCCTTTTCTTTCCTTTCTTCTTTCCCCTTTATCTTCCTTTTCCTTTTTTCCCCTCCAATTTTCACTTTTTCACCGGAATCCAAACCGGAAGTCCGAATCTGACTCAATTACTGTAGTAAATTTTCCATATTGGAAATTAGGTAATTTTTTATTCCAACAGACCAAAGCCTGTTTCTTTCGCCAACAATTTCCAATATGTATATTTTTAATAATTAAAAATCCTACAGGTGTCAATATTCGATTAATTTAATGGACGTATTATGTATAATATATACAGTAACTCACATTTGCCAAAGATAAGAAGAAAAGTTTGTCGTTGGAAATATTTTCAAAACCTGGTAATTTGCTCTGAATTTTCTCCTTCTCTACTTTCTTATACGCCGAGTACGCAATTCGCACACCAATTGAATCCGCTATGTCTTCATTGTTGGTGTTAGTTCCATTTAACTAAATCCAATTATACTTTATTAATATATAGTTTCTTTTACTCAAACGAGAATAAAAAGCAATCAGAATATTGCATGTATTTTACAGACTGTCATAGGAACAATAAAAATCTTCAAAGTAGTTGCGTAATTTGCGTAGTTACGCAGTGTACGAGGTAAGTAATTTTCCACCAAACAATTCAGATTATTTTAGTTGATCAAAAGCTTTCAAAACTATGTGTTGACGAAAGAATTTACCTTAATGTCCTCCTTAGCATCATTTGAGATATGCAGGATATAGTTAGAATATTGATCGACAAAGCACTTCGCTCTTTTGTCGTATTCTTTTGACGCGTTATGAGATTTCCATGGAATTTTCTTGCCGTCTTTATCAAACTCTATTCCTAATTAAAATAATATGTAGTAGATATAGTTGTGAATATAATAATGCAATTAATTTAGATAATTTTAGATAATTTTAATTTCTACCTGTTCTATCGAAACTATGGCCTAATTCATGTCCAAATATAAATCCGCGACCATAATTGACAGCGCTGATAATTCATACATTTATTAATAAATTAATTTAAACAGAATTTAACTTAGTTGTATAAATCGATATATAATTAATATGATTTAAATGTAATTAAATTTAAATACATTACCGCGATAAATTTAAATTACAAATAATGTGGAGCTTACTCTGGTAAATGTGGAGCGAAATAAGGATCTTGCAGTTGAGTCGCTAATAGAACTAAAAAATTAATATTCAACAAGAAAATTCTAATTTCTCTTCGGTAAAGCTTAGTTCGTTAGTAAAAGGATATGAAAAATAGATATTTTATTTTTATAACACTCACAAATTGTATTGGTTTCTCGATTATAATATGCATTATATGACGTAGGATAATCCACCCAACTGAAAAATGATACAATCAAGAGTAAATACAAAATTATAAGCATTTTCCAAATAATTAAAACTCTATGGAAAAAACTCACTGGCTTTTCTTAACAACCTGCCTTAGTATTCCCACATTTTGTGATTTCTTTTTTAATACGTTTAAGATATTTTGAAAGTAATCCGAACCAATGGAAAGCTGAGAACAATTTATAGAATAATTACATGTGTGTTATGTGTGCGCAAATAGTTTGCGTTTTCCTACAACTTTAAATATTTTCAAAGAGATACCCCATCGTAATATCGAGTAACTGCATCATCGTTCTTGTACCACTCTGGATATCCAATTTCTATCCCATAATCATCTGTCTTTTGCAACATGTCCAATTTTATAGAACTTGGGAGCCAATGTGTTTGTTTTAGGTGGTTTCTTAATTCTTCCTTCATGTTTTTAACCACTTTCGTTACCTTCGAAAAATATAGTAAAATAACAATAATTTCTAGGTCTGTGGTATTCGTTATTTTTGTGTTACTCAGAGATGTAAATCAGATTTTACCTGATGAATAACGTCGTCTGGCATATATCTTTTAACGAACATGTAGGAAATTGCGGTCTTCATTTCCAAATCGTTCAAACAAGTTTTCCATCTGAAAATTGACGAAATACAATATCTTTCAATCGCTAGAATCTATTCAAGTTTTTACATAAACATTTCATATATTTGCACAGCAGAATTATTAGAATATCGATTAATAAAAAGTTTGGGGCTGCTACTTTGTAAGGAAAATTAAAAAACAAAATTAGGAACTGAAAAAGATGATTAATATCATTAAATGAAGTTTTTATCTTTAATATATAATTATTTTATTTTCATTGAAGTTCCTGTTCAAATAATATTTCTCAAATAATAATTTATTTACGAAATGATACAAAATAAATAATTTGGAAACGATACAAGATAAGTGAAAAATCCGATTATTATCAATTCGGATAATTATACCATCGTTAAATTCAAATTATCAGAATTCTAAAAAGTTCGAAAACACTTCAATATTCGTTTATCCACATGATATAACATCATAGAAAAGTAAAACGACTAAAGAATATACCGAGGGGTAGTGTCGGTAAAGTTGTCTGACGTGGCAAGCCTTATGTTCCTCATCTCTTGCGTGGTATATAACATGAATTTTTTCACCATATTCCATTGAACGTAGTTTACTATAAACAAAGGAAATGATAAACGTAAAAAGTGACATTTCGAGAGATCACGTGTCCAAAGGAAATCTTAAGTTATCAAGTAATTACAGTGTGATTATAAAAACGAACATTTTAAATTACCACGTATTCGTATAAAGTTTCTGTAGTTACCTATCGTACGTTGAGATGTGTTTCCAAGTAAGGTGGCCAGTTGGTGCAGGAATTTGGGATTGTACACTAAAATGGGTTCAGATGAGTTTACGTGAATGTTCGCTTCATTGCATATATGTTGTATTATTTCCAAAAAGTCTATCTGCAAATATTTTATACCAGATTGTTCTCCGATATCATTTATTGCGGATTTTAATTGCGATTATCAATTATCAATGTTTGTAGCTGAATACAATTACAACTGAAGAATGGTTATTGATATGCGGGAAACGAGTAGTATAGTTGAAATTAACCCTTAACGCTCCGACTTTTAATTGTGAATATCAACCGGTAACTCTAACTTATTCTCATCATACTTCGACTTGCAAGTTTTTAAGTATCAGATTTTAAAGAGTAAAGCGCCGCACATCGGTGGTGCTTGAGAGGCACACTTGGAATAGAGCGCCGCGCATCGGTGATGCTTGGGAGGTACACTTGGAGTAAAGCGCCGCACATCGGTGGTGTTTGAGAGGTACACTTGGAGCGTTAAGGGTTAAAACAAAATAATAGTTACGTTATGTAAAGAAGTATGTCAGTGCAACATTGATGATTTAGAAAATGACACTTGACTTTAACACTAAATAGAGCAGAAAGGATTAGGAGGTGACGGCTTTAGAAACCTATTGTTTTTACTTACATAGGATAATAACTTATATAAAAATTACTTAATACAAAAGACTTAAAAAGAATTTCGTATTATTGTTGAAATGTTTTCGGAAATTCTCATTTTGTAATTCGAAAGCCTGTTTAATTTCAATTACTTTTCGTTATAAATTTAACTTAAATGATATCACAAAAAAAATAACAATTTTACCTTCGTCGAAGATGCAGTAATATTAAAATTATTATAATACTTTTGCAATTCTTCGATCGTCATTCTTTTGTCATTATTGAAATACTCGCTGTCTAGCTGTTTAACTGTAATCTATAAAAACAGAATAGGTATATTCTTTGTTATTATTATTATTATACCTTATTCTTCTTGTACTTATTTCAAACTATAAAATTATTTATATAGCTCCTCCAAGTGAAAAAGATAATTACTTCTGTAAGTAGAAGTTCAAAGTGAACCATTTCTGTTACATCGGAAGTTAATTGATTTTCATCTAGAGTGTAACCACTTTGTCTTGCAGAAGTGTTAGCTATGTATGTTATATCAGCCATGTATGCTTCGATAGGATCCCTTCTTTTGGAGGGAGGATTATCGATAACTGGATCTATCTGCAATACAAAGTTTCTTGGTAAATAGTAATTCCAAGTATTCTTATGAATTTTGATTTGGAAAGTTTTATAAATAATTTTCGTTTATAATAGTTCTTTAATTATGCAGATTTCTTCAGACATTAATTAAATCTTATCTAAAAAAGAAAAAGATATTTAATATTTAAAAGAAAACTTTAATATACGATTGAAACGCAAAATATCACATATCAACGAGTCTTTCGTATTTTCTTCAAGCTTAAGAGACTTTCTACAACTGGAAAAATTCTATTGCTTCGAAAATGATCTAAAGAATGTGCTATAAAATGCAAGTAATTATATTCATATCTTGCCCTCAATATGTAGCGTTTTCTATTATTCGGATCAATGCCATATCCAACAGAATAGAAAGCTTCGCATTCCATTGATGATATATATTCCTTATCAATTTTTTGCCATGGCATTTCATCCCATTCGTTTATTGGCATCGCCATTGGCCATCCTCCAGTACGATTCAGGATCCCTTGAATTGGCTCAAAGCCTCTTTTCTCAATTGCATCTACCAGGATATTTTCAGAAAAACTTTCCTTATATTTTGAAGGCGGAAGCTACTATTTTCACTTATTTACTTTTACTTTGCTATTATATACAATACGATACCATAATGTTCATAATTATTCGAATTTGTAGTTCAATGAATTAGTTATTCCTTGTGTTAAAGCAATTATATTTCCCGGAGGGAATGCTCAAAAATCCTTCAGAATTCTGCTATCGTAAAAAATCCAAGCATTAGAAAAACGATTATTTATTCGAAGTTTATTTATTGATTGTTAATTAGAATTTTTTTACGCATCTTTGTTTCTTTGCAATTTTTATACCTTGAAGATATTCGAATTTTCCGAATATTTTAACTATTTCGTCGAATTTATTTATGACGAAGCAAATTTTGAAATCAACAAGGATACTATTTGTATAAATACGTTATGAATTCTTTCGAATAATTATGCACATGCTAAGGAAAATTTTCAAACGAACAGCACTGCAATTTTCCTACCTACGTTCATGCAGGAACGATAAAATTCTTTAACCATTCTAACAGGCGGGATATCGGTAGAACTGATGTGTTCTTCAAGGAGTTCTTCAAAGAGAAAATTTAAAAATATATGAATATGCGCATTATGAAACAAAGCAGTAGATTGAAACAATAGCGAAGCAATCATATTTTCTCCATCTGCTTTTTCTAACATTAAAATAAGTCGAGAAAATATTTTCTTGCCTTTGATTCGTTTTTTGGATTTGTCGAAGACAATGTTATTGTCAGACCACGTGTCCCTGCCCTCTGGTACAGGATTGTTCTTGCCCCATGAACCGCAAGCGTACTGGTAGAAGTTTTCGCAAGGATTCACGGTAGTATCTATGTTTTGCTGAATTCGCTTCGCTGTGTAATAAAAACGTAGGAAAAATAGAAACACGAACCGGAATATCGTTATCTTAAGTAGCAATCAATAAGCAAAATATAAATAAAATTTCACTATTCTCCATTTTTATTCGTGTTCGAGTTTTTATTAATTACTTAATGACATTTGATTCCCAAACGTTGCAACTGTAAATTTATCACAGAATTTTATGAAACCAATAAGACGATTTTAATTAGGAGAACTTTCATTAAATTGAAAACAAAGAAAAAATGTATTTTAAATATTAGTTTTATGGAAGTGCAATAATTTAAAAGAAGAAATCGAACGAATCAACCAAAGGAATTACTCGGTCAAATTAAAGAAACAGTCAAGAAAGAAATGACCGTCAAAACACATTAACTTCCTTTAGCTATACGCCAACATACAGATGTCGTAAATAACAGAGAATTACAAGAAACCTTTGGAAAACGTGATATAAGATGATTTTTCACTCTTATAACGCCTTGCGCGTTCCTCGAGAGTATCTGCAGATTTAAAGATTTCTCGTTTTCTCTTTTCCTTGCGTTATCGTTCGATAACGTATCGACAGTAGAGAACACAGCTTGTTCACTTGCATAATGTAACTCATTTACAAGAAAATTACTATTTATATAAATGTTATGTCTCGAAAGCACGAACGTACCGATCTCGTGGCAGTGCGCGGTCTCACAAATTTGTGGCTTTTGACTTTCATCCGGATCTGCTTTCGTGTCATTCATCGTATTCGCCGTTCTTCGGGTCCGAATGAACGACGACGAAGGAAGCAGTGGTATCGCAGTAACGACTGCCAAGTGACATCTGCAACAGATAAACGAGATAAACAATTTATAAACAATTCAGTATTAAATGATTGAAAAAGGATGCCGTGACAGAGTCTAGAAAAATATGTTTTGATGCGATTGATGATTACTGTCTGTTGCATGATCCGCTGATATTACTTTGCGATGCACTCCTATAATATTACAGTTCATTGTAGTAAAATATATAAATTATAGTATCAACAATTACAATTATCATAATTATAATATTATAGCTTCAAATTAGGTAGTTCCGACTGATGTTTCATTTCGCTGAAACATAGTGATGGTACCTACGACTGATATTTGCTTTTTAAATGCAGACATTTCCGAACTATATTTCTATCGTTTGACCGACAAATAAACGAAGATGATTTATTTAGCTCGTACATAGCCACATAATTTTTTTTTTTTTTTTTGTAATTGTTGTTTAAAACGCGATTTGATTTGTAATTTCGTTAGGATGATAAATGAATTGTTCGTTTATTGCGCGCTTGCTTACTTACATTAGCCACAGGAGCTGCATGGTTTTCAAGAGAGTGGAATACTAGACTGATGTATCCGTCGTGGTAACAAGCTGTCCAAAACTCGCTAAAGCAGCTGCCTTTCTCCCGCGGAAGCACCTCGTGCGCTCCTTTTGAATTCGCAGACACCAATCACTATGCTAATTTATGAATTACGTTTCAGGAAATAAGCTATCGTTAGATATGTGAGAAATTACTTATTTCATGATTGTCACGGATTGATATTCGGATAATAAATAGGAATGATTCAACCGAATCAAATAGTTGTACATAAAATTTTAATTTATTGAATTATTATCGTCTCGTGCGATGAATCGTTCTGTTTCATATATGTTTAAGTACCTATTAATTATGACAGAGGGCTCCTTTATCATTTGTCACAATTTAGGATTTTTTTCTAAGATGAATCCTTATAACTCTAGAGTCACCTTTTTTAAAACAGGGATTCTTTCCATTTCGTTTCAAAAATAGAGTAACTAGCTCATATAGTGCAAAGGCATAATTGAGTTAAAAATTGTTTGCATTTATTGGATTTCCACATTATTGTAAAATTCGCATAATTAACGGTATGTAAAGATATTAAATGGAAAATTAGAAATCCTGAACTAAATATATTTTATTAAAAGTAAGCTTAATATTCTAGAATTATAACGTAATTAAAAGATATGTATATATTTCATGACACGAGTAAGCGTTAAAGTATTTGTTTATAATTGCAGTTACAAAAATTGATTGTACTTTTTTATGATTTGTTACTGGTCATACGTTATTCAGTAACAATTCAAAATAAAAGGTTACATTTAAGATGAGGGAGTGTATGCTGGATCGGCTAAAAACTTTTTGCCAACCTATTCTACTTTCAAGTTTTAGTAGAATAAGGATATACTGCGGAAGCTGGCCTTTTCTTTCTATTTTACATAGAATAGAAAAACTTACATGTTTACGTTGTTGAAACAGACTGTCCCTGACATTATATCAATGACTTGTTTCTTATTCGCGATTTGCATATAATACAGAAGAAATGATATGTGCACTAGATTTTTCTCTGCTCAAATTTCAATTAATTGCCATATTATTTACATATTATTATCATATTTGATACACCAATGTATGTGCTACATTATTTTCAAGCATATAATTTGGAAAATGGGCTATTTTAAAAACGATTATTAGTATGAAATATTGATTAAAATATCTACTTATATACACGTGATCAATATCTTTTTATAATACGTAATTGAAATATTTTTAACTTTTAAAGACACGTAAGTGCCAAAGGCACGAAGTGGAATTGAGCCATAGGATCATATATTTTATTTACAATAATTTCTCATCAACAATGCTGGCATTGTTGGCGGTAGTTAAATATGTAGGATGCACTACACATATAAAATCATATGCTCATATTGTTATATCTTTTTCCATATCAAAGTATGAGAAATTATAAGAAAATATCATTGAAGAATAGTGTCAATCATCAATCTTCTCATAATTTTTATTACTTTATTATCTGACTATTATTAATCTAAATTGGTGTTGAGATATATAATAATTGCATATAAAAAGTAGTCAAACGAAAGTTAAATACTATATAAAAGATGCAAAGTAAATTACGAAAAATATTAAACAATTAATTAATTATTATCTTTATTACAAGCCTCTTATCGTCATTTGTTATACTCAAAATTATCATCGAAAGGAAACACGCATTTTATCGACCGTGGAAGCGTGCGCGAAACCGTGTCGGTATTGTACCGACCAATTGGGGCATCGATTTCACGTGGCTCGCGGCACGTAGTTGGCACATGTGTCGCGCCAGCTGATTGGCGCTTAGTCCTTGACGAAGTGTCAAGTTTGGCGAGCAGGTGGTGCTCGCGTGCCACCGCATTCGTAATGGCGTGCGACGGCTAGGAAAAGGGCAACAACGCGCACGAGTGTTCGAGTTTTCGTCTGTTGTAAAAACGGGAAGTGCGTTGGTGCGTGCGTGACGTGACAGTATCGTGAAAATGACAACGGCGTCGAGCATCCTGCCGTCGTATCAGCGGTTCGTGAATGGTGTGCCGGTGCCCTTGTTCTCGAGACGGTCGTTCCGCCCGCGTGAAAAGTATGTGATCTTGTTGGTGTTTTTGACGTTCGGTGTCGTGTGTTTCGGTACGTTCTTCTTTCTGCCGGATTTCCGTGCGGGCACCGGCGGCGTCGCAGTGAACAGTGTTTACCGTGTGTACCAACACATGCAAAAAGCGGGACCGGAGCTGCTAATACCGGCGCCACCTCGTCTGCAAGGGGGCCTTAAGGGGTCTATGGGTCATCCGAATGCTGTGCCACCTGGACACGAGGGCATCGATCATCAGGATGTACATCTTCTCGAGGACAAGCAAAAGCTGCAGGTCCGCGCGTGTGTCCATGCCTCGACGTTTCTTTCGCTTCTTTCGATTCTCGATTCCACTCGACTTTCGATTACCTAGCCTATTTGAAACCTAGCCGCGCTCTCTGTCTCTCGTCTGTCATCGTGTTCGCCTTGGTTATAATCGAGTGATACCTTCCTTGACATTAACTCGACGACTTTTATTGCTACGCTGTTCTTGTTTCTTAATTTTATTCCATGTGCTCCGTTCTTTCAGCTGTTACACGCTTTCCCGATTCGTTTGTTTACATGCTGCTATGACGTATCGCGGGTACACGTGAGCACGCGTAACAGAGCAAAAGTTCGCACGGTGCATGATTTCCGATATTTTCCATCGATTCACGGCTTCGTCTTTCTCCGTTATTTATTCGACCTGGTTCCCGTAATAACGGTAACTGTTAACGTGTTTTCGATCTCGAGGTATATACTCATTAACCATCATGATGCTAGGCATCGTCCATTTTACTCGATGATCGATACGTCGAGAATCGCAATTATTATGGAGTTTGGAGTTCCGTTTCGTTAAAGTTCCGCGTGTCGTGTTTGTGATTTCTTTTTTTGGTTCCTTTTGCGCTGTAATCTGTATCGTAACATGTGAAACGCGTGAAACGTCTTGCGTGGCCGGATATTTATGTACAGTGGAATATTGAAGTCCGAATCGATGGACTCGATCGTATTCTATCGCCCGGGATTTCTTAACCCTGCAGCGGTCTTTGAATTTTTATATCTCAGCCTTGTTCTTTGCATTACCAAACAAACAAGATTTGTAATGTTATAAAAAGACGTTTAACATAAAATCAAATCGAGAAGTCATGAATGTTAATAAGATTTTTTCATACTATGTTCAAACTGAAGATATTTTCTAATGTTAGAAAAGTAATAAATTTATTCAAAATGGCCGCAAGAACGAAACGTATGTCGCTGTTTTATGTACACTATGGTTCATAAATCATGGAACGCTTATTACGAGGTAGGCATTGTAGGCATGTTACAATTGCAAAATACAGTTGATATCTATTATCTAAAATTAAATAGAATATTACAAGGGAAATTAAATTATATTATTACAGTATAGTTTGAGTGTATGTGTGCATCGTGTGTACTAAACGGCGAGCAAATTACGCGCATTGTGAAACACGGCTGTGTGAAACGCATTGGCCGGGATTGAATTATCTAATTTTTCGTCGAGCTGCGGGTCGGTACCGCGGTCGCGAGAACGAGTTTTATCAACGTTAATAGACTCTCGCCCTAAAATTTCTGAGCACAATTTCCGACGCATCGGCGCGACCCTCGTTGAGACACTTCGCTTCTATCGCCGCGTACATATGTAACATGACGCGTAACAAAATGGTAATGTTTGTGTCGTTTATTTTTAATCCTGTTACGATCCTCCATTTCTTTGTTTCTTAATCTCATCTTCGTTTTTATTGCTTAAAGGGTCTGTATCGAGTTAACAAAGCGTAAAGTTAAAACGAGATATCACGTTTATGGATAACGATTCTTTCTTATTTTCCTCAAGCTTAAGAAATTTTCTAACAGAAGCGAAAAAGAGAAAAAAGAAGGGAATACGGTTAACCTCATTTAAAACATACATGAAGATATAAGCTGTTTATTGATTATCGTACTTAAGGGCCGAATGTTGCTTCTAGTTTATTACTTTAAAACATCGCGATATACGTGTATAAAGTAACTTTAAAGTATGATGACATTAAAGCGATAGAGTAGCGTGTAAGTCAATTAATTTTAAATGTAGGAGGATAAATTGTTTTCTATTAAGAGAGTGATAATTGAATTATAATTATTAGTCTTGATATAAGAAACTACAGAATATCTATTTATTTATATCGAATGACGTAAAATGACTTCTGTTTCACATTTCTTTCGCAACTCGTTTAAGATAGGAGAAACAGGTCTCTTATTAATATTAAACTGATATTAAAGTTATAGTTATTGATTTTAATATGTAGCGAAATAAAATTACAGATCATAGAAAATTAGAGAGAAGTTGAATTATATGATATACAGGATAATACAGGAACAAAGTAACACTGTCGATTCAATTGATTGAAATTATAGAAAATCGAAAGTAGAGTAACGATACAAACAACAAAAATATTCTTTAATTTACTTCTTTTCTCTTTTTTCTGCCTTCAACTAATATTTAACACGGTGCATTTTTTAAGAAAAATTGTAACATAAATAGACATGATACATTTTTTAAGCAAAATTATAGTTTAAATAGATACGATATATTATTTCAGCATAGTTGTAGCTTAAACACGGTATAATAACTTGATATTGATATAAACTATGCTTACAACAAACTTTTGTCACAGTTTACGATACCCATGTGTACCTTTAACATTTCAAGAGCGTCCCACGGTGTTTATTTACTCGTTGGGAGCGTTACAAATCTACATGGCATATGTAGAATGTTGAAGAACGCGGTGAAAGCGATATTAAAAAAAGAAAAAACATCAAAATCGGTGCGAGAGAAACCGAAAGACATATCTCGTTTTATCGGCTAATTAAAGTTGACGAGCGTTAGATTGCAGCTTGATTTACGAGCCGATCGCGAATCGGTGCCCGTTTTTGCATTTGCCTGAAACGCCAACGCCCCTTGTTACCGTGAAATAATAGAATTTATCGGGGATTCGCGTTCAATCGCGTCGCGGACATACGTTCGACGAATGTTTAACGTTGCGAAACGCGTTGCTCCGTGTAAACTTTGTTTGCACCGTTCTCGATAACCGTTGCCAGATTTTCATTGTAAATTTTCCCTCGCGAACGAAATTTTACAGACGTGACCGTTCGTGAACGTCAAGTTTTCAAACGTAATAATTTTTTGTGAAAATTTATTCTATAAAATATATCTTTATCGTTTTCAGGTTATTATATTGCTAGAATTATTATAAAATTATGGCCGTATTATTGCTCGTGTGTTATTACCTTTTACTACAACTAGATCGTGGACTTTTATGCATTTATGGGAAATTTATGTGAGAAAAAATACACATAAATACATGCAATACGCGAAAATATATAAATGTCTAGAATAGTGGATTTGTTAGAATTTCTAGTAGCTGAGAAAAATTGATTCAGATGTTATTTCCTTAATTGCATCGATAAGAGTATGAATTTTGCATAAATATCCATCTATTTATAAAATGTGCAATTGCGTAGAGAAGTAAAATAAAAAGCCAAAGTTCAGTATCTTAAGGATAAATAACATCTGCTAAACAGGAAGGAGGAAAAATGTTCTTATAGAAATGAAGTAAGAAATTAGTATTTTTAGAGCTATAACACAATTCAGTATATAATAAATATCAATGTATGTTTAATTTTTATATGATGAACCATAAATTAAAAACAATAATTTCTTATGCGATATATGATATTATTAATATGGTTAAATTTTTTTCTTAAAATTTCTCTTAGTCGTTGAAAATTTCATGTTATGTTAAATAGTTATACAGGATGTAATATCAACACGAGCCGCAGGATATTTGACCAACGGTCGTTCATGAGTTGGACTTATCGAAATTGAAGCGCGATTCTGATGATAATTTCATCGTAGAACTAGAGTAATTCGACTGTAATTCAGCAGTCGCTCGCCAGTTTAACAGGTTTAATAGTCACACGTGCTCAGTATATTATATTCAAATTCAACCTCTTGCCTTATAGCGTTCTTTAACATTGGACCGATGATCGAGCAATAGGTAGCGTTAAAATTGATTCGTCAGAAATGTATGTGTTTATTCTGGAAAGTTTGTTTGTCGCTTTCAATTCGATCGATCTGATGATTGCAAAAATACGGGATTTTAAACCGAACACCTGTGTATTATGTTATCGACGTGTACTTTTCAATCAGACAATTCCCTGCTACTGTTACAGATGTAAGGTTCACATCGATTCGCTATCTACAAGCGATCTTTCCAATTAATACGCGTCGTTTATGAAGTCTAATTTGCATAATGAAGCCTTGCTGTGTGTTTTTACCTGTGCAATAATTGGCTACGATATAGTAAGGTTACGGTTACGATACAGCGTAGTAACTGAATTCAATGTAGGTCAGTTGGTAAGAACGAAAAGACCTATAACTGGTCTTTAAGATTTGTTTAGTAAAGATGTAATCTGATTAGGTAGTCAGATATAAAATTCAAAACTTTTCTAACATTATATTAGATATTATTATCAAATGACAAACGTTTTATTGCAATGTTAAGTTACCACTATTAGATGAAGAACGTTCTTTAATTACCACGGATTGTGGAGCATTAAGAAAGTATCCTTTCAATTATTTAGAAAATTAGGGTGTCTATCATTTTTTAAATGTAATATTGAAATAGATATTTTTTATTTTATAAATACGACAATAGAGCTAGGCGGTTGTATTTAATTACAGTGTATATATTGAAAATATATTGAAAATTATAGTGTTCGCCATTTCTTGAAAGTAATTGCTTACATAAAGATGAAATATGATTAAGATTTGCGAAATTCAATAAAATTAATAAATAGAATCTATATGAATAAAGCCAGGTACAAAATTGGACAAATTCGATGAACTTAAATAATTTGATGAGAAATAGGAAATGTTTTTTTATCGCTTCGGAAAATAACTATCGCTTCTTCTAGTTTCATAAAATGAAATTATTTAGGTGTTTTTTGTATTTTCCATATTTGTCAGATAAGTTACACTGTGTTTCAAGGATTTGTTGATTTGCATGCCAACTTTTTACGTAACTTTCCAGCTAACGAACAAGTTTAACGCAGTGAATATACTTGACGTTTCGATATGTTCATGTAAGAATCTCGTATCTCGAAACATTGTGCAAATTTAATTTAATGGAGGAAAATTATCGCCGTAGTGTAATTTTTCTCTAAATGATGATAGTAGATAAAGAGTGTTTGTTCGCTAGTCGATGAAATCCGTTGTATTGATTCGATATTATCGAGCGAGAAACCGAGGCCTGATAAAATAACTGTTACATAATTATGATATATAACAGAAGAAATTCGGTAAAATAATACTTAAATAAGGAAGTAGTAGAAATTGGCGAGTAAGGTAGAAATGATAAATAGGCTAGATATTTATTGTTATTTAAAATACAGAGTAGAAATATTGACTTCGCCTGACGTAAAGTTACAATGCTTGTATATAACGTAAATTATTTCGCAGATACGCGAGAATTTAAAAGGAACAGTAACTATTAATCAAAGTAATGAGTGTGGTTAAACTATACGTATAATTAATGGAAATATGGAATTACGATAGGGAATTTTACTTAACGTAAGTTACAAGCATGCACGTGTGTTAGTTCTGTTTGTGATATTTTTGTTAATAGACTGTTACGAGTACCTACATAGTGCACAGTAGAGGAAATGTTGTGTTTTTGGCATTTGATAAAAACACACTTTTCTGGATTTGTAAACAGTATGGTATCTTAGATAAGGTAAATCTTCATTCGTAATCGTTTCACGTGCTCGTACGAATAACGTTCCAGGTATAACTATATTTACAGGCAGAATTCATATTTGATATACTAGAATTTTACAGATTTTACGCTACGTAAAAGAATTTCACGGTGTAATATAGAATGTATTCGATGTTATTTTTATGGTGGATAGGATCGTAATCTTTGATAAAGAAAGTGATGGAACGAACGCAAGAGGGTCAAATTAACATCAATTAATCAGAAGATGAGCAATCTATAAATCATTCGAAGTTGTAACAATTCTTTAAAATTACATCTACTTTTCAAACAGAAACTAAGATAATTTTTCATCAGTTTAAACACCACGACAAATTGAATTAAAACCATTTTTCACGTCAAACGGTGCAATACAGTTAGCGTTGGAAGCGCTTAATCGGAACGCAACGAAAACGAAACAAAGTGTTATACATTGCAACGTTTCACCTTTCGTTCTGTTATAACGACGACTAGACGTTCGAGACTGTCGAGAGCAACGTTATCCGAGAGAAGCGAAGCGAAAGAAGCGTGTTCGAGCCGAGATTGCGTTCGGATGGCGGTATTCGAATAAATGCGCGGTCCAAGATCTCTCGAGCTGTCTGGGGAAATTTGATTTTCATTCGTGCGGTCTGGAAAAATTTGATTTTCATTCGAGCGGTTTGGGAAAATTTGATTTTCATTGGAGCGGCGCGTATCACGGCTCTTCGCGTCCTTAAGACGAAAATTTTGTATAAACCACAGGTGAACGTCGCTCGAAACCGGGAAAATGGGTAATCTGACCGAGCGCACGTTGATAAACTGTATTGTAAACGACTGGGAAAATAAATGGAATCGTTTGTTGAATAAATGGGAACGTTTCATGATTCAAAGAGACTGTGTCGCATGTTACTGACCTCTTCTCCAACTCAAGCATCCCGTACTTTGAATAATTGACATCGATGTTCCATTTCGTGAAAATTTTCTAATATTTCTTCCAGTCATTGTATCGTTGTTTCGAAAATTTGCCTTACTTTTTTACTCTTGATCAGATATCCACTCTTTTCTTCTTACGAGTTAATGCTGAATATATTTAATTATTTATGAAAATTGAACGAATTTCTCGGAACTTTGCTTTTTCATCTCTTTACACGCTTGATCAGATACCTATTTCTTTTACGTTTTGAGTTAATGTTCAATATGTTTACACTACGCTTGTGTTTGATACCTTTGGAGTTTAGAGAATCACCGGTTCAAATAGCTTTGTAACTGAACAATTCGTTATTTAAGATATGCATGGTATCTTATTATAATTTTGTCATACAATTATTTCCCTAAATACAAGTACTCCCAAAAAATATAAGGATGAGATTTCTCTGAATATATAAAACGAATATCTTTTTCGGAACAGAATAAATTTCACTGAAAATATTTTTTCGAATATTCGGAAAATAGACATCTGGATACATTATGATAGAACGCTCTCTACATAAAAGAAGATTCACGTTAATAGAGAAACTCAGGCTAATACCAATTTTACAATTTGTTTCATTAGTTTTTGTAGCTTGAAATAAAAGAATGGAATGTCTGCCTGAACAGTATTTTTGATTAATATTCTTTCAAGAACAATCAATTGTACGCGAGATCCATTAAAATAAACATCATTTACTTGCATAAATAAGAAACGCAATCTCAAATTATTCCAAACATTGAACCGAAGTACATCTTTTTCACTCAATTTTCTCCTCTATCGCTCTATTCATCATTCCCTGTTTTGTATTCGTTCCGCCCTGTTGGTCGTTTCAAATTCATAAATTAGAAAATCAGACATTCAGTTTCTTTCTTAAATACGCTCGAAAACAATCGAATCACATATCGAGAAGACAAGCTCCTTCGATCGGTGAATTCTATAAAGAGACTAGCTCAACGAGAGATCATCGGTTTTCTATTGATTTTTGATTTTTGTCCTCGAAATTCACGCATTCGATCAATTAAAAAACCGTCGTTCGAAAAATCTCGAATCGCAATTCGATCTGGCCGGATTTTTAGGCGAAAATCGACGAGGAGTATCAGCAACAGAAGACGCTGGAGAAACCGGAAGTGAATGGTGATTCGCGTGTGCGTGCGAGTAGTTCATCGTCTTTAGTGCTTCACCGGAAGGATGACGTTCTGGAAACCGTGCCGCCTGCGTCTGCGAGTAAACTTCCTTTGACGGTCGGTGGAGAAGACAAAGACCCCATCGCCAGGGAACGAAGGAACAAGGTGAAAGAGGTGAGTATTTTTTTTCATTTAATAACAAGGCATTGGCTCGTTCCATAATAGGCTGCGAACATTTATGCTATATTTTTACAAACATAATTAAAAATGTAATGTAGGCTCAGAAATTTGTGCCACCTGTTAAATATTGTAACGAGTACTATATTTTTAGTGTTTTATATATCTTCACATATTGTGTGTATTTTGTGCATTTCTGCATCTTCAAATTTTCTATAAGTGCATAAAAGTGTGCAATTCTTCGATGAATAATCTGTTAAATTTTTCTGGTATATGAGATAATAATATTAATACTTCTGGTATTAAATATATATATGTCAACGCGACCGATTTAAATATATTTCGTATTATTTGTTTTTTTTTTTAGTAATTTCGTATTATTTAGTTATCTACATATTTCTACAAAATGTGCAGTAATTTCGATATTGATAAAAAGTGAAACCAATCTGAAAATGTGTGTAGAAATTGCAAGATATCTATTGAAAACATATGTACATATAACATGTGTGTAATATGAATAGCCATCTTAAACGTATAATGAGCGCTAAATATGGTTCAACTGATTATTAAGACTTCTTAATATAATGTATATCTGACTGTTTAATTATTTTATGATCTTTACAAAATACGTACTTGCACTAAATATCTTGTAGCTCTTAGGTATATTTTCAGATATGTTCTGAATATTATCAATGTAATTATGATAGTTGCGTCTCATAACAGTGCTAATTAAATGTCAAAATGTTCCGTGTAACACACATAATGTACTCATGAAAGATGATTGCAAGTGTTCGAGTATATTTGTCACTGGCGTTGGAAAATCGGTAAATAAAATTAGCACACCGCATCGTGTGCCAGGCGTTAAGCGGTACGCGAATATGTTGGAAAATAGACTTCGACGCGTTTTCAATGCGACATAAATTTTCAAGGAAACAGAAAAACAGAAACGGACAATGTAACTCGTTTCGCGTTGTAATTTGCATGAATTCGTCGGTTGTTTTTGTTTTCGTGGGAAATTGTATGGTGGAATCGAGATTGATCCATCAGCCATGCAATTCGCATAATTCTCCGGTGTACACCGAAACGAGCGTTTAACGGGCCGAAGTTATTTTTTTTTCTGACTGAATTCAGAGTATTGCAAGCGAATTCAATTGTTCTTTTTTATTAGGTCGTCCTGGAAAACGTAGTGCGTTTTCAAAGTCTATTTTTCGAACCGAAGCAAATAATGGAACGTACAAACAATCGGAAGATACATCATGCTATTGAATGTGGAAACATATTGTATTTTGAATGATGTATTAGTTACAGAATTTTAAGTATTTTATCTTAACTGGAAGTTACCAGTGGCTGTTTTAATACGAGTTTCTTTTAATTTTACACGTGTTAACATTTTAGGGATTATTTATCACTATGAGCATTTTTCATTAGTTTCGTAGTATCGTAAAATGTTATCCATAAAACCAAAAGACTAACGTAGTCAACGTGTCCTATTCAAAATTTCATACTTTAATTCTTGATATACAACTTATTTAAACATAGGAGTATGTAATAATATACTATTACTTTCTCTAGAATAGTGTAATAATCATTCTATAAATTGTTATCCGCGATATTAAAAGGATTTTCGTTGCTTTCAATACAGCGATCGTTCGTATATATTTTCAATCGACGAAAAACGAACGTTTCGATTGGTTTGTTTTTGGTCCACGTAACGGGTTTTAAATTGCTGCTCCATCGAACGAATCCTCTTTATAATAAACGACATTTCGTCGATTCAAACCCCGATCCGCTTTAAGCGGTAAATTTTTCACGACGATTTTCGTCTCTGCAAAGCATCAGGTCTGTTCATCGATCGCGTATTCATCGAATTTCCGGTAGGACGCTCATTTTCATGCTTTATGAATGGCTTGCTGCGCTATTATCTATTTATCGCTCTATTAAACGCTTCGTGCCATTCCAGTGTAAATGCTTTGGGTTTCATCGTCGATTTTTAACGTCATTGTATCGCAGAAATATCATGGATTATTGATTTTGCAGATTTGTGCATCGCCACCGGCTCGTTAACCTGTTTTTTTCACGAATATTTTTCTTTCTTTTATTCCCTTTTATTCCCTTTTTCCCCCTCTCTTTTTGATTGTACGAGCTACTCACTTTCTAAAATTGATGACGCGTTTCTAATTCATCCGATTCAATAGGAGGCTCTCATTCGATACCTCAAGCGAGATCGTACTTTGTGCTTTAAAACTATGGGGTGAATCTATTTCCTTTGAAAGTTGACTTTTATGTGTAACGCGAACCATTTGGAAAATTTGTATTTTCTGTGTAAAGCGATATTTGAGATGTTTGTAACGTACGAAGATTTAAAGACAATTCGAGGAATTATTTATATATGATTCTATGTTTATTAGATATTAAAGCGAGATGTTTAAGTACAAAACTAGGTATATCTTCGTCGATTTTCAATTTAAACTGAAATTGGCGTCCTACGAATCTGATTATATGATTTATATACATATCATATCTTTGAAGATGTTTCAGTAATAAAGTAATGGCAAATTATCATTATTTTATAATTCGTTATGAACACAAACTGTAATTATTTTTTCATTACCATACAAAATCTTTCTTATCTCATTTATCGCTTAAAAATCAATCAGTGATGATTGAAGTGATGAATCATGAAGATAAAGCTAAGAGCTTCGCGATAAAATAATTCCATAAGTAGCTGTAACTTCTTATCTTGCATATTTCTTTTGAGATAGCAATCTTACCGTGTTGTAGTATATATTTGATTTATTCGACTTACTCTAGATATGTAGTTGTAAGCAAGTTAAAGATATATTTTAGTTATTTAATTATATGTACTTTGAATGAGCTCTCTTTGAATGAATTATATGTACTGAACTCTCTTTGGTAATTTCATATTCATCATATCGCCATACAGTCTGGTATAATTTATTAAATTGCCACGCTTTATTAAATTTGGTGCTCTACAATTTTTTCAATTACTAATATTCGTTATTCTTTCCTTTAATTATATTCCCCATATTTCATTTCACTTACATTTTATACGTAATATTATATTTAACCGACTAACTTATGAATTTATGTATACGTATAGAAATACGATGAATTTAAAGCTCATACAGATCATTCTAAGACTTTACTTTCTCTCGAATAATTCGTTATACCGTAGAAAGGGATATTTTTTGTTAGTTAGTCGCGCACAGGCTCGTTTCAATGATTTCATGCACACAATGCCGGCGTTTTCTCGCCTGGTAATTAAATTCAATCGGTTCTACACATATTCGCTAATGCAAGGCCGCAGTCGCATCTAGCTTTGTTCCTTTTATCTTTCATTACGGCTGCTTGTTCATCGCTCAATGAACTGTTGTACACGTGGAAATATGCGAACGTTGTCGCATCAATGGATCTGTAATCGTCTTGGAATTCTCTAGCCATACCTATAATTGTTGACAGAATATTTTGCCAGCAGAGAATTCGAACTGAATTCTTCATTTTGCGATGGATTAATTTTTTAATTTTTTAAATACAAATTCGTAACATTTTAAAATGTAAACTTAAATTAAAATAAAGTAAATTAACCTCCCATAATTTGTCGCATATAATATAATATAAGTATTATATCTAATTAAAGACAATTAAAGACAAATTTAAATCTAACAAATTAATTAAATTGGAATTCAATATCTTGACAAAAAATCACACATTACAAAAATTGTTCTCTTCATTAATTTAGATTATGGGTTCTTTTCAAAGAATATATAAAGTACAATCTTTTAACTGGACAAATAACATTCAAATAAAAAAATTTAAAAATCGGACTTGGATCTTCCTTCTGTGATCCTCAATTATTACTATGTATTTATTAATTATTCCGGAAACTGTTTTATGGTAGGAACTTTGACAGAAAGCTTCTTAGGATTTTGAAGAAAGCAATAAGCTGTATAAAAAGTTCTGTTAATTCGATTTCTTTTTCCTTAATAATATAAGAAAATCGTTTTTCGCGAGTTACTTTCGCTGATTTTCCGAGTGGATTACATTTTTACAGTTACAGCCAGCTTTCCTAAGAAACGTAGAAGTTGCAGTTTCGAGTTCGTGCTCTTGCGGAAGGATTAAAATTTTGAACCGGAGGCCACGGTCTACGGTTTATTTAGTCGAGAAACTTTCAGTGGATTTCTTCTAACGTTTTCTCATTCAGGAAACTTTTACGTGAGCAGCATGCAATATTTCGGAAGCAAGAAATCCAGGTGACGCGCGAAAGATAAATTACACGTTTAACGATAGAAAGTCGAAAGTTTTTTGTCCCTTTAAAAATAGTAAAATATCTCATACTCTTGGACTCTGAACGTTGAACGAGTAAAATGAAGAAATATTATATTATATATACTTTCACTGAATTGAAGTCGGAAATAACGATTGAAAGCGGAACGAAAAATTTGAGAGCAGAAAATAGAATAATTTGTATCGTCGTCTTCTTGTATGGATTCTTTTCATAAAGAAATTAGCCTTCGTATTACAATTTTTTATATTAATGTTTGTAGTTTTTCAAATAAAACATTATTTCAAGTAGTACTTTGAGAGTATCCTGAAAAGAATGAAATTTTTATATTTCTTTCTTACTAATTTCAAGTTCAAGAATAGTTACAGTTTCTTCTATCCTATGACGATCTCCTCAGATTAATGCGCGATATTGTTGCGTTTGAGATCGATTATACCAGCATAGTTGCGTCTGATAAATAACGTCCAATGTCCCACCATTTCTCTATTACGATTCATTAAATTTGATCGAATGATAAACTCACCACAGTGGTGATTTTCCAAAGGTATTATTCATCGTGCAGTAAGTACCTACACTCTCTATTCCAGAGTTCAATCTCGCGCGAAGTTTGACTTACTCATCTAGTAACTAAGAGCTGAGGTCAACCCGCGCCCTCGTTAAATGCTCTATTATGTAGATATATAACCAAAACCTACGTTCTTGGTACTTAGTTAGTGTCAGTGGCAGTTACTTCATGTCACAAATTCGTCTAGTCGATTAAGCGCCTATTCGAACTCTGTTGTACTTCCTGTAACAGTAAGAAACTATCTTTGGAATATGCATGTAGAATATATAGAAGATCTTACAGGAAGATGAAGTTCGGTGGTCTAACTAAATGAATGCTTAATGAACATTTACTTTTACATAGGACAGAGTAATCAAACTGCTGAAATACGTTTCGAATTCTTTTCCTCTCCTTTTTATTTGGATAACATCGTTTTTATCATGATACTTATGAAAACGGCTGCTGTTACAGTCCAACTGAAAATTGATCATCTGCAAAAATATCGTTAATGTGCTTGTCTGTAAGAGTGAATGATAACAGACTTTTATCTGTCGATAAGGCTTTTCAAAAATATATTTTTCTAAATCTAACATTTGTTAAATTCTCTACTTTATGTAATTGGAAGAAGAAGAGAGAAACTTTAACTGTTTGACGACAGTTCACTTGTTGCAAACACCTGACGATTAACTTCTGTCACTTGCCAACCCTTCTAAACTCATCTTACCATGTGTTAGGTCGAAGTGTCAAAATTCATTTTAAAAGGATGCTATCGTATCACGTTTTTGTCGATAGACGAACTGAAAAGATTTTAACAGTAGTAGGTTAAAAATGTATGGAGTCCTGTAAAGTTGAAAATGTGGAAAAACGAGCGGTTGTGTAAAGCTGCAACAGTCGACCAGGAGGGAATTCCAGTTTCAATTCCGGCTGCAACGACAGCGGAATTCTCTCTTCGTAGAGACATATCCGGTTTTCGAAGCAGATGAGTCGGCGCTCGGTGTAGTTTAATCGGTTACACGTAAACCGCGGCATCGAATCTATCGGCGCGTCAATTCCGATTCCCATTCCGGTGAACCGTTTCCGCTCGTTGGAATTAAACGCGGCCCTGTGAAAAGTTTATGACGCTAATCATGCTCGTGTCCTAATCGGCCCGGTGGTGGCGATTGAAATGCGCGTTTCGTTGCGTTTTACGCGTTGAATCGCTGTCCGATCGATAGAGACCGGTTTGCTAGCTGTTAGCGAATTATTGTCAGGAGTAATTGGAAATAAGAGATCGACCAATCTCATCCTCTTGAAAAAGAAGGATACCAAAGCCTTCGATGTACTAGGAAATCGTTTTTTTCTTAAAGGATAATGGCTGATGCTTTCCTCTCCATCTTTGGTATTAAATTTACTGCTGAAGATTGAAGTCTGTTAAAAAATATTAGAAATATTAAATTATGAGTTAGTCTTCGAGTAGCATCGTTACATCGCGTGACTTTAACAACCAAAGTCGAATTAAAAGTAAAAGGTTATAATAAATGTTATAATAAATTACATAGAATTATAAGTTACGATATAAATTGGTAATTAACCTAATCCATATCTAGCATAAATTGTTGTTACATAGTCATCTATGATAGAATAATAGCAGTTGCTAATTAACATTACGAAAGAAATATCGATCCTTTAATTATTTTTATTCTTAAATTCCTTTTTGTTCCGATCCTTCATTATAACGATATCTTTAATTTGGAGTCTTTCGTAATTATCCATCCATGATCAATTAAAACACGAAGACTAAAGAACTTTATCAACTGAGAAACCTAAAAGAGCATCTGTTAAGCTCCATATATGATAAATTATTCCCTCTTCACGTAAGAATCTATTTATGCTTCAGATTTAAGTTCCGTTGAATACGTGGAACATTTCCAATGCCATATACCGCAAAACATCGTTCCAGACATTCCGCGATTCAATCGCATTTACATTCTGTTTGTTGTCTTGAATATTCAATATACTTATTTCAGTGTGACAATAGGAAGTGGAAATTCTGATGATTTAATCAGGTTTCGCTCGATTCCCTTTAAAGAATGAACGATTTATCCGCGGAGAATCCAATAAGGATGTTCGATTTTCGAGCGAAAAGCTTAAAAAATACGCTCAGTAAACAGGACGTTCACGTATTTGCGATCCATTTGGCCGTGCAGCTTGTTAAATTCGCACGTATTTTCCGCTGCTGGATCGTTAATTCGCCGTTAATGTTTTTATTGGGAGGAAGGTGTATCGACAATGCGTACGCCACTCGCTTGAATATACATATATTCGTAACGTACCATCGAACGAATCAATTTGCCTTTTCACCTTGCCCCGAGGAGATGTGTATTTTCAGTTGGAAACAAAACCGTAAAAAAAAACACCACCGAATCGTTTCGACGCTGATCTTTTTAAATTGGTTTGTGTATTTTTCGAACGCAACCTCGATTTATATGCTCGTTGAACGCGTCTCTCGTTTCTATGTGCTCGGTTTCTGAAAGTCTTTAATGGAGGCTCATTAATGATATCCGTATGTATTTTCAAATAAATACTTTCCGATGTTCATTTTTTACCATAGGTTATTTGATATGTATCCTGAACAAAGTAATGTTTTCAGAGAAAGGAAGAATAGATCTTTAAATATTCGCAGCAATTATGCAAGTATGTAACATTAATATCTGATTGCACAAAGATTTCAGCTGATAATGATCTTATGGTAACGCCACTTTGAAATGTTAATACAATGCAATGTACGAGAGATTAAGATCAATCACAAACGAAAGTTCAAGCACGATGTTCTATAAAGAACACCGTTAGGTGTGGCGCCATGCAACGTGGAACGTTGGACAAGTTTCTAACTCGGGAAAACCGATTCACTATCCTTTCGGAATTAGATCCCGACACGTAGTTCTCTCTTTCAATGCAATGTAGATAAAAATTGGCAACTTCGATCGATCATATGTTATTCAACAATACCTCTGTTAACAACGTTTCGTAGGAACGTCGAGTTGCAGGCAGTTGGGTTGGGTTTCGGTTTTTAGAATGTCAAATGAAGTAATGTATATATATATTTTTTTTCATTAATTTTTGCCTGTCGGCTACAAAATGAGATTGATTTACATAGCTTTCTCATTCTCACTCTCATTCAACCTTAGGTCGAATGAAATAATACTGTATTTAATAACTGATACAAAAATACATTCTTATTCTCTTTCTCTAAAAGAGAACTCTGTCGATCAATCTGAACTCTGAACTTTAACTGTCTAATCTGAGCCACAATTGTCGCAACTTATCCTTTATAGATCTCGACTGTAATAGTTACAACTTCACATAATGTACGAAGTTGTCGGAATATTCCCCTTGGCTACAGTTAAGCGTTGCAAATGTAAACACGGAATATTCTCTATCGGCTGCGTATAAAGTGTTAATAATTTCCATGTTTCATCGAATCTCGATTATCTCCGCCGATGATTGAATCGTGCGCAGTTGGAAGAGTCGCGTGCTCGTACGGGTTGAAACGGAGACTGAATAACTCGAAACAAACGGCTAGAGGGTACTCGTGATGCGTGACACGTAAATTCGATTCGACATCGGAGCGAGCTCGCGGCACGTATGCCTGACCTAGCCGTGGAACACGGCGGAACCGTTAACCGCACGGTGCCGTGAACTTTTGCCGCGAGTAACGTGAGCGCAATCTAATTCCGAGCGAGGAGAGCCCCGTTCACCGGTTGCACGCGGTTTCGTGCACGCACCGGCAAGCGGTGCACGACCTACAACCTATTTTGGAATATTTCGCCCGTTGAATATACCGCAATTTCCCTCTGCGTATGGTGTGTATTGATATCCTTTCGTTGTAACGACACACAATACCGCCGCGTAGCCAAATGCGACAATCACGTTATCATCCACGTTGCGTCTCGTTCTAAACGAGCCAGTATGCTCTCCTGATCGTTGTTCGCATATTTCGCCACTCTTACTTTTTTTTTTGTAGTGTTTTAATTGCGCGTTTCTTGAAATTCGAAGCGCAACTTAGATCGTCTTAGATGAAGAGGGAGAATTTTCTGGGATTTCGGAAGGCGTAGAGAAAATGGGAATGTTGAAATGGGAATTTGAAAATCAAAAGCACGAAGATCGGGCAGAAGATTTTCCTTGAAACTGTCGGAACGATTAGGATCTTCGGAAGATGACTATAAACATGTTTAAAGAAATATTTGTAAGAAACGTTTATGAGATTTTGTTGCGAGTTAGATCGTCACGGTGTCCATAACCGTGTTGTATATCTGTCACGATTTTAGATTAAATACAAGCTGCCGGGTTATGTGATTAATTACCAGTCGCTAACTTTGAATTGAATTAGTATCCGAGTTGTCAAAATGAATTTTCTTTACGGTTGCCTGAACGAGAGTTTTGCTGGAAGTTTTCGTAATTGCGAATGGTTGAGCGAAATGGTTGAGCATGTCTGCTCCAATTAGAGTATAATAGATGGAAATGGTAGGGATGATGTAATTGGGCAACTGTTATTGCTGAAGCTTCGCTGTAAACTTGGGTGAATTGTTTGATTGCCGTGCAGGGAAGGTGATGGAGATGATGACTCAAGTAATGGTTTGGAAGACCGATTGTATTTCTGATTAGCCGGTTGTTTTGTCGATTGTAACGTATTATTTCAATATAAATTCAATAACATCAAAATTAATTCATTTAAAAACAGCATAGACATTATGTTAGTCATAAAGTTAAATTGCAAACTCGATTTAATTAAGCTTTCATTTCAGTTATGTGTTCCGAAGGTAACTTCACATATTATCGTGCTACGTGTTCACATACATTTCTATTCATCGCGTGCCGAACTTGGTCTTAAGTGTGCGTGACAAAATGCAGAATCGTTTCTAGGTTACGTGCTATTTCGTACAAGGTAACATACAACTACTAAAAAGAATCTATTTAATTCGTTCTTTAATTTAATTTGATTAGTCTTATGAATCTTGCGTAAGCCTACTCAAACTATTATACAGAATTTCTTAAATACCTGATTAAATACCTGAGTTAATTATTAACAGATATATAGAATAATGTATTCTGAATTAGTTTGCAAAGGACTATAAATAAAAGGACAATTTCGAATCTATATTATTTTTATTTTGATTATAAGTAATAGATTATTTTCAGCAGAATATTATCTCGGCCGCTCTTAAAAAAAATCCATTTCGATATGATCAGGGAGTTAACCATTCAAAGAAATCGCCAATACCATTCCTCTGTCTTTCTTCTGTGTCGTTTATCCATCATTTCTGCCTATTCAATCCCTGCTACTTAGAAAGGCGTGAATTGTGATGGTCGGCAATTGATTTCCATCTCACCGCGCTCGCTCGTTCTTCACGGTCTGCCTTCGGGATTTCACGGATCTGTTAACGACACGCGTCAATACACGAACGCGTAATCGTTCCACGTCACGCGACCAATCGCCTAAGCGGCAACCGTCGTGAAATCTCTGCAAACCTCGTTTGACGATGCGTTTTAGACAAAGTGAGAGTGAAAAAGAAGGTCCGATGTAATCTGTAAAACTACGTCGCACCACGCATATTTCCTGTGATTATACAATGCTGAATCGCGATTTCGGTTTGATTATTACCTCGTAATCAAGCCCTTTTGCCACTTCATTCGCGTGCAACAGTGTCTTATAATGCAGCACAGTCACGACACATCGGGGCGTCATAGATCAACCACTCGTTTCCACTTTCACTTTGGAAACTCGTAACGGGGTAGTTTGATTTTTGTACGGCCCTGAACGCGTCTTGATCACGCTAACCTGTTTGGCGAAATAACCACTGCTCTGATACTGTCAGTATGCGTTTACTTTATTGTTAGTCGTTAGTTTACTTTAGAGCAATGATGGTATTTGTCTCTCGTGGCTTTTGGCGTATGGTAAATAGATATAATTTTTGATATGCTTAAGATGGAAGCTTGACGATGTTGTAATGGATAAATAATGTTTGGTAAATAGTTAGTGGGTGAAACGATTAAAGCTGTATGTATTCTCTTTCATAGGTGTTAGGACATTTTCTGGTTTCACATGGAGCGTGACAATTAATTTAAAGTACTAAGGAAACGATTCATCGATTACAATTTGATATAATATTCGTGGAGGGTTGCAATGCAATATACGGTGGCAGATAAAAGAAAGTTTAACATTGAGGCTATGAATTTTAGTAGATTTTTATTACGTTGATGACAGTCATCTATGTTGTGGTACTTATTATAGCTATTCATTGTTCTTATTAGATATAAATCCATTTTGTAAACTTATGGTGTCTTTTTATATTTCATATATTATAAATTTTAGCTAATATTTGTTCAGACGATGCAACTAGTAAGAATTATAATACAGTAAGTTATAATAATTATATGTTGTGATATGTTCTTTAAAAATCTGCAAAATATCAAATATCTTTGCTAATTGACAAGCATGTAAGTAATGTCTTATGTGTAATTAGAAAAATTCCGTTCGACGGGTTACAAGATAGCTATCAAGTGGTATTTGAGATTCAAGTACGAAACGATGGCTGTGTTGTAACAATCATACAAGTATTTATGTAATTCTTCATGTTCGTACGCGTTTACAACGTAAAGACACTATAACGTACACGTGTGTTCTCGATGCTACGATGCTTGAAGTATAAACCGGTTAAGATTTATTTGGCAGTGTGACAGAAAAACGAGCATCCATTGCCAGCGGAACTCGTCGACCGCGTTTCGAGAAAGCTAAAACCCTATACTTTATCGACTCTTAAGTGATTACATGCGGTCAGATTTATACTTTTAAAAATTTTTCATATTTTGTAATGTGCCTTTCGGGGTAGGTAAAAACCTGATTGAAATTTTATACACCCTACTTATGATCCATTAACACTTCGTACAAAATATCAATCTTTTACATTAACGTTACGTAACATTACAATTTTACGTGACCGAATTATTGTGAGATATAAAATACATTTTCCATTGAATTTTCTAGTATTAACGAATTTATAAAATTCAACTGTTATTAATAGAACGAACCTTTTCGCTTTTTTAGTCATAATTATATTAATCCTCTCACGAATGATTGCACCTTCACTTTTCTTTACGAAATAATCCAATAAATTGTTTTTATTATTACTAATTGCTAAAAAGACAATTTATCAATCAAAATCAATGCCTAAGAACCTCAATCAATGCCTAACAATCCTTAATAACATCCTTATAGAAACAATCAAACAATCAAATCAATTTCCCTATTCCAATAGAGAAATATAAATCAGTTGAAAATCAATCATAAATTTTTTTCAAATCACACTCATACGCCACAGCCACAACTCAGCCCACAAACGGGTTAGGCGTTATAAATTTTCCAGCAACGTCGCTATAAAACCCAGGTCAATTTTTATTAGATCCTGCGCGAGACGAATCTCGAGCGGATTCGCAAGAATTTATCGCGGATGATATCGCGTCGATGGAAGGGCATAAAAGCGATTTTAATGCTTGCTACGATGGTTTCTTCTTCCGCGCGTGCACCGGTATACACGTGGTCGTGACTACAATATAACAGCAGTGAAGCCCACGTAGACATACGCGTTCTCCGATATCGACTCGCTCGACGAGCATCGCGTATCATCTGTACGTGTACGGAACACGAGATGGAGACGTTTTATTGGACGTTATCCTGGGTCGTTTGTAATCATTTCGCAGGATCTGCCGTGCGCCGCGTGGACTTGAAAAATGGAAGTCCAAGTAGCATGGTATCGAGGAAAAGAGAAAGCATGGAAAGGTCTGTGAGGTGTGAGAGACCAGCAAGCGAGATATATTCAGATTTTTCTGCTCCCAGTGAATTCTTTCGTGTTGTCTGTTCTGTTGTCTATTTTTTGTCTGTTTTCCGCCCTATTCGATCGTTCGCCTTTTCATGGTGGAACAGACAGCTGTGATTAGGAAGGAATAACAATTTGTGATTTGGTGATTGTATTAGTTGTACTTTATGTCGTATCGATTAAATTAAAAGTAAATATCATTTTTTGTAGAAATTTGATGTATGTTTTGATGGGATGTAGGGAATTAATTATTATACATATTGATATTAATATAGGGAATAAAGGAAGGAGTCAAAGAATCCGGACTTTATTATGAATAATATCTGCTCACATATTATGTGTTTATATCAGCAGTGTGCTCTAAGCATTTTCAATCGCGTCATGAATTTACATTGTATAGATTCGTTTTACAAATTTGTATTAGTAAATATACTGACTGCGTAAACGTGTGCTATTCGATATCTAATCACGAGAGTCTCTAATCACTAGTTCCTCAAAGCAACTCTAGTGCAAACACACGACCTATCAAGTTATCACGAAGAACGTAATTTAACCTAAGTAGCAATTCCTAAATAAGCTAAATCTTCAGTCTCAATCAGAAATATAAGAACTCCTATTTAATTACAACAAATGTCTGTAAATATCTTGTGAAAATCGCCAATGAATTCTATTAGATTTTACATATTCTTCAGACATATATTCAACGAACAATTTATTAAATATCTTCCTAGGATATGAAATAACAATTATCCTTCATAATAAATTATTAATTAAATTCTTAATTGATCTTGTTAGATATTATATGAATATTATCATAATTCTCAAGTCTCAGTATATGACACAAAGTGTCTCAGTAATCTTCAATTACGTCAAACCTTATAATCATGACTTATTTAATTAATTACAACTTATAAAATTGAATTAAAATTCGTATTATATTTCTATTTCACTGTAACAATTAAGAGTTGGATTTAATAATCGCCCCCATCGAAAAGAGGTGCAAGAATGATGGATTGGAAAAAAGGAGTTTATTCTCTGGTATTGCTCGTTCATATTGTCTCCAGCAGTAAAGTAACGTAGCGTGAATAAATCCGTAAACAAAAGTGGATTATGACTGTTTCGCACGAGCATTGCACGCTCTTTTCATCGCGGCCGGCATGCATAACTTCTTCGATTAAGCTCGGTTGCTCGAAGTACATCGAACGAATTTGAATATCGAGCGTTTCGAGTTATTACGTCCACCAGAGGCTAGTTCGTTTCTTTTTTTAGCGCCATCATTGACAGATAGATATTTCGCGTTCCTGCACGTTTTCGGGTACGTACAGTTGCTTACGAAAGTATCCGAACATTTGCAGACATCCTTTACGAATATATCGCGTGTACTACACGAAACATTTTGAAATTTCATTAACTCTATTATGAAATCCGACCATCGTGATTATATTAGTAAAGTTTGAAATCAATTCGAACATATGTACGCGAAAGTTACAAAATATCCAATGCGAGGATTGTACTGATAAAGTTTGAAACAAACCTGAAAATGTATGGTAGAAGCTTACCGGATATATAATGCAAATGTATATTTCACAGACATCATAAAAGTATTTAAAGTCAAATATCCATTATATATTACATATTATCGATGGAGTTCAATATTTAATGTTATCTTTAATACTTGTTGCGTCACTTCTCTTGTACGTAGTTGCCTATTCATACCGTATTCTAATTTTTTATTGAACATACACCTTGCAATAAATATCTTGTAACTTTCGCATACACTTCCAGATTGGTTTCAGATTTTACCAATATAATATTACCTATCGTGATGGTTGTGTTTCGTTATAATGCTAATGAAATTTCATAACGTTTGATGATAAAAGTTTGCTATGAGAAATATTCATATACTTTCGCGCGCCACTGTACACAGTGCACTCTTTCCACCATCCCTTAACCCGTTGATTTTTACGCTTTTTAATATTCCGCTTTCGTTCAATCGTTGCCGTTTCGTCGATGCTGTCGGCGACGTACAAACAATCGAAGGGAAGTAAACAGGTGACATGGGACGGATAGAGCGAAAAATTTCGCGTCGCATCGCCGGAATTTCGTATTAACGAGGCGTGGCCGCGTTTTAATAACTCACGCGATTATTTGCATCGAAGCGTCTGCGATTCGAACGAAATTTCCCTTCAATGTTACAACGAAACTCGTTCGCTTTCGACCGCGTTAATTATCGACTGATTGCCAGACGTTTTCTCCGTCGGCATCGGTTCTTGTCGACCTCGCTTAAAATTCCGTAAACGCCGGTGTTTTCTTGTTTTACTCGGTTCGTTGGCGATGTTTGACAACGTTCGCAGGCTTTTTAATATTTATTGTATCGTTGTTTCTTTCGTCGTGTATTTTCATGGTATAATATGGTAAAATATGGTGTACTTAAAATTTTAAATGATCGGAGAACCGTGGTAGAGATTGTAAATTATGTAAAGGAAAGTATGTGAGTTTTGGTAGAATATGCTTGTGAGGGTGAATAAATGCGTTACAATCAGTTTACTGAATTTTATCGGATTTTATAAAGCGTTTTCTTATTTTAGTAAAAACTACAGACCTTGTGTTGCCTCAGTAAATATTAAAAGTCTCTTTCCCATGTAGAAATTATCTTTTGTCTGATATATTTTGTCAAAAAACATATTTTATCCAAAGCAAACTGATGATCCTTTAAATGATTTTTGCATTAAAGTTCATTTAATGATTCTTTCATGAATGCATCACTGTTAAAATATTCCTGAAATGTTTCTACTTTTTATCCAAATTAAATTGTTTTCTCGAGAAATTAATTTGGACTTTGTTGAGATATTGTTGAACTAAATATTTCTATAGAATTTCCGATCGAAAGAATCGATCGATCGAACATTTTCATTCGTACTTGTTTCTTTTTTAAATAAAGAGAAACATTTCTCAAACACACTTATTACCTAATAGCGACCAGGATACGTGTTCTCATTTTTTGGCCTAAATTTGCGGTAACAAGCTTTATGATTAGCATACGAACACATTATGAATTTTAAAACGAACCTTATCTTGCGTATTGATAATTGCACAATAACGAACAACAGACGTAACGTCGCTAATGAACGTGGAATTGTACGTGAAAAAAATTCACTAACAACGGCGGAATAATCAAGCGACGTTATGGACAGGCTACAAGTTTCCGATAAAAGAATGGATATCGCTGACTATAATTCTCACGTTGAATACGTCACGATTCTCGATTCATTCCCATGGTTGTCACGTTCGTACGAAATGTCAGTAATGATCGATATTAAATAACGTGGAGAGTTAGGGTGAACAAAGGAAAGGCGAGGCAGGTCAGAGGCACGTGCCTGTTAAATGCAAATATTCTCCGGACAGCTTTCGATGCGTTACGTCCCTTGTTATTATCCTCTGAGTTTTCGTAGGTGCTTGTTTAGTTGCGATATGCCTGAATTAATTTAAAAAGAAACTGTAATAAACGTAATTATGGTAGTTGCTTGTAGTATTCTATTGGATTTTAGTTCCATTATAATTGTGTAAGTGGATAGTAAGTGTCGTGATGTAGAATTATTTAGCGAATAATGTGGCTTATATCGTCTTATCAATCATCCGTTATACGCTAAAATAACGTGCATAATATTCTGATTCATGCTAGTTTGAATTAGTTTGCACATACAATCGTGTATGCAAAACATAGTCACTTATAGGTATTAAAATTATGACAAAAATGAAATGACAGGGAAAAGAAGATTATTTATATCTAAAATAACCAACCTAACTAACCATGTGTGTAATATATTAGAAGATATCATTTAGCATTTCAACTCTTTGACTCGAGAAAGCTAGAGAAACAAGCGATCGAGCGCAAACAAGTCGCAAACATCGTCGTTCGTAAGTGGCAATCTTTCAGTCTTCCTCCTGACTATCAGTTAATAGGCAGCCTTTCAGTTCGTCTTTTTCTTACTCGCTACGGCTCGTCGTCTGGCCGAGGAGTTTCGCATTTTTCGGCTTCCCTGAAGTAGCCAGTTTAGAATCTTCTTTCACCGCGCTAGGTAGGTATTCCGCGGCTAGAATATTGTTGTACGGAGAAAGCCCTCATTTTTCACGGAAGCCCGACTCGACGGTATGATGTTTATCTCTGGGCAGATTTGCGGTTAAGAACATTACATCGAAGATTACCTTTGCACCGAGATCGCTATGTTGCGAACGTTGTCGAGCGAAAGCATCAGAAATTGTTTGCCGTGGAATTAGAATGGCCTCTTCCTTTTTCTGTTGATGGAGATACTTTGATGTCTAGCAGAGTAATAGAAATGAGATGAAGGGGAAGCATATTCCTTTTCAAAAGTACGAGGACACTTATCATTTCACGCGAGAAAAACATGATAGCGAAAGAAAGGAAGTAGGTTTTGGTATAAAGTTAGAATTAAAGCAACAATTTGTTATATAAGACCACGAAATTTTATACGAAAACTAATGGTGTAGTAGCTAATTTTGTAACAATTAATGTTTCTGAAGTATTTAGAAAGGTGGCCAAGACATTTACATATTTAATTTCTAAAAAACCATGGATGTTCTTCTGTCAAATTTTTAATAAACATAAAAATAAAAGAAATTAATAAGTTTGAGAGACTTCAAATTGCTTACTTCTATGTTTATTTTATTTTACTTGACAAGGATCGTATCCAGTGTGAATACGTGCGTTCATAGATTGCCCACTGGAATTGGTATGATTTGCAGCTGTTCAGCTCTGCACACGCTCAAGTCACTTTACAACGATTACTCGGATCGCTAGAATTATGCACAGATTAACTGTCGTTAAATCATATTACGAGGCGCAATTAGACCGGACCACAACACGATCTGAATCCATTTCGTGTGGCCACCGTGAAAATAACTGGCCGAATCCGCAGAGTCCATTCAGCTCGTGTATTATTATCCTGCTGTCGGCTATGAATATGTTGGCAACCGAAATCTCAACCGCACAATTATGCCTATGTCATTCATTTATTTCCTTCGGCTAGCGGATCGACCCGCGAACTAAAATGGAATGCTATGGTATTTGCACTTGCGTACATTTTCAAAGCTTTAATCGAATATTTCTTCCATTAATCATGATTGTCAGCAACGCATTTTATATTTGAACGCGATAATAAACGTCTAACATGTTTACGGTTTTTTTTTGTTGACCTCTGGAACTAAGAAAAGAGATATACATGTAAAAGTCTAGGAATGATTCAGCAAAACCTATTGAAATTGAAACGAATGGAACGAAATGTAAGGACTGAAAATGAAATGTCCGAATCTTCCGAATTTAAAATAAATATTTAGAATAATTACTTAATAATTACTTAATAATTACTAAATAATTACTTAATAATAGTTTTGAAAAGATTGAAATGTTAATTAACCATATGCATGTATTATGTAGCACGTTCGATTAGAACTTCTACTTAATCCAAACAAGAAATATCTAAAAGAAAGCTTCATATACACCAGTAGATTATAGACAGATAATTCAAAGACCCAAAAGACCTTCAGTCAAAAGCCTCTATTCAGCCTATTCAGAAACCCAAAATAGTGTCACGAATTATCTTCGTATTTACCCTTAATTAGCAGCGTAATCACCTCTCGGTCGTGTCACGCCCTCTTAATTTTCTCTTACTTGACACCAGCACGTTTAAAGAGAGCAGAGCCAGCATCAAATGCAACGAAAATTAGATTCAAGTGCCAATACAAAAGCAGCAAATGCAGATGTCGAATCATTTCCATTAGACTCGCATAGGCTGGTCGAAGAAAATCATAAACGAAACGGAGCTATATATTGGCTTGATTATTTATGTCTTATTTGAAGAACACAAAATACGCCTGTCTGAATGTTTTAATAGGAGATATGTATTTATAGAGAAAGGAAATAACTTACTGCTCCATTAGATAGATTTTATCACATTTATTTAACAAAACGTGAACGAACCGATGATTCAACTCATGACTCATCCTATATGGAAGGATTTTTTTCTATCAGAGATTCTCTTGCAACCGAATCGACGCTTCGTTCCTCTTTTTTTTCTTTTTTCTTTTTTTTCTTTTTTCGTTCAACCGCTAAGCACGACAACATTTTGCGTGTGACCTAATTCTGGTCGAGGAGCCGGAAGTTTCATGCAACACTTTCGCTTTCGGAGGCGAACATTCCGTTAGGTTGGCTCGGATTACCGCCTCCGCAACGTGGAATGATCGATCCACGAAGATGGCGCTCGTTGTCGATACCACGTACCGTACATTCGTACTTTCGCTCTCGCACCGTTGATTCCATACCTAGAATATCGTATCGTAAGAGCCTTCAGGATGCGACCTTTCTCGCCTCCAGTTCTTACCGACTGTTGGTGGCGAACCGCGAAGGACGCGTCTTCCATTGCTGATGGTATTTACTTATTTCCTGTGTGACGCTGCATCTTCGAAAGATGGCATGTCTGGCGAACGAATTCGTTATCTTGCCTAGGAATATTTAGTTGATGGGATAACGAGTTTATCAGTTGCAATTCATCATTGAATTTTAAGAAATTACCAGGAAAGTCTAAGAGGTTAGTAGGATACGCTAATGTCTGTAGCGAATGAGATACGTGATATATCTCGGATAGAAATAAATGAATATTATTATTACAAAATTCAGTCGTATTCGAGTAAGTCATATTCGAAATAAATTTCATATGTTAGGGGGCGTACTTAGCACATTTAAGATAGACGTAAATGAATGTTATAGTTACAAAACGAAACATGTGATATTAGAATTAAAGTATGTTTTTTGAAGATTTTAGTATAAATCTATATTTTAATGTAGTTTACATTTGAAATTAGTAAATCTGTCGTGATTTATAGATGCAAGTGTAAATCTTTCTTCAGCCATTCCAACGATGATCTGTTCAAATTAACGAAGACAGGTAAATTCTGGCGAATGAATTTAAAGCTCCCTTCGGTGAGAATAATTAAACAGGATGAAGTACGTTTGTTATTTATTAGGAAATTTTACAAGGCTATTCAATAGGTTGTTTCAACAACGATGAGCGAACCAACCACTTCCGGGTCACGTTATGTTAAACGTAACTTAGTAATGGCAGCAGTGGTGTGTGTGGAGTGGGTTAAACACGATGGAAGTCTGCACTTTGGGGTATAACTGATGTCTAAGGGAGTTTGTAGCGTGTAAATTTGTGTCTAGGAGAGCTGAGTGGATAAGGTTGATGAATAATGAGGTTTTACATGATTAACGGATTATTTCCTGAATATGTTTAGAGATGTACTTACCTGGCAAATGAAACCTTCCTTATGGAAGATACTCATAAATGTGAATTATTATTCTAATTGTTCTGGTATGAATATGGAAAGGTAGTAGGACATAGAGAATATTAATTGGATACTAAAGTCAATTTGCTGTAAGATATTATTATATTACGAACTATGACACAATTAAATGATAAGATTGATCGATAAATCAAAATAATCATGTTCCGACTGTCGAAATAAAGAAATTAATTGAAATACGGACGTCTGTAATCTCAGCCAGGGTCGTATGGAAAAAATGTTTAATTTAGGAGCAACAGTATATTAAAGTGAAAATTTATATTTATATTACAGTTTCTCTTTGTCGTTTTTCAGTTTATTGAAATAGCAATTAATATTCGTAGTTTTTTCTGCTTTTAAATGAAATATCGCTAGTTATAAATCACCAGCTTTGTTTATTGTGCGAAATTCTAGAATGAAAATGAAGAATATAATAACTACGAATTTATGATTCATAATTCGTACCATGTTTTTTGAAATATTGTGAAGTTGTGATGATAGGAGAGAAAGAGACCGAAAAGGAAAGACATTATTTCGATCAGATATTCTGATTTAACCTCTACAATGTTAATTGCGCCAGAACCAGAACCATAAATCTTCCAAGTCTTGAGGGCAACTATTCATAAGAAATACATACATTTTCGTTGCAGAAAAACTAGCCATTAAAACTATCAATTTCAGATTTGGTTAAATATCCTAATTAAATAAACCAGTGCCATAAACTTACTCGACTCTCGAAAGTTACATAAGAAATACGCACCATCGTTATACAAAAAGTGAAATAGTGCAAGCTCTTAAATCTTCCGACGACTCAGCCACAGCCACGCGGGAAAGCCCATTTCCATCGAGTAGTTCGAAAACAGATTCCGTGCAATTTATGCGTCCAACATTTTGAATCTTACGAGAGTTTCGATCTCTGGACACAGCGTCCGCCGTACATCCGTTATTCTACGGTTGTCCATTCCATGGGGACGCCGGATATTCCAAAGATGGCACCGGGACACCGAGACTACGGACTCTATAGCGACTTGATGGCACGCGAGCTTCCCTCTTTGACTGGAATATTAATATCCTGCCGCTGTAAGCGGTCTAAGGGGACGCATAAAGCGAGAGCCGTGGGACAACTCGGGAAAACTGAAGCCATGCTGTTCTCTCTCCATGTCCGCTAGTATTGCCATGGCTTGTTAGAAATTCGTCGAGACATTTTATGAGGCTGCTTGTAATTTAACGGCAATTAATTCTGTATTAACCGCAACAGAGGAAATTCGAGACGGTGTACAGGACGGTTGAAATGATATTTTTTGGTTCCTTGATGGCTTGACTGGATGACAAATTCTATACCACGGGAGTTATCGATGATTTACGATAGCGAACGTAATATAACTCTTATAGAGGTAGATGAAAAATGAAAGTTTCATCGAAGAGATGTACGTTTAAAGATCACGAATTAAAAGATGGAAAGATGAAAGAGGCATTCTTTTATTTTATTTGTTAAATGTCGCAGAGTCTGATATTATAGAGTTCTAGCTTAGATATCCTTTGCATTTATTAACAAAACTTTTTCTATTACGTAATTTATCTGGTACTTAATTTTCGTCTATTTATTTCTGCAAAAAATAAGGAAAAAGAGCAATTAATAAAAGAAATCCAGAGAAGTAAGAAAATAAGAAGCAAGAAGCACAGAGATACTCGTGCAATATTATAGTCTCTGAATCAAACGACTTGACAGATTTATGAACATTCGAACACTCTGAATCTGATTCAGATTCATGTGATACAGTGATGTAACTGAAAGACCACAGTGACTTTTGAAAAATACGAATTCATTATCTTCAGTTCATAGAACCGAACAATAGAAAAGATAACAATATTGAAGAATAAAGTAACAATTTCGTCTATAGAGATAACGATCTCTATAGTGTGATCAAATCGCTTGATCGTGGATTTAAATGTCAGACAGCTGCTTCGTTTCGTATTTACCAGAGCCTTGAAGAGTATCTCGCGTTAACAGGTCAGTAGTTTTTTTCACGAACACGTTGAAAAACAACGAAGTTATTTTTAATGAACAGCAACAGGATAAAATCGATGGCTGGATGCGAGGTGAAAATGTTTGAACGAGAAAAACGAAGGTGTTAATAATGAGGCTTGTAATTTATCATGCTGTCAGCATGAAATTCTTCTTTTCGTTCTCCCACCTTCCTTTTTTGTTTTTTTTCGGGTTGCTTCGTCGTTACGTTATTTTTTAAACGAAGCTGTCTGATAAATACAGATTGTTCAAATTAATGTTTCAAACAATTTCCACATCGGTCACGAAAGTCTCGGCCATGGAGCCAAGGCCTTCATTACATTCAGCTTCTCACAGACTTAAGGTCGATAGAATTGTGGAAACATGTTTTAATTTGCATTTTATACTGATGTCGAAACAGTCGAACAACCTAGGACGAGTTAAGAGCTGCGGCGGACTGATTTCCTGTGATTACGTCTCTCCGCCCACGATTAATTCGTAGGATTAACATTTCCATTATCCTCCTTTCCGATGTAATGTTTTAAGCGATTTAACAGATGATAATATATTAAGCTTTTAGCGAACTTTTTTATCTTGTTGCAAAATGCTTTCGTAGTACGTGAAATGTTTTAATAAGTGTAACTTATTTTAAAATGACAATTTTTATCTCGGTGTAAGCATATTATATTATTTCTCTATGAAATTAATATAAAAAAAGGTGAAGCTATCGCTTTAATTAAACTTGCTCGATAGCCAGACAAGATTTAATTGATTCTTGAAAGGCGCGAGAAAAGGGAACTCGTTACCACGAACAAGTGATTCGTCATGTTCTGAATTAGATTCCCGCTGCTCGCGATATCAGCGTGCGTAATACCTAAATCATTCGAAATAGGTGTTAATTACGTAAGCGGATAAATTTATACCGAGATTGCAATCTGATCACCGAAAACAGTGTTCTCGTTCGACACGGATATCGCAGATTAATTATTGCATTAATAATTTCTAATGGTAATAACCAGTCATGGTGTTTCTGCATCCTCGAAATTCTCATAATCCACTATGGTATGAAAACGGATGACTAGATAATATACCTTAGATATCCAAGTATACGTTAATTAACTTTAAACTTTTCAAATCTTCCTCATATTGTTGAATTTCCTGGTAAATCTAAATTATTGCTTTTGTGTCATCAATTTACTTGTAGGAATAAATACGCTACAAACGAGTATTCTTATCGGGTAAAGAAAAGGAAGAAAAAATAGTTCTCTTACGTATCGACAGCGGAGACAGTTTGCCATTGTAAATTATGAAGAGAGAAACACCATTAAACGGACCTAATCACGGGCTATCGAGTTTGGAACTGCAAGGGGCAAATCTAATGGGCAGTACAGAAGCAGGGCAACTGGTCCAGACCAAGTGGCGGATTTGCTGCAGTACTTCGGAGCTCGATAACCCGTGATTAAGTGGCTATTCGTAATGATACTTTATGAGCTATCGCCTCGAACCGATTCCATTTTCCACGCGAGTTAACGAACTACCGATCCAACCAATTTTAGCTTGCACGCGCGACACTCGATCTCGCGTTTCTCGCGTTCGTTCCTCTAACTTTAATCGGATCCGGGACGCTAGTAGACTGCACGTTAAAAATAGGAAATTGTACCGTTCACTTCGTGTTCTGCTCTTCGTGTTTTCTTCCACTCTTATACAGGTTTATTTCGACTATTAGGTATGTTTCGTCGTATGTTATTATTTCCTATTTTTATATTTCTATATTTTTAGACGTTAACGTCTTTTAGTTGACATTCCTAAATATGAAAATATTGAAGATTTTGTCGACGAGATACTTCTACGTTCTTAGAAACCCGGCTGCAGAATATAATTCAGTAAACAATTTGAAGAATTGTTATATTCTCTACATAAATTAATGCAAGACTAACGTAATGAATGAGTTGGTATAGAAAAACAATTTCAGAATGTGATCCAATAAAAAGTTTCGAAAACTGTCTCTATGATATCTCTTACAATTGTACTTCAAGGATGATTCCCAATTTCTATATTCAATACTTCAGAATTGGATTAAAGAGATAAGAAATGGTATTTGTTACTAAAAATCTTGCCTACGTCTAATGAATCCATTTCGTGTTGACAACACACCCTTTTGACTCTTTGACAACATCGATATAGTCCATGTCGATTCTCCCATGCCAGAACCTTCCACGTTCATGAGAAATTCACGAAATCCTATGAAAATTGCAAACCTACGAAATCTGGTCTGGATCAACGTATCTCAAGAGGCAGCGCTTATGAATAAACGTCTCGTGGTACGACTGGCCACGATATACTTGATTTACTCGCTCTAGATATAGAGACGGTATGGCGAAAGGTGGTAGAGAAGGGCAGAAGATATGCACGAGAAGTGACCAACGTTAGCCTGACGTCGAGGTTAGGTTCCTGACCGAGTTTATGGAGCAATGTCCATAACCGAGCTATACAAATATAGCGTCTAGCTTGAAGCATTCAGGAAAGCGATCGGTCGATGCTAGAAGCGCGACGAAGAACGACCAGTGCAAGCATTATAACTATTCAATGGACAACCAACAGTGCTATGACCACGGCGATCGAGATCGAGTGGGCGGCTTAGCATTTTCTATATGGAAACTGCTCCTCGCAGCTAGATTTTTTATCCTTCCCTTGGAGTACAATGAGATTTTGTAAGTAAAGTTGACGTATAAAGTATAAAGTGGATGTCTTGAGTGAAGGGTAGTTTCGCAATTTTCGATGTAAATAGGAAATGAGTCGTAGAAAGTTACGAGATATTTCATGGTAGGAGTATATAAAGTTATTGGATTTAGAATCTTCGTCCTTCGGGATGTTCGATTCAAGTTGCGAAGTATTTTCTGGAAAATTGCTGTGATTATTTGCTGTGTTGTCGTATTAAATAAAAATAAATAGTTATTTGATTATTTTAAAAGGATAAATCAGGGATAATCAAAAAGGGTTGGGAAATATCGTTGTAGATTAATAAAGAGACATTTTTCGAGAGAACTAACTCCGCACAGATTCAGAATTATTAGGAACCTAGCAACTTCCTCTATAACTTTCATTTCTTATTTCTATTCCAAGATTCACGTTACCGTACCAGAAGCAAATATCATGTTTCTTCTTCCAATGCACTGATTCAGAACTATTGAAATAATTAACAAGAAATTCCCAACAATTTAAATTTTATACTTCATTTCACATTTCTGTTCCAAGATTCACGTTACCGTACCAGAAGCAAATATCATGTTTCTTCTTCCAATGCACTGATTTAGAACTATTGAAATAATTAACAAGAAATTCCCAACAATTTAAATTTTATACTTCATTTCATATTTCTATTCCAAGATCCACGTTACCGTACCAGAAGCAAATATCATGTTTCTTCTTCCAATGCACTGATTTAGAACTATTGAAATAATTAACAAGAAATTCCCAACAATTTAAATTTTATACTTTTATTTCAACATCTCCACTATCGCAACAGAAACGAACGATACGTGTATGTACATCTACGATTGTGTACGATACACTGATTCAGAATTATAAAGGAACATACTGAACGCAACAACACACTGGTTCTTACAAAAATTTCTATTCCACGCTTCTATCTCAAAATCCCCACTACCGTAACACGTTTCAAAGATCCTAAGAACAGCTCGAAATCCGCAGATCCGGAAAATCTTTACACGAGCGAGCGACGAGAGCCTCGAAAATCCACGTCGAAATCACAGAGTGTCCGTGTTCTGTAATTCGAATTCTTCCTTTTCTTCGATTTCGAAGAAGCGGTACGATGCAATTCAGAGGAAACCGGGACTAGAACGAACTAAAGAAAAGCGTGGCTAGCGTGATGGGTAGAAAGAGAAGGAAGAGGAGGAACTGGAATGGGAGCAAAAATCAAAGCACTGGTTCGAATGGGAAAAAGCGGAGGATTCGGAGGAGAAAGGGCGGAATTTGAGGTCTCTCGAATCAGCAGAGGTCTGGCTTGATGCTGCGTAAGGGTAGAGGGGCGGCCATTATTGGATTACGGCGGTTCTGGCACGTTTCGCCGCGTAATCCTGCAGTAGCGTAAGGGTTACCGTGTTATAGGGCTACACTGACTGCCCTTTGCCTTTTCATTCACCCTACGGACACGTCGCTTCGTAGTTGGATACCTTCGTACCCTCATATACACCAGACATCTGTAGCTTAGAACGCGTTTACGAATTTTGGTTGGTTATCCCTTCCGGCGGAATATCGTGCCTGTCGACGCCCTTTGAACTCCTATTCACGCCGAATATTTAGGGACAGTCTCGACGTGCCGACCATAAGCGCGTTTAAATGGTTCTGGTCAACCGTGGGAAATTAACTTAACGAGTATTCTGGCCTCGTGAAATAATTGGGAATAAATGAAGCAACGGGGAGAATTTTGGAGACGAGGGATTTTGGAAGATGAATTTTGTGGTGTTCTGATAAATGTAGCGTTTTATAGAAATTCGTTTAAGAGGTTATTAAATTTTGAGAATATAGATATGTCAGACTGAAACTTTTTTCATTGTCGGTTTTACATTATGGAACTTGGGTTACTTTATTCTATAGGTATTTATGAAATCGTATCTTTTTAGTAGAGAAACGGGGAAAGTGTATCGAATATTATCTTTTTGATAGAGTAACAAAGAGTTGATTAATTCATGGATTTTTAAGTTATCGTGCTTCCTCTAACATTTTCATTATCTAGAAATGTTTTAACAATTAAATGATTATCAAGAACAAAAAGACACGCTGCGGCCTGCGATCGAAAGTTCTTTAGGAATTTCGATCGGGAACGGTAAATTATCGAAACATTAATTAACCCAAAATTTCGATCACCCTTGCAAGAAAGATTTAAAACTTGAAATGGTTATGAAAAAGATTCTTGCATTTTTATTTTTTTCCATTTAGTAATACTCGCAAAACTTTGCAAAATTTCCTTCATGCAAAAGCGAAGATATTCGATTGCCTAAATATCGTATGCCATTATTAATCAAGATAATCAAGGTTCCACTACACCACCGTTCAATTCCACTCTGCATGCAGAATATCATAGCACATATTTTTTACTCTGAATCTTTACTAACCTTTTCTATCTTTCGCCATCATCCAAACGCATTGCGAATCTGTCCATACGCTCGGCTAGAACCGTATATCATGTAGCATCGCGTAAAGTTTATCCATGCTTGCAAAATAATTGAACGCTAGAAACAGATGTCTGTCTACCCTGTCAGGATCCGGGGAAGCCGCGTTCGGCTGACGGTTTTTCGAAGCGCGGCCGTGTTCGTACATCAGAACCTGCTCGAAACGTCGTGTATTCGGTGAGGCAGAAGAACACCGGGGGGAACCATGTCCAAGCCGTTCTTCAATGTCCGATTGGTACGTCGTACGGGGTGGCGAAACGGGCTGCGATCGAAGGCTGTTCGGGAATACAAGAAATTACAAGATGCCTATCCGATGGTGGAAGGCTAATGGTACCGACTGAAAGGCCAATAAGAGTGGACTAAGTGCTGCCCTGAATCACGGGCCGAGTGATGTACAGACAGTCGGTGCCTGTGACGAGGTAACCCGAGCATTCCTGCACGTACTTCGCTTGTCTCTTTCACCGAAATCACCGGTCCACTCGATCGAACCCCTTTCGAATAAATGTCCGCGGGACCGCTCGACCGGATCCAGGGCTAAGAATCTCCCGGACATCTGCTGACTGGGCCCACTATTTTTCTTGATTGCTCAATCTTCAATGCTATGCATCATCGAGCTGTTAAGAGGTTCAGTCATATTTGTGGACAGCTTTATTGTCGTGTTTGATATTGATAGGTTGTGGAAATTGGGAAATAAGTTTTGACTTTGGAGCGTTACGTGGACGTGTAGTCGATGTTAAGCTGTTATTTAGGCGATCAGACGTTTTAATAACGTTTATGGGAAATTTTATGGTACTATTTGATATTAAACGGAGTATTAGAGTCCTGTAAATAATTTTGGGTTTAAAGTGTTTTTTGATTTATATTCTGCTGTATACGATTGGACTGTTGAGAGATTTTCATGATATTTATTCTCACAGATAAAATTCTCCAGTTTTATTGTTGTATCTGATTTCTACAGATTGTAAAATTCTATGAGTAGGATGTAGAAAATTGTGAATAATTTTTGTCACGTGTACATTTACTTCATTCATGTATAGTTATTATTTTCCCCTAATTTCTTAAGATAATCGTTTCATTCTTTCCACTATTTCTACTCTCTCAATTTCCTTGGGCAAATAAAACAGAAAAGATTTATCCCACGGTATGCGCAATAATGCTTCTTCCCACTTTTCACGAAGAAGCATCTTCGATTCCCCATCTTTCCATCAATTCAAGTACAGGGTGTGACGATCGTCTATTTATCAGATAGAAAAGGATCGACGATTTTTACCGCGATCAATGCTGATACCGGTCGCGGTTTCTGTCGAAGGATTTCACACGGAAGTCCCCGGAGCCTGACGAATGCGTTTTACATCTCCTCGCGCGATTACCTCGCGCACACTGCGATCCGAAGTCGGTGGACGCGCGAGGGGCGCGCTTGCAAACGTCAACGTGACAAATGGCGGCCAAAAGTGGACGAGCAAGACTGCGACGTGACCCCTGGTAACCTCGCCATCAAGCATCCGAGAGACTCCTCGAGGAATGTCGTGACGCCTTCTGCGTCGCTTGTTTCTCCTTCCTCGACGTTTCTCGCCTATCGCAAAAAATTATTTCGCTGCTGGGGAAAATCCGGCCACCGACGATCCCGTGTCTAGCAAACGTATCGTGCATTTCTGTTTGTGGCGTAAGTGTGCGAGAATGTGGGTGGAATGTAGAAGGAGAAAGTTAACTAAAGAAAGTTAAGTGGGAGTTGGAGCACACGTAGATGTATCTTTTTCTTTCTGAAATAGGTTGACACATATCGTGTTTTGAACACGCGAATGAATATTCACGTTTCTGTGAATATTTTTTGTACGAATTTGAGATATGTGTCATGAATATATACGAAATGTCTGAAGCAAAGTACTCGTGCAATTATAATATTTAGTAGGTGAAAAACATTCTCATGTAGATTCTCATGTAGATTTTTTTACTAATGTTCGTAAAAATATGAATTTGTATATAACATTCCTCTGTTGTTCAACTTCTCACTCTTCTATCGTTCATTATTCACATCACTGAAAAATCTCAGATACCAGCCATGGAAAAGTCGTATAAATTGTCCGTTATCAAATTTTCTCATTTTGCCATTAATTATCCAAATTATTCGGAAGGATACCTTGAGAAACATAGTAACAGTGGTACATCTTCGAAGGAAGATTTCCAAGCGATTAGCATGGCAAGAGATTCGTCGAACAATTGTCTTAATTTACCTAAACTCGTCGGCTGAATCGGGCGTTTTCTTCACGCCGATTACCGGACGAAATCTCCGACGATAACGCGAGGCATCCGTCGATTCCGTGGAAATGCAATTACGCGACTGGCTGAAGCTCGTCTTCCGTCGAAAGAAATCTGACACGGCCGAATTTCTCCGGAGACGGTCGGAGAAATTACTTCACTTGGTAGGATTGCATGCTCGTGATATAAGCGAGCGGAAGCACTTTTGCACTGTACGAACCGCGGGTTTCCTTCTTCGTGGAACTTTCTTAAAATCTCGTTCCGCTACCTCCGCTATCGCGCCACGAATTTTCCGCAACATTTTTCAAACTTACGTCATCTGAGGTAGCTGGGATTTTCTGTTAGTTGTTTTAATTAATCAGGTTGATGGGTGAAAGAAGTTCGCCGAGTTCATTCAGAGGTTATGGGGGATTTCAGGTATTAGAGGACTAAATGGGATTGGGTTTTATTGCTGCGATATAGGCAGTCATTATGATCAGTTCCTTATATTGAAAAATAAAGAGTAACAATGATGTTATATGATGTCATATATTATTTCTAAGAAATGTTTCTTTATTTTTACAATTTCTTTTCATGTTATTTTGTTTTCTGCTCTTCTTATCTTTATATGTAACCTACAAAATGCTTTAATGTTAAGCTCTTGTTAATGTGTACCCTCTTCTTGGGTAAAACTTTTTAATTGTCGCATTAATTCAAAAAGAAAATCCATGAGAAAATTCGTGAAAATATTTCGGGCAGATAAAATACAACATTAGAATTAATAATTATCTCTTCATGCTTGGTGTTTACATTTCATCATTTAAACCAAAGATTTAGACAGAATCACGAATTTTCCCATTATTTCTGCAAAGATTTTTCAAGCAATGCTCTAATAGCAGGTTAGGTATCGCGTAATGGATTGGCCGAGGTTCGCTGCAGCTTGTTTTTGGTCCTGTTTGCTTAGACTAAATTTTAACCCATCAACTAGTCGGCTATCATATCTACGAAATACGAGAACTCGCTTTACTTACCTGAGGCGGTCTCAGAGGCAAACATCATGTGCTTCTGTATTATCGCATGCAATTCTGCTCGGGCTTTAATTAAACTAGACAGTAGTTTAAATGACGATTCGCCGAATCGTTTGCAAAGAGGTTAATCCACACACGTAATTAGAGAGTGGAAAAAGAAGATATTCCGTGATATTATTACATTTCCTGTTAAAGGAGCAAAAAGAATGTTTACCGTTTCGTGGAAAGAACGAATGCTCTTGGTTTATTTCATAATTATCTATTTGCGTCAAATGGTTAAATTTTACGGGTAAAACGTGTTGCACGTGAACAGAGATAACGCAAGTCACGAACATGAAGTTACACTAGAGCTTTCTTCGAAATAGAGCGTACTATAGAAAGACAGATAAATAATTTTATAGTTATTATGCTGTTATATTGCTGCACTGTTGTATTGTTTGTTTGATAGTTTACACTTTAAACTTCATTTTAACAATGTGCTTCGCTTCTAGGACGACTACAATGCTTTTATAGCGCTCTATAGAAGTTAGTACATATTCCTATTCATTTTATATTCGTCTCTAGATAAAACAGAGTGAAGTAATCCACGTTCTACAGTTTAAATAGATACACAAAGTTCTTTTATTTGTAGGTACATTAGCTCCTAATTCAATCTAGATTAGTTTATTAATTCAATTTATTAATACTATAGATATTTCAGCATAGTTTGAATCTCATTTCCAATGTTGTTAAGACATTCGATTTTACTATTATAATAGGTTACTATTGTTAAGACATTAATTAGTGTTCAACAAATCTGATAGCTATTTTATAACACGTTTAAGAATTATTTACTTTCTTTTTCATTTTATACATATATACTAAGAATTATTATATCTATTATATAATATATTTTTCTTATCATTGGCTATACTTTCAGAATTATAAGAATTCAGAATTTAAATATATCATTCTTATACCTCAACGATATAGAAAGAACAATATACACTACATAAATATCGTATCCACTACCCCCCAAAATTGCTACTACACTAAAATTATATATATACATAATCTCCACAAAGAAACGAAAAAGAGATCCAAACCACAAACGTACTCATAGCACTCTTACCGATATTGACAAGTACCATAAAAGACAATCCATACTTGAGGCTCAACCCCTTCAGTATGCATCGAGCTCAAATGGTTTGTTTAATCCTTGCGAGAGGAAAAAAGGGTCGAGGGACAAGTATCGTTTAAAAATGTCCTTTGGCGCTAAGGGGAACCGCGCGGTTCATCGCGGGGCGACGTCGAAAAAGACGGACGCTTCGAGCTCGTGACGCGGACCAGCGAAGATAAACTACGGGGAGGCATTGTTTGCATCGTAGCCGAGCAAAAGTTTTTTCTTTTGCCGCGGTGAACCCTCTTTCCTTTCCCTTTTGGCCCCAGAGGTTCGTCCGCGCGAGAGATACTTCCCGGCTGGTCGTCGCTTCTGTCGCAGCTCGCTTGCAAGAATTATTATGCTGTCCCGATGTTATTACCGGTTACTTGTCTTCCTTCTTGCCCCAGCCGGATAGAAAAAGGAAACGCGACGCTCAGCGTTCTGGTTTTTCCCTGCCGTGCGCAGCGAACTGCGAGTTTTTCCTCTGATTTACGGTTTCTTCAGGACCCGAGAGCGGTATTACGGGAAACGGTATTGTTCCCATCCTGTGTTGTTTGCAAATCCTATTTACTATTCGTAGAAGCATAACTAATTTGCTTGAGAAATTATGACTGCTTGGTGTATTGGTTAAATAATTAGAATTTTCCAAAAGGAAAAATATTTCTTCAGTCTCTACTTATGATTTTTTCTGTCACAAAGATCTATGTATTTGCATAGGTATTCTCAAATTATGCTTGTCCTTCTAATATTTGATCTTTAACGTATTTCTTATTTTAATAAAAGAATGGTACAGTCGACGTTGTCGTCTTAATGCAATTCATGGGAAAAGACACGTATACGTGTTCGAACAAATGTTCTAGAATGCATCGTTTACTTCCACAATATTTTCTGCAACTATCTTGTATTGTAAGTTATTTCGTGTTATGTTATAATTGCGCGTGTCAATTGGCTGAACTACAAGTTCTACCACTTGGCGAATAATTCAAATGAAACCGCCTCAATTCCAATGCAGATCGATCAGCCTACAACTCCCTTCGAATTCCGATTACTCTAACTACTATGTGAGCGAAAAGTGGAGGGTCAAAGGTCACGGGTCGTCCAATATTCGGGACCGACAGGATAGGAGAATGCAAGGGACGAGCACATGTCGGGAGCACAGGCCGTCAGAGACATGGAACTAGGTGAGAGGACTTCTGGGATTAAGCCATTTTTCCGGTACGTGACTCCGTGGCCGGATCGGGAAAGAAGTTTCGAGGAGAAGGTAGTTTCCGCGGGACGTTCAACGTATTTCCCCGACGATGTCCTCGCCTCCTTACACGATTACAATAAATTTCCTCGACGACGTTATTTCCGCCTTAATAACGCGACTCTCCTCGGCCGAGTTCTACATAAATTTTAATGAGAACTCGCCCGGATTCGCCGTGTAGCTAGCGCAACGCGATTTACCGTTAAATTCTTAACCGTGTCTCGCGAACGATAAGAGGATCAGAATAATTTTACAAACTATACTCTTGGTGTAAAACCGTGGGTGTAATAGAATATTGGTGTCTTCGAGAATTTAAAGGGTGTCTGCCCAAACTGCTAGATTTTTCACAATCGTGTCTTGTAAAGAAAGAAAAAAATAATTTTTCAGAGCAAGGTATTTTTGGTGCAAACGCAACGCAATATGATCTGCAATTAGAATATTGATAGTTTTCTATATTTGAAAAGTATTTTCAAACTGTCGGATAAAATGATATAGAGTTGGTGCTTACTTCAAAACAGTACCTCGCGAATGGTGATGGGATTGGAACAATCGTAGAAAATAAAATCACTGTAAAAATTACTGTAATATAGTGTGTAATATTGGTAATTTTAAACAACGTTTTCGAATAATTAAATGGAATGCGTTGTCTTCAACAAACACGAGCCAACTAAATTTTGGTGCAGATTCCAATCACGTTTTCCCTTAACACTCAATAAAAAGAATTTTCTCGAGAGTCCATAATCGCTGCTCCAGATGGTTATGATCTTCCCGGCGGATTAATTGTACTATTCTATCGTACGTGCTTGAAAAATCTTCCCCTCCTTTTTGAGCGATAAAAGACTAGTGCTGCTCTTAACACAAAAATTCTATAAAAAGAGAGATAAAATCATTCGTTTTCCTTACTTTAAGTGTAAAAATGCTAGTATTGTTTTTATATCAAACGACGATTATAAAAAGTATTCCTAAAAACATAGAGCAAGTACGGGAGAAGTGACACACAGTTAAAGAAATGAATATAGTATCGAAATTTTATCAATTTTTCCAAGGGTTGGTATTTTTAATAAAATATCGGTTTGTAGTAACGTTATGCGTATTTTACTTTCTTTATGGTAATTATATTTAACGAAATGGTAATTGTATTTACCTAGAGTAACGATAATTTGAAAAATCTGAAGGAAATCAAAACCGTAAGCAGAATTATAAAACCTTTGTCCACAAGATGCATAGGAGCAATTGCGCATTCACTAGATTGATGACTTTTCTGATTACATTCAACGTAAGGCTCAACCAGTCACAATATCTGCCACTTGAAAGGCGACGAATCTTCCTGTATCGCACATATCACGGGAGCAGCAATCGAAATACCAAATTCTGATTTATTACCAAGTGAACCTTCGACCATAATAACAGAAAATAGGTATATTCAATGAGACCGAACTAATCAGCCCTTATTCACCTCCGGTATACATAATACTAGACTACTTGCACGCATTCAAACTGCATATCTCTAGCACACAAAGAACTTGGTAATAAAAAATCGTCAAACACAAAGGAAATCAGTTTTCAAACATGTCTAACTAAATTACGTTACGAAGTTCCATTCGGTGGGTCTCAAAGAAATCGTGCATTCATCCCGCAGCGCAGTCAGGTAGCAAAAGTTGAAAATAAAAATAAAAATATGCCGCATTACGTGGAATTACAAAGTACAGGCACGAAGTTCCATAGGAGCACAGTATACACGAAGGAGCCACCCGTTTCTGTACCCGAGTCGTAACCTGGTCCGGAATCGCGTCCACCACTTTATTAGGGAGCATGAAAGACGTTTTCCCATGCACATGGCACGAAATCAGCAGTCAAAGGCCGCGCAGCACGTCATTACGTTTGTGTACCAGGTAAACGAAAGAAGAGTTCAAGAGGTCGGAATAGTCCGGTGGAACTCGTTAATCCGGCCGGTGCAAGGCACCCAGAAGTGCTCGGAAGTGCGACGAAGTGGCACTGCACGCGTCTCGACGCATTCAACTTAGAATCGTCGCGATTCTAAAAGGACGTCCATTAGTAACTAACGATATACATACATGCACGCGTGAGTTCATTCTCCTCATCTGTACAGACAGCTCCGTCGTTTCTTTTTCAACTGGCAGGTCGAAAAGGAATCGTGGAAAGGACGAGAGACGGTCTCTTCGACGTGTATCCACTTTTTGTTTTTATCCCAGCGGCTTTTTTCTGCGTGGAAACAACACCTGTTCGACGCTGGCTCGCCGCGCGAGAGAAACCTGTCCGATCGGTGCATTCAAGGGAAGTGTAGAGATTCTGACGACGATGCGGTAGGTAACGCGGTTTCCGGAGATAATGGAGGAATTCCCTGTTCGGTTAGTCGCGTATTTATCGTTCGATGCAGGTAGTTTCAAGTCCTTTTTTCGTGAAATAAATGGATTTTGGGCACGTAATTGCGTTATGTATAGCAAGCTGTGGTGACTGGACGGCGGACATTTATGCATTTCTCTGAAAATGTATACTTTGTAAGGAAAATTTGATTATCTCGTGACTGAGTTCAAAATATATTGAGACTTAACGACAAAGACTGTATCTTCTTCTAGAACTATTCGATTCTCTAGAATTCTAAATAACGAAGAGATATTTATTTCCTAATTCTTCTTCTACTAATTAAACGATTAAACCTATTCTACTTTGGCGTGTATCTCCGAAATTTGATTGCTTCTGGCGAGAAAATTTGATCATCTTATAACGATCGAATACAAATCTAGAACGTAGATAATCGTCATTTCTCTCAGAATTGTCAAATTCTTCAGAATTTTATACGATTATGAATTATCTATTTTCTAATTGTTTTTGTTAAAACGATTATATTCCATCCTGGTATGTGTCTCTGAAACTCTACAAACTTTGCAAGAAATTATATCGATCATCTCGTGATTGATTCAAAATATATCGACAAATGTCTCTTCTTTTTAGGACTGTTCGATTCTTCAAAATTCTAATTGATTAAGAAATACTCCTTTTTTGATTCTGCTTCTCGAAGGATTATACCTATCCTGTCGTAAGAATACCAATCTCTGGCTTGACGTTTATTTCACGCCGCAGCGTAGCACCGGTTGCCGCATCGCAAGGAGGTAATGACGAGGTGCGGAGAAGTAGGCTATTGTCTAGATCGCGCGGGACATATATCAACGTCGCGAAACAAGGGCCCGAGTACTCGTTAACAATGGCGGAATGTCGCATTAATATTCGGGACGCCGCGCTCTTCTGTCTTTAACGCGTTGGATATGTCGACTGAGAATCGCTCGCGATAACTCTTTTTCATCGTGCCGCTGTGTTCCGTTAACCATTAATTCCCTGTGTTATCTGTTGCGCAGGCTGGACAGATGTTTGATAGGTGTACGTTGTTCAACAAGTAAATTTTCATTAGAATTGTTAATATCCCCTCTGCGCTTATGAAAGATCGTTTCTCTCTTGCATCTCCTGTACGAATACATCCTCTAATTTCTATCTTCGGTTTTCACCGAATAAAGTAGGATATTCTCTCTGTGAACAGGAAGAAGGATACTGTAGGTGGATACGACATAGCATGGTCGCACGCTTCCGAATGTCAAATCATGTACATAATGTAATAAATGAGCCTACCAAAAGCAAAATTGATCAACTCCACTTTGTACCAATTTCTCTATTTTATTATATTGGTACGCGGTTAATATGCAATTCTCGAAAAATAAATCACTTATTTCCATACACTGATTTATTACGAGAAGATTACATAAGTGGTATGTAAATTAACACTAATGTACGAATAATTTTGCAATCCAAGATTCAAATTACTTCTACAAGATACATACTGTGTGACGCGTCAATGAGGATGACGTCGTCACGGATGTCGTCAATAACTGATGACATATGTTCCATTGATAATATTATATTTAGCTTTGTCATTTCTTTTCATCGAAAGGAACGATTTAGAAATTATGCTTAGAAGATTAAAGCCAATTTACGACCGCGCTATATCGTTTCCATTTAGCATTCCTAATTCCATGCCTCACCAAACCATCCCTTTAAAAACCGAACGGTATCACTGTTAATGTAGGTCAATCGTTTTGAATGATCTTCCTGTCGATGACAATGGTTCACAGTCATAATTCGATGGCAATTGAAACACACCCAGATCTCTATCTTCCCTCTTCAAGCACCTCGATTGCAATCCCACTTTCGTTTCTGAAGAATTGAAACCGTTAATAAGCAGTCTGGTGTACAGGTTCGATAAAGAAAGAAAGAAGCAAACAAAAATACGCGAGATCGTTATTGGTGGCTTCGAAAGTGTGACGAGGGAGGATGGAAGCGGGTCAGTGGCAGGATGATCGCTAGAAAAGGATATAGAGACCGACTAAAAAGAGAACTCGAGGACAATGAGGGACGCCACATTAATATTCGTGGCATGCGGCGCCAGGCCTCTCTCGTTCTCACTTTCCTCTTCTCTCTGGCTGCTTCTCCGCGGCTTGTCTTCTGCCTGAGGCGATTCGTGCGCTAGATTGCAATCGCAACAGCTTCGTTAATTACTAGATCCTTCTTCCTTCCCCATTGGTAAGGGGGAATCGCCCGCCATAGCCCATCCAACCACCGAGAGCAGTTTACACACGCGGATCGTTTTCCTAGGATTCACTCGTGACAACCAGAGACTTCCTGCGGATCTTGTCTGTAACCACGATGACCGCGCGGTGTCGTCGTGGTCCGCTCGTTCTCTCACCCTTGACACGGTGCCTCCCTTTCACGGGATTCCAACAAAGCCGGAGAACAGATCCTTCGGTCGGCCTTTGTGTACCGCGATCCCTTGGTTGGATACGAGGACGCTTACTCGTGCCTAGCCCGTTTTTCTCTCTGCACATGGATAATGTTCTTCGCTGGGTGTATTAACATTTCGACGCCGCCTTTGGATTACCGGCGACACGAACAGAATAGGTTCAACGATTTGATCTATTTTACGAGAAAATATCGATTTGTTATTTTAGCGGTATCGGATTTGCGGATATTTTCTGTGCAAATTGCTATTTTTGTTAATTCATTTGTGGTTGATGCGAGGCTTGCTCGGACTTCGTGAGGAATTTTATGTATATTAAATGTAATTAATATATGAATAAACGAAGAGTGTGTGGAATTTTAAATAAAATCTTCTTCATTCAAGATGTAACAATTTAATTTTTCAGAAAGCTTCACGATACAGGAATACTGAAATTACTGATCAGTTGTATAGAAGGAACTTCGTAGTAGAAAGGATTGCGATATAATTCAATAATACTTTATAACACAATCCATTTCAAACCAAAGCCAGGATAAAATAAAATTAATTTATACCATGTATGATCCTGCTTACAATCATTCCATGTATCTACCAAGAATCAATCGTAAAAAGGAGCTAATAATAATTCACTCAGAAACAACGAAAGATCACGACCGATGACGGTAGATCATTGATCATAGCTATCCCTACGAGCATCGCTGTCAGACTATCCGCCTCTGTATCATACCAACAATGACTCGAAGCCAAAGTACAAGCACGAAGAATTTCAATTATCTGTTTCACATTAAAGCCCTATCTTTTCTAAAAGATTTTTAAGGAAAAAATATTTTGCGGAGACAGCTGAGAAAGTTTTTGAATAAAAAGCCCATTGGACAAAATGTTGTTTCGGAAAACTTTACAATTTATATTTAACTATTCAACTCGTAATAGCGCGGCGATTTCCCCCGAATGGAACATTGCTCTCATTTTTTCTGCACTATTTTTCCTACTATTGCTAGGCGTCAAGTATGAAGTGTCTCTTATCGTCTCTCTCCTCCTCTGATCTTCTCGGGACCGACATCGCAAACGATGGAAACGTTTCTTTCGTTTTTTCGCGATTTCTGTTTATCGCTGCCGCTGAAACGACGCGACGGTACCGAATAGTGTTTCCGGTGAATTTAATTCAGAAGATAGCAAGGTCTGATGCAGACGCAAATAGAGAAAGAGAAAAGGAAGTGGATATAAGCGGCAAATACATTGTTCCTTCGTCCTAAAACATTCTTTGATCCAATGGTTTGAATGTGCTGGCTAAGCACGCAATATATTCTGCTTATGCGTGTGTTGGAAATCACCTTACCAGTGACTGACGAGTAATTTCGAAAGAATCTTTCTGTGAAGGTAGGAAAATACGTTATTTTCTTTAATATTAAGAAATAATGTTTGGTTAGGTTTCAACTATACTGAGTGTAAACAGGATCGTACCAGCAGTTATAACAATCGTTTCGTTACCACTTTGATACTGCAAGGTGAAAGTTTTATGCAGATCAAGGTTTTACGAAAGGAATTATTCAAGAAGGAAATAAAAATCCTTCAGTAAATTCCTGTATTTGGATTTTATATTATCACATCATCGAATAAATTACATAAGATGTTTCTGTTATTGTAGAAAATAATCTGTTTTCATTTTTCAATTCAATTTGCATTCGACAAAATTAAAAGTAGATAATTATGGTATAAGATAAGCATCAATCGCGCAAGTGCTTTGGCATTGAATTGGCAAAAGTTGAGAAACTGAAGTCAACCACTTTGGTTTGTGAATGGTTCTTATTGAATAACATTTCCATCTTGCACAAGAAACGATCCATTTAAAAAATTACTCTGCTTTTTCCTCAAGTCGAACAGATATACGCAACCATTCGAAAAATAGCAGTTGGCCAAAGAAGATCGACATTCGCGCAAAGCCCCATTATAGCGAAACATTTTCATTTTTATCTATTGGACCGCTCAGCGAACGTATCCGATTATGTTTTCCAGTGAGACGTCGAATCTATTTTCGAGAATCGGTCCGTAATTCGTCCGATTGTATTGTCGGCTAGGAAATTTATGCTTATCCATCGAGCTCTCACGGTGACGGTAATATCGTCTCTCGAATGGGCTATTGCTCTTACTTTTATTCTCTCCGTGAGCGTATCAGGATGCAGCAAGTAAGATCGTCTGCCGCGTGCTATATCGTACAAGCTATAAAAAAGAGAAGGAAGACGAGTACTGTTCCTTATCGTGGTTGGGGGTATCACCGCGATTCTTGCAATTCGCGAGCACGGAGAAACGAGTTTCGTCGAGTTTCCACGTTTCGTTTCGCGGCGATCCCTGTTTATCGGTCTTGGCAAGATTGAACGACGCGAGCATTCAGCCATTCGGCAACTTCGATAGATTCGATTCGACAGATAGGAGGGTCTAACCTGCCACCAGGGGAATGAAAATTGCCCCCGGAAACCATTTCCATATGGTGATTTCCAACGAGTAGGTTTATGGGAGAAGAATGCTTCTGTTTTGCGTGGGAGAATGGATAATGCGAGTTTAATGCCCGAGTAATTGCTTCCAATTGCCAGGTCGTAGGTTTTCAATGATTGATTGGTTGTTTGATTCGTTATGTCATTGTTTCGTATATCAGTGGGAGACTTTTAGAATTTTCAGATTTCCCATTTAGATTTCGATCGAAGTTATTTAAAAGATAACTGAAAACTGAAAGAGTTTTACGATCTTACAACGTGCACCAAAGATATTAAGAAGAACCAACGGGTTCCTTTAGAAAGTAATTCTGTTCTACGTACGAAAATAAAGCTGCAAAATCGAAACCTTATATCTAAAGAATCTCCCCCTATTATAACTTTCACAATTAAAAACTATTGGTATTCAAAGATGCAAATAAACGTACTAAACAATTTCATCACTTTCCTAAATTTTTGCAAATCCACGATCGACAAAGTATACGTAAAGATCTAAACAAATCTATTAAAGAATTTCACCACAAATTTCCCAGTCTCCCAGATCCACCCTGTTCACCCCTGTGAACCCCCTTCCATCCATAACCACCTTAACCACACACAAAAACCTTAGTAGCCCATGGTTCAGCGTTCGGTTGATGCTGTTAAAATTCCACTAACAAAGTCCGCTTGTGCTTGGCCGCTTGTCCCCCGATCTCTACCCAGTCTTTCGACCCGCGTCTTCTTATGCGCGCTTATTTCTCTTACCCCCTTTGTTCCGGTCGCGCGCGTTTTTCCAGCGGTCGCATGCCGGCCTAGCTGTCCAAAACGCATATCATCGCGATCCTTTCGGGATGATCCTTTTTAAGATTCCTATTGGACCGTCTGCCGGAGAGCCAGGATAATAAATGTCTTTCTCTGTCTTGTCTGACCCGAACCGTGTACCGCCGAGCTCTGCCAGTTTCCAAGCATCTACGACCACGTGGACAGATAATTGAACATACATCAAGGGGAAAAGAGGCTCGACGACACGGCGAAAAAGGATAACCTCGAAAACCGAGCGAAGAAGGACAGACAAAACACGAAGACTGTGACTGGAAAGAGAGGGAAGAATAATCCGACCGGGGGGTAATTTGAGACCTAAGCGGTGGCACGACGATATAAATTCAGTAAACACCGTCATTAGGACCAATCCGAAATACCGGGCGTCTATTAAACCTGGAACTTCAGATAATTACCTGTACTGGACTCTCGATGTCTGTCCACCTTCCTGTCGCTTTTACGAACGCTTCTCTGCTGCATTGTTGCGCTTCTTGCTATCCTTTTGGCCCCCTCTCGCAACGATTCTGGATCCCTGGCTATTCCAGGTTCGACGGTCATTCGACTCTTTGTAGCTCGAAATTGTTTCTGTCTTAACGTTCCGTTCTTCTTGGTTCGCGCCGTGTCGAGGGACTTGTTCGATCGTCTTTTTGATGTTCGGCTGCTGCGTTGGCGGGATAAGATCAGTCAGCAGGATTCTTTGCGATAGTTTACACGGCTGGGATAGGAGACACGGTGTAAGGTGAGGGTAATGGGGTGTGGTGCGCGCATGTAAGGCGCGTTGTTCGACCACCTTTTAAAAGTACGGTTTGATGGTGGTCGAGATGTGATAGATTACACGAGTAACGAAGAGTGGAATTCATCTTCGGTGTTAGTGGTGTTAATCGTGATAAGATCGAGATAAGTAAGACGTAGATACTGTTTTTGGAGTATTAGAATATTTTTTCTTATAATCGTTGATCCTTTAATCTTTAATCGTGTTTTTTTATCGTAACTTTTATTCTAGATCCTTGAAAAATATTTAAATAAAATATGGTCAAATATAACTATATCTTTTATAATTATTCAGTGAAATGGTCAATGAAAATGATCCTAGAAAACACGAGATTCAAATTGTTTATATTATTTTCCTGTTTCTACTACTTATCTCGATTGTATAGAATGTATAAAACCATCGTTATTTAAACAGTGATTGTCTCCAAAAATGCAACAACATGAATCAACTTGAAACCAAAGATAAATTACTAGCACGTAAAACTTTCTTTTTGCGATGGCTATCCCTGGAACACACACTACAACCAAGTTCCAAGTAGATGAGCTTCTATTATTTCTCGGCCAGTACATAATCCTTTCGAAACAACTTGATTCAAGGATTACCCATTTACCATGCGTTCTATAATTTGTACCAAAATTCACCTCATAATTCTCTGTGATTAATCCCTTTATTCATCCCGAAACTAGATCCAACTAACGCCACCCTGCGGTAATCGCGAAACGCTACACATCCACTCAATTGGCTCTCTGCTTACAACGAATTAAAATATTCTCAGTCAATCTAATTAAAGAAATTGAAACACTGGTCAACCGCAATTGCTCAAATTCGTTCCAATAAATTCACCTGCTTTCTTTGAATGGGCTAATGGTCATCTCATCACAGAAATAAATGAAACTGTTCAGAAACTTACAAATTCTGAGTTATGGTGGTGCATATTATGGTTCATACACACTGTTAGTTACTAAGTTATAATTCTTTTCGTAATACTTGGTATATAAAACAATTTTTCTGTCGAAATTTTACTTGTTTAATTACATTTTCAGACATATGAATTTGCACAAAAATTTGTAATACAATAAATGCTATAAGAATTATTTTCATATACCTCGCCTTATCAATCGTCAGTTAAAAAAAGTGTAAGCAATTAAACAGAGTATTTGATAGAAATACCTGTGTATACGAGTTTGTGTAACATGTCGTACCTGGATGCCATTAGCAGATGGTGCAGAGTTCGCGAAAACGACTCCGGTGGAATTTGCTCGCAACTGTATACGAACACCAGGGATCAGAAGATCAGAGGAAGAGAAAGAGGAACGGGGGTGAATAAGAAACGCCAAACTATGTTTTTAGCCGGGCGTTACATTTGTCGGATACCAAAGACTGGGGATTCGTAGCCGTGCTGCCTCGACGAGAGAATGTTTGAAGAATGTCGCGAACTTCTATAATGTGGCGTTGGACTCTCGGTTGTTTCGAACTGTCCTTATGTTGCACCGCTTCATGGTGTATACACCTCGGTCCATACCATTGAGACACTTAGGTATGAAAAAATAAAAGAAAATAAACGTAGAAATGTTTAAGCAAGTCGTAGGACCATTTTAGCTTTGGAAAGGTTTTGCCACATTGTGACACGTTGCTTGAGACATAAATTAAACAAGAGTATTTTATTATTAAAAGAAAATTTATTGATAGAAATTGTGATTTCTAAATTCAACCGGACGTTAGATTTTATCATTATATTATGACTTTTTTTTTCTAAACATAGTCTTTTTTGTTACCTTTAATACGCAATATGTGAATTAACAGAATTTTCTGAATTCAACCGTAATTACAAATATCGTAATTACAAACACAGAATTTAATAAAATATTGAGATGTAAAACGGTTATCTAAATTGTATCTTAAAGCAATAAGGAATGATAGATGTCATTTATGCACTAGCTTTTGTCGCATTAGCATGTTATGATTGGGAGTCGACGACAATAAAGTGGAAATAATTACGCGCACGATACTCGATTTCCAAGTAATAAATGGTTACGAAGTTCGAGGAAACGCAGGATCATTCCCCTGCGGCGAAACTGTCGTAAGAAAAATCCTGGACTCGCGTTTACCGATTCGGGACGCTTATGTCGTATGCGTGCGGAAATTGTCGGAATATACTAATCAACGACAAATACTGATCCAAGTGCTTGATAGTACGTTTCGACGTTATTTCAAGGAATAACCTATGATATTAAGTGTTTCAAGCAAAAAATACCAGAAAATTCTTATATTAGAAACGTAAATGAAAGGTACGTTGATGCGTTTTTTAATAAAATTCCAATTTATTTATGGATATACATAATATAAATTTAGTTATAAAAATCATTTCTATTCTTAAATTCTAGTAAAACTGTATAGAATTTCTTTCGTGTAAATCTATTCCGAGGAAAATTTCATGCATTGAATTTATAAATGTAATAGAACGTGTCCCATGAAAAGATGCAAATATACAATTTAATTTCCGATTCAATGGATCAAATTACTTAAATAACCTCAGCCGAGACAGGTGTACGAAGTTTGATTTGAGATAGCAGGTGTAAATTGAAGCGAGTTTATGTATAATTTCGAAGAAATTGAATTACTGAAACCAAACCTATGTATTATTACTTCGTTTCTACAACTTCATTTCGTTGAATGTCAATATTTAAAATCACTGGAAACACCACGAATATTCATTACTAGAATTAAATACGAGCAAGCTATTGTATGCACGTTTAAATATAACTCTTTCATATTCTCTTCAAAATATCCTCTCCAGAAACACGAAGTACATATTATGGTATTATAATCCAAAATTTAATCTTCATTTTATTTAATTATAATTTGATCTTTAAAAAGTAACTGTTTGATAAAAATTACAATCACAGTAACTAAAATTGATTACAAATTATACTTTTCTGAACCAAAAAGTACTACTCTAATATTTATATTAGCGTTCTATTTAATTTTTAAATTCAATTGTTTAATCGAAACCATTCAGTCGCGATGTACTTGTGTTTCTATTTATATTAATCAAACTATCAGTCAATCAATCAAGCCAAACCTGTGCTTATATATCTTTCACTGAAAATAGATTATTGGGTGTATCAACGATGCTATAATACGTGAATAATATCTGACTTTCTAAAGCTTGTGGTAACAACATTCTCATAAACAATGAATTATCATTTGATCAAAGGCATTTCGATGAAATTATTAATAGCAATCGAAGCGAATGGAATTAGCCGCAAGCTTCCCAGACAGACAATCGAATTACATAAGTATATCTTGATTCTCGTATAATTTGTCGCGCTATATGTACGTGTATAATGTGTAATCTGACGAAAATCGGTCTCTCTAATTCGAGAGAATTCAACGTGACTCGAGATTCGATCATTAAAAGCTTTTACGCTTGTAATTGCAAGAAGCACAAGCGTGGAGAAAGTTCTTGAGGCCACCGAAATTCATTTCCTTATCTTATCTCGGAGAAAATTGCACGCAAATGGACGGACTGATACGAGAGCCTTAATTAAAGCGATGCACTGACCTCGAGTTCGCCGCGTTCATTTCGCGAAATAGGAAATACCGATCCGAAATCTAAATTCACGAGGATCGACCGCAAGAATTATATTCATAGAGAATTATTAGGAAATAAACATTGGAAGATCGAAGATACCGAAATCGAAGTTTGAGCGCTCGAATTGAAAAATTGTAAACATTGAGCATTTGAAATTTTAGAGATTCGGAAAATAAGAAATCCGAATCTATGTAAGCTTAAAACTTCAACAAGTCGAAATCGTAAAAATTGATTGAAAAATATTTAGAGAATCTTAGAGAGTTATTAAAGTACGATTAAAGAATGTTATTTGAGAAATTATTTAAAAATATTGAAATCGAAGTTTTCATGTAGCTGTTAAATATATACTATTTGTGTCTTGTAAATAAAAGTTGTACCATGTGGAAAATTCCAGCCCAAAAGAAAGATTAAGTTGATACAGATTAAAGAACTTTGAAAGGATTAAAAAGGCGTGAGGAAGATTGAATGGGATTTATAAGACGAGTTATAAAAATTAAACCTGCTTGAAATTAAAGATGGAGGCTTCTAGGGCTTAAAAAATGGTGAAAAGTATTATAGATAGATAAAGAAGATTAAAAAGCGCTGAGAAATATTGTTGGAGCAGTTTGAAGGTGATTCGAGAGGAACGGTAAAGATCAAAGAAGATGGATAGTCAAAAAATAGTGAGAAATATTGAAGAAAAACGTGCAGGATTGGAAAATATTGAAGCAGATGGAAGAAAGATTTTGAAACGTTAAAAGGAACTGATGGGAGGTAAAAGAGAAATTAAAAGATGCTGGGGAAGATTGAGATATACTTTGAAAGAAGTTCAAAAGAGCTGAAAGAATCTAAAGAATTAGAAGAGCGTTAAAGAAAATCAAAGGTTTAAAAGAATTGCAAGAGGATTAAAGTGCACCCAAATCTATTGAATAGTAATCGAAACGGATAAAAAGATCAAAAAGAAATTAATAATATGTCTTATAAACTATTAATTAATGTTTCGCATCTTGCAGAATAAGAAACATAATCCTTCCTTATGGTTTTTAAATTTCAAGATTTTGAAGATTTACAAACTTAGAACTTTAAAAATGTTCAAACTTGAAGGTTTCGGAATTTTGCAAATATTTGAAACTTTTAATTCGAGATTATAATTTCTGAAAGCTTTGGGACCGAAAAAATGTCGTAAAATCTTTTACGACTTGAAATACGAATTAGAAGATCTCCGCCAATTTGATTTAAACTTTATTTTTGAAACGTCTTTAAACATATCGGGTCTTGTTGAGTCCGTGTGACACAATTAGATGATTCTTGGAGCAGAGACAGTACTGTCACGAACACTCACAATCGATTTAATTAACCTCCTGACTCGCGTATGAAAATTCTGAACCGCTTATCCTCGATTTGCTTCAATTAAAGCCAGCCAATACACGCGTTCACGGCAACTTATGATCAGGTGTTGCTGTAGTGAATAAAGAAATTCGCGGCAAGTAGCAAGCCTATCACGAGTCAGTGTCACGTGGGAAATCTTAGGATCGGTATCAGTCGATGTCTCCAGCGAGCAGTCTAATTTTACGCATCGCTGGCCGACTTGACCGCGAATGGAAAGGCCAAAACGAATTACAGACGGCGCATACGAGATATCTTAGCCCATGTTCGATGCTTTCGTTGCAATGTCACGGCCAGTTCACTTTTCTTTTTCCTTCGCTCACGCCTCGCTGATTTCTTCGGCATTTGCATAGGAAGAAAGAGCAGACGCAAGCTAGCTCTCGCAGAGGATCGAAAAATGAAGTTTCGACACCTTATCGTTGCAGATTTTACCAACTTTCTTCTGCTCTGCGCGATTGTATACATCTTCTTACGTCTTCTTTGCGTGTGAAAGATTCGTAGAAATACACCGCAGTACTGTGCTAAGGTCCGGCCGTTCTAAACTAATCCATGAACATCTAATAACAAAACAACCACCTCCTTATTGCCAATCTTATGGATCACCTATTATCGTACAGCATATTTTACTGAATTGTTACAAATTTTCATGTGAAAAAAATAGTTACAACGTCGAAGTCGACATGAAGTCTGAATGATTCAGCATTCGTAATACATTGGAGTTTTTTAAACGGACAAATCTAGTCGGTTCCATGTAAGTAACTAAGTATTATTCAGGTTGGTAAACATGTAATCAAAAATTGATATTTTTGGTCGCTAATGATTTTATTGTTAATGGGACTATCTTAAAATAAATTCATAAATAAGTAAATTAACTCCGAAAAATTCTTAAGCTACTTGTTAAACAAAGATGTTTTAGGAACAAGAAGAATTATTGGTAATTTGTCGAAAAGGTGCTAATTAATTTAACGTGTTTCAATATTTTGCACAACTTTCTTCTTCTACTCTCGACAACAAAAGTTCGTAGTATAATCATAATAGGTTTAGAAATTACAATAATAAATTTGATTATTTATAGCAATGTTTTACAAAACTTTTACTCTCGTGTGGTAATTTTATAACGAATATTTGAGTATTTACATCATATGCATGTGACGAGCGGGACGTGAGTTATAACGTGCACGACACACGTATGACAGTGAATGCTGTTTACATTTAAACATTTTAAGCTACGTGCTTTAATGTTATTTAATATCAAATTTGACAAACTGAAAATGAAATTTTCATATATATAAAATTACGCTAAATTGTAGCATTTTTCTAAATCTTTTTCTTTTTAATATAAATATTTTTATTTCTGTAGATCGTTTAAAAATTGAGAGCTTTCTTCCTATTGGAAATCGAAAATTCACATGTTAAACCATAATATCTATATTAAAGCCATGTTAGAATAATTTTAATGCGTAAAATCGAAACATCAAGTATCTACGGTTAACGTATTCGGGATTATAATTTTTCTATAAGGAAATATGCGATAATTGAAGCAGTTTGTTCTTGCCTGTGCAACGTTATTACGTAAGCGGATTTAAAGTTCGAAGTTTATTACTCGCCTCCATTGGATGCGTAGACGAATAATGATACTGGCTGGAATATCGTTGCATAATCTGCATGCAATTCGTGAGCGGAAACTTAGTATTATCCCCCGAGCACGGCGTTTCATTGCTGTGATGGTGGGCAAATTTCTTCGTAGATGGTAAATATCAGATATTGAATCAACCATTTTACACGCTTCTTTTTGTACTCGCGAATATATTTATTAAACAAATATATTTAATAAATATTTAATATTTAACGAATCGAACAGATTTATCAAACAATCGATTCCATTTCGGTTCCGTTAAATTTATTAAAATTTATTGTAATTTAAATATTTGATCTATTTATTTATTTTAATGTTTGAACTTCTCCGTTTAATTTTTTGAAAAGATGAATTTCATAAGAAAAATGAATTTATTTTCTTGCGACATATGAGAAATTAACGACTGTAGTTTATGTAACAAAAATCTTGCTTGCTTTTTTGCATTTTATATTTAATCACGAGCAGCCGCATTTTCCTTGTTGCCGTATTTGTCGAATTCCAATCGGTCGATCCTTGTTCAAATAAGGTGAACAGGTTTGTCGGATCAATCGGTCAGAGCAGTTTCCTCGCTTTCACGACGAATTCTCTTGAACTAATTAAGTTTTCTTTTTTAAGTTAGTGTTAATTAACGAGATAATTACGCTCTACTCGTTGGTCTGTGTAGGTTTCATTCTCATTTCTTAAGGAGACTTCCGCGATTACTCGCTGGAAACTTCTCGATCGGAATAGCTTTTGATCTCGTGTCATCTTTCTTCTCTTACCTATTTTCTCGTTTGTAATTAGTAGTCCTCAATAATTTGAATTTTGCTTTAATTTAAAATATCTCTATTATGCTTCGCAATCCTATTATTAATTTCTCTACGATTTTCAATAACAATTTCTTAAATTCCCATTTTTCTGCCTTGCCTGTCCAAACATAATGCATCGACGAAACCTTCAACAACCACTTCCTCATTCTCCAACAATTTTTCCATGAAAATTGAAAAGTTTCTAGAAGCATAGCATAGACAGAATTTTTGGTTACTGATGACGTTTAAAACCGAAGAAGCTAGTCTTAAATTTGAGACAGTCTCGCGACAATTCCTTCATTTATCGCTTCCTCGTTCTCCGACAATGTTGCCATAAAGTCTGAAAAGTACGTAAAAGCATGGACAAATTTCTATATGCCGACGATGACTGAAACGAATGTGTAGGCTTGAGTTTGGTACAGTTTCGTGGGACAGGTCCCTGAGGAACATTTCCGGTAAACGACGAAACGGGAAAGTGTGTCTTTCGCTTACTGGATGAAAACAAATAAAGGAAAACTCATCATCCGGCTCGACTGAACGACGCCGATAAAACGAATCGACCGAGATAAAGGACGCCTCGCGTCTTCCTTTTTTCCAAGGATTTCTTCAGTGAATGTAGCGCACGATCACTCGAAACGTCGTCGTTCGATCCTCTTCCCCTCGACTGCTCGTTTTTGCGGTCTCCTCCTGGATTTCGTCCTCAGGAAATTATAGTGCTTGCACATCCAGCCGTTTCTCCGAATTTCACCAATTTCTTTGCCTTCTTTTCTTTTTACCTTCTTTTCCTCTCTTTCTGTTTCTCTGTGCTCGTGATACTTGGCCTTTCGTTGCAATTAGCGACGCAGTTTTACTTGGAATTCGTTATTGCAAAATGATGATTGCTTTTGAAACTTGTGACACGCACACATTTAGTTGGCTCGAAACGTAGTATACGTACATATTTATACGTGTGTAGCTATGTGCTTCAAGCCTCAGACTAAAGGAAATTTTCAAACCACGTCCACGCAAAGATATTAAAAGATAAATGCATCCTGGGATATATTATACGGAGAAGTGTTGGAAGGCAATGGGAAACGTATGAAATTTTATTGTAAATTTACTGGGTTTCACGTGTAATTTAATATAATAATATAATTCGCAGGGAAGAGTTATTAGCAAGATAAGTAATAGAAATAGAAATTGTGTAGATTCGCAGGATAATTACATCAGCGTAGCATTGTACGAAGTAGGAACTCTGCAATTTTACACGCGTGTAATTTTAATTATTTAAAATTGGACTGCCTTTGAAAATCGGTAAGTTAAAAGTTCCGAAAATATTTGGAAATTGTAAAATTTGTGAGTTCGTGAAGTGTTGAAAGTTTGAACGTTTGAGAGTTTGCGAGTTTGAAAGCTTAAAAATGTTTAATATTTAAAATCGACAGATATGAAGATTCGAAAAGGTAATCCTAAATATTTCAAAGTGAAAAAAATCTGAAAATTTGGAAGATTGGACATTTAAAAGTGTTGAAATATAAAAATGTGAACGTTTGAAAATTTGCACAGAGTAAATAAATTTTGTGCATTTGAAAATTAGTTTGCAGTTTTTTTAAATTCTCCATCTTAAAATCCAGACATAAAACTCTGGAACATCTAACGTGACGAAAGTTTCACCGTACTATTATAAACTTAGAAATACGTAACACGATACCAAAAAATTTTCCATTTTCTCATGTGAACACTTACTTTCTGTACGTTCTCATGTGTCGCGAGTTCTTTCTCGCGCAGAGCTTTGCCCTTTCTTCCGACATTTTCATCGTGACTGAAGGTTTTCAGGGGCCTTAAAAGCGACTGTAGAACGCAAGGGGGTGGCACTCGGGTCATGGGTTGTCTCGAGTGGTGCTTCGTACAACGTAAAGTACGTTCCTTGTGCATGAAAATACCGGGCCAAGTACTGTTGCTTGTTTCCCTCCAGAATTGGCTAATAGAAAAAGAAGAAGACCCTCGAGAAAGTACTTATAAAAATATCTTCCAACCTTTATCACCCATCCTCTCATTCCCGATAAAGAAGAACGTACACGCTCCCGTTCACAAGTATTAAGACATTTACTTGTCTCGTAAAGAAACACGATTATTAATCGAAATTGTCAGAGAAATAATTGATCAGTCTGAATTTTGTATCCATGTAAAATTAAAATTTGGAATGTTCCACAAAGACATGCAAAAGCTAAGCTAATGAAAAATTATGTGTTCACTCTTACAATTTATAGTCTAAACATTGTGGAAAAACTTTACCAATGTAATTGTGATAATAAATCTCGTCATAGTGTTAATGAAATTTCGAAATATTTCACACGCGTAATATATTCATAAAAGGTTTCTATAAATGATCGAATATTTTCGTAAGCAACTGTGCATAAAATGATATAATTTTATCGTACATAATCGATGAGAGTTCCCTTATAATATTAAATATATGGCATTTCCAGAGAAAGTAATAATTCTTTTAGGTGTATTTTATTTTTCCATAAGTGTCTTGATACTTTTGAACGGGCGCGTAGGGAACAGAAAAGTGATGTGAAACGAATGAAAAATATCGTTGAAAACGAACGCGACATAGTCTCGTATTTCTCTGTCAACAAGTCATGAAACATCGACATCAACTAGAAATGCGGCCGCTGTTTGCAAATGATACGATGATAAAGATGCAAATGCGTATGCGAGCCGGTATACAGGCTTTATGCAAAGTAACGCGCTCTGTTGCATCTCTTGTGGCTGCATCCCGTGACCGGCTCATAAACTAACACATTTCGGTTTCCTTTGATCTGCGTGCACAGGTCACTCGTTGTTCCCTGGCTTTTGTAAACGCCGATATACCGACGGGATCGCCCTAGGATAATTGAATTTTGTAATTACAGATGAATTTAATTACCATCAAAATTAATTACTTAATATAATCCTTTACGCCTAGAGAAATCAAAGACGCGGTCTGTCTTTTGTATTTTCGTTGCTTTGCGGTTTCGCCGTGATTATGACTTGTAAAATAGATCCCATAGTGTAAGCATATGTGTTAAGCAAGTCGAATTTGATCAATATGCATTTCGTTTATATTTTGTTCAGGCAGTATCGGGATCACATCGGTATTTTTTAGATTTTATATTATGTCTGGATAAATTGCCTTATGTCAGAGTATCTAATATTAGACGAAGACAGATCTTGAAATTTTACTAGTTATTAATTTTTTTTTTGTTTTCTACTTTCTCTTGGTATCTTCGATAAGATCTTATCTAATTATACGGATCATTAAATAAGAATCTTATACGTTATATGTATAAACCTCAGTATCTTACTAAGATAATTTGCATCTAGAGCGATACAAAAAATTAGCGATCAGAAAATTTTGTTACACTTTTCTTGCCATTGTACGAGCGCGATTATCACGCGGAAGTAATGATTCGAAGAAAGAAAGATTGGTGGATCTCGCCGTCTATTGTTCGCCGCGAACGTTGTCATCAGCACGAACGTTGTGACAATAAAGATGCAAATGTGCATATGACACAGGCTGACGCCGCTGTAAAATATAATCCTGCGATTAGCGCCAGCTGAAACTGAAGTGGTTTCCTCGCCATAGACGATTCGTCCTCTCGAAACTCGTTTACGGTTTGTTTGCTCTGACCTCGTCTTTGTCAATGCATTTCGAACACAGACCTAAAAGATAGTGACATAGTTACGAGGGGTCGAGATACAACATGGAAATGACAAAACTTCGCTTTCAGTTATCTTGATACGCTGGTAACATCGATACATTCGAAAATAGTAACCTCTTTTCTTTCGATAAATTTTTGACGAAGAAATTCTAAACTCGCTTTTCCTTAAACGAATTACTACAAGTTCCGTTGAGCATTGACAAGTTATCCTCCAAAGTATTACAAAACCTAATTGATCTACGTATTTCTCAATCTCCAACACTGTTACATTGGTCTTTGGCAACACTCGGCTCAAGGAACAGTTTATACGTTCGACCACAATGATTTACGTGGCTCTCTGGATGCTGTTGGAAAGTAGGCCGATGATATCCAAGCCTGAAGAGTCGCAACTCACCAAGTGGATTACGGAATTACCGGTTTCGTGAGTGGTTGCTTCGAGTGGACGTTACGATTCTTCCATACCCGGCACACGTTGCATTGTTACCTTTTCTGAAATAGACGCGTCCTCAAGATATCGTGCTCTCATAAGATTTCCTGCGTCAAGGAAGTTTTCTTCTGATTTTTCATAAAAATTGGCTTATCTGAAGCTTTCTTTCTCGATAACGAGCAAATTGTATTTTTCACGTCGTTACGATTGTTTTTGCGATGAATTGTGTATTTAATGTTGAATGAAATTAGTGGAAACTGGAAGACGACTATTCTATTTACTAAATTCGCTTTTAATCTCAATCATCATGCTATTAAAATCTGGATCTATAAATTTATATGCCTGGATTTATAAATTTATATTTGGATTATTAGAAACAGAGTTTGGAGACTTTTACTTTGAAAACAAGTAAAGAACTGTGCTCTGCAAATTGTGAACTGCGAACAAAGTAAAACTAAAGTGGAACTACTTTCGTATTCAAGTGAAAACTAAAGATACACGTATTTCTAATTTACGAAATATTGTATATTTCAACGTAAAGCTAAAAATGCTGACAGATAAATGATCGTGTACCATTATATGCTCATTGAAACAAGGTCTGGATTGCTCATAATTAGACTGATAGCAAAAACAAAGGAAACGAAACCAGATTTTCTTGTTTCGTTTCGATTCAGTGAGCATTGCCGAAGGATCTGCTAATTGAATTGGCCTTTAAAACAGTTAGTGGTTATCTATATATATATCTGTTTTGTACTCAATTCTCACGCTGCAAATATTTACCATATTTCAATATTGAATATACGACTTCAAATTAAAGTTAGAAATATTTCCATTTCTCAATAACCGTACCAATGGAAACTATACTTTACTGATAATATAGTTAGTCGGTCGAACTACGTAGAAGTCAAATTTCATCAATGTTCATCGTTTTGTTTCTTTGAGAAATTAAAAACCGATCATATGTTCTTGTACTAAAATTAAAAAATTTTTTAAAATCGTGATAATTAACTTTGTCCTCGAGTTAATTAATTCTTCATGAATATTTTTGTTACGGACAAAAAGGTCTTCTCATATTTCACACAAAACTATGTTAATGGAACCTCGATTTCCGAGAGTATCAAATATTACGAAAATTATGGATTTACCAATAATCTACCTTCGACAAAACTGTTTCGCTCTTTAACCGCACCTGCATGTTTCATAATCAATTTCGTTCAAGTATTTATTATACTCCGATAAGCAGTACTCGAGCAGCTGAAGTGTCCGTTTTAAGAGAATTACGAGATGTAGGGCATCGACCATCCAGGCCAGTAAAAAGATCGATTTAATCACGGAAGACGGTTTTTGCCTGCACAGAATGAATCTTATCGAGCGTTTCGCATTCTCATTATCGCGTAATCGTCGAGTTAACCGTTCCGTCTCCGCGAATTTAACATCAGAAAGAAACTTCATGCGACCTTTTCGCAACGAACAATCACTTATTCATAAGGCAAACCTTGTTACACGGTGATCCGCGACTTACAAAGCCAGTCGTACGCTTACTATTCATCTTAGAATGTTATTAAACGGGTGAGAACTTACGCAATATGCTTCCAAGTCTCTTTTGGCGATTGATCGAACATGTAAAAAGATCTACCTTGCTATGGATGTACGAAAATCGTAATCTGAAATGTCGAATATAAAACGGTATATCAAGTGGTACAGATTAGAAGAGATTAAAATAGTTGGCAAGAATTATGTCTCTTTTGAGAATGGGTTAGTTAGGAGATAGTGGATGTTTGTGCAATGTATGATTTCGTATGCGTATCGTATCGAAAATATGTTTTAAATAAGATAAATGATATGAAGGAAGCAAATTACATGACGAATACGTACCAATGTAATTACTCGAAGCTATCTAAACATTATACTCGTTCTAATGTCTAAAATTACAGTAATACTAATATCTCGGATATTCTTTATCTTAAATTTCTTATAAACTCACTCGTTTTCTTATAAACGACACTCTGTATCCTGTTTATTGCGTTTATCTGTATACAGATTATCTTACTTAACATCACTATATTATATAGAAGTTAGTATGAAAGAAATTATTGTTAGATATGGTGTCAACTGTAATGAAAAAAAACATAGCAAATTTCCGTATTCCAAAAGAAACTCTTTAAACCTAGAATTGTCGATCATTAATCTGATAATTAAAAATTTGTCCTAAGAGTCTGAAATTTCCAAATCTCCATATTTTTAATACATCACAAATACACATAATTTCTCACTTTACAATCGTCAGCGACAAAAGTAACCTGACGTCTGACGACACGTGTCGCGAGATTAAAAGGCGCGGCTAGAGGGTGAAAGCTTGAAAAAACACTCGCGAGTAAAGCATTGGATCGTGGTTCGTCGCGTTGTTCGCGTGTGTTCGACCGGTTCCACGGCTGATTACGCCGTGGCAAATCGTGTCACGCTAAAACGCCGCCTTATGGCCGATCTGGCCGTTTCCTCTTCGCGGTATGCGTACAATAAAGCGCGAACCACGCTGATCCTCGTCACGCACAAATGTGCAAATATTTGTCGCGGTCTCGTTCGTGCAATTGCGTTTCCATTGACGATCGCTTGGCGAACGTTTCACAGAGTTGGAAAGTGCCGTAATGTTTTGGCCCGTTGAACAAATAGGTCGAAGTTTAGGTCTCTGAATACATGGTTGAACATTGGTGACTACTGTTTGACAAAGTTTAGGCATGTTGGTTTAAGGATTGGTGGATAGTGGCTTGTGATATTTAGTGCAACCGATATCATGGATGTGGTGTAGTTGTGGAAACTTGTTTGTAATTTAGGATTCTGATGCATATTCGTTAATTTTTGGTGTGACGAAGATTATTTGTAGTTTCGTAATTTTTAAGCTGGAAGATCGTTTGAGGGACTCGGTAGAAAAATAGTACATGTGTGCTTTTTCCAGAAACGAGTTAATTGCAGGAAACGTAACAAGATTCGTATCTAGATACAGAACTCTCTTGTAAATTCCGAGATTTTTATAAATACATTTTTATAAATATATTTTGATTAATAAATATATGAAACTGTTAGGATTTATATGCGTTATTATAATGAATTGAATTAGTTATACAGTAGAAAAGCTCCTTCATTTATGAGATATTAAAGAAACGAATTTACAAATAAACAATGAATATAAACAGAAATTAAAAAATTTTCATACCTTAAGTGTGTTATATTAATTTTGATGTAATATTCTGGCTGTACAAAAATGAATGCGATCGAACGTGAATTTTCTTTGATTCTGTGGAAGACGTCTGTGATAAGAAATTTCGAGTTTCTCGGGTTGCAACAATTTTTCCGGACGTTTTTGGTGAAATTTTTAAAGTCACATAGAATCGAGCATGCAATGTATAAAACATATTCGTATCCGTAGCATATGTTCTGCGGTATTACCGTAGGAGCGTATCGAACGTGGGATTTTCCTCTGGTTTTCGCCAGATGTGGCTACCTTACTGTCGGGCATTCATAAATTTATCATTCTCTTTCTATCTTTTCCCCCGGAGATTTTTGTTTTATTATAATGCCGGCTACTTACTATTCCATACCATTTCGTTGAAATGTACAATCTGTCCATATTCATTTTTCATTGATCAATCATCTGTTAAGCCACGCGTATAAATTTCATAGAATAATTTGTGTAATACAAAAATTGTGTTGAACTATGAAAATATGGGTAAAATATTATAGCAATTGCCATTGATTTATATATTTAAGGAATGAAAGAAGGTATTGGAAACAGTAAAAGGTAATGCTTTTGCTACAATTCTATTATATTTCACTCGGAAAATTGTTTTCATTAGATACGAAAAATTAGTTGAAATAGGTTAAGTATTAGGGTTGTTTCAATGAGAAAAATGCAAAAATAATTCCATATTGCATCGGCCGGGAATCGAACCCGGGCCGCCCGCGTGGCAGGCGAGCATTCTACCACTAAACCACCGATGCTTGTGAAGGGTTCTTTTTAATAAAACTTTATTACTGAAGTTTGTATAGACTATGAGATATAACCTATATTTTGTACAATTAAAATGTACAGATATAAAAGAGTATTTAAAATAACAAGAACAAATTTGAACACTATTAACAATAACTGATTCTGGTCAAATCAGTGGATGTATTTCTCATTACACCCCTATCTTCTCGTCACCAGTTACAAAAGTGACATGTACATAAAAACGATACAAAATATGACAAATTAATCTAAAAATCTTTTTCTCGAGTAACCTTAAGATACATTTATTCTAGCGCGTAATTTTATAATTAATTAACCAAACAATCAATATTCATTCATACAAACACTATTCTTCACACAATGCTCAACAAATATGTCGAAGAAAAAAAAACACCAAACTTATTCGTTGTAAAACTTCATCGACGGCAAGTGTTTTACAATTTTAATTGCAAGTTATTTTCAAAATTACATTTTCGCCTTCCAGGGCTAAAGACTGTTTTCACCCTCCGTTTAGGACTACTGAACAGAAGGAATATCAAATAATAATAGATATTAGATTGTCCGCAAAGTTTCTTTCGTTTTATAAGAAATAATAGACGCACAATGTTTTTTTGTTTTATATTATATTATATTTATATTTATATAATTTTGTTTTATACTATATTATATTTATATAATAGAAATAGAACGAAATGGATCATACCTATTTCAATAAAATAATATAAAACAGAAATTGTTGTTCATCTATTATCACCTTATGAAACGAAAGAAACTTTTCGGACAACCTAATACATATTTGACAAATATCTCTTCAAAAATTACTTTCCGTACAAATCACATGAAAATGGACGTGTTCAGGTTCGGAAGGTTTCCTTGTTATTCACAGTATCGCTAGAGAGCTTCTCTCATCCCCTACTTATTACAAGAATCGTGTGACACAAAGCATGCGGTTGAAACGAGAGTGGTAGCTGTCGCATAATTGCTTCTGGTTGCAAGCCGCGAGTCGGAGGCGGCTCGATGGAAGAAGAGCTTTAAGGGAGGATGAGAAGGTGAACAGAGGCTGGTACGAGAGCTACTCGCTTTGCTCTGGTCTAGAGCCTAGTCGAACTTGAAATCCTCTCTGCCGTAAACGCTGGTTATCTCTAATCTCGCATCAGCTAGCCGAGATTCTCGCGATACGAATCGCGAGATGCGGAAGTTATCGGGTCACATGGCGGGGCTGTTATATCCAGCATGATAATCGTGACAGTTCTCGATTGTTCTATGTCCAATCTGGCATTTAACATTAAATAGAAGCCGTTGATTAAAACGTCCTTTTCTGGTGAACAAGCTTTTTCGAAACTTGATTGTCAATTTGATCGTGGACAATTTTGCTTGTTGATTTTGGGTCAACTGATCGCAGACAACTGTCGCCTGGAAATTAATTGTATGGTTAAAGGGTTAGAGTTTTATAATTGCGATAATTAACACGCGAAAGATGGTATCGTATGATGGGCGGTAGGACTAGGGTTGCTTATACCTTAGGGTTCAGATTAATTTGACTTTGAATTGTAAATGATGTATAATGGTTGGTAATTAGTAGATATATAGGTATTAATGAGGTAATTATGAGAGGTAATTGTATAAATATGATAAACGAGGTGTGTTTAACCTCGTTCTATAATGACAAGCAACAGATGTGGTCTATAGTTCGGAGATTATACAGCAAAATGTAGGGTGAATCGTTTCTTCAGTCTTGTTCCTTTAAATTAAGAACTATTAAATATAAGTTATATATTTCAGGATTTCAATATTCTTTCATCTGACACGATGTTACGATAATAAACACCTAATGCTCACTGATGTACTTTTAAAGAAGAAACCATAACGCAAATTATTGTAACATAGAAAACGTAAAGATTCAAAATAAAAAATTTTGACGGCTAACGCTTAAGAAGCTTATCGCACTGAATATTTCTATCTCTCCATCTTCTTTAAGTAGCTACACAGAATGTCTATTAGTTAATACATTAATCTGTAGACTTTTATTAAGCAAATTAGGCTTACTATCAGCGGCACCTAGCTTTTAAAAGCATCCTACTAAAATCAAAGATAAATCATCACACCTAAACCTAGAAAGCGAGTTCCGATCGATGACACAAATCCACTCTCATTTAAAATTCTAACAGAATCACCGAACCTCACCGACTGAGAACCTTCACCCAACAAGGAAAGACCTTACACGTCACAAACATGGACGGCCTAAAATCTCTACCCGTATAATTCTTACTTCTTCAAATCCAACCTTCGAGTCGACTTCTAATTCCCCGTTTAAGATCTCTAATTCCACGAGAGATGACGATCGATCGGATTTACCGGTCTCGATTCTTTCGGAACGAGACTGGCAGATGGAGGGATCGCTTTCTAAATCTTCGAATAGAGAAGGCTTACACGGTCAACATCACGATACAGTGTTCGGAGCTCGACGCGATTCCGTGTCCGCGTCGAATGCTGGCGAGACGACGGTGGAAGAGGAGATCTGGACAAAAGAAAAAATCACTCGGCCTTAATACGCGGGAGAATGGCCGTATAAACCGTCGATCCAGCAGTTCTGCTAACTTCCCCGTCAATCAGCGTAAGCCTCTTTTCGGAGCTTAAGACGATGACGATGGCGGATCCAGCCGAGGGAAAAGAAACAGCAGGTAGAAGCCCGTAAATGTTTTCGAGGATAATTTGGGCGGCGCGCGAGGAACGCCTCTCGAACGTGCTCGTGGTTCCGGGTGGTCCGTTGCTCGAATGAAAGGGATTTTTTGTCACTGCTGTTAGTTGATCAAATTTTTCGAATTTAGTCTAATCATAATTTGGTACGAAAAGATGGGAAGGTTTACGTTTTCAGGTAATAGTAAATTGGTTATATTACAATGGTATTACAAAGTGCCGTTTTTATGAAGTTCGAATTTCGCGGGTTAATACGGTTTATTAAATTTGTCCAATTATCAAGTGCAATGAGAAGAATGAAGTTTGTTATAAATTATATGTATCAGGCGTGAAGAAGATTTGTCTCGTTATTGACTACATATGAATAGTCGCGTGCTTTTCTTATGTGAATGTAATTATTAAATCCTTCGGAAGACCGAATTTTTTCACTCGCGAGAAAAATTGTATCTTATCATCGATAAATAAGACACTACATACGGATAGAAAATTGACAGATTTATCAGAACGATCAACGTTATCTACGTTCTTATACAATTTTACAATTTCTTATAAATTCTTTAAGTTACCAATTTATCTTCTAAAGTGGCTAATAGCGAGGAAGCCCGGCAGATTAGGTCCCGATTCGATACCTCGATCGAGCCATTACGCCTTTCGTTCGACAAAAATCCATCTCGACAAAAAACTTCCCAATCAGCCACCCGTCGCGATGAAAGCTCGTCAAGCTGACGTCTGAAAGAGAAGTGCGCACTTTTTGAGCGTAAAAACACGCGTCACTTTGTCTTGCTCCACTTTCCTCGATTATCTCCTTTGAGTAATTAGTCCGCGATATCTTGACGAGGGGTCGACGAACACCGCTATTAATTTCTCTTCAACGTTTCTATTCTCTCTGTAATAACTATCTACAAGATATTACGCGCAACAAAGTGCTCTTCTTGAAGCTTTTGTTCAGGTTCGACATTTGGAACAATCTCGATAGATTTTCACCTGTGAATCGACAATCTTCGCGTTGCAATATGCCGTTTATAGAAAGCTTCGTTCTGCTATAATTTGTCACAGGTGGCTTGCCCCAGCGTTCAGCTTCCGGAAAATCTCGAGTCTGCCGTGGAGATCCGTTCCAGCCACTGGCTTCTTCGTTTTATTCTCCTCCTTCCTCTCTCCTTCTCTTTCTCTCTCTTTGTCTACTACCATCTTGATGACTGTCTCTGTTCCCGTTTGGAAGACAAATGCGAGCGAACGGACGACGTCTAACGCTCGTCCTGAAATTTCATTTCGGTTTTTAACGATTATCCTTATCCCTCCACCGGGAGTTTCAGTATCCGTAATCTTGCCCTCGGCCTCTGTAATTAAATCCTTCCGCTTTATTCCACCGGATTGCGATGGGATGTGTGTTTAAATATTTTTTGCTGCGTTCACGAGATAGTTACTTGTTGAATGGTGATTTAATTACTGAGGAGAATATAAAGTTTATGGTCGATTTAAAGTGATAAGCATTGTTGTATGGAGGTTTATATGCGGACGAGAATTTTTCTGCTTATATTTTTACATATTTTTGTGTTTAGATATATTAACACATTTTGTGCCAAATATGTTATTTTTCTACGGAACCTGCTCCTTTATTTTGGCTTAACTTCAGCTCGAATCTTTGTAGCTGACAAACCTTTTATTTATAACATATAATATGTTTCATTAATTATTATTATATTATAAAACGAAGGCGACGGACTTTTATGAAAATTCGTACTTTTATGAACAGAAATGAAAGAATTTAACCCAAATAGAGATTCGTTTCAGTTAGCTACTAAAAATTATAATGAAAACTTTGTATTGCAGATTTTATGATGTATTTTATTTGCACTTTTAAACTTTGCACGAATACATAGAAATCTGCAGACTAATTATACGTTGAGCCAAAAATAAAATGCGATATTATACGGTAAAAGTGAAAGTCCGTAGAAAGTCGTAAATTTGCTGCACGCGCAAACGCACAAAGGTTTGTTCTAGAAAAATGTAAATAAAGTTGAAAAAGATTGTTTAAAACTGAAATAGCAGTCGATATCAAGATAAAGAAGACATATCTTTAGATTGATAACACAAAATTTGTTAACATTTTTATATTTTTATTTTATATATGGAAAAAAATGCGGTTCGTTAACTGTTTTAAGCTTGCCTTTTTCATCGACATCGATCATTTTAACTTATGTGTTTTATTATACAACGCAATAATATTTGGAATAAGCATATTTGAAATATTCATGTATTACACTGTTTTATACATTCGTAGCTCCAAATTTTAATACGCAACAGGTAGATTGCGAATTACGAATAAAAAATTGACGATAACGAAGATGAACACGGGTGTGTCGATTAATAAATGTTGAATCACATTAAACAGAATTTGCAATAAATTATTTGCGAATATAAAGTTGTCCGTAACTAAACGACATTCGGCTAAATGATATGAACATCTGCTGCTTTATTTAATATATATATTTGAATTTCGCACCGGCATATATTTTTCCATCTTTGACACATACAGCGTAGTAAAAATTAATGAACTGAATCCAATTACTGACAGATGCGCAGATTTCATAATTCTCACGAATTTCCTCGCTTTTCATGCAACTTTCGTAAATTTCATAATCTCCATTTTATAACGAAACGAAATTTACAGAAATCTAAAATTTCCAGTGTTTTAAACAACTTTCACAAACTATATAGACATCGTAAATGAATCCTGGAAATTGAATACTATAGCCATTCATATGAAATTCTGAAAAATCCTTTTTTTAATTATCCTCTTTTTGTTCGAATTTAACAGTATTATTCTATACTATACCATTTCCATAAAATATTTTTTGAATTGCAAAAAAGATATTTTTTCAATTATTAATGATAAAAACAGTTTTTTTATCGTAAAGAAGATAGAATGTACCATAATTCGAACAAGTTTTACCGAAAATAAATACATTTATCGTTTAGTTGGTTAATTACTTGTTAAATGTATGACATTATAGGTGTATACCTATGAAATATCAATTCCGAAAATCTAACCATAATAGATTCTTTAGAAACTCCCCTCCAAAGATGTTTGAATCATGTTTAAAAATGTTGTTTATCATTCGATATTGCGTACGAACTGAGATAAATTATACGCTGAAATCGAATAAGAAAATTGCATAAATGAACAAAGATGCGAGGGTGCTGAGTGTTTCGAACTTAGAACAAATTTTCTCGTAACATGTCGCGTAATAGAAAAAAGAAAAAGAAGAATTGGCAAGATATTACGCAAAGGATAAAAGAAACATACAAAAGATGAAAATCAAGAAACCCCCCTAATTATAACAATTCGACTCTAGACAGGCCCATTAACATTGGAGCCAATTTCGAACGCGTAATATCGATTCTCTGAATTCAGGGTGGCCAAGTTAAGTTCAGGTGGTCGCGAATTAACGGCCGACGAGAATAATAACAGCTTGGATCGAAGATCGCCGCTAATTGCAAGGAAAACGACGGCTCACAGAGTTTACGTTTCATCTGTCCGCCGAAAGTGTTTGTCTTCCGTCGCGGAGCATCTTCGTAAGAGCAGGAAGACGAGCGAACTTCTACCGAGCTCGCCTAGGAAAGTTGCTAATTAGGAAAACGATTTTCCTCCGATCTCGCACAAAATGAGTTGGATCGTGCCTTCGTATGTTAGAGAACAGACTGGCTGTTTGATAAAATTATTACTTTTTGGAAGGAATCGGTGAGTGGAAGTATGATATAATTACATGATGTTGGAAATTTTCCTTAAAATTGTTTAAGATGTTAAAGGCGGCAGCAAAGAAAGCCACGACCAGAAGAAATCGGGCACGTAATGTTACAATAAATACGATATGTTACGTCGCGTGATATAAACCGTGCGACGTCTCTCGTTATTTGGCCGCTAAGAGTCCGCTGGCCGTTATTCAGACCCTCGATAAACCTAAGAACCCACCATGAACTTAGACTTTTTAACTTAAGTAGTTTTAGGTGCGCCTATTCATCTTTAATGTGCAAATCCTTAATTCCGTAAATGTTTTCGGTTTATGTATGGTCCATAGAAAAGTCCTTAGGTTTATTGTGCGCCCTTAGAAATTACGGAAAAAGCTGATAGTTATATAACGGGAAAAGATGGACATTTACCTTGTTTCGACCGTTCGCGGAGAGACGCGATCGCGAGAAACAACATCAACGGGAGTCGTAAATTCCCGTTACGATTAGATAATCGACGCCACGAACTGATCGATCCCTTGATTTCTGTTACGATAATAGGGGTGGTTCAATTGAGGTTATACTGAATTAACAGGTATAAATTCATGTTTATTCCAACAACTTTGTACAGAAGGTAATTACACTGATGCGTATGTACAAGTTAAATAAGTGATTGGTTTAAGTATAGAAACCCGGTGATGACATGTTGACTATTCTAACGATGAAGAATAAGTGAAATACTGTGACGATGCTGTGTCGGAGGAAAGTTAGTCGTGGGTGGATCTAATCTACAAGAAAGAGTTGATTTGTCAAGGGCAAGGTTTCATTGGGAGAGTGAGGGAAAGACTTCGCTGTCAATTGGTTAATTTTCTAGGTTGGTTGGTGAGGAAGAGTGCTAACCGTCCCCGAGAGAGAGAGTTGCTAGTGGGAAGCATCATACGTGAGAAAACTAACTTTCCCGTAGTAACAATAAGCTTTAGAAACGATTCAGATGTTTGTTCGATCTGAAGGACCTTAGCTTGCAAATTCTTGAGATTTATGATGGATCCTTGAGACTGTTGAGGGTACACAGTAAGGATGAGCGTACATCTGGTTCCCATCTTACCCGCGGTGTGTGGCCTGGTCTAGGTAGAGTGTTGCCCGACGTAACATACCTAATGGAAAATACGCTTTTCACAATGTAAACTGATCCTCTGCGCAAAAAACCTCGGATCAAAAAATGTTCTTATCTTTAATCAGTCTCGCTTGAACTTTGCCGATATGTGGCCGTATTAGCCAAACATTGAAAATTAATCGCTTGCAATTAAAATTGATCAACAAATAGCTTATTAATATGAAACCTCTCCAAAATGTCCAAAACCTCTCACACGCTTTTACACAAAGGCCATCTTGTACACAACTACACTTCACAATGTCAAGATCAGAAAAACCAGAAGCACACACACTATCAGATTTATCCAACAGATAGATATATCTTCGTAACAACAGTGGTACAGAAGAAACACGTTAAGCGGTCCAACAGTGGTCATAGATTTTTATTAACGCTGGTATCTGTTGCCCGTGCCAAGCAAGAAGACGGGAAATGATTCTTGAACGGGATAATCTATTTTGTGGCAGACATATCGTGGATTTCCGCGATCCCTGTCGCGGCCGATAAAGCCGCTTCCCAAACCACCACCACTGGCTGACCGATAACACGACATCGGATCGACGTTTAAGCGCGAGGTCACGAGGACGAAGCAAGATAAGGTGGAATGGCTGAACACGTAAATGGCGCTAGTGCTGGTCGAAATGGATAAAAGGGTTCGATCAGGCCAGCATTTCAACTCGTATGCCGGATTATCCTCGAGGTTTCGCCGGATTACGGACGAGTCTCTCTCTTCGAGGGATCATCCGGTGGTCAGGCGGCTCTCTTCTACGTGAATCCATCCGTAGAGTGCTACCGACTTATCCACATATCGTCAATGGCTCGTTATTTTCTAGATTCTTGGGGAAGTAGGGTTTTTTCTTTCTCTCGATAGACTTCTTTAGAGAGAATGGCAGTTTTTTGGGCAAAAAGAGTGCTTTGAAGTGTTTTCTTGTTTCTTCTTGCCTTTCTTCTTTGTGTTGCAGGTGAGATGAGTATCGATTGGATGCAGTAAGATATTACCAATTTTATGGTATTTTATTTTAGAATTTTCTTATGAACTGTTCGAAAATCACGTCGGGCAACTTCATTTCTTAGAAAGCAAAAATAGGCGATGTTGATAAATACGATGATAGAAACACTGTTGTATCCCTTTACTTCAGAATGTACTGAAAAATTGTGTGTGACACTTACGATAAATAAACTTACTGCGTCATTGGCCTTTTTAGTGTACAAAATGAATCGGTTTCTTGAAAAACAAATGACTTCCTTGCTTATGGAATTGATAAGTATAAACCCAGAATGGTGTATGTTATTTTAGGCAAGTTTTTAATTAATCAGTTTTAAATTTCAGCCGAATGATATAATTTAACTGAAAACAATCGTAGTATTATTTTAAATTGAATTGTAAAAAAAGGTTGAAAGAATACGAATGTTTTCGTGATTCGCTACATTTTCTTGTTTATGTTCTATTGTAATGTGTAAAAGAATTTGGGAGTAATTCTCGATAAATAAAAGCAATTTCGACAATATATGGTGTTCATTAAGTATGTAATTTCTTCTAGAACATTTTTTAATAGTAGAAGAGCACCATTATCATTTTTAGGATCATTATCCAAACTTAAAATTATTGCGTTTGCATTCGAACCGTACTAAAATAAAGATTATGTTGTTAGCTAAGTACATCGGAAAATAGATTCTATAATACCATTAATTCGTCAAATAATTCGCAATCAATCAGTGAATTGCAAAAATAATTAATTTCAAGTGATCTTCAATTAGTTGTGTAGCGGCACATGAATGAACGGAAGATTCGAATCGGAAGAGACTCATATTGTCGTGCCTTGGAGTCCCAACATTGTTTTGGTTTGCTAGGTTCAAAGGTAAATAAAATCCGGATAAAATATTATCGCCGATATTTGTAATCGTCAATCGGAGTTACATTTGAACTTTCTGTAATAACACCGATTGATATATGTAAATAGATGAACGTGCTCTCTAGGATAGTCGAATAGCGAGCGTATAGTTGAACAGTAGCATTGAGCGTACGACGATTACAACCGGAATGCACTATCTCTGTACTTAAGATGATTTTAATATAATCGACTATTATAATTTTATCACTCGTTTCTTTAATAAACCAATCAACACGTTTAATATACGCCTTAGTCGCTTAATACTAAAACGTATCTAAACTTTAAACAAATTAGCAAGCAATTTGGTTCAATTTACACGGTTTGAAGAAGCACATAACAGTTAGGTACTATTACGTTATTTGTTAAACTCTTTAAGATTCCTTAAGTGGTTCTAACGAAGCTGTCTTCCAACATTCGATTGTGAAATTGGCCAATGCTAATCGATCGATATTATCGTAACTACATAACTTGTATGCTACTACACCGTACTACATCTTCTTTATTCAATTGTAACGCATTACCTACTTGTATTTCACACTTAGACTTCTCTTTGCCTAAGTTGTTAGAGCTGAGATTTGGAAATGGAATAACAATCTCGATAACTCTAGATTATTCTATCTCTTCCAAAATGATATACACAGACAAATTTAAAAATATTTCTACTCGCTATTTTGAGACAAAGCTATGCAGTGGATATAGTGAATAAAAGTTTTGCCTGACTGTAGAAGATTAAGCCTTACATTTTTCGAAATTTTGTTGGCATACAGTTGAACGATATTTGTAGAAGATAGAAATCTTAAATGAACAAAGAAAGTTAGAATTTTGAGGTGTAAGTGTTGTCGGTGATAATTGTAGCTGCTGGCTGTAAACCAGCGGCGAGAATTGTACTGCTGCTTTTTCTTCTGATTTAGATGTGTGGAAGAAAAATCGGTCGCCAGGATTTGAGAACCCGGGTCCCGAACGTTTGTAAGCTAAGGCGCTAACCACTGCGCTGCCGTTGTTCTGTATTAGTTAGTGTCGAGTGGTGGTACTTGTGCTGTCGAGTACCGCCACAATTTGAATTTTTCCAAATTTAATCAACTCACAGTCACCTGGAATTTACTGATTATTAATTATAAATACGTTTATCGTAAAAAAATATTGATCGTTAGCTCGTACGATGATCTACATCGTAATAATAGTGACAAATTCATAAAAGTTCTTTCTATACCTAACATGATTCTATACTTTTCTAATTTCCTCGGCTTTCTTCTTGAAGGCACGTGAAAACATTAGAGCCATCGATCTTCGAAGAATCCGGGTTTCTTTAATGTATTTCATACACGTCGAATGTGTATCCAAAGTTCTAGACTTTGGTGGTTTGGCGAAGAGTGAACGATGGTTTCGCTCCATTTTCAACACGTCTAGCCTCGGTATCGTATCCCCAGTCTCACTGGAAAGTAAAACCGAGCGGCGGACGTCGACACTGTCAATGGCCTTTCAGTTTTTACTGCAACTCCTTCCTCCGCCAGGTTACATCGGGAAATTTTTCATAGATCGTAGATATCACTTTCATCCATTTTAATGAGGCAGACAGTAAGGGACTGTAATGAATATAAATCGATGTCTAATCCGCGTGCAACAAGGTAAACGTGAACTTACTTTACTTTGAGAACGTTTTATACATTCCTGTGCATTGTGAGAATATTCCAGAGGATCGAATAAATCTGTACGTGTAATTATTTTTTGTCGTGATTAGTTAGCTTTTATAATCCTCCTTTCATGATCATTTATGCTACAGGTGCCGAGAATCTTCTACGTTTTCCATTCTTGTCTCTTGAGGTTAACTGAAGTGCCGATATCTTGACTTTGATTAAAATTATTGCCACTCTTACGGTGCATCATTGTCTTTTAAATATAGTTTTTTATCGAATGCAGAAATGTAGGTAAAAAATATGTAGAAATTCAAAAGAAGTATTGCATAATTTTATTTTGAAGCAGCTACCATCCAAATTGCAAATTTCTTGATTATATACCAGTACCGATATCCTACTAATTTTGTTATTAAATTGAAATTAATGTTACAATACAAGCCACATTATTATCGATAATAATTTTCTTTATTTCATTAGATCTTTTACTGTGAAGTGCTGTAAAATGAAGAAATCCTAAGTTTATTTATTTTCAAGTTACTAAGTTCCATGTAAAACCTACCAATAGGTGTCAAATTCCTAACATGTAGCGTACCAAAATAGAAAATTTCTTACTACCGTACAAACTTCAAATTATTTCTTTACCTTTCATCTTAACAGTATCCGTTGAGATCTCAAAAATTATCCAATTACTTCAAAATATTTCTACATCGTTACTCTTGCTGAGAATCCTACAAATACCCATTACTTGCACAGATATCTCTAAAAACAGCTATACACAGTCGTCAATCTTCAAAACAAAGCAGCACATCACCACGTAACAACGGAACACGAGAGAAAATCATAGAAGTAACTGAGAAACAGCAGAGAAAGCAAAGTTTTTCAGTGCTCGTTCTTCGGTCTCACGATCTCCCATCTCGTTACACGAGAAACGAGCAACACGGAATCGTGATTGCGAAAAGTCAGCTCGTTTCGAGCGTCGAGTGGACATCTCGAAGAGATTTGCAAGCAAACGGGAAGAGAACCAGTCCCGTCAGACAGCTCCGGAATTTAATATAGCCTCGTTAGATCGAAGCGTGGCACTCGCGATGAAAGAAATCGGATCAGGCCGACCGAGTCAAAGTGACAACGTCTCTGTGTACGCGCTCTCGCTGGGATTAATCTTCTCGAATCGAGCAATCCCTCCAAGTGGTTCCCGCGGGAACGTCTGCATCGATTCGCGAGACTATAACACCGTAATGCGTTTAAGCACTTTTTCTCGTCGCTGGTTGTTGTCGTACTATGAATGCGGCGAGGCAGAGGAAAAGTGACGGTGAAGTTACTTGGTTCGATAAGTTTGAACGTCGATGAATCGGTTTCAACGAAATCGCTTAAAAGGATGCTATGTGCACGATGATATGTGCACGAGAGCTTTCTGTGAGAAAATCGAGAAACTTCGTTAGTATATTTGGATTGTTATTCCAAATAGAAAATATTGTACACGTACACTATTGGTTGGTTCGCTTTTGATTTTGAGTTATAAAAATGTATTGACATAAGGTACGAACAATCAGACTCGTTCAAGCTACTTTTGCTGAATTTTGTTCTACGTATTGTTCTAAATGACTACAACGTTTCATTAACTGCATTCGCCAAATATCGATGAATTATTCCTAATGCTAACAGCAGTTTCATTGATGTTTATTGTCGACTATTCGCTCAACCAGACTCCCCATTTACGTATCTTTAATTTATATATAAAAAAAAAATTATATATAAAGAAATAGGCCCGATCGACAGACTTAATTAATTCGCTAGATGTCTGTGTATTTTGGTCCATACTTTAACAACTCAGTTAAATTGATCTGATGTTTACATAACATTGGGTAAATATAAAAGATCATTTATATTAATATATTCAGTTATATGTTTCACGTGTTATTTTAAGCACATAGATATTTATGTATATGTATACATTAAGCTACGTACATAACCAAATTCAGTGATACAACCAGTTCTGACATCGGAAAAGAATTTCAAATCTTCAAGATACTTTCTCGGTGCGGTCGTGCCGACAGCAAGTGGAGTTATCGGCGGATTCGCGACAGTTCACTGTCGAATTTGCTGTGAAAATAAGAGTCGTTCGATGTACAATGTTTCTTAAAACACTAGTAACGTGTCTCTCACAATGCTGAAGGGATCGACCCCGTGAGAAATACGAAAAGTCTCAGAACATGTGGAAATTGGACGATATTGATTTCCCTCGAGGTACGTGTGTAAAAAGTGGACAAAGAGTGGAACGAAGCGACAGGAATATTTTATGATATCAGTCAACTTCCCTCCTGAATGAATATCAAGAAAGGAGAGAGGAAGGAGAAAGAAAGAAGTAAGAAAGGCCACGCAGTTTATGGAACAGAAAAGCATTTTCTCCAATATTAAAAGCGCTTAAAACTCGTCACGATAGAACTACTACCACATTTCACACCAGTTTCACAACGTTTTAATAGATTTAACATATTCGAACGTGCAAGTGAAATTTCAATATGTTTTATATAGCACGAACAATATATGCATTGCAATTATTGAATTCAAATAATTAATATTTTTTAACAATGTACGCTCCGCAATATTTTTTCAATAGGAGTAGCGCTCTATAGTATAATAATCAAGGTTTTGATTGATACATGGTTTATTGAAAAATAGCAATTCGATGAAGCACAACTAACGTCGAGTTCAATAACTGTAAGAGTACGAATATTTCCGTGATTCGTACATAAAAATATAATATATAATAACTAATACAAATGTTGTTAAGCCTTATACCGTTCCAATTAATCTATTAGATAGATCTTTCTATAAACGTTTTTAAAGAACAACTTAATAACAAAAAGATGTAAATGTTGTCATAATGTAAATCGATTTCTAAAAAAAAAAAAAAAAACTCAGCTGCAGTTATTCTGACTCTCAAAGTACAAAATTATTCACCAACAGATCTGCATTTAACTAATAAAACCTGCAGATAGATTTTATGATTCAAAAATTACTAGGAAAAGCACGAATCTCGTAAAGCAACCGTGTATCCGAAGTGGAGAAAACATTGGAGGAATGCAAATACCGAGGAAGTCAGCCATGAATAAAGATGTTCGGCGCACGGAAGTTCTCGGAATCGGGTGGAAGATCTGGCAACCGGTAATTTCGGCGTCGCGACGTCCGCCGACGTGCAGCGTCCGTGTCGGGGCCACGTCGATCCCGCGGCCGTGACTCACGTTAATGCACGGTTTCACGGGGTTTTTCCTTTTAATAGTCGCACCATGGCTCGCCGCGGGCGGTCTCGCACGCGATTTGCATCGAGGATGTCCGTTTCACGTGCCACGTGGCTGTTTCACCACGCGACTAACGCTGTTACCACCGTGGGACCTACTGCGGAGCAGAAATGACGGCTGTTTCGCTAGGGCAACTATGTGCCTGGTAAAATATTCGTCGATGTAATTGGAAATGAAGCTGCGGACAAGTGACGGATCGTTTTCGAGGGATTTTGTAATTTCGAATCGAGAGCTGTTGTCACGTTTCGTGCAGAGATCGATGCTTTACTTTGCGATATTTTTGCTGCAGGAACTTTTACTATAATTTCTCTGAGAGACTAAAAGGAGGAAGGTATCAAGATTTTTCAAAAATGTGATTTTAAGACATAGATTTTTTTAAATACAAGAAAGTACATAAAAATATATGTATGTTGTATCATATCGAAGAAGGTAAATGGAATCGGTTAGGGTTAGATGATGTACATACACATATCGGAGATTTATTTTACGTTTAAGTTAGATTCTTTTATGTAGAATCTAAATTTTCTTGGCTTATGAGAAGGTTAAGCAGATTATGATTTAGTTCGAGAAGGAGGAACAGGAATTAATAATTGCTATGAAAATAATATTGTTTGATCTATGTGCGACGGTGGAATGGCAAACGAACGGCAAGATAATATTTATATACATTGGGATGTAAATTTGAAGTTACGCAGAGTTATGTGTATAGACAGTGCATGGAGTTTTATCTAATAAAATCCCTGAACAAGGGAACATAGAGATAAGAGAAACAAGCTGCGCGATGGAAAGATGAAAACAATAGCACATTTCGTATCATACACATAATAATTTCCATTCGTGTAACTGCAATAACGTTCACTAACCAAAAATCGTAAAGACGCAACGAATTTTCAGATTGCCTGTAGCAAGCAACTAAATAAAGTACGATATTAATAACGAATTTTAACATCTCATCAAACATCTCACAAAAATATTTATTTTCAATAATTTTTGTCAATAAATAAAACTTCGGGAGAAGCTTTATGGACTTATCATCGGTTGTAAAAGGCTCGTATCTGAGAACCGAATAAATTGTCCTCTTTCAAATTACATTATATTAAACTGCATCATTTAACCGCTAAATGACATAAAAACAAAGAAAAAAAATTAATAAAGTTATACTTATCGTATTTCTCCCCTATAATATTCATATCATCATAGACTTATTCATCGAAGGTCAAAGCGACTCTTGAAAGTCGAAGCTAGTGGAGTTTGACGCTCGCACGGAACGAAGCTCTCCACGCAGTGTTAATTTCCGCTTCTGCTGGCTCGACTAAAACCGTGAGCTCGTTTAGCAGTTCATTAGCCACGCCGTTCCTCGAACGGCAAATTATGCAAAAGGCAAAGCAACTCGGCTCCTCTTTCCCTTATCCTTGAACGACGATGGTCACGTTCCAAGCCGCCTAGACTCCCGGTATCTTCTTCATGATCTTCGACGTTCGCGTCGCGGAGTCCCAAAGGCGGAAGTCGGAGCGCTACTGCACTGTTGAAAATCTCTTCACGTGTCTCGAATAGTTCGACACTTTTCCAAAACGCTGTAATTTCGTCGTACACTCTTGGGAACGATCATCGTCCATAATTTGTACTTTGATTTCGTCGAATTTAAACGCATTAGGCTTGAGTTTGACGTTTTTCGATTTGAGGATTATACGTACGTACGTAAATTCGTTTTCTAAAAGGAGTTTGGAGAATTTGAAAGTAACAAAGAACGATGGTTTTAGAAAAAGATAGTTTTATCGATAAAGATATGAATTCAGAACTCCTTTTTCAAAATTGAAATGATAAAATTGAAATATCGAAACATATAATGGCAGAAGAGCTACTCCACTTGATAAAGTTAATCTCTTCTTTTGTATGAAATACAAAACGTTCTACAATGTTGTATTAAGTATTTCTAATTATTAAAAACAGGACTTCTTGCAAAACTAGGATTTAGAACTACCTATGAATTTACACTTTAATATCCTTTCCGTCAGTTCTTGAGTAGACTGCTTCCTTTCTGCATGATATAATCCAAATTTAAGATATGATCATACATAAACATTGAAACACATTATAATTATAAAAGAGCTAGTTCGTTTCTTGTGAATTTGTTACGAGTTATCCTCTCCTTCTACATTGAATACAAAATGTTCCGCAACGTTGCCATAAGATATTCCAAATTATCGGAAACGAAACTTCTTACAAACTGCAATTCGGAACTATTTGTAATTCGTTTCTGACAAAGAACAACTAATTGATTAATCAAAATCACAGATGCAAAATGCGCGAAAATTAATATAACCTAAATCATCGGCACGGAATTCAAAAACAGCAACGAACCCGCGACAAAATTTCTAAAATAGATCAATCGTTGGCTGAAAACGTTCGTAGAATGACAAATAACCGAAACTGAGCGTCGTTCCTTTTGAGATTCGCCGTGCGAAATTGCGTTTATGCGGAAGGTGGCGTAGGATGTGGACGACTCGCGGTGCATGATGCATCGTTCTTCGTGATTTAAGTTGTTCCGCCGTATGCACTTGCACCGTGCCGTATTTATTATTGTCTCTCCAGAGGCGGACATGTTTATTATGATTGCCCGCCCGACATACGGCCCGCGCTCCTTTGAGCTTTTAATTTAAGCACTGCCGGTAGTAACGCTGACTCGTTAATGGGATACGATTCTTGCCCATGAGATTTAAACGTCTTCGATAAGTGCACAGTAACTGTACCCTTGGTAATGGACGTCGTACATATATCCTTGTGACCAAATGGAAAATCCACCGGAAGATACAGTGGAATTGATTTTCAGTACGCCTGCAGACTTCGAGATTTTGAAATTAGAAGAGACGAAGGAATTGTTGGAGAGTAAGAAGTTTTGCGATGCTAAAATGGAATAAGATTAATCTTAACCTTCTCGCTATAAGACTTCCAGTGTTGAAGGTATTTTTGAATATGCAAATCGAATTTTCCTTAAGAAGAAATAATTCACTACGAGTTTCTCTTTCGAAAGCAAAGCGTGTTAAGAACAAATTTTATCGTACATTTTCGTCTTATTATCATACGTAGAGCAATCTATTGATTATTATATGTATATAGAATAACTTGTGTTCAGTCCGGAATTATCCATGTTCAAATAATACAAGCACATTTAAGAAATTTTCAAACTTCATTTTCTCGGAAACGAAGCCCCGGACAAACAAATTTTATTCTACATTTTTAACCCAATTTTTTCCACGTAGAATAACTCCCTAACCGGTTCATTACGTTATGTGGTATAGTTATAGTTTTTATTTAAAACTGCAAATTACAATATTTGGGTTTAGAAGCAGAACATAAACGATAATATGAGTTTGTTTTTCGCAAACTGTAGTATATTAAATCTGTCATACAAAGCATATTGAAGAACGAAGTAAGACTATCAGAGAAAAAAAGCACTATCCATTCGTAGGAGAAACTTTTCATGTTGTTATGATCAAGGTCCCCAATACATTATACTTAGTACCCTAATGTCTTGTTATTTCTAGAGAATCTAAAAGATTCTTTAATTAATTAATTATAGGTGAAAAAGATTCGAAGTGCTTGATACGGGAAAGGTTGATATATAAGTAAGTTTCAAGTAAACTCGTTTGGTTACTTGGAAGAGTTAGGGGTGTTAGGGTACTGACAGTAATAGGTGCAATATTTTCTCGTAACGAAAACAGAAAAACGATGGAATTAGTGCTTAACCGCCTTCAAATTGACGTCTGCAATTCTTGTTGGTTTTACGAGCTGGTTCTGAACGTAGAATTAGCACTGGAACGTGACTGTCGATCGTAATTTGCGAAGTATGATTTCGAACGGACTATTGTATTTAGCGAACAATTTAATTAAGTCGGTCTTCCACTGCTGAAGTAAATTAACGTGAAATTTGAAGTCACAGATTGATAACAGAAATTATAGAGACACGAAGAATGAACGTTTGAACGTGAGCATTGATCGTAATTTGCGAGGAACGATTTCAAATATATTATCGTAATGAGGAATTTTACTGCATCGATTTTTGTGTATTTCTGGAGTAAATTAGCGTGAAATTTGAAATCATAATTTAATAGCGGTAGTCGTAAAAATGGAGGATTAATGTTTGAACGTGGGTGGTGATCGTAATTTATGAAGAAAGATTTTTATCACATCATTGTGTTTAGTAAATTAGCATGAAATATGAAGTCATAGATAAATGACTGAAATTATACGAATACTAATGGCTGACAGATAATTTAGTGCATTTTCTTGTATTTTCCAAACATATTTTACAAGAGTGTAGGTACTCGTGGATGATATAACAATGTGCGAACCAAATATCATTTGGTTCAACCATTATCTGCAATTGTAATATATAACATAGACATAATTTTCTAACAACCTTTTAATCATTGCGTGAAAGTCCAAATCAAAATTCGTTATTAAGGTATCTGAAAACATCACCAAAATGTTAATATTTTACCGTAACAGGTAGCAATTGATCCGTTTCAAACGAAAGTAAAATTAGGCAATCGAGTCAGCTTGCTACAAAAGACGTATGAAATTAACCATACTTCCAAATGATGTAATATAAAATTAAGAAATCCAAACAGGACCATATTTCAAGAAACTTTTTAAAAGGTGCAATCACAACGAAGAAAAACCAATCAATGACTACATTTCCCGATAAAATTAAATATCAACTATAAAAGAAACGTAAAACTTACCAACTTTGCTACATAAATTCCACCACTTAATATCGTCCAACAAAGTGAAACGGTACACCATGTTAATGACACTAACAAGACAAACGACGGGCAATCTCTGACGTTCCATTGGCCAAAAGTAAGTAACGTTCCTTCATGCAACCCCGACCTACGAAAGTTGGCTAATTTTCGTCGCTCTGACGTAACAAGATCTAGCGCAATTTCCTCGCTAACCACCTGCGGAAAATTTGATACGCGATACCATAATGAACCCGGTATTCTGCTCGCGGAAATTAATGTTTACGCCGCGACTTAGCGGCTGCAGCCCTCTGTACGGTGTTGGTCTGGCGTGAAGGAAGGTGCAGAAACTACGCAAGTAAAGCCTCGTGCTTTATACGCGAACTGCCTCGAAAATTCCGCGCACGATTTGTTGCGAGGCTAAGAAGCCTCGATCCCATCCCTTACACGTCCTTGTCCCAGCTGCAACCCGCTACCAAGTTACGTTGATATGCAGAGTACGAACGCCAATAAACTTACGTCAACCGTAAGTTGTCACTGTTGCTCACTGTGGACACGTTACGTGGGTAACGAGCGATGAACACAGTTGGACGTAGTTGTTTGATCGTGTTTAGGATCATTGATAGGTTACCAGGCCTGATGGTGAATGCAAGCGGATGTTACTAAATGGTGAAATTGATTTAGGAATTGCGATTTCCTAGTAGAAATTGGGATTTATGTGATAGTTGATTAACAATGGATTGTTTAATTTGTAAATTACAGTTTGTGATTCTTTGCTCATCAGCCGTAAAACTACAACAAAATGTTTTTCTTATTAAGAATAAACGGAAAAGTATATCTGGAAAAGTATTACCATCTTAACTAAAACCTAATCTCAACAACTCGGTCATTCAACACCATAACAGTTTTTGTAACAACCTTAGAAAGGAACTCTCACTTAAAGGCAAGAAGAACTCGCAATCATTGTATCAATTATCCACAAAGCATTTCTCGAACGTTCTAAACAACGGGAGGTCACATTCCATCCGTTCTCCAATCGAATAGAAATGCCGGCAAGACATCTCAGTCATCAATTGTCGGTGTCATTGAAAATACGCAAGAGATCAGCCGCGAGCATCAAACGACTTTCTAATTCGTTTTGGATTCACCTCGGCGAGAATAGCCGGAAGCTAAACGTTTTAGTAATGGGCTAATTAATTAGCATAACGCTGCATTAGGAAGAAGCAAGTGACCGGTACGCGATTCTCGTGTCGCACGTCACGAGGCTCGTCATCCCGTCACGGAATGCCATTCGTTAAGGCAACCACGCTGGTCACGTTCGACTTGGACGGTGCATCGATCATGAAACGTGAAAATAGCCGGCTGTCATGAACGGGACGCTGTCATTATCGGTGACCCCTCGTTGATCCCGCGACTGTCAACGATGTTTTCCGTCCGCGTTCCGTTGCAAGCTGAACGAAAGCCGCTTTTGATCCTTCTTGCTGAGTCTTTACACATTCTTTACGATTCATTTATAACGCAACGCCACGCTGTTTTTCTTAGCTTTATTTTTGGTTTTTATATCCATTTTGTGCGTGAATGCGTTGATGAGTTGGTTGTTTGATCGGATGGTTTTGATGATGGATAGCCGTTTCGGTGACATAAAACATAGTAGGGGTTTTAGTGGTGTCAGAAGCAGAGAATGTCCATACACATTAACATTCTTTAAATTTGAAATAACCAGAGATTTATGTCGATAAGTCACTAAGTATTACAATAAGTATTTTATAATAAATATTCAAGAAGAACATTCGAAGTGAGAATTTTGAACGAAACATCTGAAACTTGGTAAACGGATGAATATTATATATAGGAATGAGGTAGGAAATTGAGCGTCGTAGTTGTGAATGAAATACGTACTGTTGGTATTTTCGTAGTCTTGTCGTTACCGTTGTTCGTGCCAGTTCAAGTGCTATCAGTGTTGTCCTTATCATGATTGAAGTTTGTTACTAAGTTCGTGGTTTATTGACTTGTCCTTGTGTTATGAAAATGCACATTCGTACTTCCGCTCCTCTCGTGTATTTCGGTAGTAGAATTTGCTAAGTAAACACGTATATCTCTTGTGTTCGTTCTTATATTTTGATTTCATTGAATGACAACAATATCGAAACATAAGTGTAATACAATAGTTTGCCAACAAACTAAACCACTATTTGTCGCAATTCAGTTCCAATTTCCTTTTTTCTCCTTTCTTTCGTGCATTCAGTTTCTTTTTTCTATTTTTCTTTTTTTTGAAAATGAAGGACAACGCCAAACTCCTTAAATTTTTTCTCCACTTTCAATCGCGTCGAAGAATGGTTGGGACGCTGGGATACGAGAGCGAAGACGGGAATTTTAATTTCGCCATGGTAGCTGGGGAAATTCGAGGGAACCGTTGATTCAGGCAATGTCCTCGTAACGGAGGTGAGAGCCGCGAAAATTAAGGCTCTCGGCCGAGTATATCTTGTCGAGCGTGCTGCTCGCTACCACTGCACGAACGCAGAGCGAACTGTAACTTGTTTACTTAATGCAAGTGCCCATTCACTTTCCAAGTGTCCTCCAGCACGCTGCACTTTCGCGAACGCATACGGAACGGTAGTTTGGCGTCCTGGTGCAGTCGGAAGCTCCTTTCCGTTTGTTGGAAAGTATCTGCAGCTCCCTCCGCAGTGACTCGTTACAGACGATCGTCTACTCTAGTGATCGCGTGAAAATTATCCAGCGTTCCCATGCTTATCCGTTTCTTTCTAACGAGTACTCTTTAGGTTTGCTTAATCATTCCTCTTCCTTTTTTCTTCTCTTTCTTTTTCTATGTATTACATTGCACCAACATCGTGATAATTAGCGACACTTAATCGTTCATTCTAAATATTTCATATTCAGACTAGAGATTGCGATATTTGTAGTCGAAGACTATAGCAGAAGAACATGATAAATAGCTTGTGAATTGTGAAAATTGTTGGATGCAAAAATACACAGAATGCACGTAAAAATGCGAAAGTATATAAAATAGAATACTCGGCGTAATATTTATTTTGACCTTCATTTTAGAACAGATTAAATGGATACAGTAGATAATGTTAAAGTATAATTGAGTCACGTAATAAATTTCCGTTATTATTACTGGCGATTGCAATTTAATAGGACAAGTGCCAGTTGATCACTAAATAGAATCTATTGTCTCACTTGAAATAATAATTATAATTCGACGTTGCTACACGTGTCATAATATTGATAATTCTCATTTTAGTACAGAATCGTCATTTTAATATCTTAATAGCAACTGTTTCTCAGTGATAGAAGAGAACATGTTTTTTTCGAATACTTGAAGTTCTTCATCTAGAGATTTGAAAAATGATTGAATATTGGATACGGATAAGATTCATTCGCGAGAAGAGAATCCTGCGGCGATCATGTGGTGAAAATCTGCTTAAATTTTATTATGGTCGTAGTTCGTATGATTCTGTCGTTTCTCGAAGCAAGCAGTTACGTAGAGGTTATCGCAGATTGCACGCACTTGCGACGAGATTTTATTGCGTCCAATCTCCATTCGGCGTTATTATTCTCAAAATATAGTCCATCGATACGAGCAAGCTTCCACGCTTCTAGTTTCCACGTATTTCGCGTTCATTGGTTTCCCAAGATATGAAAATCGAGAAACGAACCGTGGAAAAAATAAAATATTTAATTGTTCCACAGTTTCTTTCTACTGTTTGCATTAATTTTCCTTAATGATTAACTGGTACACCTTATTTCGTCTTGTATCTCCGAATACGTGAGATTAATATTCTTCGCAATTTGTGAAATTAATTTCTTTAAATTTCCACAACGCATGTAGATCTAAAGTCATATTTTATTACGGGTAAGAGGATAATTAATAAATTCATTTGTCTTTTCAATTTTTAAGTTTCATCTAGCGGTGAAAGATAGTTCTATATATTCTACAGATTTACAAATTCTACGATTTCTACGTATGACAGTTTAGATTTGAGATTGTCGAAACACTTTACTCTATATAAATATATTATAAAGTGTAAAACTAAACTGCACATTTATTCATAGTTCTCGTTATTCATATCTGGGGTAAAACACTTCTTTATTTAAATTATAATAGGGATTATAAAATAAAAATAAGAATATTCCTTGAAATATTCTTTAATGATTTGTATATTCTGAATTGTATTATTCTTAGTTCTGGTTCTCTTTATTCCACGTAGATACTTCAAGACTACTCACGTATACTCATAAAAGCTAAAATATTTTTTACAACTATTAAACAATAAACTTATGCGATCATAAATAGAATTCCAAAGAAGTACTACAAAGCACAGTTTACTGATAAATTTCTTGTAACCCTAACTCTCCCGGAATTACTTGTACAAAGCTCAACTCAGTCGACTTAAATGGATTATTAACTTGCTAGCGAGCAACTATCTCGTGTTCATGAATTTATCACCAGTCGAATTTAACCCCGATGTCGAGGCATTGACGTGTAACGTTATGTATTAATACAGTCAGCTTGGATTTTAGAAAGCTCGGACGCTAATTACGTATAAGCGGGGTCGTTGTTTTCGTATAATTAAAACTTGTGCCCTGACGAAGAATACTAATCCGTTGGTTATAACCATACGCACACTGTCTGCCGTCGCTTTTGTTGCTCGTAACGCGTAATTAGCAGGTTAAATCATAGCCAGCGGATTATTGGACTTCATTCCGCAATTTCCATGAGAAATTTTCATCGGTCCGATGTTGAAAAGCGAATCAATTAAGGAAAACGCGAATATCTTTCTGTCGTGAATGTCGAATCCGGAGTAATTAGTTGATGAGAGAAACATACATATGTGTATTATATATATATATATATAAACACATTTTTCAATACGAAAATATCGCAGACATCGAGCCAAAATTTAAAAATCTTGTTGTTTATGTATATATTGAAAAAATAGTATTAATTTTTGTAGCGTGTAAATACCGAAGAGGAAGAACAACTTTTGTCTGGCAAATATTGAAAGAAAAACGAAGTCAAAAACGTATTTTATTTCATTGCTTGTTTAGTTTGTACATATTGTATCTTGGTTTATTTATACGGAAAACGCATCATTTTGCCGTTGGGTTGTGGAAAGATAAATATCAATATTGATATTTGGTATTGATTTCTATTATATTTTTAAATAATCGAATCGCTATACAGCCAAATTGATCAATTCTACTTTCTACTCACTTGTTTAAGTGCATTGCTAATGTTCAATTTCTTAAAGAACTATTGACATCTCTACGAATTTACTTGTTGCAAGAACATACTATAAAACTAAACTTACATATTTCTACCATTCTATAAATCAAAAAGGATTTTTCAATTCCGTCTTGTTTGGAATATCCACATCATTAATCGACGAACAGTTTGACGCTAATTACACACAACTCATGTTGCGACATAATAGCACAAATACATAAAGATTCTTACGAAAAGGAAACGCGTATCTTTTACGATTCCCGCGGTAATACGACGCTGAGAATGATAAATCATGGCATGGTCAAACCGGTTCACAACACTAACAAATTTCGTTCTACTCGGTGTGCTGTTTGTAACTGAGAACGTTGCTTTCCAACTATTTGTATCGTTTATCCATCAACTGTTTTATTGAAACTTTATTAATCGAGTGGTACACATGTTGAAAGATAAGTGAATAGTGAACGCGGAAATTGAAGATAATTCGTGTATGGTTTTGTCAAAACAGAATTTTTTCCTGATCCGTTATGCAAGCTACGATGAGTTGGCAAACTTGCTTATTAATGGATGTCATACTCTACAACAGCATTGCTTCCGGTTTGTCTTGTAGATACGAGTTCGATCGTGATTGAAACGATTTTAACGTTATTTCTCGATAATATATCTATTGCAGGAAGTTGTTAGGTAATTCGAAGGGCATTTTTATTTAGTTTATAGTTTGTCCATCAGAGAAAGTAGAAAGTGATTTATTAGTAATTCTCTATTGAAAAATGTAATCAAATAATACAATTTAAAATTTACATCAAACGTTAGAATTCTATTACATAGGATATATAAGTTACGATTATAAGTTAGGAACTTTAAGTATATATTTTGCTTACCACAATAAATCTGCGATTACAATTTGTCTTATTTGTGTTTGCATTATATATTATTTAATAGATACAGTACAATTTTCTAATTTTAGCAATTGTTAACAAATATGTAACTAGCTCAAGCTCCGTCTTCATTTTAGGTTCATTTATATCTTAGCAAATTAAAAACTATTGAAGAAATTACTTCAAGAAAAACTCTACATCTTTACTTTTGTATATCCGTGACCTGGAGACCGTTGTTACAAAGAGAATAGAATTTAGTGAAAAAAAAATTCGAAATAAGGAGAGGTCCATATAATTGTGCCCTTGAATATAAATTATGTTTTGGGTTACAAGATCTAAAAACAAAAGAGCTATAAGTACATTTCTATCGCTGTTTCTTGCAGCCTTTAGCTACAGCTACAAGGTTAGCTTTTTGGTAATGTTCTTCGCTATAAATATATGAATCTGCTCCCTATCATAGCTTCTTCTATTCTATTGTAACTTATACTTATACATTTATTTATTTCAATATATTTTTCTATTACAAATTCATCCACTCGTTCTTCTATCAGTCAACCTCAAGAAAAATCAACAGACTATCTACAATATTCCAAAAATTGTTATCAATTACAAAATTTCAACAATCTGTCGCTAATTACGACATACATGATTAGCATTCAAATACCTGTTTCTCGATTATGAAACTCTAAAAACACACAGCAACTAATTGTACGTATGACTATAAAAAGATGAAAAATGGCAACATATGAGATTATAACTATCGTAAAACGATTTCACGAAATAGTCAATAGGCGTCGAAGCAATCGTCGTTTCTCCAGGGGCGCGTATCGTTTTCAAGATAATTGAAACGTGTCTCCGCGGTATTATTTATTGACCGTTATAAATCGAATTTACCTACCACTGTGTGCACGTTCTATCGAGATCCGATTTATTGCACTCGTAAAAACCCTTCCATCCGTTACCACTTTGTGCCCCGATTTCTCGCAGGATATCTCGTCGCGTGAAACGTTCTCTGAACACTGATTCCCTGGCAGTCTTCCCTCGTTTCCTTCCGATGTGGTTTCACGCCATGCTTCACGATTGTTCGTCCGTGAATACGTTTTTGCTCACCGAAAAAGAGAAAGGAATTTGCGGACTGGATGCTTTAACTCCGAATTCCGAATGAGCTTGCTTTCGAAGGTTCCTGCGCATGGAGAAAAACATAGCGAGTTTAGGAATGTGTGGGTTTCTTTATGGGATTTATTGCTACAGGAGGACTCGAATTTTTTGAACTTCTTTCAGGTAAAAGTAAAAATGTTTAATCTGTAATGTTTAGTTAACAGTGTAAAAATAACGAAAAATTAATGATTGAAGATTTCAGCAGGACGTTGTTTTTAATTGTAACGTAATGTTTCAGTTTTGGCGTTCAGAAAGCGGAAAAATTCCTCATATTTTATACAGGTTTTTGCTCTCATATCTGTATAAATTTAAAAAACTCGTTTAACGAAAGGAAAGTGTAATTGTCAAAAATAGTAAGATATCTGTTATTTCTTAATTTTTCAGAATTGTTGTAAAAATGCTTGTCTCTGATATATCTTTCACTTTTTTGATCTCTGCAACAACCCTCGAGAACATAAACGACTAATTTCGTTCTACTAAAAGTTTGCTGCAAAATTCCCTAAGAATTTATCATCAGACACTCACGTACATACGGTACTTTCGCCTTAGGAAACATAAATTAACCAATAACACGCTACTGCCAGTAAAAACATAACACATCGTAATCGTAACTCACAAAACCATAGGTACAATGTATCAAATCGCAGCTACATACATATTCCAGAATAGCACTCCAGAGAATATGCCAGAATAGCAATTTCACAAATATATATAAACCTTATCGATTAAATTCGAAAATCTCTGCTTAAAAATTGACAGAAATGATGATGAATGAGAAAAAGGAATCAGAAGTACTCGCCCATAATTTTCCGATAAAACCCTTTCGTTCATACGGTAATGACAATTTTCGTGATCTTGTTTCGCTCATCCCATCGATAAATCGAGAAGTTCTACAAACGACTTGCCTGTTACAGCAGTTTTTGACTGGCTGGTGAAACACGATGAAGCAACAAAGCGTTTGGCGCGTGGTGCTTGCAGTGCTCAACTTTCGCGGAATAAATAATCCGCGAACTGAAGCGTTATCTTCGAGCGGAAGCCGAAAGTTTCTCAACAAGTTGGTTGAGATTAGTCTTGAAACGAGATTGTTACGCGGCTTGGCATTTGACATCGTACCGTTGGACAATGCGGTGTTTGAACGAGGATTCGGAACAAAAATCAAAATTCACTGACCACGTTCACTGGTCACTTTCGCACGTTCGCGAACCACGTTCGATACGTTCGCACGCTTACAGGCCATGTTCTCACCGTTCGTATCGTCTCGTGGAAACATGCACTTCCATTTGATATAACCACTGTTTGCTGTCGTTTCCATTGCTTACATGGACAAGCAACGAAATAATATACTAGATAATATTTAATAAGAAGCGATGGCGTAATTAAGTATTCAGGTGGTGTAAGAATCTACGCTCAATATTATAAATACATTCGCTCGACGATGTTTCGCTACCGATTGTTCATACATGCAAAGTACAATTTATTTTAAACGATCGTTAGCCTACGTTAAAATTACGCAATTCGTTCTCCACGTATTCGAAATAGCTGGATACTTAGAATTTAATAGAATTCAAAAATTAGGGTAAATCCGTTATAATCTTTTCATTTATAATAAAATATAATTTCTAAAAGAATTTTGTTCGATGTGGTGGGAGCGAGTGTTTGGCAGGCTGGAATAATCGTTTCAGTATTTTTTAAAATAATTCGTACATTTGAAAATTATACAGTCAGACTACGTGGTATCTTTAATCTTTCTCGAATACACTCGTGTTTCAAGCAACAAAACAAATTGCAAATTATATCTAGGAAAAAAAGATAAAGAAGATCATTCGAGCGTGAAAATGCTAGCTCCTAACTTCATCTCGAATAAAATTCTTTTGTACACCTTCACCAAATTTCCAATTTCGTGTATTCCCATTGTCATTACCTATTCCTTGTCATAACCATCGAGGTCCAATTATCATAACGCGAAATCGCATTCACATTTCTGGCAGACGACGCATGCATTCGCGTTCTCGCGGCACAATAGCCGCGTGTATCGGCCCCCAGAAAGCATTTTCACGCGGAATTGAGCGGCAACGAGCGCGACATCTCTTCGGTACTTTTCTTCTTTTCCGACTCGACCTTCTCTCACCCCCTTTTCCTGCATTTTTCCGCACGATTCTCGTCTTCGCGCCCGGCCGCTGCTCGTTTCTCTTGGATACATAGAGGCACGTCTGAATTGTCGTAGATTTTCTATGGGTGCCGTGTGGACCAACCGGGAAAATTCGCCCGGGAAAACCTGTTTATATTCACGGCCATGTGGCAACTGCAAAGGGAGGAAAAATCGTGAAAGTTTATCTCGTTTGTAGCCACTGCAATGACTACCCTGTCGCGGTTGTTCCCCTTGAACCACTTTCTTCGTTTTTTTCTATCTTCCTTCACACATTACCCTTTTTTTTCTTATCGAGCACATTTTCATATTCCCTGTTTTCGTAACACTTCTAATTTTTCCCTTTTTCTCTTTTAAGGATATACGCGCATAGGTAGTATTAGGAATTAATTCGATTTTGTCTCAATTTATGTCGTTTTTGGTTTTCTAATTTTATGGGCTGTCTTGGTGGTGTTAAATTGATATATACGAAATGAGGTGTGAATTCAATAGAATAATATCACCTATTAAATCTTGTCTCATTGTCGATTATATCAACTGGGCGTTTATGTGAATTTAACTTTGGGAAAAATGGCATGAAAGTGAAAAACATAAATGTAGCAAATGTAGCAAGTCGAAAACATTCTCTATGTGTATTCTCTACATGAATTATTTTATGAGAAACTATAACAATTCTATTGTAAGACCTTTTAAATCCCAAGACAAATATTTCCTATAAATCCGAAACAACGAAGCTAATTAGTCACTGAAAAACTACATTTAAATCGTTTGAAGAATACTTCTACTAAATATATGATATCTCGAAGACACTACACGTGGTATTTTGATAAAACTATTATGTGCGAATTATTCTTACAATCGTTCGTAATATCTAATATCCGTCTAATATTTGTTCTTAAAATTTCGTTCATCTATTGTTAGTTCCTCTTTCGACAAAATAAAATACATGTTTTTCGTTCTTTTTAATCGTTCTGATTTTCCAGCCGTCCACTTTTAATCGTTTTTTGACTATTCTTTTATAACGGGTCGTTTTTTGCTGCTAGTCGATATATGTATACGTATGTTTTATTCCCTGGCTTTATTTTCGCGCCCCTAATTCACCGGCCAACAGTCTTCCCGTAGTTTTCTTTTTCCTTCGAACACAATGAACCGACCTGCAGCACGCTTAAATTGCACGATTCTAACCACGCGGATTCCCCATCCGGAAATTCGCTCACGTTTGGTCGACTCGCTGCATACTATGGCGAGTTTCCGGTCTTCCTCCTCTGGTCTAAGTTTTCCCGTGGATTGGCGTGTAGTGTCTGTTCTGCGACACTCTAATTCTCCGCGAACTGTTCTCTTCTTGCTGAGCTCTTGGAAATTTCGTACTCGACTCACTAGTTTGCAGCAATCTTGCGGAGAAAACTGATCATCGAATTTTATTGCGGAAAATTGTGTATCAAATACAGATCGACATCGAGAATTGAAAATAAACGTATGTCAAAGGCGAAACTTTCTTTGCACTAAAGATCTAAAATTTCCAAAATTGCAATGCTACAAAAATAGTAAAATTCTTTAAAGTAAAGTAAAAATCCTCTGGTATGTCTAGTGAAATTGTCACATGAAAATGTATAAAATTTCGTACTTGGTTATACAATATTTGCAATAGATGTGCCAATAATTTAGTAGTCAGTATGAATTTCAATTGCAATATATGATTGGAAGAACTGCAAAATGTTCATTGAAATTATGTGATATTAATGTGCAATTTATAATATTTATAATAACAGAAAAATTAATGATATAACGTATATAAAATTTAATTAATTCAATTTTGTTATTTTTGTTCCAGGTAAGTGTTAAAGGAGTTTCAATTCGAATTACACGTGATACGAAGTATTTCATGTTCGTGATAACAAGATTAAACAATTATGGTGAGTAGTAATATATGAATTAAAAGAATTGTTCAATGAGCATCGGTTGCTTATAGTAACTTGCCATACATTTTAATTAATTTTAATCGTCCTCTATAAAAGTCAAAAACGATCTACAAAGAATAGATTTCCACAACAATTTAGAGAAATTATTTATTTATTACATTTTTAAAATTGTTTAAAGTATTACATTTTTTAATATAGCTTTAAATTCGCATAATAAAACACAGCAAATATAATATTTTTCAAACCTGTAATACAACAACGAATTCAAATTGCTTCATCTCTCCGTCCTAACAAAAAGATCAGGTTTAACATTAAAACGTTATAACCAGATTAAAACTTGCACGAGAAGCTGTTCGATTTGATAACCAATTTTCGGTCGGTTAAATTGAATCAATCTCGTCCTTTTAATTAATCAAACGCTCGGTCTTTTTGCTTGTCTGGTCGCTTTCAGCGTGTTCGGTTCGTATTAGCGTTTTCGTCGAATCGATGGCTTAATTAAGAATTTCGTTGGATGAATACCGTAATTAAAAAACGTGACAGTCTATCGAGTCATCGTCGACTATTTTTCAAAAGGGCGTTTCGATAGCCATCGACCGGTGGTAAAGGCGCGTAACGGGCCGCGAATGATTCTTTAAAAATAGGTATAACGCTTTGATAATCATGATCGTCATATCATCAAACGTATCGATGTGACTGTAATGAACCGCTGCTTAATGAAGCCATCGTTCAACCATTCTGTATGTCGATGGAACGTCTCTTAACGCGTTTGCAGTCGAAGATCATTAATTTGTATGATTTGATCATGATTTATAAGGCTAGGCGATACCTCTTCTATCGTTGGTAACTCGAATCACTTGATTTTCATCTTTTTACAACTGACAACTGAAAAAGTTTCTCTGATTAGGAAAAAATTCAATTAGAGAAAAATTGTACGAGTTACGTAGATTCGTAATTGATAAACTTTCTGAGATTCTAAGAATATTTGAAATACGTCATAATGGCGTTGTTGAGACGTAGAATAAGTTTTTAGTATTTATTCCTCTAAATTATTTTAATATTCGTTATTGATATTCATAGATTTATTGTCAGTTTATTTTCTGGTGGCACACGGTTTAATGGTGTTGAAAACTTCTTAACACTTTGATGTCTCTTTCAATATTATCAATGTGTTATAAGATAAGATCAGAAGAATAAACGATTGAAAATAAATTGAAATAAGATGAAAGTAACTTATCGAATATAAAATTTAGAATAATATTCTTCATCTTATCGTGAAATGCAATTGCAACCGGGATAAAGTAAAGAAAGCAGAGGTGGAATATTCTATATAAATCTGCGATTCCTTCAGTCGTAATGTCTGCAAATAATTTACATTTACCCGTTTTGCTTAAAAGCAACGCCATGTTGTGAAGCTTAAAATTATTAGATCTGAAAATTTAATGCTACGAGAGCAGAAGAAAGAATTTCTCTGTTATATTACAATAACTGTATAAATTTAGTACTATGATAAGTTTTGTCTATTTGTTATAGTATTCAATAATTTCTGATTTTTTTTAACATTATTCCACAAATATATTGTTCAATTAGTACTTATTAAATTAACTCTTTAGTATGAGAAATATCTTTTGAAAAATATTATACATTACAGTAAAAATATACTAAAATAGTATAATATTAGGGAAGGATATACAGAAGATAAATTTTTAAATTATCCGTCGTTAAAACAGTAAATTCATAGATTAATTAAAATATAACCACCTGATGATAACGCGTAACTTTTTAACAGCTGTGATTCAACTTTGTTTTACGAGCGGCAAGAAAAATATTTCCTGTCATATTATACGGGTTAACGAGTAATAAAATTATCACATTGTATACATAATGTATAATAACATTATCGCACGTGTGAAATTTATTTTAATGAATTGTAATCTACTAATTTGCATCTTCAAATTTCTCATAAATGCATAAATGACCATAGTCCAATTATTACTAGATTATAACCATCCAGAAACGTAAGAATGAAGGTACACATTTCTGAAGTAAGTTTACAGAGTAAAATACTAAATGATAGTAGAAGACACTTTATAATACTTTGTCAAAGAATCCGTTACTTCATCGCCATTGGCCGTCTAATGGAGTGGAGAGTTCGTTAATTGAGGATCGTCTCGGCCAATATAAATGTCTCGTTGGGCATTTAATGAGCGAGTCTCGTACGTGTTGGAAAATAGGGAAACATAAATACACGGATGAGAGCGGTGAATTAATCTTGGTCATCCCTCGTCGCCGCAATTTTAAATGCCTGCGTTAATTAAGAGCCGTGCGTGCTAACACGTGACTCCTTCAGCATTTAACGCGTCGTTTTGCCACGCGAGTAACACGCAGACCGTTTCATTTTATCCTCCTCGAAGTGTTCGTGTATCTCGTATTTTTTCACAGCACTGTACATTTGACAGGATAATGAATGCACATCTGCAACACTGTTGCATACTTTTGCATTAAAGTAAAAGGTAAAGAAGAACTTGATTTGGTAATTGAGAATTCACGATCTTGAATTACGAAGTCCTATCTCTTTTAATCACACAGATATCTAACTCGTGTTTTCTAAGGAAAACATTTTTATTCGCCGTACCGCAGTAGTTATGGATATAGCAAACAGTTTTGCGAAATATCGATTAAACATTTCTCCTGAAGGGAAGTAGAGGTCGTTGAGAACGTAGAAACTGAACGTCCTAAAATCTGAATATTCGGTGGGACCATATTTGTTATATGCTAATTTATTTGCTAGCTATTCATACTGTACGCTAAGTTTTTATTCCATATACTGTTTCACCACGCTACTGATAAAATTTCAAAATGTTTTATGCAACACATACCTTCATTCATCGCTCCTTCCATTTACTCAGTAATTTTTCCTCGCATAATAACGCGTTATAGGGGATAACACGCTCATTATACACATAATTCTCAATTTATCCGCAACTTTTCGTACAGCTGACCCAAACTCATCCTCGCTCTCCTAACGCGTTAAATCCAAACTATTTCCATAGTAACTTTCGACACTTACTGCTAGAATAGCATAGCAATTACGGGCGAGTCCAATTAATTAAAGCTGAATGCAACAACGGGCTACGGGTACGCGTGCTCCGACGACGCCTCGATCGCATAGTTTCGCAATTATTTCCACGAGCAAAAACGCTTGGCACGCTGGTGTGATCAGCGTCGAGTTAATTAACGGGTAGTAGACGAGCAGAGGGTGAAAACGAAAGTTAAACAGTGTCCGAAATCGAATCTGCTGGAACGGTTGGTATAATCGAGGCAAACGGGCCGAATAATTCGAAGGGTGGAAGGGTAGCGGCAATTAATTCGTTATGGCACGCTCGTTAACGGGATTCTTGGGTCCCCTTTTGTCTCACTTTTCCGTCTCTCGAGGCAAAGCCGGTTTTCGCGGGACGCGTTATTAATCACAGGCCGTAGGATTAGGCGGTAGGAATTAATCCGAATATTAATCAAACATCCTTTTCGGGTCTCTACCCCTTCGTCTTCGTGATAAATTGCGGATTCGTCGTGTTACTCGCGCCTTGTTTAACCACGCAACCTGACGGTTGGCCTGTCACGATTCGTTAGCATTATTTAGATAAATGAGATCCCTTTTGACGGATTTGTTTTGCATGGAACTGCACATTCGGGAATTGAACTGCCAAATTTGGCACGTAATTCGCGTATTTAAATTTAGTACGCATCTAACTTTTACGTTGATCTTGGCTTCTGAGAGTGCGCTGTTGTTTTTTGGAAATCGAGCTTCCTCCGCATTCACTTATTTGCCAACCCTATAATAGCTGCGTTAGACCGAGGGTTCTGCAGATTTTAGAATCGCAGAGTTGAGAGTATTTCTGTTGTGATGAATTTCTATATATATATATGTCGGAGATGAAAGGACACCAGAGCCTCCCCTTTGGAACTTTAGGAAAAAACCTTAAAATTATAATCTAGATTCTTTAGTCAATCCGATTGCATTTGTTCAATATTTGTAATAGTGAGCTTGGGCTCGAGGCGACAATCAGTCGCCGAACGTAGCCGCGGTCACGGGATGAACGCTTTGTCTAACAAAGGTATGGAGTAATTCTATAGCTCTCCTTAAAAGAAATATTTGTAGCGGCACGCGACAGTAAACATTCCAAGACGGGGTTTCTGTCCCGTGGCTCGCCACACGCAGATCCTATTCTTCGGGTATGATGGTTACTAGATGCCGACGCGTCTTCACAGTACATGATCAGCTAGCCCAAGGGCCGTTATAAATATTAAAATTTAGTTATCTAAAGTCTCTCAAACAGACAAACAGTCTTTGTCCCAACTACGGGAAGATAGGGGAGATCTATTTTTCAACGAACGACGCTTCCCGCTAGCAACCTTCCCTCAAGGACGGCTAGTATCCTTTTCTAACCACCAACATGGAAATTGACCAATTAACAGCAACGTCAATCTCCCTCATTTTCCGAACGAAGGCATCTCTCCACGAATCCGATGATCTCGTGTCCTTAAACACAGCCCATCATAGTTTTCCTGTACAGCATCATACGGAAAGTCATTCTCTCGTGAGGTCTCATTAGCGAGTTACATAGCGTCTTTACGCTCGGTGAATATCTTACGTTTTAACAAAGAGCTAGTTTAGTAATACTTGTATCGTAGACAAGTAAATCGAGTCCAACTTAGACTTTGGAAGAAAGTACATTTGTTATCCCGTTGACCGCGGATTCGTTTTCGATCCTAAGACCATTGTCATTAGTGTCTAATCACCGCGGTTACTTGTCAATTCTAGAATATCCACACTTGTACTAATAATCATATTTGCACTAGTCAATGTCTTCTCTATTGCATAACAACAATGTGTAATCCAAATGAAGATTCGTTTCACGCCCCTAACCCCAATCATAATGTGAACCCGACATATATATATTGCTTGTTATCATTGTGGATTACAGCATACGCACAGTTTGCTTTATCACACATAGGATTATCTATATTTTGTTTAATAATCTATCTAATTTATCTATAGATATCTATTCTATTGTATCTATAGATTACCTATAAATATCTATCTATTTTAATGAAATTATATATCTTCCACGTATCCGCGTATTTCTACAAAAATTAGCAGCACAGATTTTAAATTGTTAAATCTCTCGAAATATATTCCACGATCTCGTAGGGAACTTTCAAAATCGCAACCTCCACAGGATAGATTATAGAGTTTGGGCGATAAACAACGTGTGTGCATTAAAAAAAACGCACATTCTGTACACTTGCGCATCTTTACATTATCTATAAATATTCGTTTTTATATAACAATTATATAGTTATTACAATAATTTATAACGATTCATAAAGAGCCGCAAACTAAACCTAGTATCAAGGTTTACTATTTAAACAAATATTTTTCATTTCCTTATTAATTTAAGTACGCGGAAGTTTTCTATTTCTATGCAACAACCTCGTGCTACAATAGAACATCAATCAGATTCGTTTAATTTCCCCGCATTTCTTGTTACAATCGCATAGCAAGCACATAACCCGGTGATATTAATAATTAATAAGTCTCGGGCAATTTCAACGACGCATAATGTTTGCATAATGCCGCACCGCGATCAGTGATATCGCTGCAGCAGCGTCGCGGGTACGAAGATAGATAGTGGATGGCAGCCGCGATTGGAAGTGACGTCGTTTAGGACGATTCCGGACCCGGGTCACGCACTCCGGGCTCGCTGCTAGTACCAGCAATATCGTACATCTCGGCCAACGGTCAGCAAGAGTGATATTTATGTGGAGCCAGTCGCGGTAAATATGAAAAGGATGAAACAGGCCACCGCTAAATTTACAACTACCGCGTCACCTCGGAAGTCTCGTTTAATTTTGTCCCATTTACGGAAATTCTTTCGCGCAGCCGTTTAAAGAAAAATGCCACTCATTTTAGTAATTCATTTCTTCAGCTGAAAAGATTATTTTAGACCAAGTATAATGGTCGTTTCATGTCTTTTATTTCCAAGAATTTTTAATAGAAATTTTTATCAAATAAATTTGATGATTGATACAGTATTGGTGTTAAGGATAGACGAAGAGATTATTTTAGAAACTAAACTGAAAATGTGTAATGAAAATATTTTACTGGATATACTGGATATTCATAAAAAATGGAATTCGGTGGATCAGTTTGATTTCTGAGAGGATCGAATGTCAGACATAGTATTGGAAAACAATTTATCCTTCGGATATAAAAACAAATATCGGATTTTTCTGGTTTACAAATTTTATAGAAATTCTTCAATTTGATCAAGTCACCGATAATTTTCGAATTAAACGGTTCTTGAGAAGCAGCGACAGATTTGAAGTAACATCGATCGTCGCTATATTCATTCAAAAGGACAAAAGCTTTTCATTTGATAAATGAGATATCTAAGACTTTTGTTATAATGATCAAGATCTGAGAATAGATTGATGAGAACTGTACGAAACTCTTAGCAACAAACAATGAAGACAGGATTGCAGTTTAATGGAATATAAGGACCCGCTGTTAGATACGCGGGTCAAGAGTAAGATGAATAATGTCAAGCATCGTTGTCGCTATTATCTCATTTGTCATCCACGTCGCTCGTGACAGTAGGTACACGGAAATATCACGATGGCAGGTGCCGTTATCTGATGCCAGCCCGGATCGATAAAGCGATCTTAAGTAGGTTACGTTTACCAAGGGTGGCTCCTTGTGCGAACAAAAATATCGCTTAGAAAAGAAAACGTACCAAACGTATTCCGAACGAAACAGTTAAACCATTGAATGAGGACGAGAGTCGACACTTTCGTCTGTCTACCATACGAAAAGAAAGATTAAAAATACCAATATTTCCAACAGGTAGATTAATAAATTCCTACTTTACAACGTCCATGTACGTTTCATTCTTTTACACCATAATAACAAACTCACACATTCAACTTCGGCAAACTATCTGAAAAAATTACCCTCAGAAACCCGTACCATTGCAATCAGAAATTTGAATCATAAAATCAGCACCTCGCCACGAAACAACATAGCAATTGAACGATCGAGAAACGACTTCGTCCTGGTGATTTAAATCGATCTCCATCGCACCCACGCGATCCAACTATCTAGAGGAAAGATAATGCGTGGGATGATGTATAATCCTCTGGATCCTTCTTCATACGGAAATGCATCTTTTAATTCGCTTTCCGGGCGAACAATGCCGCGAGTCAGCATGCAAATAACGAAATGGGACTAAGGGAGGATGAAGTCGTTTAGTGGAAGGGGTGGAATCTGTATGGTTGAGCCACGGTGCAGTGCTCTCCGGCGAGATGCTGCAGGATACAGTACAGTGCGACGAAGGGATAACGGGAATCCGCGATAGGATACGCTTCAATTATCCTCGTTCCTTTCTTCCCTGCCCAGGCTAGAGGCGAAATAACAATGCGTCGTAAGATAAACACGCGATAAGCGAGTAGCATCGCGAACGAAATGAAACTACACCGGCACTGTATAAAGACTGACTACTTCTTCTTCCGCCAGTTCTGCCACTCTCATATACCGTTTCTACGATCTCTGGTCCGCGAAAATCGAACTAGTCGAGCCAAGCGTGTCGAGAAATTTGATAGAAGCTCCGGCTTACTTTGAAGAATAAAGGTGATCTCAAAACCAACCTAATTTCGAGAAGTCGTCGATTTTGAGATATCTATAAGAATTCAATTTAAAACGAGTCATGAAATTAACGAAAAGATTTAAATTAACCCGAAACATATAAAGCAATATGACATTTTTAACCCTTTTGAGGCGAGTTTTTCTTTTTTGGAATGTTATAAACACGGATTATAATGCATTCAGAAAATACAGATTCTTTTACCGTGTAAATATTTCGAAGAATCCTCTATTTGTACAATATTATATAATAATTATATAATAAAATACTCAGAAATGGCCAATCTCCAGACGCTAACAATAAAACCAACTTCCTATCGTAAACAAATTTACGACACAATCTGTAAACCTACTTTCCACCCTCTATATCTTTCATTTTTTAGCCGTTCTTTCGTCGTCACTCAAATTTCCCTCTCATTGTTATATCGTGCACTTTTTTCTTTCCTCTATCTTCTTCCATGGCCCCGTTTCTTCCATCGATAGTGTGTTTTTCCCAGTTTGCACTGGTTCTCGCTCTGTCTTGCAGCCATGCGTTCTATTTTTCGTCTTCTTCATCTATCTTCGTTAATGTTTGTCCGCTTTATTTCTCCCCGGTCGTTCCTCGTGACGCGGCCCCTCGTTTTTCTTCCTTCTCGCCCAATCCTCCTTCCCTGCACTTCCTTTGCCAGTTACTTTTTCGTAATTTCCTATTGCTGATACAGAGTTTCCTGACACAGGAATTTCATCTGCGCGCCTTGTCTCCTCTCGATAAACTATGTTTATTCGTTGGTATTCTCTTTTTGACTGGCAATGATCTTTCTCTCTCCCCCTGTCTTTTCTTTAACTATATTCCTCAATTCATACTTAATTTATCTATATACAAAATAACTATATCTCTCTACATTATCGTCATTTTTATGTCGAATTTGAACGAGAATCGTACTGTATCTCTTAAATCTAAGACTAATTATTAAACCGTGAAAACGATTCTTCCAATTCCACCGATACTTACATCAATTAATAAACAAAAATATAGAGATCAATCTCTATTTAGATTCCACTTCTTTGATTATAGAATAAAAACATAATAGCATAAAAAATTGCAAAAATGTACCACGTCTTTGTATTAAACTGTTAAGTATAACACAAAACAGTACGTGACCGTTGCAATCCATTTAACCCGTTGCAATTCTCGTTCATATCGTTCGTTGCTCCGGCAACGTTTGTTTAATATCCATCGAATCGGCCGGCAGGTCGATTCCTCGAGGCGTTTGCGGTTCGATAGGTCGTGCAAACTGGACGTGTGCCAGATTCCCAACTGCAAGACAGGCAACGTATCTCTTACATGGTTGAGGCTGTGAGATATTTAAACAACGATAGAAAATTTGGACGAACGATCGACAGAAACGATCCCGTCGAGACAATTGGCAAATGGGCATCGTCCGACGCGAACTCACGAATCCCGAAGCGGGAGACGTTGGTGAGAAAAATGGGCCAATTAGTCTCCGCCGGTCTCGAGGAGCAACTGGATGTTGACGAATCGGACGTTGTGGCAACTTGCATTGTGCACCAAGTGACCGATAGCCTTCCGTTCGATACGTGCGTCTGTAGGGGATTTTCTGAGGCTAAAATGCATACCAAATTGATGTACCTTGGTAAAGAGGTACAGTTGGTCTATTCATTTGGCTAGAGCAATAAATAGTGAATAGAAATAGGAGAAATGATTCGATAAATATATGGGTGATAGCAACGTAAAATATGAAGTTTAGATAAAAGGAATTGTTTGAGTTGAAGGTTTCGAGTTGGTATAATTTTACAGCAGTCAAAATAAATATCAAATATGATTTTATGAGCTCGAAGTGTATATTAGGTTGATATATGTAGGTACATCACGTACGTTGATTGACTTGCTGCAAACACAGAATGGGCTAACAATACACTTAACGTAGGTATCTAGCTTACGATTAATTAAGGCTGAAACCCACGCATCGCACGATGTCCAACGGTGTCCAATGATGTCCAACTGTGTACAACCGTGTCCCACGGCGTCCCACGGTGTCCCACGGTGCAGTCCAGTCTAGATCATCCAAAATTCTCTTGGAGGCTTTTGGCGATCCAAACTGGACTGTTGCGCAGTTCTTGGCTTGGTATCGCTTTCCAAAGATTAATCAACTGATTAATTTTTGGAAAACGATGCCAATTACCAGGTCTCACCACGAGGAGGTGACTACGCACGAGACCCGCCCATGGGTTATGTAACACTACACATCGATCTCGACATTCAACCTGTTGGCAGAATGTTGAGTTTTGACTCTACTTGCCATGGGCCTGCGTAAAGAAATAGTTGTTTCGTAGCCTAACTGCGAAACACATATCTCCAACGCAGCGCTTACATGAATCTTTACAAACGTAAAACAAAGCTTACACAACGCAATATCTATCTCCCACGCAACGCAACATTCATCTCCCATACAACGATTACATCGATCAGTACAATAATTCGCAACCCTACTGGCCGCATTCGGTATCAAAGACACATTTTTCTAACTTGGAACGAAAGAAACAATATGAGGCTACTACGGAAAAGGAGCCCCAACAATCAGACGGTGAAAGAAAAACCGCGGCGCGAACGAAAAAACCCGGAACGAACGAAATCACGATCTCTCGAAAGAACTAACAAACCTACATGACGTACCCCCGTGCACCGGATAACCCTAAGGTTCAGCGGAAAGCCCAAGCATTGACCTTCGCCCGATTCCTGTCACGTCGTCTGGATCTTATCACGGTCGATGGCACCAACCGATGATACTAGCGATCCAGCAAATAGGCCTGCGATTTAACACACTCCAACTGAACATGTGGAACCCGGGGAGGGACCGCTGAACAGGATTACAAAGGCAAGAGGCCTCAACTGAACAGTGGGGTCCACTCACGGGGAGGGACCGCTGAACAGGATTACGAAGGCATTGACCTCAACTGAACAGTGGGGTCCACTCCCGCGGGCCCGAACAGAATTACGGAGGACGTGAAATGCAGGTCTCTGCCCGAGTACCGAAGTACCAATCGGACAGTATTGAGAATCGCAGGTATCACCAGTGCGATGACAACTCCCGTGATTCGAGGCAAACGACGAGCAGTCGTCGAGTAGTCATCAAGACAGAGGTGTGCTTGGGGCGACTTACGAATCCAAAGAGTTGCCCAGTGCACGTTGACCCGCACGTACCCGGAATACGCGCGAGCGAGTACGTCACGCTACGGTTTGAAAGAACTGAGCGACCGTGAACCGATAAATCGTGGGAACAATTTTTCCAATGTGGTAACCGAGGGCATCACGAGAGACGAGATTTTTATTTTTCGTTCCAAGATAGATAAGTATCTTCGTACAGAATGAGCTTACAATGCACATAACATAGGTATCTATCTTAAGATTAATTAAGGCTAAAACGCTCGCATCCCACGGTGTCCCGCGATGTCCCACGGTGTCCCACGATGTCCCACGGCGCCCCCGTGGGGGGGTCTTAGTCCGGTCTAGATCACCAAAACTATTTTGGATGATCAAGACCAGACTATATTGAAGTAGTTTTTAGCTTGATATCGTTTCTCAAATAATAATACTAATATTCAAAATAGTACTTGGTGTATTATTATTTGGGAAACGATACCAATTACCGGGACCCACCACGAGGAGGTAACTACGCTCGGGTCCCATTTACATAAACAGTTTTTAAGCATTGGAAACAGAGATGTAAAATTATTTTATAATAAAGTGACATTGTAGCGGCGACATTGTTTTGCCCAGTTTAGATGTTAGAAATTAATAGTTTAAATGTTAGAAATTAATGGTGTAATTGTATAAAATAACAGGATAAATCTTAAAAATTACTAGTTTAAATGTCATAAATTAATGGCTTAAATGTATAAAATAACAGTTCAAATATTGTAAATTAGTGGCCTAGATGTTGTAAATTAATAGCTTATATGTTATAAATTAATAGCATAAATGTTATAAATTAACAGTTTAGACGTTATAAATTAAATCCTTAAATGTTATAAATTAATTGCTTAAATGTTATAAATTTATAGCTTAAGTGTTGTAAATTAATGGTTTAGACGTTGTAGATTGCTAGTTGCAATGTTGTTATTTGATTTTTTTTTTATTTACCTTATATTTAAATTCTTCTTCGATGTTCACTCTCCGGAATTTCGGGCACAAAAGAGCTCGCGCGCGACTTCCGTGTTCCTTATATACCTTGACAAGGTGACGAGATGTTCAAACGGTAACGATCTTTTGACATAGCAAAGGACGGTTTTTCTATTATGACAAAATCAAATTGAACAATTTCTTAATTTTATCGTAAATTGGCAACTTCAACGATTTAATACGGTATCCATTTTTATCATTTTAATAGTTTCTGCAAACTAAGACTAAACTCATACTTCTTTAATACTAGTTTTCGACTATCAATTAGTTTGAACAAAATTCTCTTAGAGGCTTTTGGTGATCCAAACTAGACTGTTGCGTAGTTCTTGGCTTGGTATCGTTTTCCAAAGATTAATCAACTGATTAATTTTTGGAAAAGGACGCCAATTACCAGGTCTCACCACGAGGAGGTGACTACGCACGAGACCCGCCCATGGGTTATGCAACACTACACATCGATCTCGACATTCAACCTGTTGGCAGAATGTCGAGTTTTGACTCTACTTAACCATGGGCCTGCGTATGGAAATAGTTGTTTCGTAGCCTAACTGCGAAACACATATCTCCAACGCAGCGCTTACATGAATCTTTACAAACGTAGAACAAAGCCTACGTAACGCAACATCCATCTCCCACACAACGATTACATCGATCAGTACAAATATCGTACAATAATTCGCATCCCTACTGGCATCATTCGGTATCAAACACACATTTATCTAACTTGGAATGAAAGGAAGAAAATGTAGCTATTGACACTGTATATACCATTTCGTGTCTCGCAGAAGGGACATACGAGTCGCTGTACTAAACTAGTTATCGTTCTATTTTTGCGACACTGTAAGATATTGAAGATACTGAAAAGTTATAAACTCTAACGTGATCTCAATAAGTATCCCTTAAAAATGGGTAAACAAGAAAATGTCCGATGAATCAGATGATAAAGGAAAAAATCGCGGCGCGCCCGAAACGAACGAGATCGCGATCTCTCGAAAGAACTAACAAACCTACACGACGTACCCCCGTACACGAGATAACCCCGAGGTTCAGCGGAAAGCCCAAGAATTGACCGTAACTCGATTCCTGTTTCGCCGTTCGAAACTTACACGAGTCGCGGTCGATGGCGCCGACCGATGATGCTAGTGATCCACGGGTAATTCAGCCGTGGATCCAGCACATAGGCCAGCAACTTAACACACTCCAACTGAACATGTGGAACCCGGGGGTGGACCGCTGAACAGGATTACGAAGGCAAGAGGCCTCAACTGAACAGTGGGGTCCACTCACGGGGAGGGACCGCTGAACAGGATTACAAAGGCATTGACCTCAACTGAACAGTGGGGTCCACTCCCGCGGGCCCGAACAGAATTACGGAGGACGTGAAATTGCAGGTCCCTGACCGAGTACCAAAGTACCAATCGGACAGGACTGCAGATCCACGACTGAATCCCCAACAGATTCGCCAGCATCACCGGCGCGACGACAACTCCCGCGATACGATGCGAACGTCGAGCAGTCGTCGAGCAGTCACCAGGACAGAGGTGTCCTTGGGGCGACTTACGAATCCAAAGAGTTGTCCAGTGCACGTTGACCCGCACGTACGCGGAATACGCGCGAGCGAGTACGTCACGCTACGGTTTGAAAGAACTGAGTGATCGCGAACCGATAAATCGCGAGTACAATAAGTACTGTGTGGTAAGCGAGTGAAGGGAGACGAGATTTTTCTTTTTCTTTTTCGTTCTAAGGTGGATAAATGTCGTTGTACAGAATGAGCTCACAATGCACTTAACATAGGTATCTACCTTACGATTAATTAAGACTAAAACGTACGCATCCCACGATGTCCAACGGTGTCCCACGGTGTCCCACGATGTCCCACGGCGTCCCACGATGTCCAACGGTGTCCAACGTTGTCCAACGTTGTCCAACGTTGTCCAACGTTGTCCAACGGTGTCCAACGCTGTCCAACGCTGTCCAACGTTGTCCAACGGTGTCCAACGTTGTCCAACGGTGTCCAACGTTGTCCAACGTTGTCCAACGACGTCCAACGACGTCCAACGACGTCCAACGACGTCCAACGACGTCCAACGACGTCCAACGACGTCCAACGACGTCCAACGATGTCCAACGACGTCCAACGATGTCCAACGATGTCCAACGATGTCCAACGACGTCCAACGGTGTCCAACGCTGTCCAACGATGTCCCACGTTGCAGTCCAGTCTAGTTCATCCAAAATTCTGTTGGAGGCTTTTGGAGACCCAAACTGGACCGACGGTATCCCACGGTATCCCACGTTGCAGTCCAGTCTAGGTCATCCAAAATTCTGTTGGAGGCTTTTGGAGACCCAAACTGGACCGACGGTATCCCACGGTGTCCCACGTTGCAGTCCAGTCTAGATCATCCAAAATTCTGTTGGAGGCTTTTGGAGACCCAAACTGGACCGACGGTATCCCACGGTGTCCCACGTTGCAGTCCAGTCTAGATCATCCAAAATTCTGTTGGAGGCTTTTGGAGACCCAAACTGGACCAACGGTATCCCACGGTGTCCCACGATGTCCCACGGCGTCCCACGACGTCCAACGACGTCCAACGACGTCCAACGACGTCCAACGACGTCCAACGACGTCCAACGACGTCCAACGACGTCCAACGACGTCCAACGACGTCCAACGACGTCCAACGACGTCCAACGACGTCCAACGACGTCCAACGATGTCCAACGACGTTCAACGATGTCCAACGATGTCCAACGATGTCCAACGACGTCCAACGATGTCCAACGATGTCCAACGACGTCCAACGATGTCCAACGATGTCCAACGACGTCCAACGATGTCCAACGACGTCCAACGCTGTCCAACGCTGTCCAACGATGTCCCACGTTGCAGTCCAGTCTAGATCATCCAAAATTCTGTTGGAGGCTTTTGGAGACCCAAACTGGACCGACGGTTTCCCACGGTGTCCCACGTTGCAGTCCAGTCTAGATCATCCAAAATTCTGTTGGAGGCTTTTGGAGACCCAAACTGGACCGACGGTATCCCACGGTGTCCCACGTTGCAGTCCAGTCTAGATCATCCAAAATTCTGTTGGAGGCTTTTGGAGACCCAAACTGGACCGACGGTATCCCACGGTGTCCCACGGTGTCCAACGGCGTCCAACGGCGTCCCACGTTGCAGTCCAGTTTAGATTATCCAAAATTCTCTTCGTGGCTTTTCGTAATCCAAACTGGACTGTATTAGCGTGGTTCTTAGCTTGGTATTGAATTATTGTGCAATGCTTGTATGTATGGATGTTGTGGTTTTCCAAAAGTTAATCAACTGATTAATCTGCGAAAACGATTACATCTATCAGCGCAAGCATTGTACAATAATTCGGTACCGTACTGGCAACATTCTGTATCAAAGATACATTTGTCTAACTTGGAACGAAAGAATGGAAATGAAACTATTGACACTGCATATACAATTTAGAGTCTTGCAGAAGAGACATACGACTCATTGTACTAAACTTATGAAAATATCGAAAAGTTATATACTCCAACGTTACCGCAATATGCTTCTTTTAAAAATGGGGAAACGGGAAGAAGACTGAACAATCAGACAATGGAAGAAAAATCATTTGGGTATCTAGCATACATATTTAATATGCTATGAAATGTTCATGTATGTAATTGAAATCTACTTTCTGCTAATTGATAAATTTGAAGCAAACTCGTTTACTTGGTGTGGTATATGAAAGAAACAGGTATTTTTAAAACGAGAGCATTTTATACGTGAAAAATAAACTATTAATAATGGTTAATTATAGATCAAATTACTATTGATTAAATTTTAGCAAATATAGAGAATCATTTGTATCTTTTTAATCGAAACTAGGGTTACGTTGAAAACAAGAATTTTAAGTAATTGAATTTAATCTGAATTAAAAATTCACTATGAAATTCGAATATTTATAAAATTCTACATTACTGTTAAAAGATTGAAAATATCGCGGTCGAAGAAATATTAAAAGTTATGTTTCTAAGAACGAACAATCACCAGCGGAAATTCCAATTGCAATGAATTAAATTTTAAAAAATATTTGAAGCCTTCATAGCAACTTTAAGATATTTCATTATAATACTTTGTTGCGCATGAAATCGCTCACAGTTTGAAATATGTAAATCTATATATAATATACATTCGTAATAAATTTCTGTATTTTAGCAGTTATGGTAACGTTAACGCTGACAAAGAAATATGTCTTATAGCAGTATTTTCAGTAATAAACGTGGTAATAAGGGGCGCTGAAAAGGAAACAAAGCAGTAGCCAGAAGGGCTACTAAAATTCAATCGTATTCCACTCTATATAAACCCGATCAACACGCCGAGAGTGGAACTGAATATTCTTGTTTCGCAACACTAATTTACTACAAATATTTATGAAGCAGAAAATTTTCAAAATCAAACGCGATGAGTGCTTCGTTATATCTGCAATATCAATTAATCTACCATTAAAAAAAAAATTAAGCCTGAAAATTTCCGATATTTGATACGCAACACTAATAAGT